>NC_030681.2:87613680-88254651 GCF_000004195.4 Xenopus tropicalis
AGGAAAGGCGCCCTCATCCTCAAAGGAAGGGGATGCCATAGGCATTGCTAGGACTTCTGTGGGAGTTAGGGGAGTCGGAACCGGGATGGCAGAGAAGAGGCGATCGCCTTGTACAATGAGCTTGAAGGCTCACGCTTTCTCGGTGGAGGCACTTATAGGAGCAGAGAAGCAGCAGCAGCAGAAGAAAAAGCGCAAAAGAGCTGAAGACGGCGCTGTGGAGAGGGTTGCACACTCGGATGGGGCAGATGGTGCTTCTTCTCTGCACCTCCCGCAGCCTGGACCCCCAGAGCTGGAGCACTCAGTGTGCAGCATCCTGGCTTCATGTGAGTTTTCCTTTTCTAGATCACCACCAGACCCTTGCAACGTGTTACCCCTCTTTCTATGGAACCTTCCTCTTCCCTACGGTATTCCCATCCCCACAGTATATTCTTTCCCTATACAAGCCTATCGTAGTCATTGTTTCCTTCTCTATGAGAATAACCTCTACATGGCCCTGTCTGTGGTGTTCTCTTCCCTGCTTCTTTCTGCATGTAACTTGCCCCTTTCTTTGGCATCCCGCAACTGAAAAAAATGTTTTGATTTTGTCGCTGCTTTTGTACCACTTTTTATTTAGCGATTGTTTATATTGTTTGGAAGGATCCAGCGGCACAGCTATCAGGCACAAAGGTCCCAGGGACCTAAAGTTCTGGTAAAGCCTATTGTGTCCAGCAATGTTTCATATGGTCATTTAAGGCTCTGTGAATGCATTATACATGTATGTGTGTGAGTGTGACTGTGTGTGTACAAGTGTTTATGTTAAGAGGTAGAGAGAATAAGAGAGGCACTGAACTTTTTATATGAATCCTGTAGCCAACTTTAATATTTTGGCTGCCAGTCACTTATGTATTTATTTAAACCCTACATTTCTTTCAGCCTTCGCATTTTCCTTCTAACACCAACCTCATTTCACTTCTATAACACCAAACAGCAGCTGAAGATATCACTGTTACAAAGCTGATAACTGATGGCTGCATTAAAGTTGCATCAATCGCACCAGTATTATGTATGTGGGAATTCCTGACACTACTATTTGTATTATTCCCATCATTTGCTTTCCGAAGTAGATCGGTGGGTAGAAAATAGGCATATTCTGTAAGAAACAGAACCAGATATACTCCTTAACATAATACCATTTGTCTTCTATAGACTGGATTCATTTATTTTTTACTTTCTTAACACATTGTTAACTTATTAAATTAAAATATAGCAAATAGTCCGTACCAGCTCCAGTAAAAGTCAAAGTGATATAGATGAAGGCCTTTTGTACTGGGCCATATTTATTTAATTTATTAGGCATATCTGCTGGCTGGCACGTACACTGGTAGTGGCAACATTACTCGCCGTGTTGTTTACTAAAGTGTATACTAAAATGAAACCAAAAGATTACATAGCGACATGGATAAAGGATTTGCAATAATACATTTAGTTCTCAGACTTCCAGACGTTTTTTGGAATAATATATTCGCAATCTTCTATGTGTTTGCTCCATGTAGGCGCCGACAATTTCCCCATATAGTATACAGATGAATCATATAGTACATTATTGCTTTGATGGCCACACTTTAGTAAAGAATGCTCTTTACAGGTTGTTTTATTTTTGTATGTACTTTTATGTGCTTTATAAAGCAACTGTTATTTAGACTACTTAAGTACAATAAACATTAAGCGTTTCTTAAAATAAAAAAAAGAAAAATACACACATATTTACAATAAAATTGAAAATAATTTTGGCAGAGCTTTATTATATGTTGATTACTTTAATTATATATTAGCGGCATAAAAAAAGTATTGAAGTTTTCTAGAAAGAGAACTCCTCGTGTTTAAGCACTGTTGTCAATATAACAAACCCAAGTGAACGAAAAAAATTGGAAATTAAGGTGAAAATATTACAGCACAATGTGCTACAGTTTGGGTGACTTTATGGGAGTAAAGTTGTTTCATTAGCGCTTGCAGCTATGCGTCTGTTGTCTGTATATCTGCGCTTATGAGTGTATGTGTGAAGAAGTGAAAGTTTAAATGGGCTTCATCCACATATCTGAAACCATACTGTTTGCACAAGGGTTGCCCCATTGTTTTGCTCAGTCGAACAGTGGGCAGTGTAGCAGGTAGTCGGAATGATGCCATTTAGCCCTGACCCTCTGCCTCCCTCTGGGATTACAGCACCGTGCGAAGATACCTATGGAGGAGTGAAGTCTGGAAATGGACCTTGCCGCTCTCCCATCACACCCCCGGCAGTGCCAGCCCAAACAGCTCCAGTCCGTGTGGACCTTCAGGGTGCAGAACTTTGGAAACGTTTCCATGAAATTGGCACAGAAATGATCATCACCAAGGCCGGGAGGTGAGAAATCGCTTCAACTTCCCCTAAACCACAGGCCGAGTGCCATGTGCCAAAGTAGTAGATGGTACCATGCCTGGGGTTAGTGAGTTAAATTGCAGTTTTAGCATTAGGAGCAGTCATGAGCATGGTATTAATGCACTCAGGGTGAGTGCCAGTAGTCTATTAGTGTCTCCTCGGCCAAACCCTCACAACTCACTATTGAAAGAGTTCAGCCATTGTGATGCATGGGTTGGGTTTGGACCAATCCGTCACTGTTTATCATCCTGAACCTATGGCTTTAATTTAACTTCATGCAAAAGCCACTTAGTAGCAGTGAGCATGTAATATGAGGGCAATATTAGCAAAAAGTATGGCTTTAGCGACATTGTAACAGTTATTGAACTATAATTCCAGTACTGTGGGATACTGGAAACTGGATGAGTTCAGCCACAGGTGTAGAGGGACATGTTTCAGAGAGGTCTAGTAGGGTTACATTGTGGGACCCAAAGCTGCCCATGGGGCTCTCAGACCCGGACATGTGCCAGGAAATTCTAGCCTGCGATTAAAATAGATCTGTAGCTTCCTCACGACTCTAGTCCTGCCAGAGTTGAGTGGTAACGATGACAGGGGTTTCCATAAATCAGCCTATACTGCCTCCAAATGCTGCATACTCGCAATTCCCACCAATACCCAGTTTTACTTTGGGGCCTTTGAATCTGAGAAGATGGTACATATTTACTAGGGGCTGCGTTTAAAGAACAGCAAATTGACATAAGATTGATTTTAAAATCATTTAATTATGTATCTATCTGCTAATCAGTCTACTGTCTATCTATCATCTATCATCTATCTATCATCTATCTATCATCTATCTATCTATCTATCTATCTATCTATCTATCTATCTATCTATCTATCATCTATCATCTATCTATCTATCATCATCGATCATCATCATCTATCATTTATCTTTTGTATTCATATGACAGTCTGGCAATTTTCCATCACCTTATACTAGAGAACTGACTACAAGTTAAATAAAAGAATATAGTTTCCATAAAATAGATTGCAATAGCTTTAGCTATAGTTTTTTTTTTTGCAAAAGCATTTATTTACCCCACTAGAGAAGGTTCAGGTCTGTGTGAGCAATGTTTCTGAGCCAGCAGAACCGGGTCACTGACACCTAAATTGAATTGTACAGTATGATGAAGTGAGTACAGATGGGCAGTTCATTCCAGGAGCTAGAAACAGCTCGCCCGATCATTGCAGTCACATCCAGGAATTCCTCCCTCTCCTGTACTGACATGGTTCAAAGCCAGATGTACAAGCAAACCTGGATATCATACAAGGAACCCAGCTTATTAAATATTGCAAAAACAGGTTTTATTAAGTCCATATGTTACGGGCTCAGTTTCCAAATGTCTCTAGCAATGATCTAAATTCTGTTCGAGAGAGAATACAATGCTGTGCTTGTCCGGCAGGTCCCAGCCAAAGGCTCCCTTTGAGGTACAGGTGCACAGCAACACATCACAACACTTTTCTGGCTGTCACTGCTCTGCAGTCGCTGGGGACCTGCTCTCACTAGTCGTAAATCAGCACAGTCGCTGCTATCACAGGCGCTACATGGAACTGGATGGCATCCACGGTGTAACTCCTTGGGTGACTGCCTAAAAATGGTTGTGTAGAATTTGCAAAGATTAGTACATGTACACGGTCTCTCACTCATTTCGATGATTTTATTAGTAAATATTAATATCGAAGTGCAAAGAGCACAAACATATCCATATCAGTCTCTTTGGAAGTCATCTAGCCAATAATGAAATCATCAGCTTGTTGTTTGCCTAATGTAAAGGTAACCCAATGCTTATATTGCAGGAGGATGTTCCCAGCGATGAGAGTGAAAATCACCGGGCTAGACCCCCACCAGCAGTACTACATTGCCATGGATATAGTGCCTGTGGACAATAAAAGATACCGGTAAACATAAAAAACAAAACTTTTACAATACGTTTCGTTTTAAAATGTGCCTCGAAAAGCATTTAAGCAGAAATCAGCCAGAGGCGTTGAACCAAAAAGTGCCTTTTTATTTTTTTTTTTTAGTGTGTTCATTACAAAGTAAGTGGAGTTCTAACCTAATATATACAGTCGCAATGATGAACGCGTTCGAATCAAAGATACAAACAAATATAAATCATATAGATAAACTTAAAATAATATTCTGAAAGTGTGCGCTGTCAACCGACGCGGATAGCGCCAATAGGCAGCCTGATCTTGCGCTTGTTAACAAAGCACAGATAATCTGATTGGCTGCCTGTTTCTCAGGGATTATTGCACAGATAGATAAATCGATCGCTAGGATATTTAACAACCCTCTTATCAATTGTGCTTTGTTTCTCGAGACAAAACAGTTGGAATCTTTACACATGTGCATGCGGCAGGGTTTTAGTTATTTTACCAGCTGCCCCCGGGGTTCTGGAAAAAGGAGCTATTTAATGCGATTAACCCAACCCGTTTGTTTGCTATGGTGTTTATAATATTAAACCATTGTAGCGATAGGCTTTATGAAAACCAGGGTCCATCCAGGGAAAGCGATTCCTCAACTTCGTGCACTACTGTAACAGGATGTGGCTGAAAGTTAAAACCATTATTTTTGAAATGATTTTTGAATAAGTAACATTTCTAAATGGGAGCTAAGCCATCCAGCACATAGTTAAAGTGCAGGGTTCATAAAGATTTCTGAAATATATATAGCATGGTTCCAAAGGGACTATCTGACAAGATTTTTTTAACATAATTGTTTTTCCATATTCAGTACACATACATTTATTAACTGTATTCCACAGAACTAACTACTTTTTTGTTGTCTTTTAGGCACAGCCATTTTGACACAATTTTGTGTTTGTTAATTTAGAGTTCTGTTTCTAGCAGCTACAAAAATACAGCATATAATATTATCTATAACACTCAGCCCTATGTTTTTTGTTCTCTAATAAAAAAATGTTTTTTTTTGGGGGCAAAAATTTAGCCCTTTTTGCTTACTGTAAGTTTTAATGCCAGTATGCTTCATGTATTTAGATGGTGAGAAGCTAAGGTCGTCATTATATGTGGTAATAGTCTTCATTTTATAGACATTAAATAACTTATATTCTCTGCAAAAATACATTAATCATTTTGTTAAACGGTATGCTCCCATATTAATAGTAAAATATTCTGTGTAAGAACCCTTTGTAACATATTTGTAGGCCAAGACATTGTATATTGAATTATGGAAGTTACAGTAGTAGTGATATTACTAGGGCATTAGAGTTGTTATTAGTAAACTAAATAGAATGATCATGTACATAGTGTATGTAGTAAGTTCCCAAGCAACAGTGGTCTTGATTCACTAAAGATCAATATTTCCTAATTTTTAAACTGTAATTTTATTGTATCTTAAAAAACAAATACATATATTTTACAGTTCAGTAGGGAATCATCAGTACTGCCAGTGGATTCTGGCACACCATTATTTAAAATTACATGACCTGCAATGTATTGCAAGTAAAAAAACTATAAACCACAGGTAACTTAAGGTAGAACACAAAATTGAAATTTATTTAAAAAATAAAGGGTTTAAAACTAGCTTTACAAAGTGATAATGAAGTAAGAGTGCACCTTTGTAGCTTTGATTCCCTTTAATAAACCTAATTTTTCCTGCATAAGGTCATGTCTTATATGGTGTTAAGTTTAGTGAATAGAATGCTGATATCACTTTGGGCTAATTACCTCACCAAGCTATATTTATATTAAAAAGATTTAGTGAATTGTTGTTACTTTAATAGACAAGTCTATGCCATAGAGTACTATAATTGTGTATATAAGGTATGCTAATAAAACAGCCATCCTCAGGTATACTTCTGTTTCCATTTTGTGTCTTCCAGCTATGTGTATCACAGTTCGAAATGGATGGTGGCCGGTAACGCGGACTCTCCTGTGCCCCCTCGTGTTTATATACACCCTGACTCCCCAGCCTCAGGGGAAACATGGATGAGACAGGTCATAAGCTTCGACAAACTGAAACTTACCAATAATGAACTTGATGATCAAGGCCATGTAAGTATTGTAACTGGGCAATATCTATAATAGTCCACTCACAGAGCTGACTGTCCATGAGGCACACATATATATAGGTTGCATTTTCTTAACAGCTTAAATATTTACACCATGCGTTTATGGTGCAGATTAATTAAAAATTGTGTACAATTGCTCCACGTCTGGTAGGTAGAATTTTCCTTATTACCTCTAAAACCACTGACAATTTTAATGATTTTATAGCTTGTGGTTAGTTACCTCTAAACATTATATTTTGACCATATTTATTAAGTCTGTTTTTTAATTAATATTAAAAGAGCGTTATGCAGTGTAAGGGGTTAAATGAACAGGGAGGCACATAATTACTGCACAAATTAACACATATAACTTCATTTATTACTAAATAGGTCTGTGCAGTGACAAGTTACTGTTAATTGCCCCTTTTTTTGTTAATCCACAATGCATTGCACGTGCCTCTCATTTTAAATCCCAGTGCTGATAATGCTTATAATAGATTTTATTATCCCTGGTTTTAAAAGGAAAACATGGGCCAGTACAATTTATGAAAGATCTATTTAAAACAGTCTCACACTAATAATGCCAAATCAAAGTCGTTAAAGTTCATGTTTCATTAAAGAGGGTGTCCCCCCTTTTTCTACAGTGGAAGAAACATAATTTTCAGCAACTTTGCAATATACAAACATTAAACATTTTCAGTGGTTTTAAAGCTATTTGAAAATGTACTTGCTATTAAAAGCAAAATGTATGTCTGCCTGTTTACATGTTTTTTGCACTCCTGGCTCAAACAGCGTTGTAAGTCAGCTGATGCGAATGGACCCCTGTTACACTGTTAAAAACAGTTAGACCCAGAGAATGGAAAGAGATAAACAAATAGTGCATTTTGTGTCTGAAAACCATAAATAACTTTAAGCATGATTCTAGGGAAACAATTTAATACATTATGTAATTATAGTCACTTTTATCCTTGCACAGGGAGGGAAATGGAATTATATTATTTAGTTCCTTTCTCTTACAGCAAAGCAGTCCTGTTTCCCATTATGCCTGAGATTCTAACTATCTTTATAAGAAAGCATTTTGTCTCAGTGATCATAGATCCTAGGTTGGTGCATGGTGCAAAATGCAAAAATGTGCACAAAGTACAGTTTAGTCTTTTTCTGTTTCTAAACAGTAGCAGCAATGGAAAGATTTCAATTGTTCAATTGTTAATTGATATAATTTTAAAATGTATAGTGAAATGTGTGTCTTTCATAAATATTACATCTTGGACTTGAACATATGTAAAAATATAAAAGCAGTGCCGTTCATAGAATGTGTACGTGTGTCTGTGTGTGTAGGTGTGTGTCTGAGTATGTGAATGGATTTGTGGCTGCACAAAACAGTTTTTTGGAAAACATTCTGTATAGATTAACAGTATATCCAAGTGATAAACATTGGGAATCACTTTACCTGAAATTCACCTAGATTATGTACTAATGAGCATAGCTGAGTCTGTGGGGACTGTTTATCAAAGGAGCACAGAAAAAAAGCCTCACATCATTATCCTTCAACTGCTTTTAAAACATATGACTAAATGGGATATTGGAATAGTTAGAGATTGTTCTCTTCTTTATTAAATAAGTCCCATTTGTTTGACAAAACTCTGTAAAAAGTCCAGTTTTAGCAATGCAAACAGGACCAATTTTACCAACTGCCTCTATGGAGACAGGAAGGATCATCCCTGTTTCTGAAGCATATTGGAGCAACTTCAGTTTGTTTGTTAACCCTATAAAGTGTTTTTTTTAACCCTATGCATTAGATATAAATACTCAGTAAAATAAGAATTGTATGCAAATTTTGTGGCGTGGGACTTTTCATCCTCATGCTGTGATAATATCAGTTTCGACCTTTGTTTTGTTTTAGTAACACAAATTGTTTCAATTTTAAACCTTTTTTTAGCTTTTTGTCTCTGTCAGTTTTCACTTGTACCTAGAGTTCACACTGCTTATCACAATATTTGTGCCACACGCAAAATAAAGAAGGAAAAGGCAACATTATGTTCTGTACAGAATGTATTGCAATTTTATAGTCAAATCAAAATGACTGAGGGAATTAAACTAATTGTTGCTATCCTCCCAGGACCCAATTTTCCACATATTCCAATGAATTTATGATGTGTTTTCAAAAAGTCCCAACAATGAAACAATTGTGCATCTGCAAACAATAGTCAGCAGAGTCAGCATAATTATGAGGGCTCTTGCAATTACAGTGTGATTACTAGCTACCTTTAGCTAATTGCTTCGTAAAGGGCTTAAATATAGTTTTTTTCCCTAGTAAACATATTATAATATCATGCAGACTGTCTGTGCCGATGCTAGCCTTTGTTCATACCAAAATAAACAGCCCAGAAGTCGTTTTAGCAAAGTGGCCATTTGCTATTTATTGCAGCAGTATGGCTGTATAATCACCCAGTTGGGGTGTTAAAGGGACACTAGCTGGCAAACACTGTGTTTATTTGTGGCTGTAAACTTTGTGTAGCATTGCACATAAAATAGAACAGTGTTGTAAAATGTGTTAGCAGTGCCCCCTCCCATTTTTTTTTTATAAGTTATTGTATCTTTCTGTATGTGTGGAGAAATTTATTTTGGGTGATCACGTCATTCGTTTCTACTTTCACCCGGTACAAGAATGTTCCTTATTAGCAGCATTGCATCTAGCTGCCATTAAATTTCCTGGGGGCAGCAGGGGGAAGAATAGCTACTGGTCTCAACACTGCAGTGAGAATAGTTAGTTTGATGCTTATTTAGCATGACTGAACCAGCAAGTTCATCAGAAAACTTTATAATCACAGTAGAGGAAAGTATTGATGAATTGAACAATCACAATTGTATTATGCTGAGAAGGCAGGACATTAAAATAACCATATTTATTTTACCATATTGTAACATAATGTTACATTCTGCTGACATTCATCTCATCAGGTCAATTGTCATCAGTATTTTGCACTAATTTTATTTACATTTATTAATACAAATGCATTCTGTAAATAAACACCAGTTTGCATAGCTTTAAGAGATGTGACACCGACAAAACTGAGCTTCTTTAGGATTTAGCTTTTTTAGGTCCTGAATGTTTTAAGACAGTATGCGTTGACATGGACAAACTGCTACAGTAGATTTTTACCTCAAACATCACACTAACTGACCTTCAGGCATTTTCCAGACTTTTTCTTTTCTCTCTCGTACCCTCTCTTCCAATAGGCAGTTAGATACATTTGCACCTGGGCAGTAACCCATGGCAACCAATCATAAAGGGACTGTTCTACTTGCAGCTGCTTGAAAAAGGTTGCTATGTGTTTTCCCCCATGTACAGAATTGCTCAATGATGCCCCTTGCTGACCACATTTTATATTTTGATCCATCCAGGTGGTCTAATGGTTATAACTGCAATAATATAATATATACAAAAATGCACATTTAGAAACTATTTTCAGTGCTGCACAATGTTTCACTGCAGTTTCTGTTCAGAGATAGCTCATATTTTAATATATTTTATTATAGCTTAATTAATTGTCAACTGCCATACACAGATTATTATTTTGGACTATATAATACCTATATTGTTATAAAGCGCCAACTTTCCTATGGAATATTATGTAATCATCTATGAATGCTCTGTTTGTTGTAGCGAAGCAATTTCCAGCCTTGTTGATTGTCCATACCCCTGCTTCATCATTAAACATTTTCGTGGACCACCCTACTAGTCGCTGCTTGCTCTCACACAGTGGGAGCAGAGAGAGAAATAAAAATAAAAACAGATCTAAATAAACATATATGCAAAATAAAAAACAGTAGTAGGATTCAGATCTCAGTGAAACAAATTTTGTACAAATATGTATAAATTGTATAAAATTATACATATTCATGGAGAAACTTTCCTTAGTTCTTATGAACAGGAGCTGCTTTAAATGGCACTGAAATTATATTATGGTTATATTTTGGATTATCAAGCAAATGCCTCACAGATGGTGTCTCTGTGACAATCTGTATCTAAAAATCTTCCTAGACATAATTAATTGCCCCTTATATAGATCAAGGCTTGAGCAAGTGTGATCAGCACTTTGCTGGTGTACTCCACCTGCTTTTTTTTTTTTTTTTTTTTGCTTTAGGGCTACACTTCACAAGTGCATTTTGCAGATGGCATTGGATTAAAAAAAAATGCATGCAACAAATCGCATGCATCAAAATATAATGAGACTGATACAAAAAAAAACAGATACGTAAACGACATGTAATTTTTTCCATCTGATGTGTCATATGCGAGAGTGGCATGCTGAGTCCATATCCAATGTGATATTGCTGCTTATTGTTGGAGCACCTTTTTTTCTGCATTGAAATACACAGACTGTCGTATGTAGATGCAGGACAAAACACTCCATATGACTATACATAACAGTCTATGGAGATCATATTATATAGGGTTCTACAAAATCTTGTGGCGTTGCATGGTGTTGCGTGCTGTTTCATGGAGGATCAGATTAAATCTATCTCACAAAATCTGATGAAAAATGCTTGAGTACCTTATAACCCTGCAGACACTGGCATAGCAGCTCTGACAAAGACTTGCTAAATTAAAGTCCAATTTAGCAGTATAACTGTTAATAATATTTTTTAAATAGCTAAGAACTCAGTTTCTGGATTTGGACAAATTAAAGGACTTTTTTTTTTGCAGAATTTAGATCTTGGAGAATGCTCAAAACCATTCTGAACTATTTAAAGGGGACTTGACGACCTAATGCCCATGCACCTGATGCTTATTCCTTAAACAATTATAGATCTTGAGGGGGGAAGGGTAATGTCATGAGTGTAGTGACATCTAAGAAGTGCTAAATGGAAAGTGAAAGTAACTGCTTGCCAGTTATATATATGCCAAGCAGGCAATATATAAGTGACAGCTGAGATTTTTAGATACCTTCATGACAAGTATGAAAATACTTGTAACTTTCCTTTATGTAACATGGGGATTGCTACATGTAATACAACTAACATGCAGCTATGTGGTGATGACAAAGCATGTGGTCAGTCATCCTTAAATAGGACTAGGCTTACTTGAACTTAGGGAAAGCAGAAGTAATTATACATTCACTTCTTAATATTTCCATTAGACAAAAACTAATAATATTGTGTTAAGATTTCTGTTGATCATTTTCATCTTCTACTAAAATCATTTCAAAGTATTATTCAGTAGCTTGTATCCTGTAGCGGAATAAGCTCAACTGGGTTATGTAAATAGCAGTCTAAAAATAGCTACTTGTCTAGTAATCCATAGCAATTTATCATCTGGTAGCATTTACCTGTTTGACAACATATATCTGATTTACGCAACCATTTTCAAGTAATACCATAAATGCTAGTGCTACTCTAATTTCAAGCAATTCTGGTTATATAATATATGCTCTTACAAAGGTACTGAGAGTTCTACTGGAAATATGCAAATTGTAAGTGTTTACATTTGCTACCTGCGCATAATAGTTTGTTGGGTACCTCTCAGTGATCTAAAATACATCTATGATCTGCAACGCATCAAATTATTATAAGTCTTGAAACAGAGCTATTCCTTAGACTCCTTAGACTTTTTTAGACTCCTTACATTGGAAAAGCGCCACAATTTACACCAGGCCTGGAAACCCATAGTAACTAAGCAGCAGGTAGCTTTTACTGTGAAAACCTGACTGGTGGCACATGATTACTTGACCTGGTGAAAACTTGGTGACTTTTATTACATTTCCCCCCTAAGTAATTTAACAGATTTACAGCACTGACATAGCTAAGTAGAGCCTTTAAAGAGCTATTATACATTTTACTACTAGGTAGTGCTTAGTTCAGGGGAATAACTTAGGGTTTTTGTCACTGCAAGACAGCTATAACGTATTAGAACAGATAGTCAGGTGGTACTTTTGGCTTTTGTAAAGCTGTAACTACAAGCTCAGGCAAAAACAGCTTCATAGATGGCAGGTAAATCATAGCAAAAAGAAATAATATACCTTCACCTTTTAATATTTTCACTATCCACCGAATCCACCAAATATGCACCAGATCCAGGGATTGGTCGAATCTGTGCCTTTTCTAGCAAGATTCAAAGTCCAAGTTCCTATAGAACACACAATGTTTTTTTTTCACATTTTTTTCTAATCTGCATAGACATATTGACATTTACTTCAGAATTTGCCTGAATTCTTTTTGAAAGATTTGGTATTTGGCTAAATTCAAAACAAGTGGATTTTGTACCCATTCCTTAAAAATAACTTTGTAGTGGCCTCTAAGAGGTATCAATACAAAAGGAGAAGAGTAGATTAACTTCAAAAGGCAGCAGTTAACATGATTTTTACAGGTTATACATTATTGTTTAATTATGCATTATTGTTTTAACATGATTTTCAGTCCATAAAAAGAGTTAAAAATACTGAGAATAAAAAAATAAGACTTTGTATTAGGAACCTAATTTTTTTTTAATATAAAAATTCTCTGAATCCCTCCCTATGCTAGGGCTACTGTTTTCAATGGCAGATGTTATTTTTTGTTGATATGAAAGAGTAAAAACAGAAGATTTCTCACCTTACACTTGTAAGAAATAAATTCCCTTGTACCCATTGCACAGCACCATCAGTGATCCTGTGCTCCAGGCAGATTCCTGGTCTTATACCATTACTCCTGTTTTGAGCCCTCAACTGTGGTCCTTGTGTCCCTCTCATTTGTACATGATGTAGCTGGGTGCAGGGTGTTCCAGTATTGCTATTCTTTTATTGGATAGATTTAAGGCTAAATGATCAAAATAGAACTCCACAAACCTGTTTGTTCCCTTCAGTGATTGGATGTGAGATCTCTTTTTATAGTGTTGCGTGCAGTTATTTATCACATTTTTTGTCCACTCAAATAAACAACAAGTCAAAGGGCAATAAATGCAGATTTTTTTTTCCAAATCCCCATCTGTAATAGCTCATTGCTCCTCTAGTGGCAGTGGATTATTCTATAACAAAGGACCGTAGGGCACAGGTGCTCCCTTAATAAGAATGCAAATTATGTAGACCACATTCATACCCTCTTACCATGTGTAAACCCAGTTGAATTTATGAGGTTTCTGGGGGCAAGTTTTGAACTATCATAATTCTCATTTTTTCTATCTCATATTTTACAATTCTTCTGATTATAGGGAACAATAGTAGAGTTAATAAATCTGGTCATTTTCAGTGAGTATTTAAAAAGACAATTCTATTATTGCGCGTTTATATAAAATGCTGCACAGAGATGATACATCATTCACATCAGTTCCTGCCCCAGTGGAGCTTACAATTTAAAGTCCCTATTAAAGTCACACACACAGCAGAGTTAAGTTTATCAGCCAATCAACCTGCCTTTATGTTTTTGGAGTACCCGGAGGAAACCTATGCATACACAATAGACCAATCATGCCACCGCCCCACCCAATGATATCCAACCAGAACAAAACCATATCTGGCCATCATATGGCCTCTTTAGACTCTCTGTTGTGGTTTAGATTGTTCCTTTATTTGTTTAAAATTCAATAAAAAAAAGTCTTTAGAACAGATTCAGATGTTGAGATCTATTCAATTGTTGGATCTCAGCCTATATGATGAAAAGTGTTACCTGATCTATTAGACATGACAGATGAACCAGTAAAGATAATAATAATACTTGAAAAGTCATGTGAGGTAGTGTTGGACTAAAATAAATGTAATCACAAGAATTTGCTTAATACACAGTTTTTTGTCTCTCTTACTTAGAAGCAAGTGGCTTTCTTCCTTGGAACTAAAAGCAATTGTGCCTGTTGTTTTCATGGAACACTTGATTAATTAGAAAGCTGCACCAGCAGGATCTCAGATGAGGAAATGACTGGTTCCATCACACTTTGTTCATCTCAACCAAGATTTTTAAAGTCACAGATTTATAAAGAACTTCTTTGTTAGCTTTTGAAGTTTCAATATGAAAACAAAACCACAGTTTCAAAGACAATCACGATTGGTATCCAATTGTCAATAATTAAGATCAGAGAAAAAAAAGTAAAAATGCAGCTTTATGTAACTGAAGGCTAAATATGAAGTTAATTTATTCCTAATGCATTACAGCTGAGCACCTTATAAAGATAAACTCTTTTTATTTTTAAATTCCTTATTGAATGACAGACTTGAAATTTTGTTATAGATTATCCTTCATTCAATGCATAAATACCAGCCTCGTGTCCATGTCATCCGCAAAGACTGTGGAGAAGAGCTGTCACCAGTGAAACCCATTCCTGTCGGGGAAGGGGAGAAGGCCTTCTCATTTCCAGAAACCATATTCACCACTGTGACTGCATATCAGAATCAGCAGGTATTTCACATGATTGTCCATATTTTTGTTCCAGAAGTATTCCTTGAATTTGAATATGAACACATAGATTTAATTAGTTCTAACAATATACAAAATATAGTGCACTGGAGACACAAAACTAGAAAAGGACATCCTGCCCCCACAAACATATATATATATTTATATATACATCCATGGCAATAGAAATGAATTTTGGTGTGAATTTAGCAATTAGTGTCAATTTGGTAGAAGGGTTTTCAGTTTGCTTCATGCTGAATACTAATTATTCATTATTGTAATAAGGAGTAACAGTATGGTGCTTTGAAAGAAGAAAACTACAACTATTAAAATTCAGGTAGTGAACAGCGGGGGTGAATATACATGCCTGTGGGCTGCAGTAACAGGATTTGACTAAAAGCAATAGCATGATTCAGTTCAGTTGAGTAGGAATAATAAAATTAACGATTGAAATTTGTACCATGTTATTACATAAGTAGAGCTACAAGAATTCTAAAAAAGAAGACTCTATGGAGAGAAGCAAATATAACCAATCCCAATTTTAAAAGACCACTCCCAAATTTTATAACATTAAAACAAAAAAGTCAAATGAGTAATTTTAAGATTCTGATATGTTACTAGATACTATTATTCACAGGCAGTCTACTGTGGGAGGTTTAGAGCATTAAGTATAACAGTAATCTGATAATGTTAATTGGATTTCACACTGCAAAAACTTATAGGAAGGTCAACTGGCTCCTGATTTGCCATACACGTGTATGTGATACTGACCTTTGAGTGTAAGCTCCAGTGGGACGGTGACTGATGTAAATGATGTATAAAATCTGTTAAGTGCTGTGGAATTAGTCTGCACAGTATAAATAAAGCACAATGCTAATAATATAGTAATTTATTTGCAGATAGGGTTGAGCAATGGACCTGTCTGGCCAGAAATTGCAGATATCAATGCATGATCTGATTGTTGGTCCCAGCTTATTCATTTTTTTTTTGTCAGTGTTGTTAGTTTTTCTCTTTAATCTGTTTTAGTAATGTACATTACTTGTGCTTAGTTTAAGAGGTGCCTAAATACTTTGCAGTAAGCTAAAATTTGACATGTGTGTTTCATGTTTGATAAAGCACCTTATATTAAAGTAAACTTTAGTAAATCTCATTATAAAACCTTATATTTTCTTAGATAACGCGACTAAAAATTGACAGAAATCCCTTTGCTAAAGGATTTCGAGACTCAGGACGCAACAGGTTAGTGTCATGGTTTTTAACACAATATATTTTTGTATACAGTGTACTAATAGGGGAAGAAAAGTGGTACTGACAGTGCAGCTGGATCCCGACACACGAGGGATTTCTCAACTATGGTGCACCACTCTTTTCTCATTCCTTAGCAATTTCAACTCTGTATTGCTCGTGTGCATTACAAAAACTGTCAAGCAGCATGTGCTGGGGTCACTTGAATTCAGTACAGCTATTTTTTTCATTTGTGGGTAGTATCTCCAAAATGTTGAGGGATGGCGGGAAATCTTCTGAATAAAACTTCCAGGTACTTGGAATTCACTGTACCATATCAGTTGCTGTGTTCAAAACTTAAGAGCACCAGACATTCAGCCTGAAAACCTGAAATAAAAATAGGTGTTTGGCATGTTGCATATGGCACTTGATTTAAAAAATAAAAAAATAAAAAATGCAGTATTGGTCATTTATCCTGTTTTAGACTACAGTTCATGTGGGTGTCATACATTCCCACCTTTAACACATTCTAAATAACAGGAGAATTAACCAATAATAGTGAAATACAGCAAGTTTCATATCTAAAAAGATGAAAGGAAACACTACAATGAATAAAATTGTATGTATATTTATATGTGTATATATTTTTTAATCGTTGGCACTAGTCATTTTTATATGTATGATTTAAAAATATATACACATATAAATATACCTACAATTTTAATTTCTGTATTGGCAAAAAATTAGTATCATCCATGTGCCAGGAGTAATAAAAAAAAAATACTCGCCTATTTTAAGAAACTGCAATTTTCACTCCTTCGTTACTCAAGGGGGAAAAAAAACTATTTATTCATTTACAAAAAGGAATGTTTATTCCCTCAAGCCTCTCCTGTTTGTTTGATCTGCAAGAGGGGTGACAGGGTAAAATCTGTTTTAGTTTAGTACGTGATTTAATCATGGCTCAGAATTAGTCTAGTTACATCTACGACCTCAGGACCCAGGTTTCACAGATTTTTTACAGTCGGTAGACTACAAAGAATTTAAGTTGAAAAGAAATTCAGGTTGTTTTATACTCACTGCTCTGAAGCAAGTTACCAAAAAAAAAATAATAGTAAATGAATGAAAAGGAAAACGACCACATTTTCTCAAAGCATAATTAATAAACTTGCAAACACTTCTATAACTTAACATTATTAAAACAGTTGCTTTTTTTTTAATATATATATATATATATATATATATATATAAATAGGTATGAAATGCTCCATAGAGGAAATTAAACTGGGCGTGGAAAGGGGAAAACAAATGACACCTTTATTAGCAGAGTCAGCTACATTAAAATAGGCTTTTAAGACCATTTAAACATTTTCTGGCTTGGAACAGGAAAACTGCAGGCTTTAGGAATGTTTAGTTTATAATAAAATTCAGCTTATTGAAGTGAAGCCTTGCATTCTGAAATCTGCAAATAAAAAAAAGTTTAAAAAGATCCGTTCAAAACATAGTGAATGAATTATGTGTATGCATCAGCTAAGAATCTAAAAACATTTGTCGAGTAGGTTTCCTTATTATATGTGGCATCATTTTTACAACCTATGCTAAAAATCAACAGTTAAAACGATGTGAATTAAAAAATATAATGTGGAACGCAAACAGACAAACAAACAGAACAACAGTGTTTAAGAAAAAAAAACCTTTTTTTTCATAACTTACTTTAATTTTTAGGTGCAAACTAATATATTAGTCTGTTATAAATAATCAACATTGGCTTAATTTTTTTCTGCCAATTGGCTGATATTATATTACAATACAATTAATAGATTAACATATTTTTTGCAACCGTCAACATCATAAATGGGTAAATGGGCACTAGAAGAATCCACATGGCCACCGATGTAAAAATATATATATATACGTTCAACAATTCACTTGGCTTTTAGGCTTCTAGAATCTTGTTGATATAAATAAAGATGTTTATGTTTACTGTTTTATATCAGTGGCTTCTTCTATTACCCATTTATCAATTTTTGTTTTCCGCTTTTCTGTGCTAAGGGTCTGGGGCAGGTACACCTACACCACGTGTAATTTTGACAGTTTCTATTTATATCCTAGTGCTCTATGCTCTTCGTATTGTGCCTGATATTTTTTGCAACTCCGGCTATTATGATACTATGTTTTATTTTACCTTTCTTGCATGAAAAAATGGTCCCATGTTGATTAGTCAGTTTCCTAAATGAAGCATACTTGTCTCTGTAATAACTGAAGTAAAATGCTGAATCTTTGGGGTAACTAAAAAAACCTCCTTACTAATTGTGTTATTAGCTATTATTCAGTGAAATCTCTCAACTCTGAACTGCACTGAATTGTACAGTTCAAGGCAATGGTCAAAACCTACCAATATTATATGAAAATGCGTGTAATATAAAATGCGTGTAAAAGCACAAAATATCAAATCACTAAATTATTTTGTATAATATATGAATTTTAAAAGTTAAATTGATTTCAAATAATATTAGTTTTCCTGTAAATCAATATAACAAACCTAGTTGTCTTTTCAAGCTAAAGTATTTGTCACTGCATTTCTCAATAAAAACAATTTCATGTTTTATGTGAATTAGAGCTAAACGTAAACCAATGCTAGAGGTTAAAATAATGATTTTATTGCTTTTTATTTTTGGATTCTTTTAATTGTCAGCTAAGTAAAATACTTGAGTTAAAATGTAATTAGCTCTTTTATACAGAATTACATTGCCTTAAAATCCATTTAAGGTTGTGAGGTTTACTTAGTCACAATCAGCAGCTAAAACCGTTAATAGATATCCTGCAGAATATTAGCAAAGTGAAAGCAAATTTATGTGCTGAGAATAAAGTTCCATTCTTTAGTTAATCTTAGAGTTTGACCCTATAAAACGTTAAACCAGGAAGGCAAAATAATGTCTCCCCTTTAAATAATTGTAACTATTTCACTAAATAAATTTGCCCATTTGATTGCATAAATTAAATTGGTGATAAAATGTGGAAATTGTTCGAAGGCATCTTGTATAAATTATCGCTCTGGCTATACTTCTCCAGGAGGTAGCTTTTATCTCCTATTTAACCAGAAGTGAAAAGTCTGGGTTACTGCTGAAATGAAGGTATTTTTTTGTTCAGCTTCAGCTAATAAATGCTTTATGGGGGTTGCCTGTACAATATCATGAATCTCTGAGAAAGCTTGATATAAAACTATTTGGTTGTTATACTATAACTCTAAAACTTGCATTAAATAAAAACAAATTGCCTGCAATAAAATTGTTTTAGAACTTCATAATTACTCCAAATATTTTTCCATGGTAAAACCACGTTATCAAAATCTTATTTATACATTTTTATAATGGTAACATTTTTGTAGACACATAAATAAGTCACTTTGAGATCTGGAGATTGTTTTAATAGACCTTTGTATAGTTATATATAGTTGAATAGACAATGATTTTAGAAAGATCATTTAATTTTAAATAAGATTCTATATATTGTTGTTTTCTAACTGTAGTGAAGCATGTATATTTAGATTAATCTATTATGATTCTGCTCTGGAATTTAGAATGGGTTTAGAAGCACTTGTTGAATCATATGCATTTTGGAGACCATCTCTCAGGACACTGACATTTGAAGATATACCTGGAATTCCAAAACAAGGTAAACATAAAATGATTTCATTTTTGTACTAAAAAGTGTTGAAAATTTCAGATAATGTTTGTTTCTCTTTTGCCTGAGACATAAGTGGCACTGAGGTGTAGGGAGGGCTTTCCTTTCTCTAAGATATTGGTTGCATTAAGGATGTAATATTGATTAATTTGGCTGATAATGGATTATTTGCTGATCATTGTGGGGTTTTTTTGCCCCTTGATGGCCAGTTTGATGGTCAGTCTGTTGTGCAATATTATTGCTGCCATAGAAGTTCATGTAAAATAAAACAAATAGAACCCAATCTAGTGAAGTATGTTAAATACCAACAGCACCAAACGTGCAAAGTGACAAGATATTTTATCGTATCAGATGTATGTAGGATAAAGCCCATAGAAACCCAGATCAAATATTGATTGCAGTCATTGCCCGATTCTCAATGGGTTAAATAGAAGAGAAGAGAACATGGATAGTGTAATACTGTTTATTAAGACAAAAAACCCTGCACAATGCAGGCTACTCACACTGTTCAGGAGTAATGGAGGCAGTAACAATAGCTTTGAGCTATTGTTTTCTTTTTTATTATTGCTGCCATAGATGGCCTAATATTTGGCTGCCACTAGAGATGTGGTAGGTTAATGTCCGGTGTAAAAGGTCAAACTATGGCTTGTTCTAATTGATATCTGCCCATGGATCAGCTAGATATGAATTAGGCAGGTTTAAAAATCCCACTGAACAAGGATCGATTTGGGCTATTGATGAAGTTTCACCTGATGGCTCTTCCTAGGTCCCTACTATGTCCTGCCCTAATCAGGCAAAGATTTGCTCATTATTGACTGCACCAAACAGCCTGACAGAAAATCTGGTCTACTAATGCCTCTCATTAGTCTATGCAAAAGTTCTATGGCCTATCAGGAAATCCATCTCAAATGCCTGCTGAAGAAACCATAAAATGATAACCATAATTTGACCATACAAGGTTGGGGCCATTGCATTTCATATTCAATCTATGAATCACAAAGAGTGCCAGCCCATGACAACTTTAAAGGATTGGATTATTACTACTATAGAGATGTTGAACCTTTAGGCTGGTTCAATAAGTTCGTTATATAAAATATGTCATGTCTAGCTATATTCCTTTTTAGGGTTTAGTTCTCCTTTAATGTTTTTTTCTGGTTTTGGTGACTACATTTATGTAATATCTGAACATCATATTTATCTACTCAGTAGTTTAGTAATAAGAAGAAAAGACATCATGCAAAAATACAGCAGTGCTATAAAAACAGATTTTATTTGAATAATTCTTACTGATATTTTATGAGCATAGGGAAGTGACTTTTTTGCAACTTATTTTGCTGTGCCCACTATATTTTACAAATTATTTATAAATTACATTATGTCCGAGATTTAGAATGTGAGCCAGATTCAGAAACATAATGGGACCTTTATCTCAGTGTGTCTAAGTTGGCTAACATTTTACCAAAGGTAACATAAAGTACATTACTATGGAATCCACAATAGTTTTAGACTGGTATTTTAAGCTTTTCCTACAATGATATTGTCAATTTTACTATAAAAATGGGAAAACAATTATGATGAAAGGACCAGTAACACTAGTAACACCAAAACCAATATACACTTTACCCATAAAAATATTTTCACTTTCACCATTTCAAACTATGGCTTTGCAACAGATTTTAAATCTGTTGAAACCAGAATGGGTATGCAAACACACTACAATAAAACAGGACAAAACTAAAATACAATAGTAATTTCTGTTGCATTTCTGATGCAACAGAAAGCTGCATGGCATTATGTAGGCAGTTACTAAACAATGGTATTAGAGGCAAAATGCAAATGTGGTTATAGTATGCCTTTAAAAAAGATCTATCATTAATACAATGGGTAATTTTTTGCCGAAGTATACATTCATAATTGCATGTTCCTTTATATACATTTAATTATAAATGTATTCATTTGTTTTAGGTAGTGCAGGTGCTTCCTCTCTACTTTCAGGATCTGGAGCTGCAAATAGCCACGCTCACTTGTTGCCAGGTTCACCCTGCTCCTCACCTGCATTCCATATTGGTGCAAACACCAGCCAGCTTTGTGGCCTTACTCCAGGAGATTACTCAGCATGTGGTCGATCAAGTCTTGCACTTAACAGATACAGTACAACACTAGCAGAAACATACAACAGACTTACAAACTCAACAAGTGAAAGTTTTGCAACACCAAGGACCCCTTCCTATGTTGGGATGACAAGCAGCACTGCAATGAACATGTCCATGGCTGGAAATGACAATGAAACTTTTGGATGTCCCCAAACAAGTTTATCAATGCAGATTTCTGGAATGTCTCCACAGCTCCAATACATCATGCCTTCTCCAACAAGTAATGCGTTTAGTAGCAGCCAACCACACCAAAGCTCTTATAATGCATTTAGATTACACAGCCCATGTGCTTTGTATGGGTACAACTTTTCTACATCACCAAAACTGGCCTCTAGCCCTGAAAAGATTCTCTCTTCACAAGGAAGTTTTTTAGGTTCTTCTCCAAGTGGTACAATGACTGATCGGCAGATTCTCCCACCTGTGGAAGGCGTGCACCTTCTAAGCAGTGCTGGACAACAGAATTTTTTTGACTCCAGAAGTCTTGGAGGTTTACCTATTTCCTCTTCTCAAATATCTGCGCATATGGTTTAATGGAATGCACAGTGGGAACGTCTTTCCTTCCTTACAAGAACTTGTCTGTATATCAATTAGTATGTATATATTTTATAACAAAATGCACTAAAGCTCTCTTTATTAACTATGCTACAATCAATTTCCTCATGTAACTTACTCATGAACAAAATGGTTTTTAACAAGAATAATCATTCACCAGAGACCAAAAGACATTATCACAAACCAGTTTTTAGAGAACTCTTTTATATAGTAGTTTTTATCCATTCACATCTGAATAATTAATAATATTTTTGTTTTACAAAAAAAAGAATGGCAAGTGTATGCCAGTCATGAAAGAAAAGCTCCACACAATGTTAACCATGAATAAAAAGCATCTCTTTTAGGAAATGTTATTAGTCAGAACCCAGCATAACTAATAAAGAACACTTATCATTAGATATAATCATATAAAATGCCTAGTCTTGCAGTTAAAGAACACTATGCCCTTAGAAAAACTGAAGTTGAAAAGATCGTAAATCATTATTTATTTAATATATACACTTCACCTCCTCACCCCTTTTTAATAATAGTTGCTGAGTTGGGAGTATCATTCTTTGTAAATCAAACTTTTTTGCACTACAGTGTTAAAGAGACGCTATTGAAAGTTACGGTAATTCAATTTATTTGAGTTTTAAAAGGTTATAGCCACTTTTTTGCTTACATATTTTGTTTTCATGATTCTAGCTCAGTCTCACTAGAAAGAGTTTGTTTCAAATTTCTCCGATGTAAGAGCAGATAAGAAACAAATAAAAACATATGATTATGGTAAGCTTAACTATTTCCTGTCTTTTTAGGCTTTAGGCTTATGTTAAAAGCAGAGGTTTTCTCCTCATATGCATTATCCCCACTGGACAAATGACCAACACCAAGTATGTCTCTTCCCAGAAAACATAACAGAAGCCACCTCCCACTCATTTTTTATCCAAACATTTGCATTTAAAGGCATAGTTCATCTATAGTCTAAAGTTAACTTTTACATGTTATAGAATAGCCAATTCTAAGCAATATTTCAGTTGGTCTTTATTTTTTATAGTTTTTGAATTATTTGCCTTTGTCTTGTGAGCTTCTTTCCAGCTTTCCATTTGGGGTCACTGACCCCAGGAGCCACGACACTTGTACTTCATGAGGCGATATCTGTATATCAGTCTCTAATTAAAACCACTTCCTAGTTGCTAAAGTAATTTGGCCCCTAGCAACAAAATAACTGCTGAAATTCCAACCTGGAGAGCTGCTGAACAGGGGTCAGGGGTTCCCAACCTTTTATATCTGTGAGCAACATTGAAATGGAAAAAGTATGGGGGGGCAACACAAGCATGACAAAAGTTCCAAAGGTGCCAAATAAGAGTTATGATTGGCTATTTTGTAGCCCTTATGTGGGCTGGTAGCATACAGGAGGTTCTTTTTGGCAGAACACCTGATCTTTATGCAACCAAAACTTGCCTCCAAGTCAGGAATTAAAAATAAGCACCTCCTTTGAGGCCACTGGGAGCAACATCCAAGGGGTTGGGGAGCAACATGTTGCTCGCGAGGCACTGGTTGGGGATCACTGGTCTACATCATACAAAAAGTTAACTCAAAGGTGAACAATCTCTTTAAATGGAACATATAAGGTAGTTTATGCTATGCCCCCAGCCTTGTAAAATATTGCCCCTCAGTCAACAATACCCTGGCAACTTGATTACTTTTTCAAAAACAGCTTTCACTGGAGTTCCATCAGATCCTCTGCCCTCTGTATCTGAGCTGAATTGAGCAGTAGGTGCAGTATGTCACTGCTTCTGACTGACAGGCAGCATGCATATCCATGACCTGGTGTCCCCCACCCCAAACGTGTGGCCCCTCCCTCCATCCATCTCCTCCCCCACATGTTCCCCCCACCAGTGCCCCCTTCTCAAAAATCCCAAATGTGCACTTAAAAAAACAACTTGATAGCAGTGAAATCCCATTCTACTATTCTGGTTTAACATGTTTTCCAAATTTTGAAATAATCTCAAAAACTTGCATAAAAAATAGCTTGAAAGTTAGAAATACAGCCCACTAACTTCTACATGAACCAGCGTTTAGATTGCAAATTTTTAATTTGAGTTTTCAAGTTTTGTTTGCACTTAATAACTTGAGCTTAAGAAACTCAAATTTAAGATTTGTGCTGCAAGACTCATATTGTTGTAAAAGACTCAATTTCAAGTTTTCACTTATCTGCCCCTGTATGTCCCCTTTTAAGTGGTTGGCCACCCCAAGAAACTGATATAAGCCTAAAACAAAAACAACCTAATGCCTACTGTACCTAATTTTCTGCTATACATACAGATGTAATACTGTGACTGGAAGAAGGTAGAATGAAAAATTCTCAATTTTGCTACTAGAAAAAAACAGCTATATATATTTGATTTTTTTAAAAACGAATCCAGTTAACCAAGTATTGCTCAATCACACTGATTTCAACTGTAAATAAACAAAATTGTTTAGAATGATAGTGTCCCTGTAATCTGTATAATATTTAATTATTTTGAGTATAAGGCAGAGTTGTCTAAAAAGGCAGCCTTTGAGATGTGTCACATCACCCCTGATAAAGGGCTGGAGTGAAGCCCGAAACGTTGCCTTTGGCACTTAGTAAAGATTCACATTTTTCAAAACAACCGGAGTGCTGCTGTTTTCTTCATTCTTGAATCACCCCTGATTATAGCACTTCTGCAGTATTATACCTTTGCAACCAGGTTGACTAAGTAATAGGGCAGTTTATCTTATAATTATTGTTGAGCTTTTAGCATAAAGTACGATAAGTTTAATTTTTATTTGATGTTTTTCCCCCCTTTTTTAGCTTGGTTTGTGCTAAAGGTGATGTAAACCCAAAAATAAAATGTGCATATTAAAGAAAATAAGCAGGTTTCCATTGCACAGAAAATAAACATGTTAATTGTAACTGTAATTGCAGTTGAAAACAGTTTTTTGGTTTACATTCCCTTTAATATGTCTTACACTTTAGAAGGCAGGTACTGCAGCTTATTCAGCAGTGATCCATTCAGTAGCAAGTTTCTGGCTTGCACAGCATGCTGACACAGCTCACCCTAAATGATTTCTCCAAGGAATGTTGTCTTGCTGTTGGGTATCTCATACTGGTACTGCTTATGCAGATTCAATAATTGCTAAGGTATGGAATAACCCTAGCAACCAGGCAGGCTGTTGTAAAGAATAAAGTATAACTTTAAGTGAAAAAGAACAAACTAATACACTCATCCAGTTACATCTATACTTGATTGTCATTTTCTGCTACAGGTATAGGATCCATTATCCAGAAAGCCATCTCCCATAGGCTCCATTTTAATCAAATAATTCTAATTTTTAAAAATTATTTCCTTTTTCTTTGTTATATTAAAACAGTACCTTACTTGATCCGAACTAAGATATAATGAATCCTTATTACAGGCAAAACAAGCCTATTGGTTTTATTTAATGTTTAATGTATGGAGATCCAAATTACAGAAAGACCCCTTATCCAGAAAGCCCCAGGCCCAAGCATTCTGAATAATAGGTTTCATACCTGTAATATAAATATTTTAATAATATAACATAATTAAAGACTATAATGTACATGCAGTATGGAGATGCATTTGAAACAAATTCTAATGCTAGTGTGCAAGCTATGTTTGTATGAAGTCTATTCAAATCACAAAACATATATAGTAATTTATGCACATTTAAATGTGTAAATGTGCACATTGAGTCCTTGTCCTTGAATGCCGCCATTAGGTTGCAAAGTGCAGAAAACATGGAGGTTTGTGTCTATTCATACACCCTTTTAAGCAACTGAATAGTAAATGCTACCTGATTATTAATTGCTATGTGTTTAGCAACTATAAACATGACAGTGGAAGTTGGTTCTCAGCAAATGTTGTTCAGACTTTTGCCTGAACACTTATCAGAGCATATACCCCACACCATTTGTTTCTTTACATCAGAACATGGAATTACAAATCCTTAGTATTACCATGTAGGGATGGGCAAAGTTGCATGGCTTGGAAAAAGTTGCCATGAAAAAATGGCCATTGACGTTTGACAAATTTTTGCTATTTTGTGAACTTTTCGGCGAATCGAAACAGCACAGATTCGCCCATCCCCATGTGTACAGTGTTGTGAATTGGGTGCTTGAGTTGTAAATAAATTGGAATATCACTTGCCATATATTATACATTGGATTCAACCCTGGAATCGTAGTCTTTCATATAATATTAAATTGCACTTTTGCATTAATGTTCTCTGAATGGGGCAACATCAAACTTTTTGTGCTAATTAGTGAAACATATCCTCACAAAAACATAAAGCCATTTGTGTAATGCAAGAAAAGGTGCTGGTTGGCTGTTTGAAACCCAGCATCTGCTTACATAATATTGGTCCCTAGACCTGGGCAAAATTTACACCTTTTATTCCATTACCCTGACTGAACTGAACTGCACTGACTAGGACAAAATCCTTATTGTGCAAATCCAAGTATTCATTTTTTTTAAAGTTGTGTAATAAATACAGTTCATCAACAGATCCAAGGAAATTATAAATTATTATTTATCCCTTGTCTTAGCTTTCAGAAAAAAAAGCCCTGGAGCTATAAGTTTAGGGGCTGCATGACAAGGGATCCAAATGACCAGCAGCCAGGTTATACTGGTTTATGTTTACAGATTAGCAGAATCAGATGTAGCTGTGATTGGGTGAGAAGCATTGAGTCAAGGCGGGGGAAAGCTGGGCTTGGGGGTGGGGAAAGAGAGGGACGTGATGTCATGGGAAGAAGCAGTTCACCTCCTTATCTAATGAGCAGAAGCAGACCATTTGTTCTCTGTAGATTTTCAAATGTACAGTATATGTTAGTCGGGGCTGTCATTTAGTTTGCTTGGCTCATTCACAACACAACTCAAAAGGGACAACAGATGTTTATGTTCTGTTCCATTGGACTACAGCGCACACAGCAATTTTAGGTGTTTTTTGATATCATACTTCTCCATACCATGTTGTTATCTATAAACTGGCATATGTCTAACATATAAAACTACATAGCACTATGGAAAACAATGTTTAAAGATAAATATGAATAGAAATATATGTGGATTACTTCTCTTTCAGTATTTGTTTCCCAGTTCATTTTTCTGCCTGCTTTGTCATCCTGTGGTTTTAAGCGTGGTTAGCAGAGAGTTTGCATGCATCACTAAAAATTTTTATCATTTTTTTTCTGGACTTCTATTATTTTAATTCTTATATGTAAAATATCAAATTTTACAAAGCATACTTTAGTCTAGTTAATTTGTGTAATGTAAATGACACTGCAGATACTACTTCTGGCATTTTGGCACTCAGAAATATCCTTAAAATGATGTAACTATATGCACTTTTTATTACTTTGGTTTGCAACTCCACTTTCATTATTTTCATTCATTTAATAGGAATCTTCCTATTGTTTTGCTCCGTCTGTTGTTGAGCTGTAAGTTTTGCTATACCCTGACATACAGCCACTGAGATCACCAATGGCATCGTAACACATGAAACCTAATTTATGCTTCTGTCTGCTTAGATAATGTGTTTAAATAGGTCATTTCTATGAGTCTGCAAAATGTATAGCACCAGAAATAAAACTAATTTCATCACAAAGTATATCTGATGTCATTAAAAGTTCTTATAAAATATCTTAAAGTCTGCTGCTACATATGGAATGTAACAGTATAACATGCAAGTTGGAAATAGCAGTAAAACCAATATATGCTTATATTTGAAAAAGGCAAGTGAGGGCTACTTACCCCAATCTCAAGCAGCATATATCATGGTTTTGTAACTTTTGCATCTATGGGAAAACAGGAAATTGAATGTTGTCAGGCATAAATGATTTAAAGGTAATATAGATGGGTACCGACGGGCAATTAAATTAATGACACCTGCTTATGTATCATTCGTGTTCCAAAGCACATTTGGTGCCCTTTACTTATTCCCTTTATAGGCAGGTATAAAGGACCAGTAGCAACATGAATACAAGCACCTGTATCTGGCTGCAGTCTGTCAGATTAGTTGCTAGGTGAAGAGATGGGTGCAAGTCAACTTGGTCATAGGGCAGGCAGTAAGTACAGGGAAGAAAACACAGCCTTTTCCTTTTGACGAGATCCCGGGGCCTGCCCAGTTAAGTGAATATAAGAGGTTCTTGCTAAAGTTCGGCTTTTCACTCCACTGCACATGTGCAAAGAACAGAGAGGATTGCTTTGACGCATACATCTTGCCCTGTACAGTTTTCTCCTAAAAGGAGCACAGGCTGGGGGTTTTAGATAAGCGATTACAATCACTGTGGGGGTGGCACCCCCAGTGATTGTAACTTTCCTTCTTCTTTAAATGATCCCTAAAATCTTGATTTTTATGATCAGGTTCGAAGGTGTATGGCAATACTAACTTTTATGATTAGCATACATAAGGCCCTTGATCCATGGGGCTTATTTTACACCTCAGAGAAGTGCCCAGTTTTGGCCATGCAGCTTGAAAACACAGATTTTAACATCTTATTATCATCTTATTATAAAATATATTAATAAAGTGTCAGCATATTCTACATACAGATGACATACAAAAAACAACAACTGATACAATAGTTAAAATGGGCCCTGCTCATTTGTGGGTAAAATGCAACTGTCATGTCATGTTTGGGCAGCTGAAATATAATGTTGGAGACTCCACACCACACACTTTAAGCTTTAGTGTTTGCATTAAAAATGTACTTTACATTTTTAATTTATAATGCATTTGAACTAAATAGAGGGTTTAACATATGGCAATAAAATAGTTTTCAACTATAAAATTCTGAAGTGATGTCAAAGGCAAAAGAAAATATGAGCGACAGTCATTAAACAGACATATGTTTGCACACAGCAGAACTTCTGATTATTTTAAAGGAAGAACCTGCTTGTGACAGGTGAAACAAGGTCTTTGTACGGAAGAGCACTAGGGCCACCAAAAACAAAAAATTCTGGTGAATTATGACTTTTAAAAGTCAAAATTATGACTTTAATAAATTGAAATTATGACTTTAATCTCATAATTATGACTTCAATAAATTGAAATTATGACTTTTAATCTCATAATTATGACTTTAAAAAGTCAAAATTATGAGTTTTAACAGCAGGTTTTGTAGAAACAGAAAACAAAAATCTGTAAAATCTTTAAAAGTCATAATTTCGACTTTTTAAAGTTATAATTATGAGATTAAAGTCATAATTATGAGTTTAAAAGTCATAATTCGCCAGAATTTTTTTTTCTTTTTGGTGGCCCTACTGCTCTTCCGTATCTTTGCAATTGTTACATGCTAAGCATAATATTTTATGGTGTATGGATTGTTGTTGATGTTTCTTGCCTACAACATACAAAGTTGCCACAGAACAGTCCTTCCTTCTTTTCTGGGTTTTAGTGGTTTTAAACCAGAAAAGAAAATATACATACAGGTATACAGAGCTGAACTGTGTACTGCAGTCATGTACTTGTTGGTATTATGATACTAAACAATTACCATCATCAAAAGTATTTAGCCATAAAATGATGCTTTTAATAGATAGAACATACTCTATAGAATAAATAAATTATGAACCTGTAGTAGAACTTTAGGTCCTCAAGATGTTGCTGAACAATAGCTTCCAGCAAAAGATGACAGCATCTGGCTGAAGGCTTTGTGGACACATGTTAAAGCAGTTCAACAACTGGATATACTGCAATAGCTAGGACCTTCTTGACTTAAGGAGTTATAAAGGGATGAGGCCATTCACATAAATATTTCAAAAATCAAAATGGAACAGCCTAGACACCAAAATCATAGTGTTACATAGATTAGTGAAAGCAACCTGGTTAGGGTACAAAGACCCAAAAGGAGCCAAAGAGCCATATGCAATGCAAGGCATGCAGTGTAAAGCCTCCTGCAAACAGAATGTATTCCTACGCCTCATGCTATAGGCATATCATTGCCATTAAACCAAAAATGAGAGGTTTTAACTCTCACATAAGGGATTGTGGGTGAATACAGATATTCAGATTGAAAAACCAACCCCTATACCTAATAACTGTTATGTTTAAAGGACAATGAAAGGTTAATATAAATTAAAAGTAAGTCTAAGGGCATTCTTTTTAAGTACTTACTGCATATCTAAATTCCCAGATCCCTGCTTGCTTCTCTGAGATATGGTGCTGGCAGCCTACAGCAGTGTGAAGACTACAGTGACATCACTGAAATCTCTCTCCCCTTCCTGTAGGTGCCAGCGGCAGCCTTCCTATTCTCTGAGCATGTGTGTAACTTGATCCTGTCTGCTGTTCTGAGCTACACATGCCCACCAGCCAATCAGAAGCGGATCTGGCAGAGGGGAGGGGGGGGGGAGGGAATGAAACACAATGTGCAGTATGAAGCAAGGAGGGAAAGGAAGGGAGAATACCTTTTTAGAGATGGCTGCCTGTTCTAGAAAATGTGAAGTAAGTGTAAGTAAGGCTATTAAAAATTATCTGTAATTAGCTTTGTACTGCCAACTGCAAAAAAACTAATGAAAGCAGAAATGTGATTGGTTTCCAGTGGTTACTGCCCAGGTGCAAATTGCTCATTAAAATTCACTGTTAGCAAATTAACCCCACTGTGTCTTTGTGCCATTATAAGTGCATTCTCTAGATATGACAGGAACATTAGCATTATGAGATGATCCACATGGTTGTGGACAAATGCCCCGGTTTTGACTAGGCCCTTCAGTAGTACATAACTCCATACAAATGATCAAGTGCAGACATGCTTTAAGAAAAATGATATACCTCAGATACACTCAATTGTATTATAAAATCCAGCTGTTTTTATAACGCTTCTTGGAATAAAGGCCATGCAGATTTTATTATCATGATTTTATTATTATGTTCATGTATACTGCATTTAATTACTGCAGTATGCAATATCCAGTATTTTTTCTGTATTGTATAGGATTGCTTTGCACTTGCCTCCTAACCCCTATAGTGGTCTGTCAAGGCTGTTATTGATATCATCATCTTGAATGGGATATGTGATCATAACAGCCGCTTCAGGCCTCTTAAAGGATTGTTTCCCATGCAATCTGAGGCTTTTGCTGTTATTGAATATGCTCTAAACTTGGTTTTCCTTCTGACTGAGCATATTTCAAATGACTTGACTACACAGGGGTCTATCATGTTGAGAAAGCTTTTCAAAGTCTCTTTACCAGGGTTCTTTAAAGGACTTTGCTATTTGACTACAGTGAAACATTACAACTCTGCGAGTGCACATTTCTCTGTGTTATATTTAACCACCAAGTGTAAACAAGCTCTGTCATTTGAAGGTGAAGGCTATGACAAATGCTCACTCTATGAACTTCTGATAGGAATACCAGGCATGTTTTTATTTCAGAGAGCAAAAATAAGTGACCGACTGAAGCAGCAAATGCCACACCCCTGCTGTGGTAACAGATCTCAAAATCATTCTAGGAAACTGGATGAGAAGGTAATCAACATCTCAGTATTAGCAGAATCAGGGGAGCTGACACTTGACAATAACACATGGTCATGTGAGAATTCCAGCACTTCTCATACATGAGCTCATTGCTCAGTCACTTATATCATGTGATTCAAGTGGGATACCATTAGCTGATTCCATAATGGCCCACAGGCAGCGGGAGCTTTTAAACTAGGCCATGTTGTACAGATTTTACGGTGAACAGTGATTGTTCAAATGGCTTGAGGAAGAACCTGGCCGTCTCAAAACGTTGCATTTTTTATGTGTTTAGTAAGATAATGACATAACTCATTTTGCACATAGTATATGCTTTTGCAAACAAAGTGTGTGCTGGGCATCTTTAAACTCAAAGTCAAAAGCGGGGTGCACAGTCAAACACAATATACTGTATATTTAAAAAGTGATAATGGGACAAGCACTCTCTATAGCTTTCATTTCTATTTCTTTTATTAACACATTTTACAAAAATACATTTTTGTGGGTTTGGTTATCATGAGAGAAGTAAAAAAGGGGGAGGGGAGAGAGAATAAAGGGGTGGCCAAGATAAGGTAGGCTATGCGGGGTTGGGGGAGAGAAAGGTTTAGGATATGGGCTTACATCCCTTTTGACACTACTTCTGTTTCACTTACACCATTTGTCTGCATAATTGGACACACAGATTTGTCTGTTGCTTGACATATGCGTCTCTCAAGCATAGACATACCCTCTGTGACACCTGATTTAGCTATGCCTTACCCAATTCTAGTTGCTGTACTTCCTTTTCTCATTAAAATCTTCAGAGTGACCTATCAAATATCATTACTTAACCTATGTTTAAGTCCCTGTCACATTTTTTTGCTGATTATAGTCTTTAGTTATTATAGAAATGATCTTAAAGCTTGTCAGATTCCAAAGAGTTAGAGTTTCATCTTCTTCTGATTAGTCTGAAAAAGTAATATGATGCAATATGTAAACTCCCTACATTTGGTTCTGTGCATGGGTTTCCAGTATTTCAGCTTGTCAACATTTTGGTGTCACTTAATTTTCTAAATTGCTCTGTTTTAGGATGAGGTCAATTCTGTAAGACAAAAGCCACTACATTTTGCACCCTGCTGCATGATTAATGCTGTACTCCAAGGTGGTAAAAGTAAATATTCAAAGCTTATAAACAGAGCTTCAGTACCGCAACATTAAGGCAATGTCTGCCACTTGTCTGCACTTTTAGATCACTTTGTAATCTTAAAATAAATGATCATTCACTTTTATTACTCAGAATATAAATTTTTGGTTTTTCTTGATATATATTCGCCTGGCAGTGGGTTGTTTGCATGGCACAATCTATAGCAGTGATCCCCAACCAGTGGCTCGGGGCTAGAGATGTAGCGAACCTCACAAAAAAAGTTTGCAAACCCGTTCGCGAACTTCCGCCAAAAAGTGCGAACTTTTGTGAACTTTGCGAACCCCATTGACTTCAATGAGAAGGCGAACTTTAAAAACTAGAAAAGCCATTTCTGGCCAGAAAACTGATTTTAAAGTTTTTTAAAGGGTGCCACGACCTGGACAGTGACATAAAGGAGGGGGATCAAGGGCAAAAATTTCTCTGAAAAATACGTTGTTGACACAGCGTTTTGTGCTGTAAAGGGCAGAAATCACACTACATTTCTAAACTTGTGTAATAAACTGCTTTAAAACGTCCGGCGTCTACATGCCAATCAAGTCGTGTAAAGGTTACAGCCGGTACACACGCAAAGACAAAACGCCGCAGTAGTGGATACGGAATATATATATATTGCTGGTGGAAAAACATTGCTCAGGTGATTTTATTGCAATGCAATGTCACTACTATGTGTAACGTGTTTGGTGCACTACTATGAATAACAGCAAACAGCACTGGACACATTAAAGAACAGTAAGTTAAATAAAAAAAAAACCAATTAATAATAAAAAAAAAAAAGTGATCTCTGGTTGGTGCTGGGGGTGAGCTACTCGGAGCAGCACACCAGTCCCCCACAGCTAGACTAATAGCACTCGGCTCTATAAATTACAGTAGCAAAGTAAAAAAACACAAATAAAAAAAAAGGATGTGAATGTGTGGTTGGTGCTTAGTGCACTACTATGAGCAGCACACCTGTCTCCAACACACACAGATGGAGCTGCAGTACACAATGAAAAGAAGAGTAACAGTAATCAGAAAATAAAAGCAGTCCTTACAAGGACTATTGGGTTACAGCAGATGAGATCAGCAGGACAGCTGCCCACAGCAGCTACATACAGAGCAGTAGAAAGTAGATTACTAGTCAGCAAAGCTACCTAAACTGTCCCTCAAACCCCTGCACAGCTCTCTCCCTATGCTAACTCATCAAGCACACACAGGCAGAATGTAAAATGGCTGCTGGGCTTCGGTTTATATATGGAAGGGAGTGGTCCGGGGGTGGTCCAGGAGGGAGAGCTGCCTGATTGGCTGCCATGTATCTGCTGGCTCTGGGGTGAGAGGTCAAAATTTGCGAACTTGCGAACACCCGATTTTCGTGCAAATTAGTTCTCCGGCGAACAGTTCGCTACATCCTTACTCGGGGCAACATGTTGCTCACCAACCCCTTGGATGTTGCTCTCAGGGACCCCAAACCAGGTAGTTATTTTTGAATTCCTGACTTGGTGGCAAGTTTTGGTTGAATAAAAACAAGATTTACCAAATAAAGCCTCATGTAAGCTGATAGTGTGCATAGAGGCTACCTAATAGCCAATCTTAGCCCTTATTTGGCACCTCCATGAACTTTTATGATGCTTTTGTTTCTCACCAAGTCTTTTTACATTTGATTGTAGCTCACAAGTAAGAAAGTTTGGGGACCCCTGATCTATAGCAACAATAGTGATACCCAAGTTTTATGTATGACTAAAATTTGTTCAATTTCTTCCAGGATGTCCTAGAAAAATAAATGACTTGTAGCAGGGCTTGTCTAATTGCTCGATGTATGAACTTGTTGCTAAGGTTTAGTCTGCCTCTGACCTATTTTCCTTCTGTAATATATCTCCTGAAATTCCAGTTGTAGAAAGAATGCCCTAAAGTATTTCAGCTGCTGGCTAACTAGTTTGGGAATTTGTGTTTTAGCAGAGGCAATTCTCAGTATTGTCTATGGCAGGGTATTTTCTGGCGTTTAGGGTGAAGACACACTGAGCTACAAGAAGCAGCTACTTTTTGATGGCTGCTAAACCCCAGAAAATACCCTGCCATAGACAATAATGAGAATTGCCTCTGCTAAAACACACATAGAAACAGTTATCGGTAAATGATCAGCATTGTCTATTTTTGTAGCCACGACAAGCAGCTACTACTAGTAGCTACATGTGTCTTCACCCTTAGTAGCCATGAAAAAGTAGCAGCTCCTAAGTAGCTCTGTGTGTCTTCACTCTCACTGTTAGGGTGGATAGAATCAGGTGTGGATAGTATTTAAGTGGTGTGGCCTTTAAGAGGGACCTGGATGAGTTCTTGAACAAGCATAGTATCCAAGGCTATTGTGATATTAATATCTACAGTTAGTATTAGTGGTTGTATATATAGTTTATGTATGTGTTGGTATAGATTGGTAAGTATAGGTTGTCTGTGCTGGGTTTACTTAGAAGGGTTGAACTGGATGGACTCTGGTCTTTTTTCAACCCTATGTAACTATGTAATTTTAAAGGGGATGAACTAAAAAAAAAAAAATCAGCATTGCATACAGAATAGTCCATTTTCTATCATCTTTATAGAGGTTCAGACTGCAATTTTGAATGGAGTCACAATATAGTTTGTTGAAACACGGAACTGTGAGTATCGGTGGAATAAATTCCTAGTAAACCTGTTGAAAGGGATGAAAAAAATATACTTTTATTGCCACAAATGCCACACCCATATAAATAGACTTATTGCTGTTCATTTGTTATATTTGAAATGTTCTGTTGGTAAATAATTTAATGGGTGTTTAAGGGAAAAAGAAACAACAACAATTTTCATTTTAGCACATTTTCAAATAAATTGAGCAAATTTCATAATTTCTGCCAAGTAACCATTTTATTTATTTAATTCAGTATCTGAAAGATTTGCTTTGTTTTCCAGAGATTTGCTTTGGAGAATACCTTAATCAAGGCTTTATCTGACTGCTCTTAAGGCAGGATATCCTTAGAAGCTTCGGGCTTGATTTTAAGTCTTCGGCCATAAACCAAAAGTGTAACATTTCAGGGAAGCCAGAGTGCATTTAACTGCATCAGCAGTTCTGCATGTGAAGGAATGTGTGTCAGTGTATTTGTATAGTGTGGCAAAAGAACATCAGGTGCTTGCATCTGCAGGGTCAGCACCTTTAAATGTCAATGGGCGCTATTACATTTCAGACTTACAAAACACATTCAGTAACTTACTCTTGTGCTTCTTGCCATTGACCATGGTAAAAGCAATGATTAAATGCCAGTGATGTTCCCACAACACCCTTTTCAGCTGCTCAGAGGACAGAATTTTTTTTTAAATAAAATCACAGTGCTAAACGGAAATTAAAATGGAGAAGGTCAGCCTATGTGGTTCTTGTAGCATACATTCATGTCTTTTGTATATATAGTCATACACAATCCAACCCAGTGACAGAAAATGAGCATAAGTCATTTGTTATGGTAAAAGTCCCTATACTGTACTAGGATTATAAAAATGTGATAAATGCACATAGTGTGCCTTCTCCTTCAAGGCAAGTGAGATATCAATCAATTACTTAATGGAGCTATGCAGGTATTTGCTTCTATCTGCATACCACAATGAGACTTCTGCAACTCAGATTTAGCCTGAACACCCACATTCAAATGCCATGTATAACTGAGGTGTTTAAAGCTACAGTAATGTTTGTTAAGCCTTTCATACTGTAACAACCAGGCATACATTTATAAATACATATTTATTTGAGATGCTGCCAAATACATTTCAGCTATAACTTAGAGCATTTTAATTGGTTCCTCTGGCAGCAAAAATACCTACAATTGTTATATGTTGAAAATCGTATACCATGTATTCAGCCATACCTCTACTAACATACTTTTGTTGCCAAACAAACATGTATCAACATTGTTATATATGGTCCCAAGTCAAATGTAATTTCTAAACCCTACAATGTTTCTTCTCTGTATCCCAGGAAATGCTACAAAATTGGATGAAAAAAAATAGATGTGAAAAAACTTGACTTGTGTACTTATGTTCACAGACCCTGGAGTGTGTTATTTTAGTGTTTTACATTTTTATCAGCTTTAATTTGGTTAATTTGATAATATAAATCATTATTTTTAGCATTTTTTTAGCTGACATTTTTAAAAAAGTCACTGAAACACGCTGACACACACATAAGAGTTTGAACAGAGATATATTTCACACTAGTTCATCTTGTATGGCTCATATACAGTGGTCCTGAGAGGGTTAATGACCCTGAATTATCGGACCTGAAAAAAATGTAGCACATAGAAATCTGATAGAGAGACCAGAGTGAGCTTTAAGTTAAGTGAGAGAGGACAAGGAGAGCAGCAGGGTGAATCCTGAATACTCGAAAGGTGATTTATTTAGCCCAGCTAAAGTAGAGTGACCTGTTATACTAATTCTGTGTTTTTGGAGGGATATCCTTGTAGGGGACCAGGGTAAGTGAGGGAGTAAGCATTGTATTTAGTTAATTAAAAGGTCTAGCTCAGTGTTCTTCAACCAGTGGTTCCTGAGCAACATGTTGCTCCCCAACCCCTTGGATGTTTCTCCCACTGACCTCACAGCAGAGGTTTATTTTTGAATTTCTGGTAAAGAGGCAAGTTTTGGTTGCATAAAAAACAAGTATAATGGCAAACATAGCCTTCTGTAGGCTGCCAGTCCACATAGGGGCTATTAAGTAGTCAAATATAGCCCTTAATGGCACCCTTAGGAACCTCTTTCATGCTTGTGTTGCTCCCCAACACTTTTTCCATTTAAATGTGGCTCATGGTGATCTCTGGTTTAGCTAAAAAGAAAAAAAGAATCTATATGATTATTTTAACCTTTTTTACTGTACTGCAATGCATTCATGGTATAGAGTCCTAACTTGCAAATCATTTATTTTTTTATATTTGATTTACTTGTAGAAATAGGGCCTGCTCTTATTCACTAAACTTTTTACCAGGCGCAAATTAGAAGGGGAATCTCAGCTCTCCACTCAAAACAACAAGAATTCAGAGAATACTGTGATGCCCTACATTTCATTTATAAACCACCTCCATATTCTGAAGTGTTTTACAGAAGGTTAGAGAACATGAGAGCTAATGAGGCCTTCTAAACTATAACTAAATATTTTTATATTTTAAACAGAGAAGAAGTCAAAGGAACCCAACCATGTATGTAATTCAGTCCATTTTGTACAAGATTACTCTTGAAATTATTATTTAAAGAGACTTTTCATTGACCAGTTAATATTTTGTATGAATTTTCTGTTTTAAACATCCATGTTCAAGGAATTCTTGGTTCCTAAGTTTCTGTTTGGATACTAGAGGGCACTATTTTATTTTTATGGGTCATAGATACATAGAAAAAGAAAGGTAATGCAAAAGCCTACCTGTTAAAATACCGAAATAGCCAGGCCCTGCCTAGTTCTGATTGCATTATAGGAGGAAGTGCACATCTACTTGTTTCATTCATACCATACACCTTGAGTATAATATTTGGAACAAGTATCAGTGTTCAATAGAACCATACATTTCAAAATTACATCAATAAAGTCTGTGTCAGAGGCCCCAGCTGGAGTGTTCCATGTGTCTTTGTTAGTGTTTGTTTGCTTTTTTATGTCTGTGATTGGAGCTCTTCACCTTTCTATTTTTCTTTCATACTTTCTCTTTCTCACCCTCTGTCAGTCTGTCTGCTTATCTATTTATCTACACAATGGAGCAGCTTGCATTTTAGAAAGGGAGACATTAACAAATTCTTCCTGTCGACAGACTGTGTTTAAGGATATTAGCTGGAAAAAAGTTTTTGTAGTGAAACATACCGGGGGGACATTTGTATCGCAGACAGCTCTCGTGACCTTTTAATGGTCATCAGGGTATCTGATGACAGTAGCAAGAATATGATGCACTGCAGTAACCTTTTTAATAGTTTAATCTTTGTCATCAAATCGCTCAGCAGTCATGATTAATTACAACACTTGGGAATGTTTTCCTAGTTTTATATTTGGCAGTTAGGAGCTTTGATCTGCAGTTTGGAAGTATCATGTCAGGCATGCTGTGCTGTGATAGCTCTTCCTTGGTGAATGATAAATTAAGTATTCCCGAGGAAACGCAACACTGGTTTATAAAGTGTTAATTGCAACATTTATAGCCACTCATAAATGGATCAAAGCAGGATAGTAAATTATCCTCTTGTATTTTTATCCACATCTTTCTAAATGTGACTTATGCATATATATATAAATCTCAATGTATGTGGAAAATTTCTGCTAATGAAGATTGACTTTGCTAACTATTAAAACCTCTTGTGTGTTGCATTATTGCAGGTAAGAAGCAACATTTGTCATGCTATTCTTTTATAACAGAAGAGACAGTATTCAAGGAAATAAACACATAGTTTCTGCTGTGCCAGTTACACCATGTGTTGTTTAAACAAATGGAAATGTCCCTTGTACTGCAGATGATCTAGCCACAAATGGGCTAAAAATAAGTGTTATAGAAAACAGCTTAACAAAATACAAACAAGCAGACCAAATTTCAACCATTTGCAGCTTTAGCTAGTTGTGTAGCTCACATTTTTTAGCCCAAATTGACATATTTTTCTTATGGTGTCATCTTCTTTACTATATATTTATTTATATATATATATCTATCTATATATATCTATCTATATATATATATATATATATATATATATATATATATATATATTTATTTTATTTGTTTTTTACATTTTAGGCATTGTAATAATTAATTTTATTACCAGTAGAAAATTGCCTCAACACCAGGGGAAGTAAAAAAGGTCAGGAATATTGTGCTGAAAAACAAGTATAAATGAAAAAAAATTACATTACATTACATTAGAAACTGCAAAAGAAGGGAAAGATATAACAGATCCTTAACTATAGAGTTAGGTACTTGAGATGTAGTTCTTTAAAATGACACATATTTTTCTAGGGAATAAATGTAACCCATTTTGAGCAATTTTAGCAAATGGAAAACTGAATTACTAATAAGAAAGGACAGGTCAGCTGTTATTAATGTGTGTTTTTTCATTGGCAGTGAAAAAAGATGGAGAATGCAAGGTATTCTTTGATGCCTCTTGGGTTTTCCAGACTTTTTGCACAGACTGACTAACTTTAGATGAGCAGTGGAAGATCAGTAAAGCAGATGTATCAGTTAAAGCTAAGTAGAGGACAGGATACATAGAAAACACAGGGAGAACACACAGAATTCTAATAATCCCTTTATTTACTGTAAAGATCATAAAGACAACAGGAGCTATATATATCTACAGTTGAACCTCAATTTTACATTTTTTGGAGGACCATAAAATTGGCATTAATTCATGGAAACGTAAAATCCAGGAATGAAAACCTATATTTTTCTTGTGTGGTATGGTGAGAGTGAGGTGATATTTCAGGGAATATGTCAAATTCAGAAATGTAAAATTGAAACTGGATTGCATATATAGATGTATAAGTATTGGACCTGTTTTCCAGAATGCTTGGGATCTGTGGTCCTCCTGATGAGGGATCTTTCTGTAATTTGGATCGACATACCTAATGATTTAAACATTTAATAAACCCAATAGAATTGTTTTGCCTCCAATAAGGATTAATTATATCTTAGTTGGGATAAAGTACAAGGTACTGTTTTATTATTGCAGAGAAAAGGCTATCGTTTTTAAAAATGTGAATGATTAGATTAAAATAGCTCTGATATCTGTATATGAATTACATCAGGACAGGGCCTTGAAGATTTGTATATGTAAGTGTGAAGGATGGTATATAAGACTATGTGATGCAATACGCCATATGTTTACATATAATGCACACAGACATGTATATTAAGACACCACTAAACCAGACAGAGACTGTTGATGACCATATAAAAGAATATATGTATATGGCTTTGTATTAAATTCATCTTTTTGACCAAGGTAAGACCTGTGACTACGAATGTCCCTATTATTTGGACTGTATTGATTAATATCAAAACAGTAGAATCTGTATTGAAAAGCAGCATAATCAATAGATGATCCTGCAGCAGGATCTTGACCAACTGGCAATCTGGGCAGCTAAGTGGCAGATGAGATTTAATGTGGATAAATGTAAGGTCATGCACCTGGGATGTAAAAATATGCAAGCCCCGTATACCCTTAATGGGACTGCACTAGGCAAATCCATAATGGAGAAGGACCTTGGAGTCCTTGTAGATAATAAACTTGGCTGTAGCAAGCAATGCCAGGCAGCAGCTGCAAGGGCAAACAAGGTTTTGAGCTGTATTAAAAGGGGTATAGATTCACGGGAGGAGGGGGTTATTCTTCCCCTTTACAGAGCGCTGGTAAGGCCCCATCTAGAATATGCTGTTCAGTTTTGGTCTCCAGTGCTCAAACGGGACATTATTGAGTTAGAGAGGGTCCAGAGAAGGGCAACTAAGCTGGTAAAGGGTATGGAAAGTCTCAGTTATGAAGAAAGACTGGCCAAGTTGGGTCTGTTTACACTGGAGAAGAGACGCTTAAGAGGTGACATGATAACTATGTATAAATATATAAAGGGATCATATAATAACCTCTCTAATGTTTTATTTACCAGTAGGTCCTTCCAACGGACACGAGGGCACCCACTTCGTTTAGAAGAAGGGAGGTTCCATTTAAATATTCGGAAAGGTTTTTTTACTGTGAGAGCTGTGAAGTTGTGGAATTCCCTCCCCGAATCAGTCGTGCTGGCTGATACATTATATAACTTTAAGAAGGGGCTGGATGGATTCTTAGCAAGTGAGGGAATACAGGGGTATGGGAGATAGCTCTCAGTACAAGTGAGGGAATACAGGGGTATGGGAGATAGCTCTCAGTACAAGTGAGGGAATACAGGGTTATGGGAGATAGCTCTTAGTACTAGTTGATCCAGGGACTGGTCCGATTGCCATCTTGGAGTCAGGAAGGAATTTTTTCCCCTCTGCGGCAAATTAGAGAGGCTTCAGATGGGGTTTTTTTGCCTTCCTCTGGATCAACTAGTAGTTAGGCAGGTTATATATAGGCATTATGGTTGAACTTGATGGACATATGTCTTTTTTCAACCCAACTTACTATGTTACTATGTTACTATGTTACTAATATTATATGGAAGGCAAATGACTCTGAAGCACACCTAAGGCCCTTTAGGGGAATATACTAGACCTATAACTGTTATAATGTCCCTGTACTGGTGGCCCTGTCACCAGTGTATTCATTTCACTATAATACTTGAAATTTGAGAAACTTGAGGTTTCTGTAAACCCACATCCACCCTCATGCCTGAAGGGACTTAAAGAGACTGATCTAGACCAGTACCTTTCCTTAAGTACAAGTCTAGAGGTAGGGGCATAGCCTTATCGGTTACATGAGACTCAGAGAGGACACTTGGGTGGTTCTTCTTCTACTTCTACAGGTAAATATATATTCTGCAGGAAGGTTCCTTTTGATGCATAGGTGCTCTGTATTGCAGGACAAACTTAATTTACATACTTCCTTCAAATAATATGTCTAATCTATAATAGATTAATTACTTATTATTTCTAGCCATTTTGTTAGCTTTTTTTAAATCAATTCTTTTTTCAACATTATACAATCTTTGATCATCCTTTGTCTATTTATGTAACCATCTATCTTCTCAGAGAAACAAAAAATTCCCCACTTTTTTGTTGAATAATATAAACACCTGCCAGGTCAAATAATTTCCTCAATAATAGTACAGCATTACAATAGATTTACATTCAAAACATTTGGTTATCTGGGAATTAAGCCAACTTTAGTGCATATGGAAATCCTTGTAGATTCACAGTTTTATTTAAGAACTCTCAGTTTTATTCAATCACTTCCTAACTCACTTTTAGAGTTGCATACTGAACTGTGGGATAGCGATCAGGAAAACCACAGGGCTCCAACTTAAAGAGAACCCACATTAAAGCTAAATGTAGATAAAGTTATAGCAACCCATATGTCTCCCCAGTCACTTTCCGACACATCCTCAAAAACCCTAGGAAAGTAACACCAAATAAAGATCAAGGTCACAGGTCCTATTTTTATTGTATAATAGAGGGGAGGGGGAGAGGAAGCAAAAATTATAAAAGAATGAAAATACTGTAAGGTTGCCAGAATGTGTTTTTTGCTTCTAAGATTTTAGAATGTTAAAAAAAAAATGGAATAGCATATCTTAAAATCTTTAAGAACCTCGGCTGAACACATATATCAGGTAAAATTAGATTTCATTTTAATTACAGTATTGTTATCCACAACATTAACCTTTCAAGGCATTATACTTCACAGCCAGATATATAAGCTAAGGTTCTATGTTTTCTTACAAATTGTGGCATTAGAGACCAATGTGAATCTTAATACAATTTGTTGTTTAATGAATTATTCCCATTAAGTGTGCCATGTCCTATACGTATTGTATATACTGTAGTTTTATATAGGTCTGCATTTGCATTTTCAATTAAATTAAAGGAACAGGGGGAACTAAAGGCCAGTTGTTACAGGCTCCCTTACCCAATCAGAACCCTTCAATGAACCCTTGGGTGACACATCTAGATCCTAGATCTCTATTTTTCTTTTCATGTCTTGAAAAGCCTTGTATTATTACTTTTACTTTGTCCAAGCTGCCAGTGTACAGATAACCCCACTGTATAATGGACTTCTGCTTGACTCTGCACTGGTAATTTAATAATCTACCTCACAAAGACCAAACATGGGGGCTGATTTACTTACCCACGAACGGGTCGAAATGAGTCCGATTGCGTTTTTTTCGTAATGATCGGTATTTTGCGATTTTTTCGTATGTTTTGCGATTTTTTCGGATTCTTTACGAATTTTTCGTTACCAATACGATTTTTGCGTAAAAACGCGAGTTTTTCGTATCCATTACGAAAGTTGCGTAAAAAGTTGCGCATTTTTCGTAGCGTTAAAACTTACGCGAAAAGTTGCGCATTTTTCGTAGCGTTAAAACTTACGCGAAAAGTTGCGCATTTTTCGTAGCGTTAAGTTACATACGAAAAAGTCGCAAAATGTTCGTTTTCAAGTCGGAACTTTTCCAATTCGGGTCGGATTCGTGGGTTAGTAAATCAGCCCCATGGAGTAGCTTTTGTTTCCCTGTTTGCCCTGTTTAGCTCAAGATATAACATAAAAACTTACATTTTTTTGTGATTGAAACAAAAGCATGTTTAGCACAAGCCCTATGCATTGTACTCATTCTGAACAAGGAATATGCTGCCCTTTTAGCAACCCTTCTCTGGTCACCCCTAAACACCTGTCCACATCTCAATTTGGTACTGTATCTCTTTGTGGACTGAGTCAGCTAGTCACACTGAAGATCACTCTCTTACAGAAGAGCAGTGGGGCCACCAAAAAAAACATTCCGGTGAATTATGACTTTTAAACTCAAAATTATTACTTTTAATCTCATAATTATGACTTTACAAAATCGAAATTATGATTTTTAATCTCATAATTATGACAGCAGCACTGTACAGTAGAATACATTAATACAAACGGGATTATTAAGATAATAATAGATGAATACAAAGTACAACAATAAATACAAATAAATACAAAGATAAAGATACAGTTGCAATAAGTTAAGAGTTTGGATTTGTTGCAGTTTTGTTGCATAATAAATGGCAAAAAAATAACCTTTTTTTCTGCGACAAAACCGTATTTTGGTGCAAAAAAACAAAAAAAATAGTGAAAACAAATTTAACCTTAGTAAATGCCCCCCTTAGTGCTTTATTTTAACATCATGCCTTACTGCTTAGGAGTCATCTTTTACACATATCTCTTTTACACCCTACAAACCTGTCACTATCATCTGCGCAGCATTAAAAGAAAAGTAAAGTCAATCCAGAGTATATTAAAAATCACTATAAATTGTATATTTGTATATACATTGTATATACATTGGTACATTGTATATACATTTGTATATAAATTGGTATTCATGGCAGACCAACCCAAACCACCAAAAGGATATTACTTAAATACTCCCTGATTGTTCTACATCTGCACTCATAATCCAGCTCCTGGCATGATTTCCCACCTCCAACTCTCTTCATCTTTGCCTGCTGTGAATATGCAGCTACAAAAAACTCCCCTTCCGCACATGCACAGGTTTCCCAAATACTGTTGTGTCATATGCAGGGATTACTGACCATACAGCACAGAAGAGAAATCAAGTGATTTGTGACAGCAACTATGGATTTATGATAAAAGCATTTTACAAAGAAAAAAATATTGTTGGTAGAGCATAGCAAGGTATGGACACTGCTACTATGATGGTTGAAAAATTTGTTATCATATAGGCCAGGGATCCCCAACCTTTTATACCAGTGAGCCACATTCAAATGGAAAAAGTGTTGGGGAGCAACACAAGCATGGAAAAAGTTCCTGGTGGTGCCAATAGGAGCAATAATTGGCTATTTAATAGCCCCTATGTGGACTGGCAATCTACAGAAGGCTCTGTTTGGCATTATACTGGGTTTTTATTCAACTAAAACTTGCCCCAAGCCAGGAATTCAAAAATAAGCACCTGCTTTGAAGCCACTGGGAGCAACATCCAAGGGGTTGGGGAGTAACATGTTGCTCCTGAGCCACTGGTTGGGGATCACTGATATAGGCACTTTTAGCTGTGAGGCGCACCTTTTGCTTTAAAAAAAATTGCTCTTACCTTAAGTTAGAAACCACTAAAATTAATGTTTAGAATTGGAAACTATGACAAACCATCACCAATCCCTCAGGAAACCACGCCCACTTTTCAGTAATCTCCACCCTCTTTGCATGCAAAATATGTTATTAACTAAAAAAATAAAGGAACGCTTTAGTTAATTTCAATGAATGAATAAAATTCATCTGCTCTTAATTACATACTAAGTACCCCATCTGTATGCTGTAAAAATCTTACACTTAAATTTCCATACTTTGGCAGCATTCCTTGTAGCAATTTTAGCACATTGAGTTCATCATTTAAAACATCATCATCGAAAACAACAGCAAAACTTGAATACTGTTATCATAACCAGAAAGCATTGTATTCGCTTTTTCCTTTTGTGATATATTTTATACTGGCATTGTGACTGCTAATAAAAAAATTCCTTTACATTTACGAGATGTGATTTACATTGTTAATGCTTCTGTGGTGAATTTCATTTTTTTTTCTCAGTCTCTTTTTAGAAAACACACATCACATGAAAGAATTAACATTTTCCAAAAGTAAAGGGTCAGAATTGGATTGTGTGAGCTGGAAAGTACCATAGTAAACTTAGCCATTACAAAAACACAAAGGCAGCCAACATATTTGTCTAGATCATAAGGTTATAGAGTACAGTAATTGGCAAAGTAAATTCAATTTGGGAAGGCAAATCAGCTGTGTACTTATTAAATATGTAGATTAAAAAATGTAACTCTCTCTTCATTCCTCAGCAGGGAGTGTATGTGAGATGATATGGGAGTCTTGGCCATACCATTATCCTCTGATAATAAAAATACTAACAATAACCTCAGTGGTGTTGGCTACTATATAACAACTGTATAACTTCTTTTGCCAATGGGAGGATTAAGGTCATTCGCAGGTTACTAAGCTGAAAACTTTGGGTAAAGTAAGAAAATCCTAGGCATGTAAAAGCCTAGGATGTTGACATCTTAAGAGCAAATTGAAGACTAAAAAGGGATATTTAAAAACGCCCTTTCAAATTGAAATAGTAACTAGCCCTAAATCAAATGCACGTAATTCATGAGTGAAGTACAGTGCATGGAAATTCGGGCCCTTACAAACTGTCTATTACAGCAGCACAAAGCACAAAAAATATATGCACTTATTCCTTTAATAATCAATAGTCCTTTCCCTATTTGCAGGCCAAAACCATGCTCATTGTCCCTGCCCATGCCCATAGATATACACAGTGGTCAAAGTGCCCAGTAAGCATAAGCTCCACACAGCAAACTGGGGCCAGTAACAACTTGATAAACCATTTGCCTGGTTCAACAGTTTTTAGGTCTTTAATCAATAGCACTGTGCATAGTCTACCTGTATTAAAACCGAGTCACTCTGTAGAGGGTGTGGGTACTTACAAAGTTCAAGGGCAGTTTCTTCCAATGCATCTTACTTGCCTAATCCATGCTTTACTTCTATATCTACATTTACCTGGTTTAGTGATGGGGACTACACAAAAAGGCTGGATCCTCAGGGCACAGTACTAAACTGAGCAACTAAATTGCTTTAACATTTATTAAGGCAAGAAAAACTCTGTTTTTATTATTAATAATGCTTATTTTAGAAGCCCCATCATATTTCACAGAAGGATGCATATATCAAACATTCAAATTACATACAAATATGGGTGGTACAGAGGACTCTGCTCATTAGAGCTTACTATTTAAAAGAATGTCGCTGGACTACAGCTCCAACCATTTTTAAAGGTTTTAATGCACAATGGGAACTGCGGGGCAGAGAGCAGTAATCCACAGAGATGGATTTTTAAGGCAAAACTCTACAACAAACCTTTTTCTTTAACTGGCCCAACTGTTGGCCCAACACCATCTAAACGCCATTATATCTTCTGAAGTTTGATAATAGTATAATATTGAGAATAAAAAATGCACAATTATCTATATTAATTAACATAAATATGTTAAATATGTTATCAAATTACTTCAGCAGCACTCTATAACTTTATAGTTACATTTCTGATGCCTATTTTAGAGAGCTAGGATATGCAAACAAGTCTGTTGTATGGGAGGTTTCCATGTCCCCTTTAATTGATATAAAGATTATAGTTTTTTTTTTTTTTTTTTTTAAATAATTCTTAGAGGCTGGTTATAAATATGTCTTGAAATCTAATATTAAAAACTCAGATTCTGCTCCTTCACAAAGGTTAAAAATAGCTGCATACAAGACTTGTGCTGGCTCGCAGCTGCATTTAGGTCACATATTTTATATGATACAGAACGTGAAGAGTTTTCCATAGTATTTCAGTCTTTACTTTTAGGACAGAATTACATCAAAGGTTTCAGAAAATGTTGGCAAAACAAAAGTTTAAAGAGTTGTCATTTAATAAAAAAAGCTTTTTAAAGGGGGTTTAAGACCCAAAAATAAAACTTTTTCTATTTAAAGGAAAATATAATTCTAAGCAACTGTCCAAAACACATTTTTAATGATTTTTACATTATTTTAAAAAATAATTGCTGTTAAAAGAAGTACGTCGATTTCAACACTCCCATCCCACAATGCACTGCATGCTTCTTCATGGATTTGAAAGGGATGTAAATGCTGTTTACTCAACCAAACTATATTTGAATAATATTTGCCAATGAGAATCTCAGCTGATATGTGTAAATCTAGTACTATATTTTTGGTTCCTGCAGAAAAACTTTGGTTCTACTCAGATTGTAAGCTCTACGGGGCAGGGACCTCCTTCCTACTGTGTCTCATACCACATGGCACTTATATATATATATATATACATATATGTATTTATTGTATTTATTTATTATATCACTCGTCCTCCCTGTGTGTAATTTTGTATTCTGTAAGACTGTACAGTGCTGCGTACCCTTGTGGCGCTTTATAAATAAAGTTATACATACATACATACATACAGAAAAACTTTACAGCAGTTTGTCCTCTGTTCTGATGTTTGATTGCCATATAATACCTTGAAATCAAAATTACACAGTAATTTCTGTATGTAGAATAACAAAAAAATAGCTGACAGTGTTGGTAAAGGGCATTCTTACTGAATTCTTTTGTATCTGTAATGCAGGGGGCATATAGGGTGCAAGTATGGTTTATAATTACAACCACTTTAGTGGAAGAGTTTATATGGACTTCCCTTACCAGTCAGTTGAACCTAAGAAGCTTGGATGAGTAGTAAAACATATTCAATGATTACTTGATTTTGCTATATGTATGTATGTATATCTTTATTTATAAAGTGCTACTTATGTACGCAGCGCTGTACAGTAGAATACATTAATACAAACAGGGGGTTATTAAGATAATAGATACATACAAAATATAACAATAAATACAAATAAATACAAGGTACAATTGCAATAAGTTAAGAGTCAAAGCCACAAGAGGATGGAGGTCCCTTAGAGCTTAAAATCTAGATTGTTATAACATTCAGCAGTGCAGAGAAAATAAAGGGACAAACACTGCATTCCTTCACAATGAAATTTAAGAATAACTATTAATAATAATGATATTAAAATGTGTAATAATGTAGACTGCAAAGTTGCTGAGAATGACATTTTCTTTTGATTGGCAACGTTTTCGTTTTAGATTAAACAGAAAAAACATTACAAAAACATATGACTTCATAAATGCAAGCGTTGGTGTTCTGTTTTGCTATTAACATTTGTCAAATGACAATGGGATCTTCTGAGTTTTCTCTGATTTCAGACCACTTAGAAACCTGCGATGTGGATAATGTGAAGCATGACATGTTTCGGTAGTGTATTACACGCTCTATCACTCCACCATTCCTTTCTTTGCAGAGCTGATATACTGTATAAACCAGACTACCCTGTATTATTTGATAACTATTAATGTGTAGTTCAGTTGAATACTAATGCTTTGGCTTTCTCAGAGCAACCTCCTGAATCTTGGGAAGGAAAGACATTATCATTAAAAAAGCAAAAACATCATGGCTGAAAAATGTTTACCAGGAATGTCTTTAACGTGTGTCATGAAATGTCATTTGGATATACAGCATCTGGGTTGATATCCTAACTAGTTTCACTGACAAGTCATATTTATAGCCCAGAATGCATTAGAATGTATTGATTTATTAGTGAACATAATTCACTGCCATCATTTTTTCAATACCACTCTTTCTAAAACCATTACAAATTGTTTCTGAATACAGCTACTCCCCCAGACAGGTCAGCAGATAGTTGAGCACAGCATCTAAACTAAATTCCTCTCTGACCCCATAATGCAAATCAGGTCACTTACCTAATCCATCACTACTCATTTTGTTGAATAATCTAAACTGTGATTTCTTCCTAAAAGGTATCCAACCAACATTTCAATTGTATGCAAGGAATCACTGAATACCAGTTGTGTCAGGAATTCCAGAACCCAAATACCTTTATAGAAAATCAGTATCATGTTAAGAGGATGATGGAATTCTTCTTTGGTCCAGTTTACCTGTGAGAAAAAGATTGCACTTTTGCACTGACTTCTGCAAAAATGAAGATTTAACATAACCTTTATCTTACAGAAATAAGAAACTTTCTAAATATAACCAATTAAAAATTCTGTTATGTTTCTGAAATAATTCAACAATCTGTCTCTTCATTCTCTCTTCATACAGGAATTGGAGATGTATTAGAACTCACTCTTTCAATCTAACCATAAATCCTGTCTTTCTACATGCACGATTTGTGCCAGAGTCAGTTATTTTTGTTTGCGCCGGAGTTGGTTATTTGAGTAGAAAAAGGGATCCCCCTAAAATATATATTAGACCTAATTGTCAATGAAAATCTGACCCCCAACTTCTGCATGAAGCCAATGAAAACAGATTGCTGAAATGGTACAGAATGTTTAATTTATTATTTATTTCAAAAGTTTTATATTTCCGTCCGATAAAGCTAATATTAAATTTTCACATTTTTAATAATTCCCTTTTAAGGAAACAATAGAGATGTCCCAAATCAAAGATTTGGTATAATCCTAGCACTTTTTGCAGGATTTAGATACAGTGGAATCCTGCTTGTTTAACTGAAACAAATCCAAACCCTTATAGTTATGTGACTGTAAAGCTGAAAGTGGCAATTTACTATTCAAAAGAAATACAATTTTTTTGTTTATGCGAATTAGACTTTGGTCACATTCAGTGTTCGTCTGAAACCCACAATAATGAATTAGTTGCACCCCTAAAAAACATCACTAGCAATTTTTTTTAACCATGTTTATTAGGAAAAAATATTAAATTACTGCTCAAAAAGTTCATGGCTTGTATGTAGAATTGATGCATGCAAATATTTCTATTTCCTTTCTGGCAAAAAAGGAAAGTACTATCTTCCTTTATGGTAGGGCTTCTAATTATAGAGTATAGAGTGAATATACAGATTACATACAAAAAACAACCAATACCAGATACAAGAGGTAAGGCGGTCCCTGCCAAAACAGCTTAAACAATCTAAAATTAGAAGGTGTTGAGAAAATATAGAGGTAACAGGAATTTAAGATACTAGTTAAAAGTTACGGGAGAGGTTTAATGAGGATTTTACTTGCATTATTGTTTTGTTGTAAACTATGTTACCTTTACTTCTGGGCTACCTTGAAATTGTCATTATTACAGATGAGGTAGGACATTTATTTATTTACTATAGTATCTGCAAGTTAGAAACTAACTTAAGGATTTGGATTATACTTAACTGGTACTAACATTTTTTTAACATATTAAGCCCATTTGTTTGTTTTTTTTTACTAACCCCCACCTCTCTAGGTGTTCTTAAGAGGTTTGATTTATTGAAACAGATTGAAATACTTTAATAACTCTTGGTATAAATTACCTGATGCTTTCTGATGAACCAAAGAAGTCTTCCTTTACAAGAATGAAAGATGTTTTTTTTTTTCTTTAGACACTTTATAGGACTTTGTACATTAATTATGGACATTTAATTATCATGGACTGAGTTGTGAGCTCATACATATTACTGAGGGGGTGGGGTGTTTTTAGACACTGGAGTGTCTAATCACTGATGAAGGGACAAGTCACCAAAACATTGTATTCTTTGGCATAATAAAGCATAGGGGCTAGTCCCTGTTTGGAAGAGCCTTGTGTGCCTGTTGCCTTCTAAATTTAGCTGCTGCGAGAATCGCTGGCCAAGAAAACAGTAGTCAATAGTCCAAGTGATACAAAAAACTCTAAACTCTGACTGGTTTTTGTTTCATTATTTTTTTTTTTTACATTTTTTGGAGGGAGTGCCACTTTAGAAGTACTTAAGTATACTTTAATATTGTCACCCACTTAATGTAAAGCAGTGTTATCTATTATGCGCTGACATTATGTAACTAGTTGGTACATAGCAGCCAAGCGTATGACATTACAGTGGCGGTGCACAGCTGCACAGCAGTTTTTTTTTTTATAAAATTAGGGAAGATAAAAGGAATGCATTGTGAGTTTCCATCCATGGTTTATCAATGTAGACCCTGTAGATAGCAGTTCTGAAGAAAAGCTCCCGTCGAAAAACTGATGAAATGCCAAAGCCTGTAGCACAACTTATCTTTTCTTCATAAGGGAGTGACTGGTATTCCAATGCTGATAGCTGCAATCTCTGTGAGGGTGTCAAGTCAGTGAGGACATTATATAAAAACAAATATTTGAACAACTTAAAAGAACAGCAGTGCCTGTGACACTGTATTATCTGAATGCCTCTGCAGAAATAATATAGTAGCCTAAAAACTAGTGGTGGAAAAATAATAAAGACAGCAATAAATCTTACTGTCTTTGAGCTCAGGGGCAAAAGAAAATATCAATGTTTTCTTTCTTCATATCTGAACTTCCCTTTTATTCCACAGAAAAAGACTAGATACATGTTTTTTTCCTAGGTTTTGTGATAAAACCCAGCGTTTTATTCATACTAAGATTTTAATAAAGCAAATATTGTCTGCAATATTAATGCATGTGGGTCATTTATGAAGGCAAAGCGCCGCCATATTTACACTGCATAAGCTTCTATGTGCCCCCCCCCCCGGTCCTCATGAATACAGCGCTGCTGAAAGCAGGCAGTCCTGTATTCATGAGAAGAAGTTACAGTGGGTCCAAAGCAGAGCTCAGAGAATTGGGGGACAGGAATAAAGTGCAAAAAAACTCTGTTAACAATTCCAGCTTCCAGTTGCCCTTTTTTGGACTTTCTCAATTTCTTTTATATATTATTTCAGTACAGGTGACCAAAACTGCTCTTCATTCTAGATGGGACATTATCAGTGATTTATAAAAAGAAATAACTACCCTTTCATACCTTGAATCTAAACCCTTTTCAATACAGCTCAGAACCTTGTGCTTTGTAAAAAGGAAGAAGCACCCTTTCAACACTTGAATCTTTTAATGCAGCTCAAAACCTTGTTTGCCCTTGCAGGTGCTGCCTGGCATTGCTTGCTACAGCCAAGTTTATTATCTACAAGTACCCCTAGATCCTTCTTTATTGGATTTTCCTAACTTAGTCCCAACAAGGGTATAAGTGGCTTACATATTTTTATATTCCAGGTGCATAACATCTACTGCAACACCATTGACCAAGTTCCTACTAACTTGCATTTGTTTTACAGGATCTGTCCTTTTCAAAGCCACGCTAATTTCTACTTTGAATGCTGTGTTAATAATGAACAACAATAATATATAATAGTAATAATAATTTACAATATGTCATCACATTGCTTATTGATATCCATAGCATAATTTACTGGACTTATTCCTAGATCTCCTTCCAATAGTGAGACCCTTGGAAACATAGATGTCAGGGATGTAGGCCATCCTGACCAGAGACACTTTTCCCCCTCTTTTATGAAGGACAATGAGTAAGGTTATTATAATGGTGACATTTTTTCTTTGCACTTTACAGCAATTCTCAAAATTTATGAAGCCCAGAGAGTTAAAGTGACTTGCCCAAGAGCTGACATGGGAATAAAATGCAGCCAAGCGTTTTAGTGAACTGAACCTTGCTATAAAATCACACATGGTAATTTCTACTTGGTTCTTGGAATTTAATCAAATGTATATGCACGATATTAATGGACACGATTTCTGTGTCACAGTTTGTATAAATCAAGCCTTGTCTCATTTCCTTTTTTTTTAAATGATATTTTAAAAAATATATATGTTTGTACTGCTTAAAATCTCCCTATAGAGATACATATATAAGATATATAAATAAAAGCATATTTATGGAAAGCTGTAGTTATTGTTTTGCAGCTTTATTAATGGTTTAACACCACCAATATTTTACATTTTCTGTTACATACAAGTTCTGTGCTTTTGATTACAGTATTCTTGGAATAATATCATCGCTCATATGGCTTTTGTTATCCTTTCCTTCCTTCAGGCTACTTTTGAAGCCTTTTGGAACCTGCTGCTGTGTGACTAAATATCTTGTTTAAGAAGTGTTCTTCATCCTTTTACTTTGGCTTGGGGTTAAGCTGATGTTATTTTTGCCCCAACAAACTTGCCCTCTAGCGAAAATACTGGAAATGATAGTGTGTAAGCTTAGTCTAATTTAAAAGGGCCCTGTTATGTCACAGGCACATACTTATCCTGTAATAAAGGAATAAGTATGTGCTAAAGTACTTCTTAGGCTTGGTGAGTGACCTTTAAATTCTTTATGCATGCTAAGAGAGCAAGAAGGGAGAAAAGCCAAATCTTCAACTTAGTGATCCAGTCAGTTAAATGCAAGGTGCCTTTTTGCATAAGAATAATATACAAATACACGACCTGTTATCCAGAACTAAAAAATCATTAAAACATTACTGAAACCCAATAGAATTGTTTTGCCTCCAGTAAGGATTAATTATATCTTAGTTGGGATCAAGTACAAGGTACTGTTTTATTATTACAGAGAAAAAGGAAATCGTTTTTAAAAAATTTAATTATTTGATTAAAATTAAGTCTATGGGAGATGACCTTTTGGAGCTTTCTGGATAATGAGTTTTTGGATAATGGATCCCATATCTGTATTTTCTTAAATATTAGAACCCTATTATTTTTTTTGGTAAAATGGTAGATCTTTAATGAAAAAAATCATCCCATTCTTTACTTTGAGAAAAGCATGGGCCACTGACACTTCAAACTATTGCACTACAAGGCTATTTAATTGCATTGGTTGCCACCTTCTGTACTTGAAATTCCACTGCTAATTTAACCATTTACTAAACTCAAATTCACAACATTCAGTCAAATTTGCAAAAAGTTCTAGAAATAAAAAAAATGTATTTAAATGTTGTTTTAATGTTATTACTCATTGTCTGTAATAGAGAGTTTTAATAACTAGAGGCCCATGGTTTTGGAAACCCCCCCCCCCCCATTTAAATGCCTAAACACATAGCTGCCCCCCATGGGATTCTACTGGGGTTATGGCCCATCTTTATCAGTAGTAAGAGTTCTGGGAAAGTGACTCAAGCTATGTTTAGTTCCATTTTGCAAGTCAAGTCAATATAATGTATTCACCAGACTCTCTCCCCTTTCCTTGGCACAAAAAAATTATCTTTTGTATACAAAAGGTATCTGTCTGTGAACCATTAAAAAAATTGCACAGAATGATTGATGTGTAAAGAATAATAAGTTTTGTTTACCAAGTGCAGGATAGGGTGCAAAATACAAAAAAAAGTTTGAAAACTGACATGTTTGTGCACTTTGCAGCCTGCCTCACACTTATAGGAGCAGATCTTTGTGCCCCAAAGATATGTAAGTTAAGCCGGTAAAATACTAGCTAGTTATTATACATGTATACAATAATCAACTGTTCATAAAATAGGTTTTCCATCCATTCTTGTTTGCCCACTTTCAGTAACCTTGGTCCCTGGGAAAAACCATCCAAAAAAATATCCCCATCCACTACCTTTAATGCCTTACAGTCTCTGCTTCCAATCTGTCTGTCTCAAAAAAGAAAAAAGTGGAAATGTTTTCACAGGAGCCATTTGATTCTTTGTGCATATCTGTATACTAGGCTGGGCAGTGTAGTGGGATTGGAGAGTCTGCAAAAGACTGAACTTTGAACCCTTTGCAGATTCTCCAGGTGTGGGAGAACGTACCTTGTACAACAGAAAAGAGAGCACAAGAAAGGCTTATAAAAAAGAGACACAACAGGGGGAAGAAACAAAACATAAGGATAAACAGAAATCATGGAACAAGGAAAGAAACATTGAGTGAGGTATGGAGCATTTTATTTACATCTCTAATATACAATCTTGCTGGCCTGTGGCCTGGTTTGTTAGTGCCTCTTGTATTTTATATTATATAGAATTAGCCCTGGATTTATGCTACTTTGTTTTCTTGCAGATTAATATAAAAAATTGTAAAGTCTTGAAATTTACTAAATATTTGGGACATTTTAAAGAAGTATTGATGGGTGCACGTGACTGAAAAATGCACAAAACCACAGATAAAGTTGTAAAATGGGGAAATTACTAAACTTTCAGCAAATGCATTGGTTAGTGAGCAGTTTTTCGCAGTGTTTTTTCTCTTTGCTCAGTCAGTGGGCTTTTTTTTCTCCCAATTTATTTCCTGTTGAAACAAAGTACTCGGGAAAAAATGTAGCACCTCTTTTTGGAAACGCAGACTTTGGAAATCTGGATTAGGCAAAAAAATGTGATAATTCCTACTGAGGGGCCTACATGTATGTATGTATGTATATTTTTAGTTATAAAGTGCTACTTATGTATGCAGTACTGTACAGTAGATTCTTACCCTAATGTTCTACTACCTCTCAGTGTGCTTGGGGTGTACCCACTGGCCCTTTCTGTGTATTTTGTGTCTGGCCTTTCAATAAATAATATGCTGGAAATGTCTCATTTTGTCATGTGGAGGGGATGCTATCCCATTGCTATCACAGTATTTATATTAATAACATTTATATAGAAAGCACCAACATATTCCACAGCTCTGTAAACACACTCTGTACACCCACTTGTACACTTGTATACAGTGGGTATATACAGTGAACATTCAGATTTACACACAAAAACAATCAGTATAGTGAGCTCTGGATTCTAACCAATCCCTCTGTTTCCAGGGCTCAACCTGTGGCTTCCCATCTGTTGATCAACTACAGCTGCTCACATTCTCAGATATCCAAAGCCATTAAGTGGGTTTTGTTTGAAAATGGTGGGAACTGTAGCAAAACTGGAGGGCCGCTGCTTAGCTATCTATAATCATTACTGAAAATGGGGAGTGGCTTCACAGGGCATGAACAAAATGTAGGTGTTGCCTAATTATTTTGCAGCAGTGCACTGCACACACTGAAATCTTTGAACGTGTCATCAGATTTTACACAGAAAATCTGCTACCCTTAATATAACCTGAAATAATTTAGTGAATATAAAAGCACAGGCATTGTTTTGCTGCAAGATGCCAGAAAGCACCTGTTGCATAGGCAACCTCCCAAAGCATAATGACACATTATATAGCCAAGAATTCCACTAATATTAAATCAATGACTGCTACATATTTAAAAATATTCTTTGAATAATATATTACACTAGAAAGGATATATGAATGTAAGAGCTGTGGCTAACACTAACCCATGGCCTACAACAGTACATGGCTGCACCAGTGGCCAGTGACAGATGCATCACTCTCCCTCAACATGAAATCATTGCATAAGGACTGCTACTGCAACATTCTAAGATGGGATAGCCTAATTAGTAAAATACAAAAAAGCACAATATGGGTGGATGGGCAGGTAATGGTTATGTTTGCTCAAAAAAAATCACGCAGTTTACCCCTAAAAAAGGAACCCCTTTTACATTTCTTTATAACTAGTCATCTACAGCTTTATATAGAAAAGTCATACATACAGGCCAGAGTAGCTAAATAAACAGCACAACATATCTAAGACTTATAGAGCAAACGTTTTAACATGCAGTATTGTGATACTCACTAATAGGGTATAGATAAAGGACAATTCTCCATTAATTCCTCCAGTGATTACTTTAAAAACCAACATTCTGCTTGGTCCTATAGAATATCTTTGGAAACAATTATTGGAACACCTAATATTTTGTTTGATAATGCACATCATACCATTGCTGTTTATAATGCAATAATAATAACAGATAAAAGTAGTGTAAAAAGTGTTCTGTTGAGATATTTTATAGTCCGGCCGGTGAACAATTTTTTGTTAGCAGCATCTTAAAGGCCTATTTATTAGCATTCTAATTTTAAAGGTTTTAGAGTTTTTTCAAACCATGAATAAACTCATTTTTACTAAAACCACAATTTCTAGTCTAGTCATTTATTAAATAACCCGAATTGAAAAAGTATGAATGAATTAAAAGGTGAAACGAAAATGAAAAGAACAGGAAAACGTAAAATTTTTTGTTTTTGCAAACCCCCAAAACCTCTACAACTATAAATAAATACAAAAAAAGCAGAGGACAGCTCCCACTGACTTCTATGTGACGTGTGCAGCTTTAGATAGCATATTTTTTACATTTGTGTTTTTCATGGTTTTGACGTATAATAAATAGTGAAAAATTTGTGCTTTTTTTTTTTACACAAAAAATAGTGTTTTTAGCACAAGAAAATACAAACTGTGGGGAAAAAACTACAAACGTTAGTAAACAGGCCATTAAGTATCAATTTCAACATATGAAAAGTTGGTTTTGTGAAATGCATTACATATAATGCGCCATGCAGCTGCCCATCATTGTTAGTAGTGACAGTTCAAGTAAAGCTACATTGGCAGCTGTCATCACTCACAATAGAACATAAAAGCAACTGGTGAACTGAGCAATGACAACACCTTAACCCTTGATTTGAAAGATGTGATCAAACTTTTTGCATTTTATGTTAAGTAGTCTACTAGCAACCCTCTTGATACTGGGCTATTACTTGTGCATTTACTGTAGATATTAATATATTCCATATGCTGTTCTATGAGTGTTTTTTGAACCAACAAAGGGTGTGAGGCACAGGTACAATCACACTACATACCCACATCTTAGGTGATGGGCCTATTCTACTGAAGGCAAAGAAAAAGACAGGTGAGAAGTGGTATTTTGTGCAGTCAGCAGTCAGTACTACTACAAATACAGGTATGGGACCTGTTATCCAGAATGCATGGGATCTGGGGTTTTCCGGATAAGGGGTCTTTCTGCAATCTGGATCTCTGTACCTTAAGGGGCACATCTACTAATCCACGAATGTCCGAAAAGCGTCCGAATGCGTTTTTTTTTCATAATGATCGGTATTTTGCGATTTTTTTCGTAAATTGTCGCGACTTTTTTGTAGCCGTTACGACTTTTTCGTAAATTGCCGCGACTTTTGCGAGAATTGTCGCGACTTTTTCGTAGCCGTCGCACCGAGTACGAAAGTTTCGGATTTATTCAAGCTTCAGTATTGTGACTTTCCTTGGGCCAGGTTGGAGCTGCAAAGTGCCATTGAGTCCTATGGGAAGCTTCCAAAATCATGCAAAGTCTGAAAGGTTTGCCCGCCGTTTACGAGCGCTCAATACGAAAAAGTCGCGACCATATACGAGCAAATCGTAACGGCTAAGAAAAAGTCGTGACAATTCGCGCAAGTCGTAACTGCTACAAAATTTGCGACAATTTACGAAAAAGTCGTAACGGCGACAGAAAAATCGCAAAAAATACGAAAAAGTCGCAAAATGTTCGTTTCCAATCCGAATTTTTCCCATTCGGATTTGTGGATTAGTAAATGTGCCCCTAAGTCTACTAGAAAATAATTTAAATAAACCCAATAGGATTGTTTTGCATCCAATAAGGTTTAATTTCATCTGAGCTGGGATCAATTACAAGGAACTGTTTTGTTATTATAGAGAAAAAGCAAACTATTTTAAAAAATCTGAATTATTTGATTAAAATTCAAATCTACCTTAATCTATGTTAGTTTCTTTAAAAAATATATATTCTTCTTGTAGAAATACACGGAGCACAATCAAATGTGGAAATTTTAAAGAAAAGATTGTCTGAGCTGTATTTGTTCATATTAAAAAAATGACTAACTGTGTGCAGATTTGGAAGAGATGACTTCACGATAAACACATTGTCCGATGAATATTAAAAAACAAGAAAAAGGTCATTTGCACCCACGAGGAACTAATGCGCCCAATAATAGAAATCAGTCAGTTGGAGAATTTGGCATTGAGTATTGAATACAAAATAGACATTTCAGTAACACAGGTTCATACTAGGATAATGAATGCCTAGCTATAATAAAATAAAGCAAAGCCTCTATGTACTGTTCTATTCTTATGTTCAAAAGTTGAATAATTTGGAACACTTTAACCTTCTATCTTTACTGTGATGTCTGTCTATAATTTGGACAACAACAGGAAATCCTCTGTACTCACCTATTATCAATATATATTGGACATTAAGACATGTCAAGGGGACTCCTCAATTGACCATTTGCCTTGAGGCACACCACTGAACCCCCATGTTACATACCTTAATGAAACACCAGGAGACAGAGGTGGAGAAAATGGCCACAGCATTTATTCACATTTTATCAAATAAATAGGACCTTGCCAGCCTAACCAAAGGCAATATTCTAAAGCCATAATTCCATAAGAGGTAAAACTTAAAATATATTATCATATATCCACTGTTTTGAACCAGAGGAAGGCAAAAAAGCCAACCTGAAGAAAGTGCCAATTATGCTTCAAGAGGGAAAAAACTCCTTCCTGACCCCCTTGGCGATCGGAAACATTCCCTGGATCAAGCAATCGTAGTCAACATGAATTAAATACAATGCTGACTCTCAAGTTTATACTATATAAAGATACAGAAAGCACAAAATAACAATGCATCCAGGAAAACATCCACATTCGGTTATTAATAGATAAAATGAAAACAAAAAGAGAAACTCCTGACATTTTGCAAAATATGCAAAAAGGGGGAGGGTGGGTGGGGTGTTTTTACCTGCTCAGAAGATAAGGAAGTGAGTGCTTCTTTTTCTGACATCACATCCCTCTCATTTTCTCCGCCCCCCCGGCCGGCTTTCTCCTGCCTTAACTCTTTCCTTCTCACCTAATCACAGTCTGACCTAGTTCTGCCAATCTCTAAACATAAACCAGTGTAATCTGGCTGCTGGTTATTCGGATCCCTTGTCATGCAGCCCCTGTGCTTATAGCTTCAGGGCTTTCCTTTCTGTGCATTAAGTTACCAAGAAATACCCTCCCCTTTAAGCAAAAGAGGGATTGTTTGTCCATATATTGCAATATACTTCAAGCTGGCCAACTATGTCAAAGTCATCCCTTCTGACCAGTCCTATACTGACTTCTGTGATTCTTTAAGAATTCTACTGCTTCAGTATACATTTTACAAAGGGACTAAGTTTTACCTGCAACTTACTTGCTTTCACGGTTAAAACCACAAATGGTTGGCCACTGAGATCACCTGACTGTAGCTGGGAAGGGTGGGAGCTACAACATGGAGCTGGCCACTGCTCCTGTATAAAGTATAGCAAAAAAGGGTAAGTTGTGCTCAACCACTACATTTTAAACCATTGGGATCTGTTATCTGGAATCCTGCTATCCAAAAAGCTACAAATTACAGGAAACGCCATCTCCCATAGACTCTATTTTAATCAAATAACTCACCTTATTAAAATGATTTTCCTTTTCTCTGTAATAATAAAACAGTACCATGTACTTGATCCCAACTAAGATATAATGAATCCTTATTGGAGGCAAAACAATTCTATTGGGTTTAAATTATTTTTTAGTAGACGTAAAAGGATTCTGTCGAGATTTTCATGGTGTACTTTTTATTTCTAAATTACACTGTTTACATAGCAAATAATTCACTCCACTTAAAATGTTATTCTTAAAATAACAAGGAGGAGCCAGCACTACACATTAGAACTGCTTTCAGGTAACCTATTTTTTCTCCTACGTAACTGGAGGAGTCCCAAGCTGGACTTGGATTTCTTGCTATTGAGTGCTATTCTGATATCTACTGGGAGCTGCTGTCTTGATGCCTTCTCATTATTCTGCTGATTGGCTGCTGGGAGGGGGGTGATATCACTCCAACTTGCAGCTCAGCAGTAAAGAGTGACTGAAGTTTATCAGAACACAGGTCACATGACACCCTGGGTAATGAAGAATATGGCTAGCTCCATGTGAAATTTCAAAATGAAATATAACAAAATCTGTTTGCATTTTTGAAAAAGATTTCAATGCAGGATTCTGCTGGAGAAGCTCTATTTCCCATGACAGTATTCCGTTGAAGTATGGAGATCCAAATTATGGAAAGACCTTTTATCTGGAAAAGCCCAGGTCCCAAGCTTTCTGGATAACAGGGTCTATACCTACGTATAACAATTCAAACCAACCTTTATATACCATTGATAAAGAAATGATAGGCTTATATTTAAGATAGAGGATTTTTACCAAATTGTTAGAAAAAAGGTAAAGAGCCCCCTAAGAACTGGCAGGTTGTCAGTGCAGGCATGTTCCTTATGGTGGAAAGAGTTGCATCTCTAAACTGATTGCATGTTATCTAAAAGTTCCCTCATTTGACATAACATGCATAGTATTGTGGTTGTGTGCACCTTGTTTCTAACACTTTAAAGCACCATAACAACACCAGTCTAACCTTTTTAATACCAAATACCCACTGTACTGTCCATCAATTCAAGAAGGAAAGGAAAGGACATACTGCATTGAAATCTAAAACATATGGCTGTAAAACAGCTTAGTTTCCTGGCAATTAAGAACAGCACTTGGCAGGTTGGCAGCCACATAAAACAACTATTAGTCATTTCTCTATTTATTGCTTTCCCAGTTTACTGAAATGAATTCTCCCATATGAAATGATGAAACCAGGCAGAAAATACAATATTCAAAATATACACACAAAAATGTTCTTCAATGGCAAGAATAAATAATGATAAAATATTAATGAAATAGAAACTTTAACTATAATATTTACACAACATTCTGCTTGTTCCCTATTAACCTAAACACCCGTAATGACCATCAAAATGTACTGTGAAAAAAAAGTGGAAAAAAACAAGGCAGTAGTTCAAGTCATTACACAGTAGAGAATTCTATAAAATATATGATAAACCACAAAAGTCAATGTCTTTTGGATTTTGAAGTTTTATGAATTGAAATATGATTTTTTTCACATTTATTTTTATATTAATATTTGATTTGTATATGAAATGTGTAAGGCATTATTGCACAGCTTTTTTATTGGGGACAGTACAAATTCTAACACACTGAATAATTTCCTGTGCACCTAAATTGCCTTATGTTTTGGCATAGGGTAAAAACTATTCACCTAATGAATGACTAGTCTGACTTTTTATTTTATAAAATGTCAGACCTTGAATAAGATGGAGGGCTTTCTTGGTTTATGCAGGCATGTACATGCCAAATCACTTAATAAACAGATAAGAGAAAGAAGGAGATTTATTGAAATACATAAAAAGAATGGAATAATTTTGAAAATAAAAAAATAAATAATGTCAATTTTTCCCAAACAGGAATTGCTCCAGCAGCCATTTTAGAAGCATTGGCACTCATTCTTAGAAAACAATGTGTAAATTTCACTTGAAACTGGTTGAAATAGAAAACAATGATGGGATTAATTTCCCCTTAAAAATGTGTAGCAAAAGCACAGGCTGACAATGAATATTCACTTTTTAAACCATTTTCAAGTTAAACTGGAACATTTCTAGTATTTGAAGCCTTCCATAGAACTCAATGGTACTTGACAGATCAAACCTGCTGAATTTTTTTTTTCCAGAAAAATGTAACATAAGTGTTAAAAAATCTCAAATAATACAAGTTAGTTTTTAAAAATGTGATTTTTCTGGGAAAAATATCCGAAAAACTAATTTTTTTTGAGCAACAATATTGGAAAAATCAAGTACTTGCAAAAATGCATTCGTAAATCTCAAAAATACCTAGAAGTTAAAAAAAAATTGACTTTTTCTCAAAATTGCATATAATTATTATGCATTCATTTTCGGTATTGATGGGTTATAGAAACTTCTGTTCTTCCCAAAGTTTTGTTGGGTAGGTTTCTACTTGAACTGGAATGAGATCTGGTAACTGGCATAGCCACTGTGTTGAATTGAATTAATTGTTGTGTGTACAGAACCTTTACAATACAGGGGAAACAGGGCATTACACTACTGAAGATCCCTCTCTACATTGATGCACTGCTACCATGAAGGAAAGGTAAAAACTAAGTAAGCTTTATCAGAAAGGTCTATGTAAATACAGCCATAAGCACTCACAGAAAAGCTGCACTCTGAGTCCTCTATCAAAAAAAAACCACAGGATTTCTTGTCTCCTTTTTTGTAAACGTGTTCTTCAGTATCTGACTTCCTCTCTCAGAAAAATCCTTCATTCCTGGGGCTAGAGTCTGCGCAGCTCTCTCTTCTCTCCCTTCTCCTGCTCCCTCCTTCTATAAAAATTCATAAAACTCACTCCCCCTACCCTTAGGAATATGTAATCTGAGCTACAATGGCTAGATGTAGCAGCAATCTATGGACACCAAGCTAAAATGGCAGCTGCAATCTTAAACAAACAGAGAAAGCTTCAAGGGCTCTTTACTCAGGCATGATTAAGCTTTCTGCCAAAAAATATAGAGTTCTAGGTGGCACTAATGTGGCGAATCTATTGGCAGTAAAATGCCAAAATGACATTCCTTCTCCTTTAAGGGAGGGTTACAGCCTTTCATTTCTGTTTTTAGGAAGTGCTATGTGTGTAGTATAAGGCATCAGAATACCTTCAATTTTCAGAAGTATATCTTTTGCACACTGAAACAGGCTGTCTACGTGTTTCAATTTATGGTTCTGAATTATTAGGCTATATTATGTTCTGAAACATAGTTGGCTCAAGGGACATAAAATATTACTTTGCATGTCTTCACCCATAAGTGATGGTTAGGTCCAGTCTTTTTTGGTTTTCAGGAAGTGCACTGTCAGTGATGTAGCATGTAAACACTGGTTCACTGCCACAAAAGTTTTCCCCCTCCCTTCACACACCACCAGTCTGAAAGTTCTTTTTCTTCATTCATTTTATGAATTTAGCCATTGCAGATTTAGTTTCTTGTTGTTTGCTGAATGAATAGGGACTTTGGCCACTAGCTGCTGTACCCCATTTGTCTAAAGGTACATTAGGCTGAAATTTATTGTATAGGTCTTTTTATTTATCAATAATCAAACTGTTTGACTAACTGTAGACTGTTGCAAACTGCCCATCAGTATATTAATAACTCTTTAATCATTAAGTTATTTCTGCTTAGACACCGGATGCCTTTAGGTGGTAGACCATTCTTTTATAAAAAGAATGTTCAGCACAACTCATGTCTTCCTATATCATGTTCCCTTACCTTTGTCTTATGGCAGCACAGTGCTGAGTGGGTAGTCTCTAGTGTCGAGGACCTATTTTCAATGCCAACACTCTCCGTGTCTGTGTGGGTTTTCTCAGAAATTCAAAAACAGTTTAGCTCCTGCTAAAACAGACCATACTGTGTGCGAATACAGCAGGAACTTTAGATTGTAAGCTCCGCAGGGGAGGTGTATGACATATAATCCCTCTAGTGCTGTGTAAATGTTTTAGCACAATATAAATTACAGATAATACATACTAAATACATAATACATAATTTAGCAGTATCTAAATCTGGTATAAGCAGTTAAAAACTATTGTAAAATTGGTAATATTTCAGAAACCTCTAACTATAAAAAGCAATGTAAATTTCAACAGTGTTTAGCAAACCACTCTGAATAAGTTTACATACATTACTTTGTAGGGTTTAGATTAACTTAAAGGGGCACCAGAAGAAGTGGCCAGTCAGTCTAATTGTCTAAAATGTAACCCTGGTGACCAAATAACCCTACCCTGTGTGTGTGTGGGGGGGATCACTGGAAATGTATAGGCTAGCAGTCCTTACACTGTGGGGTCTTACCGTCTCATGTATGGACAAATTGCCCTGCTACCCAATCAACTTTTCTGTATACCAAGTAGTTGCATATTTTAATAAACACACAACAGAATATTTAGAATCATATACTTTACCTAGGGCAGGAGGATATCCTAAAGCAGTGGTTGTTGGACATTTCCAGTTTGGTCCAATATATGGACAGGGCCCAAGGTTACGGATATATGAAAACATTGCTGTATCAGACAGACATAGTGCCAAGATAATCTATAAGAACTAGTAAGTGCTCCCTTGTAACCTGAAATTGCCTTTATGTTGGACTTTCGACTAGGCCACCAGTTTGCAAACCACTGCCCTAAATGCAACTTTCAAGCTTTATCACAAGGAATCAATCTGTTATCTATGTGTAGTTAGGTTAAGGTATTAACGAAAGGCATACATCAACAACATGTGCAATAATATGATCGTCCAGGTATACACATGTGTATTTGGAGTACCTTTGAGTAAAAATGGCAGCATAAGTTTTGTATTTTAAATTTATTTTAAAAAAATGAAAAGCATATTTATCTGCATTTCCCAATTTAAACACATTAATGCTTGCATGTATTTCTTTAACTGTCAGCTATAAACTCTTCACCTTCAAAGGACATTGTGATAAATTCTCCAGCTTTCAAAAGAACCTAGTAGAACATTTTCTTTGCTAATGTGATAGATGTCTGGTTATATCTACTGGCTTAACCTAACAGTATGAAAATAGCGATCTGTGCATTATTTCTGTTTACCTCTGTCAATATTTTTCCTTTGACTGCTGTTTCCATGGTTTATTATCACTGTGTGGTAAGCTAAATTCCTCCTGAAAGCCTTCTATCACATGCTCACTGATCCGTACCCTGTTCCTTTGGTTGAATTTATTTCAAAGTCCCCACTGAGTTGACTTAGCCAGGCTTACACTGCCTTCCAAGGAATGATGTATGTCTCACGGGGCCATCTTTCATGTTTTCTCCTCTATAATACAATGTACCTAATGTGTTAAAGCAAATAAGACACATGGCACATTGGGTAATAGCAGAAGTAAAAGACTATTATACCATAAAGAGGCCTTGTACTATTTCCTGTGATACACTTTTGATTATCTATTTCCTGAAATGCGGAGAAAGAGAGTAACCACAATCTGTGTGGCCTTTTCCCACCATTCCTAAGTGACCAATAATTAATTTATGCTGTGTGTAATTATTCCCATGTTAACAGTAGTTTTTCTACACTTTCAGTTGGCTCAAAAGACATAGAAGCTGAGTGTGATGTATGACTCCTGGCACTGTATGGAAAATTCTGAGGAAAAACGATATAGATAAAAACAAGGTTGCTCTATTACTCACTAATGAATTTATGTGCTCAACACTCTTATCTTAGGCATAACTGAGAAATACTTGAAAGAGCTATTAGCGTTGTCAGAGAAAATAACTATCTAAGACTGGATTATACCTCCCAGTAATGCCTACACATTAATGAGGCACTGGGAAAAATATCTGCTTGTAACACAAAGCAATATTCTCTTTAACAAAACGTTATGTCTGAGGGCTAAGAAAAAAATATTTGTAAACTGGATTGCCATTCAGTGCCACACACTACAAATAACACATTTTCCTATATTTATCATCAAATGCCAGTACATGCATAACTATTAGTTTGTACGTCACACCAGCTACAGTTTGTATAAACTTGATGTGATGGCTATTAAGTCATGGCATGTTATTTTGTTTGTATGGTTGTTTTTAATTGTATTGCTGTATACATGGTATTTGTTTTATGTTTCTGATGTTACCAGGTTTAGGGTAGCCATTCTCTCTTGTTTCACTAGCACTACGCCAGAGAGATCAGAATTTCACTGTAGTGAGGGAAAGACTCTATAGCAGGACCTCCATTCTAGGGGCTCTTCAAAAAACTCAGTAACAGGTTATGAAAAAATAGTTGCTGTGGTGCTGCAAATTATGTAGAACAATTGTCTACAGCTAGTAAAAAATATGGCAGACCATAAATGATTTTAGGGGAGTTAAGGAGATTATTTCAGAAATGTATTGGACATTCTAAAGCCCTGTAAATACACCATTAAGGTCTATAATCCATCTAATGTCACAATTCAACACTAAAAGTAGCAGCTTCATTTACTACTTCTCATTACCAGTCCAATCTGAACTCTGGATTTTTGTTTAGGCAAATATTATCTACGGATCTCAGATGTTTGCCCAAAGGTAGTACGGAAATCCATTTCTCCAGCTCAAGACATGAGTGATTACAACTGCTTGGTATCTCTACAAATATGTCTGACAGGAGATCCTTGTTTGTATCTGGCTGTTTGCTGATCTTTCCTAGGTCTCTGTGTATTCTGTTCCACAGAAGAAGGTTGATCTAAATGTATCTGGCCATCAGACTCAATGGGTGGATTAAGCTGCACATACATATCTTCATGTATCTCCCCTCGCACATTTTTACAGTATGCCAGTTGCTTATGCTTCCATTAACTGAACATTTTAAATGGTCTTCACCAGGCAAAGGAGCAGGAAGAAAATAAATATTAATTATATAATTATTTTAGTGTATCATTTGCAACCAAATTGTTTTGAATAACAAATTCTCAAATTTTTTAAAATTTTTTCATCCATTGAAAATAATGAGTAGAATGTGACTTTGCTATATTTGATTTTTTTTATTTGTTTTTAATCAATCTAGTTTTTTTTATTTTTTCATAACTAAGCACACATTTTAGTTTAGCAAGTTTTTTATTTTTCAATACAAAAAAATAAGGAAATTCACAAATTTCAATCTTGATTAATGTGATCCCTATCACATTCACACACAATAGGGTGAGTTTAATGGCCTTATGGGCTACCTGGAGAAAAACCACACTGACCTGTGCAGAACATAGAGCTGATAGTACCCAGGCTGGAATTGAATTCAGGGTCCCAGCCCTGCAAGACAGGCCTCTGTTCTGCTGATGACAGCATATTTGAGTATATACAGGTATAGGACCCGTTATCCAGAATGCTCGGGACCAAGGGTATTCCGGATAAGGGGTCTTTTTGTACTTTGGATCTCCATACCTTAAGTCTTCTAAAAAATCAGTAAAACATTAAACCTAGTAGGATTGTTTTGCATCCAATAAAGATTAATGATATCTTAGTTGGGATCAAATACAACCTTCTGTTTTATTATTACAAAGAAAAAGGAAATCAATTTTAAAAATCTGAATTATTTGATTAAAATGGAGACTATGGGAGACAGGCTTTCCATAATTCGGACTTTCTGGATAATGGGTTTCCGGATAACAAATCCTATACCTGTAATTGTCTGACTTATACATTTTTTTTACATCTCTCTGAGATTTTGTTGGTTGTAACATAAAGAGGACATACTGAAGAAAAGTAAGATAATTTTAATTTCATGTTACAACTATTACAGAACAAAAAATTGTCAGCTATTATTCCTTCCAAAAAAATGAAATTTGGTAAATGTTATGCTAAACTTGTGAATTAAAGATTATATTAATACTGTTATTATCATATTGGAAAAAACTTAGAAAGTAATGGAATTCACATGTTCCATATAATATGTTTCTATTTGAAGAACTATCTATAATGTATAATTATAATGTATATGTAGTGATGGGTGAAATTTTTCGGCAGGCATGGATTTCCGGCAAATTTCCATGTTTCGCCATTGGTGGGTTTTTTGTGAAACAGGCAACAAAATTTGCAGTGGAAAAATTTGCCACACATCAAAAAAAAAATTTTGCAAGCATCAAAAAAAGACACGCACAACATTTCTTTAGACGCACAACATTTTTGGTGTTTTGCCAATTTTTCACCGTTTCACGAATCTTTCAGAAAATTTGCAAATTGTTCAGTGAAGCGAAGCAGGACTAATTCACTCATCCCTATTTATATTCAAAAAATATTGCAAACAAACATTCTCGGACAATTTTGCATCCTAGAGTATAACAAATGCCTTGCCATGCATTAAACACCAGAAATAAAAATAATTAAATATAACAGCATTGTTTTTAGAGTGACATTTTAGTTGGAGCAAATTACAAAAATGAGAGCAAACTTGAAACAAATGCAAAAATGAAACAAAACAAGTCAGCCTATTACTAGATAAATAGGTAAATAGTGGGCAAAAAGCTATTGACAACCAGTTACTAAACCATTTTTGTCCATAATTCAAGTTTCTCTGCACTGAGCAGGGCATTATATGAAAAGTCTTAAATAAAACAGAACTGTCAGGGCAGTGACATTTACTATAAAACACAAACCCCTCAACAGTTAAGGGAACAAAGTGTCAAGGAGTAAAAGGAGGAGCAGAAATCCAAATGAAACACGTTAAGAATATTGAATTATTTATAGCGTGCATTTGCAGCTCCAGGGTTCCAGATCACTGGGGTGCTACTATATATATCAGTGCAGATTATTGAATAAGTTATATCAGCAGCATTCATATGACATATTGATACATGCAGCAGTATATTTTAATATGTTCCCTTAACTTAAAGAAAAGAAACAAAAACATTGCCTCCTAATTGGTTTACAGATACCAAACAACAAAACAAATTGCTGGAGTTTTCATTAAGTAAGCGGTGCTATTCCATAAATATATAGTGTTGAAAAATCACAAAAAACAAAGCAACACCACTGCATATAGTTTTAGAATATCATTGTCTGCACCATGCTAAAACTTTAAAAACCCCAAAAAACAAACACACAAAGAAAAATATATTTTGCTTTGAGTGTTTACCAGTGTTTAGTATTTTTCTCTAATTCCTCTACCACCAGGTATTTTTTCTCATTGTGATCTAGCTATGATTAGGATAATAAGCAATATATTCAGGACATTATCCATTTGTATATATGGAGAGTTCTCATAAGGAATTGCCCACCTCCCTCCAGGGTTGGACTGTGTCCAGACCCGATCCCGCAAGGCACTATACAGAGCCGCCGGTCTCCCTTCCGCCTCCCCGACTGTAAGTTTAATGTAGAGGGGATCGGGTAGGGTGGGGTGGGATTGAAAGGCTGCAGCGGGAGCCTGACCCTGCTTCCCTTCATAAAATGTAAATGATCTGCCTTGATGGGAATAAAAATTGGGCTGCTTTTTCCTAGACCATTAAAAAGAGGTTTCTAAACCTAATAATATTAATAATAATTATTTAAGCATTCCAATATAAATGTTATTTTCAAACAGTTTAGAATAATTCCATCAGCATTAAAATCCCATTTTATTTCTATTAAAATAAAAGCAAATTCAATTTCTTTTTTATGGACTAGATTGTCATTATGTTATTACAGTGAAGTATCTACAGTTTTTGTGGTTGAAATTTCTTCCCAAAGCAATTCTGTATTATAGTTAAATTAATTATCTGTCAGAAATATTGAAGAAGCATACATTTTCTTTAAATCCTTACAATTGCATTGTCACAGGATCTTAAAAGTTATTTAACAACTATTTACCCATTATGGGATCTAGCAAACTATATAAACAAGTCTAAGTAGAAATTCACTAGAAATAAATTTAGAAATAAATTTTAAGAACATTGTGTTTTTTTGGTGAAACTTATATTGTTATTTAAGCATAAAGGTAAAATAATTTACAAAAACATAAAAAGTTTTAGTTGACTACTCCGTTTTCCAAAAATATTCAAAGTAGTGAAACTTTGCATTTTGGTAGCGGTCTGACAAACAAAACCATAAAAGCATTTATTAAGCATTGCACTGAGATTAAAAAAAGGTATATAAGTATATAATTTTAATTCAAGATTGCGCAATGTTTGCTTCCTCCTACAGAGGAATTATTTAGGTGATGAATCTCTTAGAATTGGATACATTGGAGTACATTTGTTAAAGGACTTGTTACCCTCCTTAAAACTACCCCCTGCACCCCCTAATTCTCCAGTATAGATAACCAAAAACACAATTACAGATGTAGAAAAAGTCATCATTGGGACTGCTGCTAAACACATACAGTAAATAGACTTCACATATATATGAGAGAATTTACCAGTAAGAATGCTAATTGCCAGCACTATGTCAGTGATCTAGCCGCAATATATACAGAGATTATTGTGTTTTTTGATTTTTTGATGTTACCCTGCAATCAGACTTCAGGAGGGAGGACATAATGCTCTTTAGTTGTTCTGTGATAAAAAAAAAACACTATATTTAAAGCTTCCAGATTTACACTCATTAGGTTATTAATATTGCTATTAACTTATTTATGAAGTGCTAACTTATTTTGCTGTGGCCTGTTCAAGCCATCTGTCGTTGTAGTTTCATCCCACTATAGAAGATTGTCCCCACCAGGCCGCTGTATATATTTGTTCCCACTTTATATATGTTTCTGTGTGCAGAGTACAAAGTGGGCCATGAAGAAGGGAAGTAAAAACTACTACAATCCTTTCAAATTAAACTTGAAGTTGGCACTTGAATAATGTTATGTGAATTTGGCACTGCATTTATATATTGCTATGTGTATTTGTTGATATTTTTTCTTGCTTATTGCATCAAATGATAGACTTCACACTATTTTAACTGTGGTCAATCTCATGATGGGGGCCAGGTGGCAAGAGTAGATCACAGGGTGACAAAGTCTGGGCATCCCTGGCTTAGGATGACTATCTCTGTATCTTAAAGTATCTACATATCTAATTATACAAAACTATAATGTTGACGCTTTGGAATATCATTAATGGTAGTTATCCACTAGATGTTAGCATGTTGGGGGCCTCCTTAGCTAAAGGATTTGGGGATTTGTGTGGATAACAAGCTGTTTAACTATAGGCAGTTTCATTTTGTGGCTACTAAAGCAAATAAGGCACTGTCTTGCATAAAAAAGGGCATTAACGCAAGGTATAAACACACACATTTAACTCTTTATAGGTCCTTGGTAAGGCCTTACCTTGAGTATAACGTGCAGTGTCTAAGAAGGATATTAATGAGCTGGAGAGAGTGCAGAAGTGCAACTAAACTGGAAAAAGAAATGGAAGAATTCAATTATGAGGACGGCTATGATGGTGGGGTTGTTTTCTCTAGAGAAAAGGGACTGTAATAAAATTACCTTCGGTGCAGCGGGGACACCCGCCGCACCATCGGCAGGGACGCCTGCTGCGCCGCTCCTCTAGCCGGCTCCTTCCTAATGCACGCGCGCCGCGCACGTCGGCTATTTAAAGGCGCTGGCGCGTGACGTCAGCGCGCAATGGTGCCAAATTTGAAAAATTAAAGGGGTATTTAAAGGGCTTTTCTGGAATGCTTCTCTGCCTGTGATAGGTTTATTTCTGGTGCCTGTATCTGTGCTTTAAGCTTCTACTTATTCCTGTTTTGACCCTGCCTGGCTTTGATTATTCTGAATATCTGTTTCCTGACCCGTGCCTGTTATTGACTACTGATTCTGCTTAATCCTTCTGACTGATTCCCCGGTTTTGACCCTTGCCTGCCTGACGTTCCTAGCTATCTGCCTGCCTCGACCCGGCCTGTCTGACTTCGTATCTGCTAACTCCTGTCTGTACCATGACCATTGGCCTTAAAGACTTTTTATACTGTCGTGTCCCATTGCTGGCCAACTCCTGCCCTGCACCTCTCGTTTAAGTCCAGGCGGCATCCGAGTAGCTGAGGGCTCCTCCCGAAGCCAAAGGCGGTCACACTACTGGCGAAGCACGAGCCTAGACCAGGGTGCTTAGCGTTTGTTCTGGCATTGGGTGCCGACCGTGACAGGGACATTATTACTCTTGATAAAGGCTATGGATATACCCCAAACCTTAGTTTTCCCCATATTAAACCACTAAATTTATTGCTAAGTCCTACAAGTGTGAAATCCTTTCTAGTGAGGTGAACTGGTATACTTGAGTGTGTTCTACACTCTTTGCTTCTATATATATATTTGTAAGATTATTAATATAACTAAAGTTCTACAGTATAGGGTGGCAAAGAGATCACTGAACAATAAGTGTAAAAATGATTTTATATTAATTGGAAACAAATATTTACATAAACATAAATCATAAAGCAGATAAAATGGATAAACAATAGACTACAATAACACAAAAGGGTAATACAAAACAATATACGACAAATATACACAATACTTACTTAACTAAATACACTCAAATGAAACACGGGGACCCAACCACCTAAATAATAATAATCCCACACCACACCATATAAACACACTCTATGAAACCTCTACTCTAGAAGATTATACAGCCTAAGTATACCTCTCCTTAGGTTTGATAAGTGTCTGGTCCGTGATGTCAGGATTCCCTCTGATCTGGTAAGGTGGTCACTTCTCTCCTGGCCCTGAGTCTCCATATGCCCTACTGAAGCCAACCTATATACAGGAGAGAGGGGTGGATTCTAGAACTTTCTAGAAGTCTCTCCTGATTGGTCCATTTGAATGATGCTAGCACATACCAGTCAGTTACAGGAAGTTACCCGTCCTCCATTTTGGATAGGCAAATTGTCATGTAGTCAACATCTGTCCTTCCTGAACTAACTGATTATGCATATCACCAGGGATCCATTTAGTGCTGGCTCCGGTGTCCTTGACTCTTTGATAATGTTAATTAGAGTTTAGGTGTGACCAAACCTTTCCCAGAGCAGTACCTTTGTTTCCCCAAATTAGGAAACTCCTATTGTTTGGACCAGACACCCAGGTGCTAAGCTAATTAGGCTGTTTCCTCTACTAAAGAAAGGTTTCATTATAGATTTGATAAAATATAGGAGGCCACAATATATATCTATATTTTACCAGAATCTTACAATTAATATATTTGAGAGTATTGGTAAGTCTGTATAGGTGTATATATATATATATATATATATGCATCAAGTTCAACTTGATTATTAGATTAATATTTTTTTCATCCCAAATCTTCCTGCATAGCTAGGTCAGAGATTTTTGGAAGCATGATGTTAAAGTTATAAATGGCAAGTAACATTTTACCTAATACTGAATGTGGTTAAATTGCTAGATACTGATGTGATGACAGATCAATAAAAAATATTTTGAGATGATATTGTGCAGATAAAAAAAGTATTGTGGCTTTGGTAACATAATTTTGATTTTTTTTTGTACTTTAAAGCCAGCTGAAGTGTGGTATGTCATTATGGTGATACTTCTGGCAGGGGAAAATGCTCCCATTATTTAAGGAATAGCCAAGAAGTAAGTGAGAATCTGGCAGAATGCTGTGTATATTGGCGTTATTGTTTAGTGCTTATGTTACAAATACAAGAAAACCAGACGATTTTAGAAAGAACGAACAGGGCATACTGTTCTTCTTAAACCACAGTGAGCTCCGAAGCATGGAAGCCACAATTATCCAAGAGATTAGTTCCAGTAAAAACAATGCACATCTATAAAGTTTAAATATTCAAGCAGAATAAAAATTGCTGAATCTCTGTGATTCTGTACTCCATCCAAACTATAAAAAAAAAAAACAGAATCTAAACTGCTTTTTATTTAATATTTAGTGAACAATTCTGTTTTTATGAAAAACTTTGTTTGTGCAGTTCCTGGTTTTCTGGGAGTGACTTTAGCTCTTACAAATTTCTTTTTCCCACAGTCTCCATTTTATCATCCAAAACTTGTTTAAAATGTAAAAGTCTTCCTAGCCACAACCTTGACATAAGTTCAGTCATCTTTCTATAAACATATTAAAAGAATCCCCCACAACCACTGCACTGTTAGAAATCTGCTGGGGCATATTTAGCCATTATTTTCCTTCATTTATATAGCGTCCAAGTAATGCAATGCTATTATTTGACTTTGTTCATGTGCAGGCCCATTATACTGATGTAAAAATTGCATATAAGTGCTTACTAGAAATGGTGCAACTTGGTGTGTTTGCCTAATATTCTAGGAACCCTAATTATTTCATTTAAATTTTCTAAGAAACAGAAAAGAAAAGGTTTTTTACAGTGGCAGAAAGCAATGGCGTGATTAAGTAAATGTCTGCTTATATTTAAATGTTAACCCATACTTTTGTTATTGGGCAATGTAGATGCAATAAAATACTGTTTTCATAGCCAAGTACTAAATGAATGTGATATTTGCAATCCCCTTTCCCCAACCAGTTGGTTTCTTGGTTCCTCCTATAATACACCCCTGAACTGACTCTCTCTTTGATGGGGGTTTGACAATAATCTTGCTTTGTACTCTCATCTTGCCAATGTGTTAGGAGCTCATTGTTTATTGATGGAGTCTAATGGCACACTTACCTTTTCCTTGGGAAGAATCCCTTTTTATCTCCCTAAACCCTATAAGGGAAGTAGTGGAAGGAAAACACTAGTTTGCCAGCTGTGCTCCTGCATAAGCAGGGAGTATAAGCAAAGATATCAAGCTCAAGTTTGTTGTTCATTGTCCAAGTGGTGAAGAGAGTATGTTAAGAAAGTAACAGGAACAGTAGGAGAGTCTTTAATATGTTGACGGAGAGCATTGATTTTGATTTTTAGCTGGTGTGACATGCAGACACCTGAAAGAAACACTTTCAGCATGAATAACCACAGGAAGCAGGTCAGTAATCAGGAGTCAGAGCTTTGGCATACATGCCTAACAATAGAGAGAACAGCGCAGAGTCAGCACAGAGAGCAAGAAACCTATCTTGCCCCTTAACTGAATAACTGCCTGCAGTTGGACTTAATGGATTACAAATATGAGCCAAAGGAGGCAAAAGCAGGGAATGCAGTCAGCAACAACAAATACACCACGAAGTCCATATAACCTTCTGTGTTTAACCAGAAGGAGCAGTGACTGGCAAACAAAAGTTCCCTGGTCCTATACCATACAGGGTCTGCTACTGTGTTGTTTTTATTTATTTTAATTTTTTTACATTCATAAATTTGTATTCATTCCTAAAGTATTGTTAAGGATATTATTCTAAATTCTAATATATCATTTTACACTTTTTTTGGCCTTCTTTAAAGAACACAAAAACATCAGTGGTATATACTAATAGGATTCATACTGTAGTACTGCAAGTGTCCAAGACTGAATTTCAAAGTAGTGTTGTACTTCTCCTGTTTACACTTCCATGTTCCTTGAAGCTCCTTCATGGTCATTACGACAACTACGAGATGCTACTGGAAGCCACTTAACCACTGTAAAGGTGGAAGCTACATTAGCCCTTTAAACTCATATATTAGCTGCTGGTTCAGGGGACCTGACTGGAGAACTGCCTAGGACAAAAAGTATGAGGAATAGGACAAAATTGTATCAAAGTTTATATTATATATATATATATATATCCACAGTCAATTAACGGGCACTCACGTAAAAGTAATCAAAATTGCCTTGGTGCAGTCCGAAAAAAATACAATAATGTATCAGGAAAGGAAGGTACCGCACTCGCAGGACTTAGAAAACAAAAAGAGTTTATTGTAAAGTTACATCTAACGTCTCGGCTGCCACTACAGCCTTTCTCAAGAGAAAGTGGCAGCCGAAACGTTAGATGTAACTTTACAATAAACTCTTTTTGTTTTCTAAGTCCTGCGAGTGCGGTACCTTCCATTCCTGTTACATTATTGCATTATTTTCGGACTGCACCAAGGCAATTTTGATTACTTTTACGTGAGTGCCCGTTAATTGACTGTGGATATATATATATATAAAATATAAACTTTGATACAATTTTGTCCTATTCCTCATACTTTTTGTCCTTTTTGTTTCCTAAGTCCTGCGAGTGCGGTACCTTCCATTCCTGATATATATATATATATATATATATATATATATATATATATATATATATATATATATATATAAACTTTAAATAGCAATTTTATTTTACAATATAGAAAAGTACACACAGGGAGGACAAACATTATAATAAATAAATATAAAGATTAGAGGTTAATTGCCATGTGGTAGGACATAGTAGGGAGAAGTACCTGCCTAAACAATTCTAAAAGGGTGATAACATATAGGCACAAAGGAGGGCAAAAGTGCACACTAATAAACCCCTGCCTGCATATGACAGCACTATATTCAAGAGAGGTGGGCACCAACCCCCAACCTAGTCATTCAGACTTACAAGTAAGGGAGAGCTAGCAGGTGTAGAGTGCAACAGGACCCTGTACTTACCACCTACTTGCACCCTTTTATCCAGTGTAAAGGACGGAGTGGAGCCAGACCTATGCTAGAAAGTGTTTTTAAAATGAGCATTAAAGGGTGTGCTTTTGTGGTTCCCAATGGGGTCTGTTGACCCTTTTTGTCCTCCCCTTTGTTTTCATGGTGGCAAATCTGCACCCATTTTTGGACCTAAAAAATGAGCCCTCGAGTTTTCAAATTTAAACAAGGCCAAAAATAGAAAAAATACACTTATAAAGGTGAGAAAAGAATAAAACCAGATAACACTTTTATAGCACACTGCTAGCCATTTATTTCCAGATGAATGTAGTAAAAACGTGCATTTTTATTTAATAGTCTTATATTTCTCTGAAACTTAAAGTGTCACCAAAATCTGAGCATTTTAAAAGTGAGAATATAAAGGCCACTAGGGGGTACAGGATGATGTGTAAAAATGAAGTTGTAATAGCATATAGCACCTTCTGGAAATATCTTGTCCTAAATGCAGCCTTAGTTTATCCTGGCCTGTAGGGAAATAAATACTGTCCAAAATTAAAACTATCCTGTCGCATTTCTGTGGATAACATAATCATAATAAGTCTTATATATATATTGACAGATGGAACGTGTGTGTCCTTCTAGTGTATGACTTAATCTTATTGTGACAGCCCTCAGTTTTACTCACTACTAACACACAGCTATAGGATGATGTGTCATTTTGTAGCAAATAATTATCCAGCAATTTTGCTGTCTCTCTTTCTCTGTTAAGTCAAAAAAGCTTTAGTGTCTTGACCAATAACAATGCAGTATTTCTGAGGCATGTAGGAAGGAGGCGGTAGTAGTGGTGGGGATTTATCTTTTAAATTTGGATAAATTCCAAATTGTATTTATTTATGAACAACAAGAAATAATGGTAAGACAGGGATACCAGGGATACAAGAGAAGGGATGCTCTCCTTTACTAAAGGAGAATTTAACCCTACAATAAATTATGGCTAAAAATGCTTTGACTTACTGTACCAGGTTCAGCAGCTCTATCATAGTAATGATCTCTTCTCTACCTTTAGCTTTGTCCATAGCAGCTCTGACCTTGCTGGGCCACCTTTTGAAAACCAGTGCAAAACCTGTCTTTCCTATACCACAAAACCTTTAAAACCACAAAGCAAATAAAGATCTTCCAATTGTAAAACAGACACTGCCATTGGCTTCTGCATTATCTCACCAGCTTTTAGACTGCATATTTTTTCCGCATTTTGCCTCAAAGAAAAACAAATGCTGAAAAACATTAGTAAATTCCCTCTTTTAATGTTAGGCCAGATGGGGTCTGGGGCTGGTAATGAAGCTGAATGTAACATATCTAGACTAATTCATTGTTGAGCTTTCATCTTTCAGTTGTTGACGTTCATTAGTCTTATCATTTTTTCTGCTCTATGCCTCTAGCACAAAACAGCTTTCACAAACAAATACACTTTAATATACACACACACAAACATACAGATACAAAAGCACACACAACCCATAAAAATAGGACCGTGCTGCATCCCTGTTTGTAAGCACTATACAAGTATGCTATCTGTAATTTCGAAACCCATTATCGAGAAAGTAGTACCATTATTGAGAAAACAGTATCTTGTATGGAGATCCAAATGACAGTAAGAACCCTTATCAGGAAAACCCTGGATAACAGGTCCCACACCTGTAATAAAAAGTACCTTGTAATTTATCTCAACTAATATATATTGAATCATTTTGGAGGCAATGCAATCCTACTGAGTTTATTTAATTTTAAATGATTTTTTAGTAGACTTGGAGTGGTTTCTCATTTGCTTTAAATCTACTAATGCCAAGTTATTCATTAAAACAGCCTTTTGCTAAAAGCACAAACAAATAAAATGCCCAAAACCCAAATTTTTTATTTTGTTAAAAAAACACCTAAAAAGCACAAAGCAAAGAAAGATTATCCAACTGACAGCTGTTATTGACTTCTACATGTCAAAATTAAATATCACAATTCTAAATTAAATATTACATGGCTTAGAATGATCATTGAATATCACATGGCTAAGCTCTAAGCCATGTGATATTTAATAAAGGTTTTTTCAATATACACCTATATAGGTGCTGAACCCTGCATTTTGATATATGTATCCGATTAGAAGTGGCCACCGTGTGATGTGCACCATATTTTTTTAACTTTATAAGTTTGGTGAGTGCTGATTGTTATTTTTGACTTCTACAAGACCTCAACAGTTTCAGATGGCATATTTTTACTTTCAGGTTTGCCGCAGTTTTGCCGCATAATAAATGGCAAAAAAAATCATGTATTTTCTATGAAAAATCATATTTTTGAGCAAAAAAATTACGAATTGTGAACCAAAAAAAACCCACAACCTTTTCCCCTGAGGGCAACAGAGCTTGCGCAAATACCTTTCCATTGATGTGAACACTTCAATCACATACAAAGGCATTATCAAATACTACTCTATGGACTAATTTTGCACTAATTGTATAAATCTGCATATAATGCACTATCTCTACCTATTTGAATTTGTTTTCATTATAGAAAAAGTCTGATTTTGCTTTACCTCTGTGCTTAAGCAATCTCTCCCTCTGTTAAGTATTCATACTAATATCTTTAAGGGTAAGGGCAAATAGGAAAATTTGTTACCCTTGGGTAAATCTGGGCTTTCACAGGTGACAAATTTCCCCTAAATGCTTTCTCACCGGCAATAAGGGTGATGGCAAAGAGGAAGATTTGTTTCCTGGAAAATGAAGGGCCACGTATGTTTTTCCACTGGAAACACAATGATTCGCCGGTAAGAAAACATACACAGCGCTTGAGTTCTGAGGAAAATGAAGCACTACGTATGTTTTCCCACAGGCAATTCACTTTATTACTGGCGGGAAAGCGTGCTAGTGAGATATGTTCCCTGCGGTAGCACACATTTAACTGTGGGTGACGTGAGTTATCTACTACTAAAAATAAAAAAATAATTACTGCAGCCCACAATCATGTGGCAATAATAACAGGCTGAAGAGAAACACAGGGACTGTTGGGCAAAGACAGGGACCCCATGTGGCCCTTAGCCCTGCTAATAAGCTTACCTAAACTAAAGGGAAAGATCCAGTTAGGTATGAGAATATCTCAGATCTAGGTGTGATTTGTGTGTCTGATTCAGTTAAACCATGTGACACATTGAAATACAAGTAAGTTGTGCAAGAACTTATTTATAATAAGATAAATGTGTGAAGCCACTCAGATGGGCTTGTCAAATGAGTTATCCCCCATAGGCTGTTCATATCATTGCAAGACACACCTAAAATATTCCAGAATGCTCAAAAATATGTATTAGGTAATGGTGTCACTGCAGATGCAAGAGCACAGAGCTGGGAATAACTTCAAATATCAGCTGCAGATTTTTTTTCATACGCTGTAAATGATTTAAACACTGCAGTTTTATCTGGTCTAATCTGCGAGATCCAGGCCTCAGATGAATCCCACTTACGGAGATGTTGGATAGCCATTGTTATGGCAACATACTTTCATGATGATAATACTTCATTTACAGGATGATTCATCCTTGCCTTTAAGCCCTGCTTTTAGCCTTTGTGAACTAGTAGTGTTGGAATCCTTAAAGTATCACTTTCCCGATTCAGCTGTGTGCGTATTGCAGTGCTTTTTGGCTCCGAGCAGCCAGTCAGTTCCCACATACTCTGCTGCACGTCATTAAAAAGGAAACATCCTGTTGCATGCAAAAAGCAGATCTGCTGGTGGGGAAATGCCGGGCAAACTGGAGCCGCTCTTGATAATAGAGGATTATTTGCTAATTAGACGCTGAGCATTTTTAGAATGATAAACCAGACATGATACAGAACATGCCATTAACAGCCCCAATTACAATGTACCAAGAAGGCAATAATTTATGTGCTGATAATCTTATAGTAATCCTTTGGGTGCTGCCCAAAATGAAAGGTTCTGCTTTTGAATGGGATTTGTGCTCCTCCAGTTGCCTAGCATTTTCATTTCATTTGGCAGGGCTCATTCCAAGCAACCACACTTATCTTGCAGCCAAACCACTGCACTACGTTTAGTCAAGATGAATAGGCAGCAGCTCATCTGTGGCCAAGCTTTTAGTATAAGTGTGGCCAATTAGTCACACGTTTGGTGTTCTAATTAGGAGACGTCGAGCATTTTAAAAAAAATGTGCTGTTGATTTAGGTACTTCCTTGAACAATGCTAAATTGTGTTCTATGAAATTCAATTAGTTCTGTTCTAAATGTTTCCACATCTGTTATTCTTTAAGCATAAAGTGATGAGGAGAGAAGGAGAAGTGAAAAGCCAGAGTCTCCACTGGTGAAATATGTTAGGCCTTTGGGACCAGCCCTTTTCCAGCTTTTGACCCTGAACAGTGATATACAGGAAGGAACAAAGTTGGAGAGCTATCACAGCGAAGCCCTTTTAACTAAATCATTATAGAAGAAATACTGCAAATGCTGGAGACCCTAATCTCTTATGATAGCTATAAACTAACCTTTGTTTGAAAGAGATGGATAAAGGGAAGTTCTATTATAAGTAGATGGATATAAATACTGTCTAAAAACAGTATTTTACTAATTGAAGGATTTTATGTAACATCAAAGCTGTTTGGACATTCTGCCTAGTTCAATGCATTGTATTTCTACTGTAAAAAGGGCACCACCCACCCAAAACAGAACAAAAAAAAATCGAATTCTTGTATATGAAATCATAGAAACAAGTAGACTTGTTTCCATAATTATTTCTACCTGAAGCACAGGAATACTATAAGTTTCATATTATAGCAAATCAGCCTGGAGATTTCCAGCATATACACACATATATGTACATGGGTACTTAAAGAATTCAGCTGGTTTGATACTGAGTGGCCACCTGCTTCAAAAGAACATTGTGTAAACACAGAAAAATTGCGTATTTTTTAAATCTTCCATGGCATTAAGATTATTATTATTACTATTAACATTTATTTATAAAGCGCAAACATATTCCGCAGTGCTGTACAATAAGTGGGTTTCATACATTGGACATACAGAGTAACATATAAAGCAATCAATAACCGATACAAGAGGTGAAGAGGGCCCTGCCCAAAAGAGCTTAAAATTTTGCTATACAAGACTGCTCTGACTTATCTCAGCATCTTCAGGCTATTTGGTGGTTCCTGGCACAAAAGACTTGTCAGTTGTATGTGTTGATTAGTTTAGAAACAGCAATTGGTTACAGGTGTAAGTGAATGTTTCTTGGAACTGTTATCACCTTTTCACTGACCAACAATGTAAGTTTCATCTTTTGCAGGTCATATTTCACATTGTCAAGGGCCGGATGCATGGAGCTCGTTCCTTTATGATGCATATTGATGCGATTTGGGGAATGTGAGAGATGGAGTTGTCAGCAGCCGTTTATGACACCTCAGTACGTGATTGAAATAGATTTTTTTTTTTAAAGCAACAGCGGTATTATTATTGGTGACATGAAACACACACTCCTCTCTCTTGCTCATTTATAAATATAAGTAAATTCATACTACCCTTATATTGCCGAATTTTGTTGAATTCCGGTCATGTATTTGTAAAAATACATATCTACAATATATAAAATAATGTAGTTCATGACGTGCTTTGTAAAGCTAAAATAGGATACATATTTATACCTGTGCCTGTCTTACCGAATCAGAAAGTCTTAATATGTGAAATATACATAGGAAAATATGTCCATAATACCTACATATGAGGAAAAACAGTCAAACACCTGTTCTATAAAGTTGTAAACACAATGATTGGGGCTGATTCTTGTTTAATATCACTAAATAATCTTCTCAGAAAACATAGAAAAGAACAAAAGTAACAATGTTTAGGAAGGAGGAGAGGGTGAAAAGGAAAAAGAAGGGGGAAGGTGGTGAAGTAGAATAATATTGAGCAAACAGCTATGTGATTAATTATAATTCTTGTATTAAGGCATTTATAAGCATCTGGTAGTCTTCATATTATATCTGAGCCAGTGGACAATAGAGCCAAGTATAGCAGACATACTCAAATATTCTTGAGCACCCCTGCTAAGGTATATTAGTCTAATGTTCTCCTTTTTGTTATTGATGGTTCTAATCCAAGCTTTGATTGAGAATAACCGTGCAGATGGAAGACACTTCATCAACAAAAAAAGTACCAAATTCTCTCTGGGAAAAGGTACAGTAGATGCTAGACACATTAATGGGTTTGCTACAATGAGAACAATTTGTGGTGGTCTGTTGCCTGCTATTTCAGTTTCATGGGAAAGGGCCCTTTTTCAAACAGAATATATGTGTGCTTAGAAGGTGAGTCTTTCATCAAGAGAGTCCATCAGTCCATGTTTAATACTTTTCTTATAGCAGTCAAATATTAATATGTCTTCCCCCCACCTTATTGATTTAGTATATAAAATAAAAAATGTTACTCTATCTGCTGTGGAGATGAACACCAAGGGACCAATCCTTAAGGGGTGGTTCACCTTTAAGTTAACTTTTAGTATGTTATAGAAAAGGCCAATTCTAAGGAGCTTTTCAATTAGTAGACTTCATTATTTGTTTTTCATAGTTTTTTAATCATTTGCCTTCTTCGTCTAACTCTTTACAGATTTTTAATGGTCACTGACCCCCAAGCCAAAAAAACTACAGTTTAATTGTTATTTTTACTTTATATTACTTATCTTTTCTATTTAGGTCCTCTCCTATTCATATATCAGTCTTGTATTCAAACCACAACTTGGTTGGTAAGGTGATTTGGATCATAGCAACCAAATAGCTGCTGAAACTCCAAGCTGGAGAGCTGCTGGAAAAAAACTGCAAAGAGTTTATTATCGCTGCAGATTATACATGTCTGGTGGATGGCAAGAATCCTGACTCAGTTACTCAACATAGTAAATTCTCAAAGCACTAGTGAAAATCTGTCCTTGTGCTAGGAAAACTGTAATAACTGGACTTATATTTAATTTCTATGTATTTTGACAAGTTATACAAGATCTTTCTGTTGAAACACAAATCACAACATTAAAGATTCACATTTTCTTTGGACATATATGGGCAGATTCAATTTGATGCTTATCACCTAATTTATTTCCAGATTTGCCCATAAGGCCACATGCAACTCAATGACAAAAACGTTTCTCACTGTTAATCACATGAAAATTCATTTTTTTTCCTTGAATTTAATCTTGCCCATACATTTTCACTTGATGAAACAAAAAATATAATTTTCTCATGGAACTGAATCTGGCCCATTTTGCGAAAGATATGATATGACAGCTATGTTTGGAATAAGTTGTATCCATGTGGTAACAGGACCTGAAACCAAGCTGATGGCACATACTACTACTACTAATAGTAATAATGATCTTTTTGAGATTTCTCATCTGTGTGGCCCAAGCAGTGGAGTAATGGCCTATACATACATTCAGCAAATGCTAATTTGCACCTGATTATTCATGCAACATTATACAGGTATGGGATCCCTTATCCGGAATCCCATTATCCAGAAAGTTCCAAATTACAGAAAGGTCAACTCCCATAGACTCAATTTTAATAAAATAATTTACATTTTTTTTCTCTGTAATAATAAAACAGTACCTTGTACTTGATCCCAACTAATATATAATTAATCCTTATTGGAGCCAAAACAATTCAATTGGGTTTAATTACTGTTTAAATCAGTAATCCCCAACCAGTGGTTTGTAAGCTCTGTTGCTCTCCAACCCCTTGGATGTTGCTCCCAGTGCCCCCAAATCAGGTGCTTATTTTTGAATTCCTGGCTTGAGGCAAGCTTTGGTTGAATAAAAACCAGTAGTACTGCCAAACAGAGCCTCATTTAGGCTGCCAGTCCACATAGGAGCTACCAAATAGGCATGAACATTTTTCATGCTTGTGTTGCTCCCCAACTTTTTTTACATTTGAGTGTGACTCATGGGCAAAAAAGGTTGTGGATCCCTGGTTTAAATAATTATTTTAGCAGACTTAAGGTAGGAGATCCGACTTAAAGAAAGACCCCTTATAGGGAAAACCCTATTTAACTTGTCAATAACAAAACAGAGAATCCAGAAGGGGATCAAATAATGAGAATGTGGACCTCTGATTGTACAAGAATACACATTTAAAATCATTTGAGGAACAGTTTCTATTAATTTTTTACTGACTGAGCTTGGAGTTATTAATAGTTTTTTGGATACCTCTATTATTCCTGACCAAAAACCTTTCCTTATATAACAGAGAAAAAGGAAATCATTTTTAACATTTTGAAGTATTTTATTAAAATGCAGTCTGTGGATGATGGCCTTTCCGCAGTTTGGAGCTTTCTGGATATCAGGTTTTAGAATACTTGTACTTGCCATTTAAGTCCCATAAGTACATTATAGTAGGGATGGCTCTGACTTAAATAAAATTCTTATTCAAGTAAGGGATCTTTTATACAGAAGCCTGTCACTTTCCCATTGAGTCCATTTTAACAAATAATTTACATTTCAAAATGATTTTATTTTATTTTGTAATAATAGAGCAGTAGCTTGTACCTAATGGTAACTAAGCTGCATGAATCCATACTGGTGGAAAAACAATTCTATCTGTTTTTGTTTTTTTTAATATTAAATATTTTTTTAGTAGCTTTAAAGTATGGAGATCTAAACTACAGAAAAATTATTCCAAAAACCTAGGTACAGGTATGGGACCTGTTATCCTGTTATTCTCAGGACCTAGGTTTTTCCAGATAAGGGATATTTCTGTAAATTGGGTCTCCATACCTTAAGTCTTTTAAAAAAATAGTTTAATTTTTTGACCCCCAATTAACCACCAGTAGGATTGTTTTCCTCCATTAAGGATTAATTATATCTTAGCTGAGATCAAGTACAATTTACTTTTTATTATAGAAAAAATGTTTAAAAATGCTAATTATTTGGAACAGATTTCCAGATAATGGATTCTATACATGTACCAAACATTGTTACAGAAATGAGTAAAAATACTTGAATGGTGTATGAAGGGTGGAGAATCTTTGTTTGAATTAAGGAGTGTGTTTACTAGGATTGGAGATATATATCACCAGTGATGTTGCCCTAGCAACCAATCAGATCTTTTCTTTTTATTTCTAACTTAGAGGCGACTGTTCAAATTAAATTTCTGATTGGTTGCTATTAGCAAAATCACTGGTGATATTTATCTCCAATCTTAGTAAACATGCCCCTAAATATCTGTGTCTATAATACTAAAATAGATTCTGTGAAAGATACCAAACAGCAGGGATTCATTTTGAGATTTTTTTTAGATAAAAACTGACATCAAAAGTTTTATGTTTATATAAATTAGACAAAGACAGCCCAGTAAATAAGAATCACTTTTATCTAATATATCACACTGTTCACCTTAGTTATAGTATGAATCAGGCATTCATTCAAAATAGAAAGTAACTAGTGCTACTATATACAACGTGAAAATATCTCAAAAAGTGCTTGTTACTGTATTAATTATATTCAATCTATAAATCAAATCCAAACCATCAGTTCATTATCTATAAAGTGCATGTGCCAATTAAAAGAATTCTAATAACCTTGTAGATTACCACCAAACCATCAATTCATCAGTTACAAAGTGCAAATACCAGTGATTCAATAAATATTCACAGATACTTAATCTATTAACTAAAGTGCCAGTGCTGTATAAGTTAACTCAGAAAAACCCCAATAGGTAATCCAAGACGCCACGTTACCAATTGGGGTTTTTCTGTGGGTGTTCAGTGGAGTGGTCTATTTTGCTATTAGGGGTGCAGCTGGGCTATCTCTTATTACTGTTTTCCCTTGAGGTTTTGCAGTTTTGCAGTTTTGCAGGTCAAATTAGTTCTTTAAAGAATAGTAGGGAAGGTAATTTTTGAGACCGCAGCCACTTGGTACCTGCCTTACCTTTGCAGAGGTGAACAGTATGATGTATTAGATAAAAGTGATTCTTATTTAAGGGGCTGTCTTTGTCTAATTTATATCAATTTGTCATATTATACCCCTAAGAAAACACTTGTCTTGGAGAAGAATTATCTATTAAGTGAAAGTTCTGATTTCCTAATCCTTTTTCCCTAATTAAATTAAATGTTTTATGATTCTCACTGGCCAGAGACTATGTTTGTCACTATCATTATAAATTATACAGGTATATATATATATGTGTGTATATACACGCACACACATACATAAATACTACAAGAACAGTCTTATCCTTTCCAACAGCTGCAAAATAGCTTAGTGCTGCTTTCAAAATGAGCTCCAAGTACATAATCTTTTAACGCAATTACTTCACTTGAACTGGATATGAAGGAATGTGCCAATTCCATGTCAACGTAAAAACTGCTACACTATCACTTTGTTTTCAGGGAGTTGGGTTTAAAAAAGTTATCTCAGTGGCTTAGGAAGGATCTTTTTTTAAATAACTTAGCAGTCTGTACCATACTGAGAAATACACAGGTGCAGAAACATAAAGTATGCTTCTTGTCAAAGAGAACGCATGGAAGTGACACTGGTTTCATAAGAATACGTTTCTGGCTGATGGTTTCTGCAGCTGTGCCAATAAGATATAGAGATACATTAATAAAACAATGTTTTATATGGAAAAATGCATTGCTTTATCTATAGTGGATTGGAAATCATGAAAAAATATTTGCCCTTGTTGTCTGACAATTAGGGGCCTATTTACTAACCATCAATTTTTTTTTAACTCAAATCAAATTTTTAGCGCAAAAAAGTTGCAGAGAAAAAATGCTGTGACTTTTTCGAAATTTCCTATGGGTCTAAACGGTTAAAAATCCGAATTTGACAATTTGCCAGGTTAAACTTGCTGAGTTCATGTAGAAGTCAATGGCAAAGGTCCCTTCCCTTTCCTTGAAGTTCTTTCTTTTGTCTCAAATCTTTAGAGACTTTCATTGGGTTTTGTCCAAAAACTGTGCTGCGACAATTGGATAAATCGGGATTATTGTGGTCTCAATTCGAAAAAGTCGAGTTTTTATGACTTTTCTTTCAACAACTTTTCCTTGTGACTTTTTTTTTAGTAAATATTAGATATTTGGGAACATGAGTTTAGTTGAATTTGAAAATAAAAAATAATTAGTGAGTTTTAGTGAATGTGAATCTGCCCCTTAGTGTGGGTATGGTGCTAATTTGCATCCTTGGTTTCTGTATCTGCTATAATGATCAAGATAACACTTTATTTAATTTAATTGCCTACTGTAGCTTCTTATATACCAAAACCCTACCCACCACCAATTATATCGAAAATAACTATGGTGGTAACACTTATTATAACTTGGTTTATATCGCTGCTATGGCAATTCATAACCCTTAAAAATATAAAATAAGTCAATTTATGTCTAGTTAAGTTACTACATCATTGTGAATATGATTGTTTCTTCTTACTTTGGAAGCTCTCACCTGGGTGCCAGACATTTCCATGCTGGCAAAGTACCATTTCCATATCGGTATGTAGAAGCAAGCTGTCTGATGAAAGAAAAACTTTTATACATAAGAGCATTTAACAGGACTAATTTAGACTAACACTTGACAGACAAGTATTTGAGGTTTCTTCTACACAACAGCATTTGGAACAACAATCACTGTCAAGCAGCAGCTGCTTACCATATGACATCCTGATATATTAAAAGAGCTTAATTATGGGGAAAATGCAGTATTATTTTACTACTGTACTACAAATCCAGCTTTCGCAGGTATCCTTAAATCTTGTAAACAACATTTTAATTCTTAGTAGTTTTAGGAAAACATTAAAATGGACAAGCTGAATGTGAAGATTGAATTACAAAGAAAGACTAGACAACTTCCATTTGTTTACATTAGGAGAGAGGTGCTTAAGTGGGGATATCATTACTATATACCAATATATATATAGACAAAACAAGAGACTCTCTGGGGACCTATGCAGTGCTCGGCCCACAGGAAATGCAGGGGGCTGTTCATTGCTAGGGGCTTCAAAACAAATATTTAGCACTGAATGGCATAGTGTAGGGGACCCCAATTGTTAGACTCATATGAAGCCACAGTGGGAAAAAAATATATAATTTATCCTAAATCCAAATATCAGATTTATGTAGTTTAATTAAGTAACAGGGAGAAAAGTTTTATACTGCAGCTCCCAGCACTGCAGGGTTTGTTACTAAATAGTATAAAGTGCAGGAAATGTTTTGCTTTTGTAACAAATTATAATAAGATAATTGTTTTAACAGAGAATATAGAACAGGAGATGTACAGAAATCCTATTAATAAGCTACAAAACAGCTACTTACATATTCATTGTACTCATGAAAAACAACTTCTACCCAATGATCAGTACTGTGCTGGGAATCTATTATAAGTGTAGCATTTGATCAAGCCTCACTTCTGTTAGCTACAAGATACATAAATGTCAGAGTTTCAAACTGGGCACTATTCTAAGATTTCCCATTCTGTCGGGATAGTTTCCACTATTTCGCATGCTGAGGCAGGGTCTGGCCACCACGCCTGGCCGCAACTGCTTCGGAAAGCTTTGAACCAAATTAGACATGGCGTGCATTCCACAGTGGAACACACAGCCATCCTTAAACTTTCCAGGAAGGTGCAGCCTGGTTGATATTGAGTAGTAAGTAGCTGTGCAGTGTGGGGCAGTGGGGATTGGGGTGGGATATTTCTGTGCAGTGGTGGGTTGGTGGTTGGGTCATGAGCCCTTGACTCAGGTACCTTTTGGGCCCTGGATACCCCAGACCAACACTGTGTTTAGGGCCAAGTTATTATACAATCTTGATGTAACAAATAGGTCTTTGGAGATGGACATACTGGGAAATATAAAAAGACTCTTGGAGGGTCATATTCGGCCCATGGATCTTAGACAACCCTTTTAGAAGATGTAGTAAAGGCGGCACCTCATTATGCTGTACGTTTTTCCAGTCATTTTTTTCCATCTAGTGAATATTAGATGAGGTACATACATAGTTGATTTTTTTCTTGATCATTTTTAATATATTCTATTTGTTTTGTTTTCCATTTTACACAGTGAAGCCAATTAAACAGGGTGCTTGAAAACAAGAGCACAGAATTAAGGGAGAGGGTCTAGATCTATCAGCAATGATAGATAAGGAATACTGAACCAACAACAATAACTAATGTCCCAAGGAGATGAAACTTCAACTGCTCAGACTGCTGTCTCCACGTAATCTGTATTTTATACAGGGAGAGAAACAGCTCAATGTAATTTTAACTGAGACCGGATAAAAACTGCCAGAAAATTGTGATAAGGAAAGTCTAATGTGCAAATTAATCATGTTTATAGTGCTTCATCTGCTGATATATTAGCCTAACCTCCCTTTAGGAGCAGTGTTTTAATTACTATTAGTTGAATAGCTGCACAAAACATACTTTTCCAAATTAGAATTTCAAAAGATATTTTAATTAACAACAATTGACTTCTGTAGTATTGTTTTTGCAGTAAATCAGGCATAAATCATGCTGAAATAGTTTTGTCAGCTGAATAGATCAGAAAAGTTGGACATGTAAGTTAAGCATAAATATGTCATAGTGTGTTTGCATGACTCCACGGTTAGTGCCTTCAATTATCCTAATTGTCAGTACGATATAATGAAACATGCTGCTGAAGTTAGTACATGGCAGCAAAGATTGTTGCTTAAAAAAACATTTCTGTTTATTATGCTAGGAGAAATGTCAGTATATTTAAAAGGGGTTATAGTAAAGCACTAGAAAGTCATTCTTTGAAAAATATTCTCAAATAATATTCTTGTCTTTTTTTAAGCAATTTTAATTTAATTATCTCATTGTGCCCCCAGTAACAGCTGTTTATTTATACCATGGGGGTTACAAATACAGGCTTGTGCTAATTAATGCTTCTGTGTCAGTTTAAAGCCACACTTAATCAATACTGGGCAAATTTACCCAGGGGCATTAACCCATAGTAACCAATCAAATTGTTGCATTGATTATTCTACCTGCAGCTGGCTTTGAAAAGCCAATCACTGATTGGTTGTTATGGGTAAATGCCCATGGGCAAATTTGCCAAGTGTTGATAAATAAGCCCCACTGTTATTACATGATGTAATTACCCTGTTTTATTATAGTACAGGTATGGGACCTATTGTCCAGAATGTTTAGGACCTGGAGTTTTCTGGATAAGGGGTCTTTCCGTAATTTGGGTCTCCATACCCTAAGGGGCTGATTTACTTACCCACGAACGGGTCGAAATGAGTCCGATTGCGTTTTTTTCGTAATGATCGGTATTTTGCGACTTTTTCGTATGTTTTGCGATTTTTTCGGATTCTTTACGAATTTTTCGTTACCAATACGATTTTTGCGTAAAAACGCGAGTTTTTCGTAGCCATTACGAAAGTTGCGTAAAATCTGGCGATTTTTCGTAGCGTTAAAACTTGCGCAAAAAGTTGTGCTTTTTTCGTAGCATTAAAACTTACGCGAAACTTTGCACCTTTTAAGTTTTAACGCTACGAAAAATTCGCAACTTTTCGCGTAAGTTTTAACGCTACGAAAAAAGCGCAACTTTTTACGCAACTTTCGTAATGGATACGAAAAACTCGCGTTTTTACGCAAAAATCATATTGGTAACGAAAAATTCGTAAAGACGCCGAAAAAATCGCAAAACATACGAAAAAGTCGCAAAATGTTCGTTTTCAAGTCGGAACTTTTCCAATTCGGGTCGGATTCGTGGGTTAGTAAATCAGCCCCTAAGTCTGCTAAAAATCATTCAAACATTAAATAAACCCAATAGAATTGTTTTGCCTCCAGTAAGGATTAATGATATCTTAGTTGGGATCAAGTACAAGGTACTGTTTTATTATTACAGAGAAAAAGGAAATCATTTTTAAAAATGTGATTTATTTGTTTAAAATGGAGTTTACAGGAGATGGTCTTCCCATAATTCGGAACTTTCTGGATAACGGGTTTCTGGATAAGGGATCCCATACCTGTGCCATTTAACTGTTTATAAGTCTAGAAGTTTTGGGGACATGGAGACTGGCAACAAATTTAAATTAGAATTCTCACATTAGATTCTTCCATAAAACTGAAATCAATAGGGGCTGAGGGAAGAATCCAAGGGTTTTCCTTTGGTACAAAAACACCAGTGGAAAAATCGCCCCATGTGACATTAGCTTTAAAGTGAAGTTAACAATTTTTTCCAAGGCTACATTTTTATACACATTACAAATTGTTGTCATGAAAATATCATTACATATTTCTTAAAAGGAGATCATTTTTCCCTCCCACAACAGAATACTTTTAAACTTTAAATGCATATTTTGGAAGTTAAGATTATCATTTCAGGTGTTAACACACAGAACTTGCTAGCACTGTATTTTATTTATTATAAATATCTTACATAACATTTGTTTTAATCTGTAATAAAAATGTGCACACATTATAAGAAATTGGTTTTTTTTGCTTATTTATGAGCAGTATACCTTATGTATTATAATTTTATGCAATATAACAAAATGTGAAGGAGTTAACATTCCTGCTGTGAGGAAAAGTAACCTATGCCCAAGAGGAGGAATTTGTGTTCCCAGAGGTGGTGCTAGTAGTTCTTTTTCTTTGATTTTCCCTGGTGCAGAAAGTTGAGGTGCTGGGGAGCCTGAGAAACCAGGCCTCAGTAAAAAGACTATATATAACTCTAGCTTTAGTGATATTGGTGATATGGCACCACATGAATGGTGTAAAGATGGCAGGTAACTTCAGTTATAGAACACTCAAGTGTTAGATAGACAGTGTGAGCAAGTAAGGGCAGCTTTGTGCTCCAATGAGAAGGCTCCAGCATATACTTGTGTATGTGTTTCACTTCATTCCCTAGACACAACATATAGTTCCCCAGGGGACACTCAAATGGGTAGAACATAGGGACATCTTAATAGCAACCGTTGGAGCACAGTGCTTTCCCACAGTAGTAGCTGCTTTTGCATTAAATCTTAATATTAATCTACTCCAATGTTGAAAAAACAGTTGCATAGCACTCTTTTTTGCATTCTGCTGGCCCAATAGAAATCTGCATGTTGCACCACAAGTGCAACGCTTTGGACTCTTATAATGTAGCACAAACTATTGTGCCTTACTCTGCATCCAACACTGCATTCAGAATGCACCAGCTGCCAAACCCTGTACTTACTTCCTACCTAAGGCATTTAATACAGAGCTATTGCATCTGACAGCACTGTGTCCTACACAAAGTTCACTTGTATCGGTTACTGATTGCTTTATGTATGTCCAATGTATGAAACCCACTTATTGTACAGCGCTGCAGAATATGTTGGCGCTTTATAAATAAATATTAATGTAATGTAATAGCAGGCTAGTCACAACTTTTTGTTGCATAGAATTCCAAGAGCCTTGATGCTGCACCCCCAGTGCTCCTGCTGTTGTACGTAGTCAATAGTAAATGGACCCTCATGAGTTGCAGACTTACTGGTGCCAATTAGCTATCCAGTGAGTGTAAAATAAAAACCCTACCCTAAATGCTTTTTTTGTGTATTTTACAGCAAAAATAGCAATAAACTGTAAGATGATAGAATGTAAATTTGAATCCTATGGAATAATTTAGGTTTAGTTTAAGGAGTTGGCATAATGTATTTGCTACAGATCCCAACTCACAACAAGATGCAAGAGGGACTCAAGTATGTCATAGTTTTACTGACTGAACGGTTTGCTTTTGCTCTTTGCTGCTACTTTTTGTTTGTTTGTTTTTTTTAAACAATTCTCTGCTTAGTATTGTTCTACTCATATATTGCCATTGTTGTTATTCTGTATTTCAGACCAAGTGAGATTACACTGAAATAGTTCCCAAACCATTGATTATGGTGTAATTCCAGTTACTTTAAACTGTACAGAGACATATTGCTTTCACTTTAAAGTGATAAACCTCTAATTAGCTCTTGACCTATGCTATCCTCTGTACACCCTATGCAATTTTAACATTTAATTATCTCTGTAAGTGCCAAATGACATCTTGGTTGTTTCATAAGCACTCTTCTAACTTCCACAGCCTGTTACCACGTTATCAGTGATAAGTGTTACAAGACACATGTTTTGATTACAAGCATCTTTCAAACAGTACAACATGGCAATAAAGAGAGATATACAGAAAGACTAGACAGTTGCCATTATAACAAAATAACAACATTTCTAATGCAATTTTTACAGCAGTGCATATAGGAAACTAAACATACAGACCTATAAGGGCAATGACACATTGAGCTGTTATTAGCTAACTCTGAATTTACCTGATGAGAACTAGTACAAGTGTGTGTCAGGCAAAAGATGTCTGAAAGTATGTTTATTTAGGTAAGTGTCACCTAACAAGCACTTGTAGGACCATTCAGAGTTAGCCTTACAGGTCTGTATGTTCTGTGTCTATTTAGTATAGAAATTAGTGTTGTATTTATACACAAAGTACACAAGTTATGCACAAGCCACAAAATAAATGAATCTTTAGGGCTACTTAAAAATGTGGTATTTAAAGGACCCAATACAGCAAATTGTAATTAGTTGCTAATTAGCCATGCAGGATGATTGTGAATTCAGTATGTGGCTGGTATTAAAGGGATGAGGTGGCAACCCTACCTACCATACATTTGAAGTTAGATCTACAATATGACAATAAGACATGGCTAAGCACTGCTTATTTTGTGCACTATAGATGAACCTGAAAGACAAATGTGGAAGAAAGTTAATACAACTCTGAACACATGGCAGTAGAATACAATATCCTTGCTATCCTCCAACACATATTTAGTCCTAATCATCTTATAAATTATCTTTGGTTTCAACAGATCTGGTTTGACTCCCTCATGCTGGTGCTCCTTTAGAAACTTTGTAACATCTGGATAAAACCAAGGAATATTCCAGCATGCTAATGGAAAGTAATGAACAATTTCTCTAATGAGTGCAAGGCTATGTGCAATCCTCTGGCCAGAAATGCCAACAGTCTGATTGGGGTGGATGATGTGACAGATGACAGCCTTGAGGCTGTTGGCTACTACCTTGTAGTCCACATTCAGGAGACACGTGGACCACCAATTTTCACATTTCTCCCCCTTCTGCTTAAACACAATTGGGATCTTTCCTTCCCTGAGTGATTGGGGCATTTTGGCCTCCGCCATTATCTCCTTGAAGCTCAAGCAGGTCTGGGCCAATGAGATACCACAGCACAACATAGAGATCTGCTGGGAGATCATCACTGTCTGGGGTCCTGTCTTACTAAAGGAATGCTCCTAGGGAGCATTGAGGGCTGACAGACCTATGGGATCAACAGTGATATTGATTCCTGCAAGGAACTGATGGTTTGTCTGTTCCCTGGAGGAATGGTTGCTGTAGTAGTCTCTACTGACTCTTTTCCACTTTCCCTGACTTTAGGGTGCTGTTCTCATTACACAACCCTGACAGGGACGTATGGCCGGAGTGCAGTTTCCTGAAGAAGAAGGGCTTACACTATTTCCTGTTTGTCAAGATTCTTCATCTTGGAGCAGAAGATGATGCGTCTGGATTCCTCTTCAAAGTGCCCTTTCAGGCCTTTGTTAGTCTTTGAGGCCATCGGTAGTTCAAGATCAAGATTTGTATTGCCATCATAACATACAATAATTCCGAAGATAAATGTTATTGAGTTCTGCTAGCTAATTATTTTTCAACAACATTAGAATTAGATTGTCACTCTCCTATTTTATCCTCTTGGCACAAGTTTGTCTAAAGACATATCTGGTAAGAAGTGGTACTGCAGGTGATGATCTGCAACAATGAAGCCACCCCTTAAAATTGCAGTCCCCATTTATTTCTTCATGTTCATATTATGCTTATTGGAGAGGGGGAAAAAAATCAGAATTCTAAGATAAGTGTTCATACAATTTTACCCACGTAGTTAGTTATGTGCACACATAAGAGACTTCTGTTTGACTAATCTAAGTGATTAGTTACAGTATCTTGTGTAACCGTCTAGCCATAGATCACTAAATTAGATGTTTTGTACTTTGAAACTGCTTACTATTAAACATTGTGGGACACCCATGTTATATTACTCTGCAGTTCAATCTGTCATTTAGATAGGACATTAAACCATAAATATAATTTGCAGCATTGAAAATTTTCACCACATGGTCACTTTATTATAATGTTGTGCTTTGTTGCTCTTTTACATTACTTGGAAGTGTTGCTTATTTTGAATTAATGGAAGTTGCCTATTGTTCCTTTATTACATGTTCAGATCCTGTAAAATCCCCATAGTCTATCCTTGCTTCATATCATTATCATATCATTATTATAATCATTACAAAATAACATAATCATATCTCACAAGAGCCTATCATCTCTATAGCACAATCTAAGAAAGGAGGTAATAAGCTACAACAATGGCAACACGAGTCTGATTAGCTTACTTTGCATTGGGTCTGTAAAGCTGGCCATACACGTGGCGATCTGCCGATGTTTCGTGCGACCATCGGTCGCACAAAACATCGTCAGATCCGCCACACACCATTCAGGGCTGAATCGGCAGGTAAGGAGGTAGAAACAATAGGATTTCTACCTCCTTCTGCCGATTCAGCGCTGAAGGGAGATTTTGGTCAGGCGCCTTCTATGGCGCCCGATCAAAATTTTCAAACTGGTCCGATCGGCGAGTCAGCCGATATCAGCAGCTTCCTGCGATATCGGTCGACTCGCCGTCATACCATACACACACCGAATATCGTACGAAACAAGGTTTTGTACGATATTATCGGTACGTGTATGGCCACCTTTAAATCATGTTTCTTAATCTTGTACTCAAATGAAAGGAGTAGCGATGAGCGAATCTGTCCCAATGTGCTTCGCATTGAAAAGATTCAAGAAACGGCGAAGAATTTGCGAAATGGTGCCCAACATTTTTTAAGAGCGCAGCAATTTTATTTTTTTTGACGTGGGTGACAATATTTGCACATGGGCAACAATTATGTGTCACACAGCGAATTTTGTCACCTGTTCTGCAAACCCGCCAATGGTGAATTGCGGAAATTTGCCACAAATCCATGCCCAGCTAATTATTTCACCCATCACTTTAAAGGGTAGTATTTTTTGTTTATTCTGGCATTAAACAAGAACATGAAACCAGCACTTACAGTATAACTTTCTGATAATGAGCTGCTCTATGTCTAAAAGACTGCAGGGAAGGGTTTTCTATTGTAGGAAGAAACTTTATATTATTAAATGTTACAATGACAACACATGCAAAACAACATGGGGATTTATATTAAGGTCCCATCCTAGAGGTTAAGCATCTCTGCCACAGTTATTAGTTTTCTCACCTTTTTAAATTATCTTTAATTTGCCAAATAAAAAACCTATGATACAGCTTTGTATCTATTAACACAATTGATTTATTGGCTGGTAATTTTCCATGCAATATTTGTTGTTATACAAGATTTAAAGGATGTATTTCCAAACAAATAGTAAGAAGCCCAACATCAATGTATGCTATTCACATAGAAGAAAGGTTGTGTCAACATTTAAGATACATTAGCCTCCTTAGTCCATTTATCAAACATATATATAATTCCAGAGATATTTAGAAACTCATAAATTATCATATATATATATATTTGTTTCAGAGACTTTACAGCTTTGCATCTCAGGGGCTGCACCGAGGTGTATTTCATTTTGCTGATATGTACATTTGATACGTTCTTGACAAGGGCACGTCATTTTTCACATACATGAACAATTACCTCATGTTTTCATAACATAAAATCTATTGGGCGTGATTAGATTTCCATTGCTGCTGCCATGCTGGGAGCTGACAAATTAATGCTGAGGCACTTTCATTAACGTCTTTCAGCCTGACATATTCCTTATCTGTGTGTTTGAAAAGGAAAAAAGTTAATGGGTAGTTCTGCTGAGTTTAAAATATTTAAGAGAAAATGTATCTAAAAGAAAAACGATTTATTATCGAGTATAGGTAAACATCTCTAGTTATGCAAAATAAGACAAGTATTAAAAGAATATATTTTATTTACAACCAAACCAATATTAGATGAATATTAGAATATTGTTCTACAAAACAAGTAAAAACTTTTTCTATTAAGTGGTTAAGATTAGCTTTGTGCAGATTTTGAGGAAAACATTAAAAATATTTTCTATGGACATGATTTATCTGAAGGAATGTCCATAAATTACCATCAATGTCCTTGTTTGCTTAGTTTTGTTTTTTTAATTTATATATTGTTATATGATTACTATAATAATAGGACAATTTTCTGTACTGGGATATGCAAAGAAGGATGTTTTTCTGCTGCTGTATCTGCACTTGTGAAGCATTGTGAATTTGTAGTAGCGATTTTTAAATGATAAATTGCTTGTGTTTTTGTGTTGAATATGTATGTTATATAAAATGGGATTAAGTTATTACATATATAAAATTGGCTTCTGGCTTTATCACTTATGGTAACCAATGAGCTAGTAGCACATACTAGTTACCTATTGTAAAAGGGTTTGTTTACATTAAAAATAACTTTAATTTTGATGCAGAGTGGGGTATTATGAGATAAATTGCAACTGGTCTTCATTTTTTAATTATTGTTATTTTTTTTCTTCAGCAACTCTCCAGTTTGAAATATCAGCAGCTATCTGGTTGCTTGAGTCCAAATTACCTTAGCAACCAGAGAGTGGTTTGAATGAGAGACTTGAATATGATGGGAGATGGCCTGAATATAAAGAAAAAAAACAATAAAAATAAAGAGCAGTAGTTTTTTATTTTTGGCTCCTGGGGGTAGTGACCATTGTAGTATCTGCATGTTTAAGCTATGTACCCAGTGGTGCTGCTACCATGAAGCGAAAAGCCGCTTCTGGTAACTTCAAGAGCAATTGCAGCCCAGGGGTCAAAAACGCCCCTGTATGTACCTTTAAAGGAACAGTAACACCAAAAAATGTATATATTTCAAAGAAATTAAACTATAATGTACTGCTGCCCTGCACTGGTAAAAGTTTTGTGTTTGCTTCAGAAACATTATTAGAGTTTATATAAACCCTGGTGTGTAGCCAGGGGGCAGCCATTCTAAAGAAGAAAAGGCACAGGTTACATAGCAGCTAACAGATAAACCTTGTAGAATACAATGGTGTCTTATCTGTTATCTGCTTTTTAACCTGTGCCTTTTCTCCTTTTTTCGAGCTTGAATGGCTGCCCCCATGGCTACACAGCAGCTTATTTATATAAACTATCGTAGTGTTCCTGAAGCAAACACCCCAGTTTTACCAGTGCAGGGCCACAGTACATTATATTTCAATTACTTTAAAACACTTTAATTTTTGGGTGTTACTGTTCCTTTAAGGCAGAGAGGCAGGCTGGGTAAGAAGTGAGAGTACTAGCATAAAAAGAGAAAGCAGAGAAAGGAATTGGAATTGTACAAGGAATAAAGCTGAATCTCCACTGTAGGCTGTATGTGTTATCCATGCATTAAGCACACACTGAATAACGCAGACATAACAACCCTCATTTTAAAGTGAAAAAAAAGAAAAGGAAGGCAAATAATTAAAAAACTATTACAAGTGATAATCAATTGAAAAGCTGCTAAGAATCAGCCATTCTATAACATCTTATAGGTGAATCGCCCCTTAAAATATCATATATTTTTATGTTACAGCCAACATCAGTTTATATTCTTAACTTGCCTTGTGTGCTGTACCTTGTATATTTTGTCCTTCACTTCTCCGTGTATACCCAGAAAGCTGCTCTGACCTTTAAGGGAAAACTATACCCCACAACGAATACTTAACCAACAGATATTTTATATTATGTTAAGTGACATAAATAAATATTGCCCTTTTACATTCTTTCCCTTGAGCCACCATTTAGTCATGAGCCGTGTGCTCCCTCAGAGATCACATGAACAGAAATAATGCAGCTCTAACTGTAACAGGAAGAAGTGTGGGAGCAAAAGGCAGAACTCTGTCCATTAATTGGCTGATGTGGCCTAGCATGTATGTGTGCCTTGGCTTGTTTGTGTGCCCTGTGTACATTGCTTAAAAAACTTTTTTGATTTGACTGGTTTGATCTATAAGTGAAAGATTTTTCATAGTTTTGGAATAAACTTCATCAAAATCTGCATACTTTTGTCTTTCCAGTTGAGTTCAGCTGTATGTGGACATTTGCTCATAACAGTAGTGTTATGAGTAGAGTAGTGTTCTGTATTGATCCCATCCCAAATCTAAGGAAACTATCACTGAGTACAGCAGGTTAAAACAGAACATGTATTGTTAGAGGATACTGGACCTGACAAAGTGAGTGCCATGTATTTTTGTAATAGTTTGTTTATTGAGTGTATTCATAAATTAGATATTTGAAATATAGAACTGATTTTTAAATTTCTTTCTAAGGTAAATCACAATAATTAGTGTTTATATGGAGATCTTTCTCAGAAAACCACAGGCATATCAAGAAATAAATCGGGATAGATATTTTAAATAAAATGCATTTGGAGTCACATATGTTATTTAAAACATTGTCTGAATGTAAGGAGAAGAGATGGAGGTGGATTACCACAACTGAGCCAATTCACAGAAACAACAATCAATCTTGTACAAACAGTGCATTTATCAGATTTTGACACATTAAGCAGAAGTAGTGAAGATAACTATTGATTGAACTTCAATCTAATATATTTACTGTGTCATGTTGTTATAATTTTCCATTATCATGTCTTGAATTTAGTTTATTTAAGAAGAAGAAGTCATATTAAGAAGCAGAATCACAGGGAGTAATATAAATTCTTCTAATTACCTACGTGCCTCCTTGGCATGGCATTAGTGACTTCCAACTGTGCCAAAGTTTTCTTTTATTTTCTATTTATTAGTAATGTGTCATAGTGTCGTATGTCTGCTGTGTATTTTTGTCCGTGTAACTATTGACAAGTCTACTGTGACACTGGGTTAGTGTTTTTATACAGTTCTATTTTTTAATGTAAACGTTAATAATTAAATGATAATAATTAATTAATGTCCTATACTAAGCAACTTTGCAATTGCTCTTCATTACTTATTCTTTCATTCTTGTGCTATTTGCCTTAGTTTTCTATTTTTTAAATGGGGGTGACCAACCCTAGCAGGCAAATTACTAATACTCAGTGAGTCTATTTATTATTTATTTTTCTATGTAGGCCCCTTTCTATACTTTTTCCATTCTATGTCAATGCCAATGTTGTATTTAAAAATATAGGCATTTTCTAGTTTTCATTGTTTAGTTAATTGGCTGCAAATGTGTGTTTAAAACCCTAACTAATCATGAACTAATCCTGCATTAAATGTATTTTTTTTTCCAGCTATACATGAAATTATAATTTTTTTTACCAGATGTTACTGTGATAGAGGATAACTGATGCTGTTATCTGCGAAAGTGTTTACTGTGGAGGATGAAAAAATGAAGTATACAGTATTTAATGAGCAGGACAATACCCAAATATCTGGAGAAGCTACTTTTACAGAAAGCAGACCAAGTGATGATGAAGTGAACATTCAGGAGTTACACTACATATACCCAAGATGCCATTTCGCCAATTAACAGTTTTGAACAAACTTAAAAAAAAAGAAACATGCAATTTGAAAATGTGTCTTCGAAATAGCTTAAAAGATTAGAACCCTTACTAGCGTGCTTCCAGAAACAGTGAGAACTGGTAAAAATTGCACAGATGTAGAATGCCAAGCAGATGTCACAGAGCATGTAGAACAGGCTTTTCCTGGCACTGAAATTAGTTACACACTTCAATTTCAATTGGCTCCCTCTCCTACATCAAATATTAGTTGTGCAATTGAAGAAGCTGTTGATCAAAATGTTCCTGAGGAAAATGCCTCTGGCAAAAATCCAAAAAATGGCCTAAATCTGCTAAGAGATTAATATGTTCACGGGCTCCTAGTGAAAGAAGGAGGTGTTGCCCTACAAGGTAGATGTAAAAGCGGACTTGTCTAAGGAGGAATGATTGGCAAAGTATTTGTATGTGTAACTATTGACAAGTATGTGTCATTTGTAATAATTCATATGTTGTTCTTTAAAAACTATGTCATTGGTTATTATTTATAATGCTTCTCTGTAAATGTTATTGAAATAATTTTTATAAATGTTTACTGTATGTTCTTTTTTTTAAAACATCTAAAAATATTGTTGATATTGTTCTTTTTTTTTAAATTAACTCTCATTTGCAAATGAATTTATATTTAATTAAGTTAAAAAGACACTGGTTTACAAAAGCAAATAAATATTTTCTGAAGTGCATCAATTGTGTGTTTGTATTTATTTTTCCATGTTTGCGACAACTATAAAACTTTAGCCTCACAGAGCAATAGGTTTCTGGCTAAAGGGTTTAGTGACCCCTTTGTAAACTGGAAAGAGCCAGAAGAATTAGGCTAATGTCAGACGAGGCGTCTGGCGTATATTTTCAGCAAGTGGAAAAAGACGCCTCGTATGACATTAGCCTAAAGCAAATAATTTTAAAACTATAAAAAATTAGAAAATAGACTGAAGTCCCAAGGGTTTCCAACTGAAATGGCCCAGATCCCTACATCCGACTTTAATCAGGTAGCGAAGCTATATCTGAATTTCCTGTCGCTACCATGGTACATTCACTAAGGCAGCAGAGCCTGGGGAGTACTAATCCCACTAATTTCTCCTGGTTGGAGCACGCAACTGCTCTTTCTAAATAATCCTGAACAGCTACATGCTCCTAGAACATACTTTCACAAATAGCTAACCAGCACACTGACTTACCCTTATTCACAGAGTCCCTGCTCCCTGACTTGTATCTCTATACTATGACTTTCCTCTAGGGCTCAGTGCTTCTGGGTCTAGTTGGTCTGGGCTTCCTGGAAAAAGGAAGAGGAAGTGCCCAGATCCTACCAGACACTATATTACAGTGTGTAGGAAGTGGTCATCCTATCTAAGTACCAAAAAATGCACTTTCTGGAATACTTGTGCTATGTCTTTGGGGGTGCTGTACAAATGAGTGCAATCAATGCATCCAATGACATTTGTGAAATTTGCAATTTGGAAAAAAGAATTGCTTCAACTGCATCAGTATATACTCATCTGTAGGAAAGGTTATGTACTTGGGTACAAGGTGAAGCATGTATTTTATCACTTTGTCCAAAAGTCTTGCATTGCCCCTCATGTACAATGGTTCTATATACTCCTTTATTTCTTTGGAAAGGCTGAGAATCTGAGCCCTTGATAGTCCATATCTCATCTTTACCTCCTCGTCACATAACTGTGCAAGCTCAGTTATTGGGCTGAACTTTCTTGGACTTATTTTTTTTTTGGGATTGCAATGTTAAACCTTACACCAAATAGTATTTCTCAGCTTTGCAAGTAATAGAAAAGACAGAAAATATCTATTTCTCTATTTGAAAAATAATCGACAAGTGTAATCTAAAATGTAAACAAAGAAAAAAATAATGATAAGAGCTAGTTAAAATAATGTTTTATTTTGTTTCCACAGCTACAAAAGTAAATTTAAAGCTAATGTAGATGATTACTTCACCTCGGGAAAATACCCAATGTCATTACATGCACAGAGAAACACAAACTAAAAATGTTTTTTTGTCTTTCTTTTTCTTCTCTACACAGCCTCAGACCTTTCAGATTTGCAAAAACATTAATCTGCATAATTTGAGAACGCTTATTTGTACTTACGTAAAATATTGCATTGCCCCATAAAAATGCAAACTGCATTTTTTCCAGGTATTACAGACTGCAAATCCAGACAACTTGTTAAAGTTTGTTGCAAACATACAGTGGGTCAACAAAGATGAAAAAAAGGAATGCAAATTCTAGAACCTTGTAGAATTTGTAGATTGAGACATTAGGTTTTCCACCAAAAATAACAGAAATTATTGTCATATTAAAAGGCTTTACCTCATTGCCATTTTCAAAGGAAAACTATAGAACTATAGAACTAAGTACTATGGGCCGGCTCCTGGGATCATACGATTTACAGTGCACATAAACAAGCCAAGGGCACATATACATGTTAGGTCACATCAGCCAATAAATGGACAAAGTTCTGTGTGTTGGTTAAGTATTCATTCTGGGGTCCCTTAAGAATAAAATGTAAGAGTGCTAAGGACCCCCCTATACAGTTTAACTCGGAAGTAAGGAAATTAATAGGAATGAAGAGAAAAACATTTCAAACTTGAAAGTTAGAGGGGATGATAAATACTACAATTTTTGTAAAACAGCAATTAGGAATGAGAAGATAAAATATTAATAACTAATTGCTTCATAGGCAAAAATAATCTCCCTATATACAGTATATCAATAGTAAAAAAATGAAAGAGACTGTGTCTTTATTAGTAATGGATATAATTTGGTTATAAAGGAAAAAGCAACTGTGTTAATCAGTTTTTTCTTCAGTAGAAGAGTTTCAAGACCACTCAGTGGGGCCACAGATGGCACTATAGATATTTTTTAAAGTTTTTAAATGACAGGTCAAAAATGTATTTCAGGCAACTTGTGAGTAAAGACCCAAATAAGGCTTGTTCCCCTGTTTGGTGGATGCAATCCAATAAAAAATGTGTTCACGTACAATTCATTTTAACTACAGATATGTCTTGAAATCAAATCTGATCTGAATTAATTTATTTTCTTGGCAGATAGTACTGTTTTACATTGTTCATTATTTTTCCACAAACTGAGCATTTTATAATTACTCTATAAAATAATAGTTTTGCACAGGTCTCTTCAACCCAAATGTCTTAATTAGACAGATGCTGTAAGGCTACCATAAATGAACAGAAAAAAACCCTGCCTAACTGCATTAAAACTGACCACAAGGAACAGATGGTGAGGAAAGAATGCATATCACCATCACCCATTTGGACTTAAGAATGTCTTCTAACTAACAAGGAGATTAAACCATTGATTCTAGAGTTCTCCAAATACCATTTTTCTGGTGGGCTAGAAGAATGGATACTTAGTGAAAGAATTACATACACAAAATGTCTAAGTTTTGCATTTGGAAAACCAGGTGTCATGCTTTACGCAGAAAAAGTTAGAGTAGGCCTGGAGCCAGAGGCTAGAAATAATAGTGGCCTGTTCAAATAAACAGCAATGGTACTTATATGGGCCAATATTAAGACTGATAGCACATCAGTGTTGTCAGAATTACAGGTAGAGGTCAGGGCAGGCAGAAAAGGATCAAAATCACTTTAACAAGCCAGGTTTGCTACACATAGGGGCACATTTACTAATCCATGAACGTCCGAAAAGCGTCCAAATGCGTTTTTTTCGTAATGAGCGGTATTTTGCATTTTTTTCGTAAATTGTCGTGACTTTTTCGTAGCCGTTACGACTTTTTTGTAAATTGTCGCAACTTTTTCATAGCGTTAAGACTTGCGCAAATTGTCGCGACTTTTCCGTAGCCCTCGCGCCGAGTACGAAAGTTTCGGATTCATTCAAGCTTCAGTATCGTGACTTTCCTTGGGCCAGGTTGGAGCTGCAGAGTGCCATTGAGTCCTATGGGAGGCTTTCAAAATCATGCAAAGTCTGAAAGGTTTGCCCGCCGTTTACGAGCACTCAGTACTAAAAAGTTTCGACAATATACGAGCAAATCGTAACGCCTAGGAAAAAGTCGCGAAAATTCGCGCAAGTCGTAACGGCTACAAAAAAGTTGCGACAATTTACGAAAAAGTCGTAACAGCGACAAAAAAAACCGCAAAAAATACGAAAAAGTCACAAAATGTTTGTTTCCAATCCGAATTTTTTTCCATTCGGATTCGAATTCGTGGATTAGTAAATGTCCCCATAGTATTAAGTATAAGCCATAAACAGCGTGATGTTTGGGCAGTGAACAAGAAACAGGAATTTAAATGTAGAATGTTGTAATTGGCTGATAGGGACAATTATGGTTGATGGGATAGTTACAATAAGCAGAAAAGCCAAAGGAGGTCCAGATACATCACGATGCTCCCAGCTGTCTCCATAGTGCATTGGTAATAAAAGGTAGCCAGAAAGCAAATGGCCCCGGATTCTTATTCCCGGCCAAACCTGCAGGTAAATATTAACCAAAGTCTGTTACTTCTTTTATTTTTGAAGTATAGTTCAGTGCTCCCCAGTTAAGTTAATCGCCTTGTAAACAAATTGGCAGAAATATATCAGCTGCCAAATTCAACTGCTCAAACTCTGAAGTTCAGAAGAATCCAACTGGAGCCATTGATTCAATAAGCACTTATTTTTATCACAAATATCAAGAAAACAAGCAATTTATTATTATTATTTTTTTTAAAACATGCCCTGGCATTTTTCAAAATCTTCTGCAAAATGTTTAAAACAGCTGAGTCCTGGGCTTATGTTTCCCTTTTCACCTTTAGTAACGGGGAAAATATTTCCTTGGTTTGATACCAGTGGATGCATTTATAAATACATTGAAACAATTCTTAGCATTCAGTTTTATATCAGATAAAACCACCAAAATCTGCTACGACATTAGGCGTTTTACAAAGAATTCCTTACAGGGAAACCCTTACTCTGTTAAAGCGCAAATTATGATATAATCATACTTTTTCACTACTTAAACTTATCCTCCTTTTACTTGCCCTTCTTGTAGTTGCTCTAAACAATTGTGTTTAATTTCATGGTCAGAGCAGGGCTTTTTCACACCCCAAGCTGTTATTTCCTCTCACCATGCCATGTCGTTTTGTCAGCACTGAACTAGTGTTGAGTCTTTTATTGAACACAATAACAAACATTAGATATGGCACATTAACTACAACTTGTAGATCTACCATTCAAATTTATATGTACCATCAGTAAGAGGAACAGCAAGACAGCCTAAGATAAATATAACCAACCTGTGAACCATTACATTTTTGTTTTAAATACTGGGCTGTTAGTACTATTCCTATGTACATGGTTCATGTGTTTTAAAACATTCTCCTTGCTTGGGCCTATTGCATGGTTTGTAAGAACAAGATATTTGTTAAGCAAAGGGTAAATAAAGTTTTTTCAAGCCCCACTGAAAAGTTTTCCACATCTCTTTTTTGTGTCAGTATGGGTCAGCGCTTGTGTTACGGCAAGAAAACCCTGAACAGAGAGTTCCTTACACTAGACAACAAAGAGAATATTATGATGTGTCCATTTTTAGAGAATATGCCATTTAGCACATGGAAAATGGAAGTTTCTAAAATACAGCCATAGTTCAAGGGGGTCAAAATTGTTTATAGTTCTTTATGTACTGTAAAAACATTGGCTTTAGCATAAAAAAGCAAATTGAGGCAGATCATAAAGTTAAATGTTCCAGGTATCAACAGAAGCATAAAATAAATTAGTTGGTAAAATGACATGATTAACAACAGTAGTATTTAAATGAAAATGTTACTTGGTAGTAAAGATGTATGGACTGTTGAATTGATTTGTTTAGCGCTCTTCCAATCGAGCATTTTCAGTATGTTTCTAATACTATAACAGACAAGGTATATATATATACTGTATATACAGAGAGAGAGAGTACCGAACACTCAGGGACCTGGCGCAAAAGAAAAAAAAAGTTTATTTAATATGGTTTTTTAATAAACTTTTTTTCTTTTGCACCAAGTCCCTGAGTGTGCGGTACTCTTTCTCTATATGTATATTTTTATACCTGCCCCAGGGCTGTTATTATGGTAACGGGTGTGCTCCACTCTGCCCTATATATATATCATTAGAGACAATAAAAAACAGTGCTATTGAACCAGCGGTTGGCCATAGGGACACTAACTTTGCATATCCTCACCTATAATGCCATAAGTGAAGTTCAAAGCCTGTAAATTTTGGTTTTAAGACAGCCCTATGTTTGTAGCATGTGAATACCTTCTGTTTTAAGAAGGCTCTCAGTGCTTGTTAGCACAAACAGAGTAGATTTTGGTGCAGAAGCACTGTATGAAGTATGCAAATTGTGCCAAAATCAGCTAAGTGTGTGCAGCAACTGTCAGTCAGTGCCCACAGATAGAGGCCACAGAAGGCAGCAGATTGGCTTTCTCTAAGAGACATGTCTAGTGTTTGAATAGGGACAACAGGACAACTTTATTGAAGCCCTGACATGTTTAAGAAGGTAAGGCAGGAGGTACCTATTGGTACAAGCAGGCTTTATAAACAGGTTACAGACGTACTGTATGTTGACTCTTTAAAAATATGTGCTAATTATAATTATCCATGTATAAAGCAGTTTTTAATATGTGATTTACCTTTCAGCCTCTTATAGTCTCTGGTCCTTCTATACCTTTTTCTGATTTTTCAGTTTTTTTTTTATTTTTATTTTAAACTTGAATTATATTTGAATTATATTTTTTCATTTACTTTTCCTCTCAGCTTCTCAGACTCTCTCTGTTTTCTCCTGCCTCACAGACTGACTTTTAATTTCTTGGTGTGCCTTTCCTTTACCTGTATACTGTCTCATATACTATTCTTCCTCTCACTAGTCACCCATGCTGCTTTCATTTAACCTTTTCCCATGTGTCTCTATCTTCTCCTATTCCCCTTTTCCTATTTACCATTCTTTCCTTTATGCCCCTCTCACTATGTGCTATCCTCTCTTCTGTCCCCACATGCACCATGCAATGCATCTTATCCTTTTTATCCCCACAAGGCAGTCCAACCTATTGGTTAGAACATATCCGATAAAGAAAAAGAGCTCTCCACTTAGCCATTTTTATGGATAGAGCACTGGGGCCACCAAAAATTCTGTTAAATTATGACTTTAAAAAGTCAAAATTATGACTTTTCAACTCATAATTATGACTTTTGACCTCATAATTATGGCTTTCAAAAGTCAAAATTGTGACTATTAATCTCATAATTATGACTTTGACTTTTAAACTCATAATTCTGACTTTAAAAAGTCAAAATTATGATGAGTTCGGATTCATTCAAGCTTCGGTATCGTGACTTTCCTTGGGCCAGGTTGGAGCTGCACAGGACCATTGATTCCTATGGGAGGTTTCCAAAATCATGCACTGAAGGATCAAAGTCGGAAAGGTTTTCCTGCATTTTACGATCGTTTGGTACGAAAATTTTGAGACTTTCGGATCGCCAATACGGTATTATCTTGACTAATACAATTTTTTCGTAAGCATATTCGTGATATTTGCGATCTTAAGAAATTATCGTATCCAATCTGAATTGATCCCATTCAGGAGTCAAACTCGTGTTTTCATGAATGTGCCCCTTAGAGTAGTAAAATGAATGGAACAATGTGATTTACTTGGCCTACAGATTTTTTTCATAAATTAACACAACTGAGTTCTTCAGATTCAAGTTTTTTTTTAATTAATATGCTAGCGGTTAACTAATTTTCATGGTGGTGAACATTTCTTAAATCTGCCTTAGAATGTTGCAATGCCTGTTTTTTTACATGGGGAAAAAAAACTCTATTGACTCCAATACTATTGATGTGAGCAAAACAATTGTATCTTTTTTTTCTTTGTCAAATATTCTTAATAAATAGCACTTTTTACCTGTAATATTTTATGCTGTTATGTAAGAAATATATATATATATATATATATATATATATATATATATATATATATATATATATATATATATACTGTATATATATATATATATATATATATATATATATAATAATAATAAACAGTCATTCAATTAAACAAGAATGATAAGTAGGTATTTTGTACAAGCATTTAAAACAGATTAGAAACACTTAGATGGTGGCACAGGCTGACAAAAGTGAGATAAAATTCTTTCAGTATTCTCCAGAGGATTTACAGCATGGACCACACAGATCAAGTTGTTCTGGTGAAACGCAGCATGACAAGGGTCATCCATTTAGAAGTAAATGATAAGTGGATGGATTTTAAGGGATTATTTCAAGAAAAACATAATGACAGCAGCAGGGCAGTCTGCAAGCAAACGTGAGTAACAGGCGATCACAGTGTATGTTTAGCTGATTATGAGAAAAAGAAAATAATTTATTATTTTAACAAGTGTTTGAATTACATTTGTTTTTTACTTGGAAAAACTGAATTTATGTATGTAGTGGTGTACTCCGAAGCTTCTATGCCCCCATTATTATTTCAGTACACCTAAGAAGGTGCAGGATTTTTTGTGCATATGGGGTTTTATGGGGGTTTTTTAGCAATAGTTTCCGAGCATATTTAATGAGCTGCTGATTTTGGTGCAAATTTGAGAATTTTTCCGAAAACTGGTGGTAAAAAAATAAATGATGATTGTGATGAAAGCTTTATGTCAATATTAATAAATGGAGATCACAAAGGGATTCTAGCAAGTCAAGTAAGTTCATAAATCTTGCACATTGTACATATGCATGTTACTCCATACATCTGGGAACTAAGTATGGCAAACCCTTGTGTCATTTTGCTGATTATGTACTGTCGTTACTAAGCTTGATGTCATCTTAATAACATGGCAAGAAAACTAAAATATGTTCTTATTGCCAGTGTGCACACTGAAAGTTTTGAAGACTTAAGCAACTGCCCTCTAGTGGTGACATCATATTTTAGTGATATCAAACATTGCAAGAAAATGCAGTAATTCCTTTTGCAAAACAGGTCTGTTTTTCTTATTTGTGCTTCCTCTGAAAATCATTACCCTGACCAGAGTGATTTGATTTCATTCCATTTCTAGTTATAAGTAACAGAAAGAGTTTTAGCAATTTAAATATTACTTTTGGTGGACTTAAGGGCTCAATAATGTCCACAAGAGCAGTTGCAGCCCCCACAAATTTCCCACAGTCAGTTGCACGTAAAACCACTTTCATTAAAGGTCCTTGCATGTGCATATAGTTGCACTTGGCGCCACTTAGCTGTACCTATTGAGGCAAGGGAACTGTAGGGCTACCGCTATTTCCATACCAAGCAGTATCTCCAAGGTTCTCTCAGTGCCCTGCTGCAGCAAACATCACTCGCACAGTCAACACTGGAAATTACACCTGACAAACTTTTAAAATATCTTGCGCTGTCCAGTGAAGTGCACGCACAGTTGCATCAATTTTGGGGAATAGGATGCAATTGTACTGCACCTGCCGCAATTGCGTCTGATTCAAGGGAATCACAGTCCACAATAATGCCATTATTCTGGGAAAACAGTCCATCATAGGAGGAAAACATGGTGATTGTACCCAAAATTGCACTTTGCTTACTCCACTTGTTGATACAGATGAGCCCTATAGTGTGGGACAGAAAGCAATTAACTAAATTTGTTGGTAGAAAATAATTAGATAAATGTGCTTATGGGCAACTATAGATACAATTCCAGTTAAGGGCACAAAGAAAAAGCTGTGGAGAAGAGTATGTTTAAATAAGAGTTGTCTGCAATGATGGCACCCTGAATTTGACTTTCTTAATTAGGTCTATTATAGAAGTAGGGTCGTTCACTGTCTTGTATGGGAAGCATGGAGTCAACTCACTGAGTACGTCTCACATAGGCAGCTGGCCTTACACATCCATAGAAAAAAGTACATGCAGGTGCCCTGCTGTCTTAGCCACAGGCAATACATACAATACTTACTCTAGGTGGAGAAGACATGGGGACTATTTTTGCCTTGAATTATACCAAATGTAGAGCATAAAAGTAACTGGTTTCAGTTAAGAGGAATTCATATATTGCTCAGTTCTGGCGAAGCTTCTGCAAATTTTGTGAAACAGCGGAAAATCCGTGAAACTGCGTCCAAGTTGCCGTGACCACACCGAATTTGTTGTGACTACACCCAAGATGAAGCGGCCACAACTTTTTATTTAAGAAAGCCGAAAATTTTCGGCCCTGAAATTTTGTGCCCGTTTCGCAGAAAACATTGCTGATGTGAAATGTGGAATTTCTCTGCGACTCCATGCCAGGCGAAAAAATCCGCTCATAACTAGTTCTGGGTTCCCTGATATCTTACTTTGGTGATGCTGGGATTAATTTCTGGAAGGGTATATGATAGAACAGAGCAGAGCAGAGAGTGCAGCTGATTTTGTTTTCTACATGAAAAAAAATCCCTACTTCCTATATGTTTACAGTTTATTACTGTGGCAGAATGCAAATGATGAGCAATGCATGTAAGATATGAGCTGTGAACATCAAGCACATGACGGATGAATGAACTGTGATACTTGCACAGCTACAAAGCCTTGTTATTTCCAGCAATGTTAGACACTAAACAATGGGGTAATTTAGATCTTAACACATTGCAGTGGACTGTGTTTCAGTGTGTGTTCTCTCTTAAGTTCAAGGTATATGTTATTCAATGCCAGATAAACTTACTCATCTGTCCTTATTTACAGATCTATTAAATAAACAACCATAATACTCTATATTTTAGATTAGTTCACATGCTTGGGAAAGATATGTAATAAAAAAGCTTCTTTAGTGCAACAACCCTTCAAAGCTTAGCATTTATAAATTATGCAGTCCACCCAGAAATGGATAAATAGTTTTGTTGGATTTAGTTTAAATGTAGATTCTCTATGGAAGAAGAAAAACTACATTACTACAGGTTTAGATAAAAAAAATATGGTAAAACACACTGGGGCAGCTTTATTATGTGGTGTAAAAAAAACGGCAACAAAATTTGCCACACAAAGAAACGGTGTCAAATCTAGCGTTTGGGTAGCGGAAAATAAAATGCGCCTTGATAAATTTGCCATTTAATTTACACAGCTTTTTACACCATTTTTTTTGGCAAATTTTGTTTTACACAGTACAGGTATAGGATCCGTTATCCAGAATGCTCGGGACCAAGGGTATTCCGGATAAGGGGTCTTTCCGTAATTTGGATCTTCATACCTTAAGTCTACTAAAAAATCAATAAAACATTAATTAAACCCAATAGGATTATTTTGTATCCAGTAAGGATTAATTATATCTTAGTTGGGATCAAATACAAAGCACTGTTTTATTTTTACAGAGAAAAAGGAAATCAATTTTAAAAATCTGAATTATTTGATTAAAATGGAGCCTATGGGAGATGGGCTTTCCGTAATTCAGAGCTTTCTGGATATCGGGTTTCTGGATAAGGGATCCCTTACCTGTATAATAAATAGGCCCCAGAATGTTATGATGTACATGGTATGTTGTTCCTACCTTAAAAAAAAACTTGATTGTGAAAAAATCGCATTGTTCCATTTATTTTTAAATAATTCAAAAAATAAAATATATTCAATGTTGAAAATACACAATTTTTCAACTTCTATAGAATCTCACCAGGTTTCAGTTGCTTAATTTTTCAATTCTAATTTTTGAGATTTTATCAGTTGGGGTTTGGAAATCTGGAATTTGAAAAATCATGATCGGTTATTGATTGCTTTATATGTTACACTGTATGTCCAATGTATGTAACCCACTTATTGTACAGCGCTGCGGAATATGTTGGCGCTTTATAAATAAATGTTAATGTAATGTAATGATTACTGATGAGCGAATTTGTCCCATTTTGCTTCGCTGACAAATTTGCCAATCTTTCAAAAGATACGCAAAATGGCGAAAATGTTATGCTTCAAAAAACATTTTTTGCTAGTCAAACGAGAGTACAATTCTTTTGACGAGGGAGACAATTCTTTTAATGAGAGAGACAATTCTTTTTTATGCAAATTTTCAGCGGCAAATTTTGTAGCCTATTTTGCAAAAAAATTTGCCAATGGCGAAATATGGAAATTCGCTGCAAATCCATGCCTGGTGAATTTTTTCACCCATCACTAATCATGATCTGGAATTTTAATAATTTTGCCCCCAACTGTACACAGGAAACAGGAGGGGTTATTTTGATTTATATTTTACCCTCTATATTGGGTGATAACTCCTTGTTAAAGGGGCAGTTCTATTAGTTCATGTAGCCAATAGAATTATAAGACAAACTTGAATGTGCCTTCATTTTTGGGGAATGTTGTTGCCATGGAACAACCTGTCTATCTCCTCAGTAGAGCTCAAACTAGCCCTGCCTAGTCCTGACAATGTAGCAGATACCTTGGATTTACTAAAGGCCATTCTATCTTAGTTTAAACAGAATGGAGGGCCCACATGATAATCTGTATTTCCAGCACCCTCTTGCTGCTACATGTTGGGAATGAGAACCACCCACAAAACTAAACATTAGATTTAAGGGGGCTGTATTAAGAATACGGTAAACATTTTTCCAAAGTACTATGTTGCCCAAATTTAAAATGCTTTGTAACAATGCAGCAGTTGGGTGTCAACAGTCTAATGTTCACATTTGTTACAGGTATAGGATCCCTTATCCAGAAACCCGTTATCCAGAAAGCTCCGAATTACGGAAAGCCTGTCTCCCATAGACTCCATTTTAATCAAATAATTCAGAATTTTAAAACTGATTTCCTTTTTCTCTGTAGAAATAAAACAGAACCTTGTAATTGATCCCAACTAAGATATAAATAATCCCTTTTGGGGGCAGAACAATCCTATTGGGTTTAATTAATATTTTATTGATTTTTTAGTAGACTTAAGGTATGGAGATCCAAATTACAGAAAGACCCCTTATCCGGAATACCCTTGGTCCCGAGCATTCTGGATAACAGGTCCTATACCTGTACTATGGATTACTAGAAATTTGCTCTTATGCCTTCCAAGCAATGTATTTATTTATTTTAAAAAATGTAATTATTTGACTTTGTGTATTAGATGAATAATTTTGGATGACCGAGTTTGCTGCTTTTTGAAAAACAAAATTAAACGTTTATTGCAATGGCAATTCGCCTAAATATTTGTCAAAATACAGTTTGTTTCCCTATGATTTTTGGGGTATCTTTTACAGAGAATGATATGGAAATGTTTCTCTTCATCCTTCAGTAAATATTCCCTCTGTAACTTACTGCTGAATATATACATTTACAGGTAATCGGCAAGGATACGGAACGATAAATTCACACAAAACCCATCCAGGTTTAGGATGCTGCAGTGAGACATAGTGCAGACATAAAATTGACTTTTCTACTTTAGCAAACATACAATAGTTGTATTATAAATGACTTAAATTGTTAAAGTATTTATGGAGTAAGATTCAGGAAACCAATAAAAACAGGGAAAACAAGGCATTTTTTTTTAAACTTTCAATAGTATAAATAAATTAAAAAGGTATGAAATTATATATCCTTTGAAACACGTGCCATATGTGTTTTCCAGCGCAGTTATGCCTTCAAATGAAGTTTCCCACCTAAAATGAAATGCAAGTGTTCTCTAGATGTGCTTATAACACACTCAAGTCGCCATAATATTTAAAATGTCCAACGAGGTTGATGAATACATAAATATTGACTGCAGCTGTAGAATTTAATAAAACCTCAGGTTTGAACTAGCCAGTAAAATAAGTGTATTATTGGAAACTTGTGGTCAAACCTGAAACTTGAAGGAAATATTTTAGCACTATCACTGTATTAAATTGCAATCATTATTTAATTTATCTTTTCTGAAATGACTTTTGGGAAGTGCACCAAAAACCCCTATTTACCTAAGCCAGGAAATAAGTTGGTGATCAGCTAGGTGCATGAAGTAATTGAAAGCTGACAAGGGACAGTATAATGCCAGCATTGTAACTACCCTACAAGATATTGTTGGACGGGCACTGAGCTAAATGAGTGTTGCAAATAGTTTTCAATTTGTTAAAAAAAAAAAAGTAATAACATACAAATGAGTTGTTTCACTAGCTCTTTTTTCCCTTCCATTAAATGAAAAACTCCACTCTGGCAAATCCAGAGCTCAAGAACATTCCCTTAAATTACAAGGTTGGGTCAGGCTGAAAAGAACACAGCTCTTGTTGGACTGAACTAAGTAAACCTCAGTTTAACCTGTATCCAGTGTGTTTGTCGGTTTAACCTTCTGAACAGAAGAGGAGATTGAAAATAAATGTTCAAAATGTATTATTAAACTTACTTTTTCTGTACTCTTATGAAATTGTCTACCCAAGTCTAACTTATTGAAGCCCTTAAGCCTGTCACAGAGATATAGTTGAAGGGTCTGTTACTTAATTTTTCTGTGGCTTACACTAAAGAATTTAGAATCCACAATGCTTAGGTCCGATAAGGATTAATTATATACAGATTAGAAGGAAATCATTTATAAAAATTAGAATAATTTACTTAAAATGTAGTCTTTGGGAGATGGCCTTCCCATACTTCAGAGGTTTCTGGATAACAGATTTCCAGATAACAGATTATTACACATTATTACAGTCATAATGCTTGAATTAAACATTTGAAATTATATTTACCTTCCCTTTAGCATAATTTGCTGTAATAGGATTGTAATGATTGAGAACCCTACACAGCATAAAAGGTGGGGAATGTGATAGAGAAAGAGGAATATTGTGTTTGTAAATGGGTAAAACCAAACATTTGTTTTATAATCTAAATAGTTATGTTATGTTTTGGGAAAGCCAGTGGCGCCAAAGACACCTGAGAGCCACAAGGAGTCAGTTTTTGGGGCTGACCCCAATATGATTGTGATTGATTGTGAGTGAGTAGGATTAGGTTAACGGCCTTGGAGAAGAGCTATACAGAGGCAGCTGTGTGAAGTTTGGGCACTAAGGAGAAAGGTGTCCTGGAGGCTTCAAGGGAGATAAACTGAGTGCAGTGTGTGAAACTTTATAGCAAGTTTCCTGGTTGGTTTACTCCAATCTGTCTGTCCTGAAATCTCAGAAACCCTATTGTGGTCATACCTGCTGTTCTCTTTTCTGTAGAGGAGACCTAATTTAAGATGCCAGTGCCTATAGGTGAAACATATGGAGACAGACCTGTACACACTGCCTGGTCAAGACAGGTGTTGGGTACTGGCCTCCTTTTTGTAAACTGGGGCACAGCACTATTATAGATTAATGCAAGAAGATGCAAGTGCTTTGGACATGGGATTTTTATTGGTGCAATTCTGTTACTGTTTTAGTGCCCTGTCATCATAAATGTGCCTACTCTTAGGGGCTGATTTACTAACCCACGAATCCGACCCGAATTGGAAAAGTTCCGACTTGAAAACGAACATTTTGCGACTTTTGCGACCAATTTGCGACCAATACGATTTTTGCGTAAAAACGCGAGTTTTTCGTAGCCATTACGAAAGTTGCGTAAAATCTGGCGATTTTTTCGTAGCGTTAAAACTTGCGCAAAAAGTTGCGCTTTTTTCGTAGCGTTAAAACTTACGCGAAACTTCGCACCTTTTAAGTTTTAACGCTACGAAAAAGGCGCAACTTTTCGCGTAAGTTTTAACGCTACGAAAAAATCGGGCGATTTTACGCAACTTTCGTAATGGCTACGAAAAACTCGCGTTTTTACGCAAAAATCGTATTGGTAACAAAAAATTCGTAAAGACGCAGAAAAAATCGCAAAAAATACGAAAAAATCGCAAAATACCGATCATTACGAAAAAAACGCAATTGGACTCATTTCGACCCGTTCGTGGGTTAGTAAATGTGCCCCATAGACTGATTATTGTTTGAGTGGAAATGACTGAACTTTGCTAAGCAATTGGCTCATGTTTCCCTAGCTTTATAATAATGCTCCTAATAGATATATCTGTAGGAACAGTATATTCAAAAAGTGATTTCTGCACAGTGTAAAATCTCACTCTGAACCTACACATGTAGAGATATTGTAGTAGCATGTTTCTTTGTACTGATGGAATGAGAATGCTTTAGAGATTATACATACAGGTGCCAGAGCTTTAATCACAATCAGCATTTTTGAGCATCATTGCTGTGGCTTTTACATTTTATTTAAAACACTACAACTCTTGTCTTTAAATGCTAAAGAAAGGCATTTTGGCATTTTAATGCCAATAGATTTGCTATATTAGTGCCACCTAGAACGCTATATTTATTTTGCAGAAAGCTTTACCATACCTGAAAAAAGAGCCCTAAAAGCTCCCTCCATTTATTTGAGATAGCAACTGCCAATTTAGCTTGGTCTTTGTAGCTTCCTGCTGCAGCTCTAACCATTGGTAGCTCAGATCACACATTCCTAAGGGAGGAGGGAGTGAGTTTTATGAATTCTTATGGGAGGAGGGAGCAGGAGAAGGGAGAGAGGAGAGAGCTGCGCAGACTCCGGCCCCAGGAAAGAAAGATTTTTCTGAGAGAGGAAGTCTGATACCCGAAAAACATGTTCATACAAAGGAAGACAAGAAATCCTGTGTTTCTTTTGATAGAGGACTGCATTACTGTAAGTGCTTATGGCTGTATTTACATAGACCTGTCTGATAAAGCTTACTTAGTTTTTACATTTCCTTTTCCTTTAAATGTTAATATGGATATTTGTATGTCACCACATGAATGTGAAGAAGTGGATATATATTTTTATTTTGACAAGATAAAGAGAATCATATCACCTAAATATAGATATATGTAGATACAATACAAATCTGGGGTCCCTAACCATAAGAATCATTCTAGCCATTTGTAGTATCTACTAGGGATCAAGCATATTGGCTTGATTTGTACACTTAGCAAATGCTCATGCAAGGTATTGGTAGAGCTGCATCTAGTACAGCAATATGCTAATTAGGATTTGGTTCGGTATTCGGCTAAATCTTTTACGAAGGATTCGGGGTTCGGCTGAATCTGAAAAAAGTGGATTTGGTGCATCCCTACTCAATAGTAAGAAATCCAAGTCTGGCTTATGACTCCTCCAGGTACATGGGAGTAGGAGAAACAATAGGTTACCTGAAAGCAGTTCTAATGTGTAGTGCTGGCTCCTTCTGAAAGCTCAGACTCAGGCACAACGCACTGAGATGGCTGCCTACACACCAATATTACAGCAAAAAAAACACAATAGTTGGTTCAAGAATGAAATTTTAAATGGGAGAGTCAATTATTTGCTATGTAAACAGTGTAATTTAGAAATAAAAAGTACAACATAAAAATCATGACAGAATCCCTTTAAATTGTCATCTAACCCCTAGTAGTTTAATAAATATTGAAGATGGGTTTTACGTGGTCTTTAACAGTTCTTTCAGTGGAAATAGTTTCATTTACATTTTTAGTTGTACTTTATAACCAATTTTTATCATTAATTATATCCCAGCTTGAACATTTGAGCTTTTCATTTCCTTAATTTTGGGTTACTGGTTAGTTCTTAAATGCAGAACATTAGCCAATATGCTGACATCTGTGTTACAGTGCACACTGTAAAGCTCTGCAGAATTTTCTTAAAAGGCAATCTGCATTAAATTTGAGATATAATTTTATAACTTTGGTATATTTAACATAACAGACATAAACCTGTTTCCTTTCCAACTGTTACAGGGTTCATTCAGTCTCATGGTATTTCCTTGTTCAGCAACCCATAGCAACCTATAGGTTTTTAAGTTAGAGTTATGTACGCTAACTGGTTGAGTCGGACATATTTCCCTGTTGATTTAACACTCTATGGGGGTAATATAATGAAAGTTGAAAAAACATTGCTGATGTAAACACAAGACTTAGTATATTTTGGTGCAAAATTTCCTATTAGTAAAAAAACTTTATTCTATTACTTCACACTGGCACACACTATAAAAGCAATATTTTTTGCAAAAGTGCATGCAAGGAAAAAATTGTTTACTTTGCACATATTTTTTCCATTAACTTGTATTTCATTCTCCTATATAAACTGATTTTTCTAGTCTTAAAAATGTTCGATGCCAATTTCCTCAATGATACATGCTCTTTGGGTTTGCTTGCTTATTGATACAAGCTCTGCTCGCTGTTGTTCAGATTACTAATTACAGTCTGCACATGTTGCTCATAAATCTATTTGTTGGCAATAGCAGAGGATTGATGTAAAAACTACAAGTGCATTTCAGTGCATGTTTTTTGTTAAACTTTGCAGTATGTTGTGTCTTCTGTATGTACAGGTTCTTCATGGTGATGAGAAACAAAAATCATGGATTCTCCTGTAGTCTTCCTACTGACAGAGTAAAACCATTGTCAGCAGATCAGTAGCTTTTTGTTTCTGGCAGACTGTTCATATACAGTAGCTAAAAATGAGCCACATCTGCTTGGTTGAAGTTACATGATGATTTCTGCTTCCCAAGATAAAATTACAGATGAGCGAGCCATGGCGTCTCAACCTTTATTAATAATAGGGAATGTTACTGGACCTAACAGCAGTATCCACTGGACCTACTTTAGTGCCTCTGATATAAAAGATGTCTTACTCCCCCATTGACTACCAAGTTGACTTCAAGCATTTAAAGAAGAATTAAACATGGCAGGTCAATCACTTCAGATTATCTTCTGGATCCGATTGATCTACCATATTCAGAATTTCTGAAATTTTAGCATATTTCAATTAAGTCACAGATCCCTGATATTGATAATGGGAAGGAATGGAAGATAAGCCATAGCATAGTGGTGTGGAAAAATGCTATAATCTGTGGGTGTCTTAATTGGGTGGCATTCGGCATCAAAATGGTCAACGCCTACAGGCTTCAGTGATGTAAATATATCAACATCCCCACAAAAATGATTTAAAGCTCATATGTATTTGTGCCACAATGGAGTCTGATGTAGTAAGTCAGTCATTTATTGATTCTGTGTACCCCCCCTTCCTTTCTTTGATGGGCATATGAGTCCCATATGTCCAGGGTCTTTTTCAAGGAGTTTGCTGGTTCAAGGAACACCAGAGTGCAAGAATGCTCTCTTAACCTGAACACTTATGCTGTAAAACAGTGGACCAATACAAACAGAGTTCCTACAAGGTGTCTGGGAAGTTAAGTATATTTAACTTTCATTTCACACAGCGCTAATTTAAACACTGTTGTTTAAAGTGGCTAGTGAAATACAGTTGGTAGTTTATGTTTTTTTTATGTAAATATTTAGAATTATACTATATATATATATGGGAATTTTAGTCTTGCCATGTTCATTTTAGTCCTGCCAAAATAAAGCTACAATAGAACAGAATAAAAGACAATAAGAAAACAAGATGGTGGACTATAAAAATCTGGAAGTTAAGACCTGATTGCATCTTATAATTTTTTTAACTGACGATTTATTTTTGTTAATTTATATTTCACATATTTTCCCAAATAATAAATGCAAAGCACACATAATATGCAGGTTATGTAATACTAATAATAATAAATAATAAACTAACCCCCACACGTAATAAAAGAGCATTTTTTCCAAGGAGCAGTAACTCATAGCAACCAACTAGATGTTTTCTTTTAGACAGGTGACTAATAAATGCTGCCTGCTGATTGGTTGCTATGGGTTACTGCTTCTGGGCAAATGTAGTGCCTTTTATAACATAACCCCCTAAGTGTGCCCCAGCAAACATCATATTGGTTGCCATAACTTACTGCTCCTGGGCCTTTTACTAAATTCAAAGACAAATAATTCCTCTCCTGCAGCTACTAATATTTATAACACTACAGGTGTATCTAAATAAGCAAAAAAGCCAGTTTCCATAGGTAAATCATCAGACGGTAGTAGATGGCCTAGGGCATTTTTACAGAAAGCATCTTTTTCACTTCTACTTAAGCATGAACTTCACAGCTATGAATACTCCAGTACAACCATTTAGTATTACACGATCATTGCTCATGGGGCAGCAGGTGGTTATGTCGGCTATTATTGCTACATATTGGTTTTCTTATCCACTGTAACCTATTAAATGAAAAGACCTACAGTAAAAAAAAGGGAATAGTAAGATTTATTGTGCTGTCCTCTGTGCACTGCATATTTGTTGTTAAGGTCTACTTAGAAATCAACACATCCAACTTTCCTGTCATCCACCGACTTGATACCATTAACTGTCAGACACGGCCTCTTCTCCACTTGTGTAAACAGGGAAAGTTGTAATTAGGGCAGATTATTAGATACAATAGTAAGAGTGGGGGTTGAGAGGTTTGGTAAGTACACCTGCACTTAGAGTGCTTCCAGAATGGCAACGACACACTTCCAACATCTGTTCCTTTCATTGAACTGAGCTGTAAATTGAAATTCCTTTGCAATGTTTTTAGGCTCAGTTAAAGCAAGGAGACTGTCAGAAATCCTCTTTAAACTCACCCTTATCCAAACAGGAAACTGACCCATGACCCCCAGGACGTAACAGTACACCAGTGGAAATTTCATTATCCCTGTTTCAGCTGTACTAAGTGAAAATTAATTGTGTAATTATCTGGATGAGCGCATGTGTAAAATTTTACAATGTGCCAGTAAGATTAAGTAATGTGTTAGTTGCATGGTTTAGTACAGAACGAGGGCTGTTTTATGAAAACTGCAGAACAAAAACTGAGGGAGCAGCGCAGGAAAAAAACACATGTCAGAACAAACATTCCACAGACGAAAACTGAAGTTTAGCAAGAAGCAGAATTCAATAATCAGTCTATAAGGGCATGTTAATGATTTAGTGCCTCCACACAATACAAAAATTGCACCCTCTTTTTGCACTATTGTGCCTAGCACCACAGGTTGGACACGGGAGAAATCTGACTTGGTCAAAATCTAAATAGTCTGCATTAAAAGCTACTTAAAGAAAAACTCTTTGAATATTAAAAAAAACTTGAAAAAAGCCCTCATGTTTAAGCCTGCTGGCTTCCTGATATTTGGAGAAGTGTAAGGGGACCTAAGACTAGCATCACCTGCACTGTGTTTGATTGCTTTCCTGTCTGCACTAAAGGCTGCAATCAAAGTACAAAGGAGAAAAGGAGACCGCCAGCCTAAGTTCCCCACCAAAAAAAAAAAAAAAACCTAACAGGTCTGTTAAGTAGCAGTCATTTCCATTTCAAAGTTTCAGGGATGTTTGGATAGCTGACTCTAAGGCAAGAAAGGTATAGTATGTACGCACGTGTGACTTAATCAATTTAAATTGTAATAATGCATGAAGTTAAGAAATGCGGTGAGGAATTTCCATGTTTTAGCTGGTGATTTATTCATGAGAAATATTTACTAAAGCTTGTGAAGTTAGCACATGCCATTTGTCTTGGAGAGCATGAGCGTTTTCAGAATGCTTAGTTTTCTGCTTAAACAGAATACATAGCTTTGCAGCGCACAAAAAAATGGGGATTTTTAAAGCTGTGGTACATGTATAAGTTTTATGTATATAGTGGCATCGAAGCGGCCGGAAAACTGTACACACAAAATGCCATGTGGTCATCAGCAGTAATTAGTGAAGCCTGTTGGTGTTCCTAATCCTTTTCTAAAATGGGCACTGGCCTTTTGGCTTAAGGTCTTAAGGTATTATATGTTTTAATGTTTACATATGGGGGGAAAATGGCATTTCTGCATTTGTGGCTTAATCCGTTTTAAATGTTTTATTAAATCACAATACCATTTTTATGAAGAAAAACATAAAGTGTACGAGTTTCTAACATAAACAAACATATCCATGTGCTGTCATTTGTTGTAAAGAATTATGCACTGCCATTAAAACTGCTAATGGAATTTGAAATCATACCTCTGCAAGCCAACTGGAAAAGAAAACGATTCAAGCTTTCGGCACTCTAATGTTTCTTATTCAAGTAACTCATTTTTTAAAAACTATTTAAGTATATTTTCCAAGATTTTATTTTTGGCTTTTTTTCCCTGTTTAAGAATATGTTTATTGACATAATTATTTATTTAAGAAAACATAAGCTAGATTTTATTTTTTTTCTCTATGACAATACACACACATACACATATACTGTATATATATAAAAAATCATGATTAAATGCAACATATAAATGCCATGAACTAAATGCAGGTATTTTATACTTTTATAAACATATACTAACCCTGTTTGGAAAAATAATAAATGCAATTTCTTTGTCCTTGATTTGTATATACTAAAAGTGCCTTTATTCCCAGATATTTACAAGGTTCTTAATTGGAGGGCAGATGAGTCAGGTATTTCTGGACACTCTTTTAGTATAAGGCACATTGGGTGGAAAGAGGTCAAGGAAACAATGATCTACTGTACCATGGAGAAAAAGCAACATAGCTTAGTCTTGTACATATACAGTAAACAGATATACTAAATTGAAAAAAAATGATACCACATAAGGACAAAGCTGAGATTGTTTCTTGCTGGAACCATGACATGTTAGCACTCAAGCCATCAACTAAATGTGGCAATTTATAGGCAGTTAAATGTACATATTTTCTTCTGAGCATTGCTACACCTTCCAAATTAGGGAAATAAAAGTGCCCTTATTTAGTCACATCTAAACTATCATAAACAGGGTGGTTTTTGAGAAATTTGGTCCATGGCATTTTTTACACCCCAAACCCCAGGGCTAAAATGTCCAAAGCTGGCTTTAATTTTTTCTGTTAGAACCTCCTCAACATGCCAGAATGAGCACTTTTCACCTAATTTTGACCTGAAAACATGGCAGAACCATGCTGGTGGTAGTACTGTCATGAGGTTTTCATAGGGAACAATGGAGATTAGTTTTGAACTTTTTTACCCTGCAAGTTTGCTGTACTAATGAGACATGGCTGACAAAATGCCGCCATCTGGCATCAAGTGTGTCATTTTTTTTAAATTTGTTATAAAGCATAGTATTTACAAATGAAACAATGCAACTGTGGGGTAAATAGAAGCTTTCAGACTTGTATGTTAATAACAGGATTACTATTTGCACAAATGTGCAGATTATTTAGAAAATTGCTAATTAACTGCTAATACATTAAAAAATGTACGATGTTGCGATTTTTTAGGATAATACCACACATTTTACTTTCGACTAATTATGTTTATGCATCTCATGTTTGCTCTTAATGAATACTTTCCCATTGCATATAATTTGTCATTTCAAAAGAGAATTTTTTATATAACCTGATATGTAGTAAAATAACATCTTTTCTCCTTTCATATACTTTATAAAAGCTGCAAATTGGGGTAAAGTTTTTTTCCCTTAATAATTGAAGGGCCCCCAAAATATTTTTGACGCATAAACATTTTGTTGTTGGCATCTGAAACTTATTTTACGCAACAAATATTTTTGATCAAATTTTGGACTGATGACAGTTGCACGATTTGTTCTGTGTCATAACAGCATCATCTCTTGTATCTGACAGAATTTTATAAAGGGAAAGTTTCACTAATTTTATCTTGCAACGTGTTCAATTTTTTCCAGCACAGATGCTTCTAAACAAGCTCTTTTGAACAGGGCCCTATTTACTTCTTGTACTGGTGGTGAGTTGTTATGTATGTATCAAAAACCTCTGAGGTGTTCATGAATCCCATCTGTAGCCATCTTAAGTTGCGTTACATTTAAAAGAAACATTTCACGTTGGTCATGTTACTATTTCTTCCTAGGCAGTTGATTTAGGCTCCAACAGTACATTTTCAGAGCCCACAATGTCCCATTATTACAAATATAGACCTAATGGTTTTTCAGTAGTATAAATGAAAATTCCACAGTGCTCAGCAGAACAAATGCAAATGCTCTACTACTACAGTGGAGCAATTGCAGAGCCCATGGCATCGTTTTAGCACCCACGGAGACATCAGTATTTAAATACATATTTAAATCCACAGTTCAAGCTGGCCAAATGCAAAGGCCAACATGGGCCCAGCACTACAGATCCATATACTGTAGCCTATTACTAAAATGTACTTTTTGCCTTCTCCCCATTCTTCTGCTGTAAACTCTTCCCAACTTTTAGCAGCCTGTTTGTTCTCCCTTTTCCCCTTATTTATCTGTTCTTTTCAAGTTGCACTTAGTTTAACATACTGTGTCCATATTCACCTGGTCCCTTCACAAGATTTATTCACAGAGTGATAATTACAAATAAGGAGAGGAAACTGTATTTGCTTTGTGGCACTGATGGGGTTTAATGGATGTGTTGGAGTAATGTTGTCTTGAATTGATGCCAGCTGCCAGCTGTTTTTTTGGTGCTATACTATGCATGTATTATGAGTACAGAAGTCCATCTTCACCAAACTTTTTCTGATTAGCTATCCCTATAATTTAATCTAAAATCTAAATATGACAGAGCACCTAGCCCTGACCAAAGGGTCAATAAAATGCCTTAACCTTTTATGGAATCTAGCTCTGCTGAATTAATTAGCATCTACTACCTATTGAGTAGGGGACTCTTCTTATCTGCAACTCTGCTATATAGCTGGGCTTTCTAACTGATGTACCCTGTGGTACCTGCATATAGCTGCCTTTATGCCACTTCTACAACCTTGCTGCACTTAAAGGGTAAATAAAATTTTGCATAAAAGCTGGCTAACTTTATTACATTCCTTTTGCCAAAGAGTAGTGTTCACTTACAATTGCTAGCCACAATACTGTTTCTAAATTTGTTGCAGAATCTCAACCATCAAAATGCATATATATATATATGCACCTATACTAGCTCTATGTGTTTATTTGACAGCTGCACCTGATTTGGTTCTTCAAATGCAAACCACAAGTTGTAGCATGCTCTGGCACATGGAAGACCTTGACCTAATAACTGCCTTGACCATGCACTAAGTTCAGTATGTGTTGCACCTATAGGCCCTCACAATTGCACTACTTGAATCAGTTTAACGTGATGTGTGCTTATTAAACCTCTGCCATGTAACTAAGGTCATATAATTGTAATATGTTGATTATTCTTAATATTAAATGCTAAAAATACACTTCATATCACAGCACAACAGAGGAAAACACACCTTTGATAAACAGATAGATGCTGAGATACATGGCGCAGAGGTTAATTCTTTTTAATGTGCATACATCACCCTATTTTAACTGACCCTTTTTAATAACATGATTTTACTGAGATATTTGTCTTGTGTTTATCAAATTTAGGGGCTTATTTTTTTTAAGGTGAAATGATTATGTCACTTAATATATTAAGGTAAACTAATTATTCAGTTAAACATTGTCCCACAACTAATACTGCAGTCTGTGTCTATGTCCAGTATGTAGGTACAATGTAGATTCATTAGTATAGGATTTAGAAACAAATGAGTGCACCAGAGAGAACAGGAAGGTATGTTTATTCTATTTAAAAATGAATAAAAACAAATACTACACTCAAGGTAATCAGGTGCAAAGACAGCCTCTCGTATAACTTTTTACATTGATAGCCACACAACACTAAAAACTATTCCCATGTGGAGTTCCACTTAGATCTATGATTCTCGTGTTGCATTGCTTTGTTGAAACAAGATTTTCCAGAGCATACATCGTCCCTTGATGGATTTAGCTGACCGGTTGTACTCCTATTAGAACTAATGAACACACACACACACATTTATATATACAAGAATTAAATGTGCGTACAAACTAATGCAAATCATTTTTGTTTTGCAAATGTTCTTCACAAGGTATTATTATATTATAAATTTAACATTTAATCCAGTTTTTGAAATACCCATAAAAACACCAAATCAATAATGAAGCCTCCTGGGAGTATACAGTAGCACACATTTATTCTGATTATATAATTTGCTGCGTGATTCAGGACCCTTTTGCAAAACTTTGTTAAAAATATTCTTTATTGTTAGCAAACCTGAATGATATGGTTATAGTCAGGTCGAACTTTTAGATTTTTATTATATATTTCTGTCTGAAAAATAATTATTTTCAGTATTTAGTATATGTTAAAAACACAGAATGTCAAACACAAAACTGAGTGTTGTTATTGGATACTTTGTGCCATTATTATGCCACAAAATAGAGAGCTGTAGCATAAAGGTTTATTAATCTATATATATAAAGAAACATACAGCGCTTACAGAGATCGCTCATATGCAAACCTTAATTTCCCTATCATGTTGAGCCACTTACATGGCTCGTTTCAGCAGAAGCCAATTAACCTCCCTGTATGTTTTTGGATTAATAGTAGAAAACCCATAGCTCTGACTAGATTCAGATATTTTCTCTAATCCTTTCCATGTCTTTTTGTGTTTACTGGCAACGTGCAGCACAGCAAGATCAAATTCCCACAGCACAAAAAGAATTAAAAACGTAGCTCAGTGCTGCAAAGCAGCAGTCACAGTGTGCCCCAATACTGAGGTTAATGAACAGACAGCAAAGTGCTCCATCCATATTTTCCCTGTGCCTGGCTTTTTTTTCTCAGCATACTAGGCAATTTTCCCAGCATGCTGTATGATTGTGGCATAGGAGGTACATGTGGGTATGTGCACAATACTTTGGTTGGAACTGGATGTCCTCTGATACAATTCTCCTAAAAGTCAGGCCTGTGTCTTCTCTATAAGGCTTGATCTGTGTACCCAGCTACCTGTTAGAAATCTGATACTAATATTGTGTTATTATTGTTTACAAAGCTTTGTTATAAAGCAGTAGTTCTTTTTTATGACCGTCATCACTGCTGCAAAATGCTGGCCGGGGGGAGTGCTGGGTACGCAGTAATGTCTCAATGGAGAATGTGCCCACTATTCGGTTATTCCCATGGCTGCTTAAACAGACCTGTTATTCTTAAGTAACCAATAAGTAAAAGAAGGAAAAACACTTTAAAGGTAAATGGTAAAAATGTTTAGATGATTACTTCTGTTCTATTAAAGTTTTGTTCTGTTAAAAGTCTATTCTTTACTTCTGCTAACAGTTTAAAAGCTGCATGTTTTGAAAGGAAAAATAGTCAATCAAATGATTTAATGCAGATGGATTCCTATTTTAATACTAGTTTGGCTCATATTTAAAGACCAAAGTATGCAATAATTGTGTAGTAGGAAATACTATTAATAACTTTGGGGTGTACGTTAACAGTGCAAAAGTCATTACTGATCATTTGGCTGGCAAATCGCATACAAAAATGATCTAGAATCATAAAAAAGCAGGGGGTAAGTAATTCATCTGTAAAAAAAGTGTAAAATAATACTGCTAGGTAGCTAAAAATAAACGAGAGAGTATCAGATCTTAGAAAGCATAACATATTTTTATGAAGAACCGAAATTTAAGACGGCAAAGGGAATTCTTTTCCACACTCTCATACTTTTATCCAAAAGATCTAAAGAAGAGAAATGAAAATTTCCTGGCATCCCGGGGCAATAAAATAATCTCTGTCTTCTTGTGAAACCACATCGGTAAAAAGGACGGAACAGAAAACTTTAAAGAACCATACTGTTATAAAAAACGCATTTCCCCAGGAAATCGTTCTTTGTTTATTTGTTGAAACCGTTACCGCTAATTTCTGAAGGAAATAACTTTCTTGGGGGAGACAGCAGCCAAAAAAATTGACAACTGGGGGTAAAAGTAGAAAAATGCATGCTTTAAACTTGCCACATTACAGTGTTTTCATAACTCTGTAAATATAGACAGAGAATAATAATGGGTTAGAAACGCAGTGACCAGCTACGATATATATGTGTACATTTTTAAAAAAATTATAGTGCTTTAAATTCATGAAGTTCTACAACAATTACCTCTTTGATGACTAAAAGATCACCAAACACTTTTTCTAAAAAGTTAACATTACTTTCTACTAATACAATTGCCTATTACTGAGTACTGAGTATATATATACCCTATAACAGAAGCAAGAACCATGTTTTTCACACCTTTCATCTGGCCCCTCTGTGAGCGAGCACCAACAGGCACTTTCTTGATGAATACAGTGTAGTCCTGTATTCAGCAGTACTGTATTTATGAGGGGTAGGCTGGGGGATGCATGTAGGTTTCTACTTCCCTAACGTAAGAAGAACAAGGCAGGGAATGGTGGGGGTGCATGCCAGTGCTGCCCTCTGCACTTTGTCCTGGGTTTATAATACAGTGTGAGCTAAATATCACTCTTTGATTATCATTAATATAATTACTGGAAACATACTAGCACTAACATTAATTTTACTCTTAAGGCATTCCTATCAACTTCAAAGGGCTCATTTGCTATAGCCCCAAACACAAAATCACACCCCTTAGTACCCATTTACCCTGCACATGTGTCTCTTATTGCTGTGCTCTATGCCTTGTGCTGCACTAAATAATGGATGTGGTACAGAACAGAGCAATGGCAGGGGGTGGAGAAGGGGTTTCCTATGTGCTTCTCCCCTCAGTCTACCCCTTATGCATGTTCAAAGGGTGAGGAACACCAAAAAAACTCAGCGCTTCTTGGTGAAGATCAATGTATGTGTAATCCTCAATATAGTAAAAACCACTGTGAAAGTATGCTGCCTCCTCTTGGTATCAGCTCCCCTTTTAGATGAGCCTCGAAATATATGTGCAGTAATGTCAATGGAAGCGCATGAAAAATAAAGCAAAAAAAAATATATGGTGCAGATCAATAAGATAATAAGGTAGTCGCTACCGTGAGTGTTTTAATTAGACACCACTAAAGTGTGTGACCCAGACTTTGTATATATTAAAACTGCTCACCAGAACGATTCATAAAGGAACATATAGGCCAAACCCAGCTGGACATTGATTGAAGCAGGGACCCGTTCCACAATGTATATAAGGTAGAAGATGAAGCAGATATAGTGTGAAACTGTTTAATAAATATAAAAAACCCTGCACAATGCAGGCTACTTACAATGTAGGTGTAATATAAAAGCAGTAAACATTCAAGAAATCAACCGTGGCTCAACGCGTTTCGCGTGCCTCCTGCACGCTTCCTCAGGAGCATATGCACTGCCAAGCATTTCTGGGCACAACAAAGCAATGGATTATTTTACAAAGTGTATAAAGGTGGCTATACATGGGCAGATTTGAGATGGCAAGTCGGCCCCTTTAAACCAAAATTGTAGCTTATCTGCTTCTGTATGAGCCCTAACTGACAGATAACTGCCCAAAAATTGGCTAGATATCTATCAGACAGGTCCTCTTCTGGCAGGCCTGCATAGGCACCTGTTATGAACGGATAGTTGGCCCAGGGACCAGACAATCAGACCAAACTAATTTTGCCTAGCACATAGGTGGTCTTATCAGGCAAAGATACACTTACCAAACCCACCAAATGAGGAGATCGTAATGTGTATGGCCAGCTTTAGATGTTCAGTTTAGAGAGTCAGTTTGTTTCTTACTCATCTTTTATCATTTCATTCATTTTCAAGAGTAAAATTGCTTTGAGAGTAAGAATATTGACCCTTTTCAAAGCCACAAAATAATAAAATCTCCTGCGAGCACACTCCTCGCTCAAATCTTAAATTCGGTCCAAGACACATGATGGCTACATCCATCCACCAATCTAATATTCTACTAAAAGACAGCACCAGCAGAACAATATCTCTAGGACAACAAAAGTCACTTTTGGCTGTTTTATTCTCTTAATTTTATCAGGCAGGCTAGTAAATTACAAACCTGCAGTGATAAGGCAGTCAGAAGGTTAGTCTTTATGTAGGTTTAGAGGTATTCAGTAAGACGCTGTGCTGTTACAACAACTTTGGTAAACTGCCCTTTGATGTTAATGCAATTTCACAACCTTTTTCTTTAGCAAATTAAAATGGGGCAGTTTCACTTGCCATCAGTGGTAACATTTTGTCACTTGGAATCAAAATTGCTGGTAAGTACTGTCAGTATGTAGTTATGTTTAAAGGTAATATATTTATATAGTGAGGGATCATCTAGGTTCCAGGCAATTCTGGAATATCTTAAGCTAACAAAAAATGTATATAGCTGAGCATGCACAACAGCAGATAATGTAGATTGTTGTCTGAGAGGCAAGCATATCAATCTTGCTTGTACTCTTTCGAAAAATGTAATTTTTGCAATTAAGGGTAAAATTATTAGTGCTTTTTTGTTCTGCTGGGATTCTAAACCCCTTCTGACTTCATTTCTGCCATTACATCTCCCACTCCTAAGTACAACAATTCTGCAGATTTTTCTTTTTGTTCTTTCCTTTGTTTCCCCTATGTTCAATACTTATTATTCCCTTTAAACCTAAATCTACAGCAATATGTATCTGTGACTCTGAAAGTAATTGAACACTGTTCAGGACTTAACCGGATTAGCCGAGGAACTAGATGTTTTCTCAAAACGAGACATGACCACCTCTGTTATCACATAAGGGACAGCTGTAAAGTTAATCCTCAGTGCATCTTGAAACCTTCCATTGGATCTTTAAGGCTTATTTACTTTATACTCCTGCGAACACAGTCCTAACTATATGTAGTACAAATGAATTTAAACATGTGTTATTATTATAGTGCTTGGTATGTGTTTTTAATTATCATACAAAAACAGCTATATAACCAAACCATTAAGGCAGTGCTGATGTCCGTTCCTCCAATATTATAGAATGAATGTGGCTTTTTTATATTTAGCTAAAAAATAAAATGATTTATCTTTTAATAAATGTGGTGTTTGTTACATGCACTACCATATTTTTATTATTTAGCACGAGACGTAAAGAAGTAAAATTGTATTGTTGGATCATTTTTGTATCCTGGCAGAGCTTACGTAAAAAGTAAATGCAACTGACTGCCACCTGCTGGAGACAAACATTGCAGGATGGATGCATGGCAAATATTCATTAAGATAAGTGATAGACATAGAAATAGAGAGATAGATGATAATTTTGAATGTAAACTGAAATGTAACATGCTTTTCTTTTTTTTAAGGCTAAGGAATTTGCAGATGAGCTGCCATATTTTGTTGAAAAGAGAGTGCCTATTTATAAAACATCCAATGCCTTCTTAGATTCATAGTCACATTGGTATAAAAGCGAGGTGCATCACTGACAGAAAGCAAAGAGCTCATTTATTAAAAGGAAATGTAGAATACTGAAAAACAGAAAACAGACAAATGAGTTTTCCTTTAATATAATTATAGGTTGAAGAGTTACTAACTATTTACAACATATATAGAAAAAACTCTTAAAAAAAGAGCCTTTGGCTGCATCACACCTAAAGAAAATGACAAATCTACAGTTATTCTACAGTTATATCAACTCAAAATGATGTGGTAAATGTGAGCTTTGTTTAAACCTTTAAATACCCAAACACGCTGCCCTTTTTATATTTTAATTTATATATATATATATATATGTTTTATTTTTTGTGCTATGATGATTAAAAGTTTGTCTGAATATTCATTATCAAGTATTCATACAAACTAACTAGTCACAGGACTGGCTATCTACTTCAACAGCTTTGTTCTGGCACTTTGTCCCTCAGAGCTTGGCTCAATATTCTACAGCTACAGCACTCAAACTCACTGTGTGATTTTCCTTTCTACCTTGCAATGAGCACAAGTGCGGTATTTTTTTTGTTTTTTCCTTTCTCCAAATCCAGATTGCTTTTTATGATGAGGTTAGAAGGAAGTTGGACAGTGGGGTTGCAGTAGATCGATGGTGACCACTGTTTTTGTACATGTATAGGAAACTGGGTAACTGATCATGTACAGATAATAGTTGTCAATAGTACATTCTCTACTTAGAGTTGGGTTCTTAGTGGAGTCCCACCGGGTTCTGTATTGGGTCCACTTTTATTTAACTTGTTTATTAATGGCCAGAGTCAGACTGGCCCTCTAGGGCACCGGGAGAAAACCCTGTGGGCCCCAGTCCTGTTGGGCCCCATTGTCACATTGTTAGCCTTTACGGTGCAGTGCAAGGGGTCTGGCAGCAGTAATCTTCATGCATATAGCGATGTTACTGTAATTGTCATGGGGTAGCTGGTGGGTGGGGGCAGCCAGAGTGCTGGGCCCATAGCTCGGATTTTCCAGTGGGCCCTGCTTCCCCCAGTCTGACACTGGTAATGACTTAGAAGAGGGTATTGTAAGTAATATATCAGTGTTTGCAGATGATACAAAACTATGCAGTCCAATTAATTACATTCAGAATGTGGCATCCTTGCAGCAGAATATTGACAAACTGGCAATCTGGGCAGCTAATTGGCAGATAAAATTCAGTGTCTATACATATAAGGTCATGCACCTGGGATGTAAAAATATGCAAGCCCCGTATACCCTTAATGGGACTGCACTAGGAAAATCCAAAATGGAGGAGGAACTTTGGGGTCCTTGTAGACAATAAACTTGGCTGTAGCAAGCAATGCCAGGCAGCAGCTGCAAGGGCAAACAAGGTTTTGAACTGTATTAAAAGGGGTATAGATTCACGGGAGGAGGGGGTTATTCTTCCTCTTTACAGAGAGCTGGAAAGGCCCCATCTAGAATATGCCATGCAGTTTTGATCTCTAGTGATCAAACTAGATATTATTGTCTTGTTTATGAAGAAGTTATTGTTGTTTACTCTGGAGACGAGGTGTATAAGGGGTTATATGATAACTATGTATAAATATATAAGGGGGCCATATAATAATCTTTATAAAGCTTTATTTACCAGTAGGTCCTTCCAGCAGACATGAGGGCATCCGTTCTGCTTAGAAGAAAGGAGGTTCCATCAAAATATTCAGAGAGGGTTTTTAACAGCAAGAGCTGTGAAGTTATAAGTCCATAAGTCGTACTGAAAAATACAATAAATAGCTTCAACAGGGGGTTGGATGGCTTTTTAGCAAATGAGAAACTACAGGGTTATTGAAAATGGTAGCGGGCCCCTGGTGGAAGCCAGTTTTGACCACTCCCCTTTTTTAAACTGCACCCACTTCAAACCACACCCATGTTATCACAAGAGCCTTTAAGACCATCCCCACATTAATGGTGGTAGCACAGCAAAAACCCAAATGGTTGGTGTAGGGATATCAACCTTCATTCATATGTAAAAGAATGATATTATGTCATATTAAAACATACCCTTAAATCCATATGTGTCCTCCTCCCCTGTGGATAGCACAGCAACCCCCAGCACATAATTACACAGCATAGGGCAGGCAGAGTATGGCACACACAGGCAGCATAGGGCAGGCAGAGTATGGAACACAGGCAGGGTAGGGCAGACAGAGTATGGCACACAGGTAGCATAGGGCAGGCAGAGTATGGCACACACAGGCAGGGTAGGGCAGAAAGAGCATGGCACACACAGGCAACATAGGGCAGGCAGAGTATGGCACACACAGGCATGGTAGGGCAGGCAAAGTATGGCACACACAGGCAGAATTATAGAGTTCATTTACACCCGCAAGCAAGGTGGACAGCTTGCACTTTTTCCCACAGTTAGTTGTCCATAACACTATTTTCTTTAAATACAGTTACGCCAAAATGCGCATCTGTATACTTGTGCTCAGCAGTGCTCAGTCCTTCCTGCCTTCTGTTCCAAATCAGGTGCTTTGTGCTTACTGACAGGAACCCTGCTTTCTTCAGCACTTTGCGCCAATAGGTGCAGCACACTTGTGCCATAAGAATGGGGCACACATGTCACTCACAAACCAAACACCAGAAATGAAGCAAGGCAGACTTATTCAGCTCAACTGCGGATGCAGCTAAAGTAAGAGCAGTGCAATTGCATCAAGAGAATCATTTGTAAAAAATGCTGTATTGTTGGAAAAAACATGACAATTGCTGTCTAAATTGCACAGTGTCAAGGTAAGAGAAGGTGATATATTCATATTTAGCTTGGATATAAAAACATTTATTTCTACTCAGATTTGTATTAGAAAAATGTATTTGAAAAATCTGTAAATCTGTTATATAAATAATATAAACTTTGCCATAAGAAAGAGACCGTAATCATAAAAAAATATTGTCACTGCTCTTGTTAAACAAGTGCTTTTCCAGTCTTCTTGATGCAAGAAATTCACTGAGATTGTATCCCAAGAAAAAGAATGAGCCATTCATGTGAGGAAACTGAAGCACCAAAGGAGAGGTTCCTTCTCTAGTCTTGGAGGCAGATTTATCAAAATTCAAATTTGTGTAGTTGTAGGGGGTTTTTCCTCCATAACTAAACTCACAAATAAGAAAAGCATGACAAAAAAACTACATATGCCAAAATGCAACCATCCCCCCCCCCAAAAAAGCTTTGAATCGCGTGAATTTTAGATAACTAAAATAGCAGGAATAGCTTCCGAAAAAATACAAAGAACTTGAATACCTTGAAGTAAGAGGACTGCAAAAATATTGCCTTGAACAGATCCGATTGACTTTTACATGCCAGCTTTTAGATGGTGTATTTTAACAAAAATAATTGCTTTTTCTGCACAAAAAAATCATGTCTTAGTGCACAAAAAACCCCACGAATTGTGAAAAAAAATACAAATGTTAGTAAATGGGCTCCCAAGAGAATGTGCTTGTAGATAATGGGCAAATACTGTATGTATTTAGGAACTGTTGGGAATTGTTTCCTTGAATCTGAAATTGGTAAACATAACCAGAACTTCATTCTGCAAGGCGGTGCCATGGGGGTCACATTTGCACCTGTAGTGGGGGGGGGAGTCTTCCAAATATTATCAAAGTCTATTGAGATAAATATTAATGCTGATTTTTACTGTCCTCTTCTTTTGTTTTATTGTATTATTGCCATTTGCAGGAAATACCTTATTGCTGAGGCATCTGGAGACCATGTAGAGACCCTGGATTCCCTGGAAACTAGTAGGTATGGCCTCCAAGTCCAATATGCTATTACAGAATACTGTATGTTAAAAAAATATGTTAAAAAATATGAATGCTCCGTAAAATAACCCATTTCTAAAACACCCTTATTTGTGGCTGAATGCAATGTGTCATGGAAGAATCCATATTTTTGCCCCAAAAACACTCTAATTTTTCTTTCAGTCTCATACATTCTATTGTTTATATTGTAGCACCATATGTACCAATGAAGCTTTTCAGTAAAAAAAAATGTTTTTGTTTGTTTCTTAAACTAACAGAGGTAAATTTTACACATGTGTTTATTTACTGAATTAGTGCACGTTGTATCTATCACATGGGCACAATTCTGTGTCTATTTTGGGGCATATGTCTATGCTAAGCACAAGTGAATAACTTTGTTTTTCTTTTTCAGCTACCATGGTTTTAAATTCTCTGAACAATCAGGGACATTATAATGGAGCTGACAGTAGCTGCAGGGCTTATTATGGCATTCAGAAATTCTACTGTCACTTTCTATGGAGTCATCTTTGACTTTTTAAATGAGTAAACTGCCCGCTATGTTTGCCAGAGTAGCTATTAGCCAGTTACTCAGCATTCTGTTTGTAGGAAACACTTCTATTTATAATACGTGCCATCAGTATATTTTGTGTACCAGAAATAAAATGTCTGCATAGTTACTTGATGGTCTACTATATATTCATAAAGAGCCATTTATGTAGCTGTTGGATGTTTTCTAGAAATTCATTTACAGCTAGACTACCCAAATCATTAACAATAAGCTTTTCTAAGTTATTGAAACTGCAAAATATTGACACTAAAAGAATCATATTTCATTTCACAGCTGTTTTTGGATCTTGACATGTAACATGCTTCCCAGGGCACTATTTTTATTCAAATGCTCAAGCCAACATGAATTTGTCCTTAAGGAACATTGCACTCCCTCGTCAACAGGTTCTGCACCTCCTGCTGAAGACCTAAGCAGATGTCAAAAGACATCTTTCAGCAGAAGTATCATATTTGCTTAGTGATACATTTCTTCATGGTCTGCCACCTTGATTCTATTAAAGGTGTTGGGCTGCTGTAAAAATCAGCATCAGGGAAAGAACCTTGTACAGCAGCTGTAAATTATACTTAGAATTCACACAGGAAAGTCATTGTGTTCTCACCCAAAGTTATATATCCAAGCAGTACTTTATTTGCAGATTCATTTCATTTTGCCATCAAGTTGTTTCCATTTGGCTCAAAGGGATTAATGAAGATTTTGGTTAAAGTACAGCACTAACCTTCTAACATTAGAGATAACCTAGGAATTTTTTTATGAACTGTATGAACACAACTGAATTTTGTTTCAATGGACCTTATCAGAAAATCAATAAGGCATTTAATGGACAAATGTAATAAAATACTACACAAGTACTACAAAAGTAGTTTTCTACTGGTCTGATTACCTACAGCAACCAATCAGCAGGTAGCATTTACTGGTCACCTATGTAAAACTTGCTACTTGTAAAACTATGTTGCTTTGGACAACTGCACATGGGCAAACTTAGTGAAACCAAACCTTCTTCATGTTTAGCCCTTGTGAGGTAGACAATTAGGTTAAAGAACTCACATACTGTAATACATATTACCCTGCATAATAAATGTGTGTTTATCTGCACACTAATTTAATTATCTACCTCGTAATGACCAAGCATGGAGCAGCTTCCATGTTTTCTCTGTTTAGTCAAATACATACCCAAAAACATAAATCTGTAATGATTAAACAAAAGTATGTTCGGCACAAGCCCTATTCATTGTATTCATGTTGAACAAGGGGGTATACTGTCCTTTCAAAGTAAAAACAAACTATTAAGTTATTATAACAGTACATTAAAGTAATAATAAACCAAGCTATTGTACTTTATTGTCCTCTTTAGATGTATTACAGATTACAAAGATTCATAATCCACATCCAAAAAGAGAAAGTAAAGCAAAGGAGAAAGGCATAGGATAGAGAAAGAGAGAGAAAAGATGGATTGAATAGGGTACACTGCCTGCCAACCATACTATGAGTGAGTTGTATTTACATACAAAGCAGCAATGAGTGAAACTGTCCTGTTTTGAGAGACCATTCATTTCTCCAGATAACCAAATAATACAGTACAAAGAAAAGGTGATTTTGGTGATCAATCAAAAATGTAACTCTGAAATGCATGAATGTCTAAGTAGTTCCTAGGGCATATTATTCTGAGCTTTCAAAAGGTGTAGGAACTATACAGATACAATGGATCTGGAGTAGGTGGTCTTTCAATAGGATTATGAAATAGCTGTCCTTAAATTAGTACATAAGTTTAAAAAACCCTAGGTAAAACATTACACCTGGTCTATGGTCATTACCCAGGTCAGTTCTTAATTTATGATTGATTTGCTGAGATCTATGCCTGACCCTAGTTATGTTACTGGCAGCACAAGTCTATAATAAATAGGGTAAATAAAGCAAACCAGAGTCTATATTAAACCATACGGGGGTAAGCAGTCTTCGTTTAAGTATAGGCAATGTTAACAGCTAGGAAATGGCAAATAAAAGTCAAAAGAAAAATACTCAAGGGGTTATAAACAGTTCAGAGTTGAAAGTTCAGGCAAAGGCCAATACCAAGGTAAAGGGGATATTACTGCATTTACTCTTGGCTGGGAGTCCACAACGAACCAATGGGAAACAGTAGAGAGGACATAAGACCAGGCAGCAAGGCACATAACTTGCAGGGAAAGCCACCTGGAGAAGTAATGGCTGGAGGAAATTACTAGCAGCATGTACTGTAAAACAGATACAAATGTGCAATGGCAGGGGTCAAACTGAGGTAGTTAATGGCAAGGAACAGGGGGAGTCCATAGCGATGAGCTGCACCTTCTGAATAATGCTGATCCCAAATTAACAGAGTTAGGTAAGAAAGGAACTGAGACATTGGTAGGTTCTCTATATGCAAAAGCTTCCACCTTCTCTATATACAGTAGTACCTACTATCATGAAATCTACTCTACACATCAAAAAAATCAATCAATATACTTGCCCTTGCCTTGTGTTTTACTATTACTTGTCTGGGATCTATTATCTGGAAACCTGTTATCCAGACAGCTCTGAATTACAGAAAGGTCATCTCCCATAGACTCAATTTGAATCTAATAATTCCATTTTTTTTCTATAATAATAAAACATTACCTTGTAGTTCATCCCAATTAAGATTATAGGAGGCAAAACAATACTATTGGGTTTAATTATTTTAGCAGACTTAAAATAGAGGTCCAAATTATAGAAACATCCCAGGTCATGAGAATTCTGGATAACAGGTCCCATACCCATATTTCATTCTATGAAGTGTATGCATAAAAACAGTTTTTAGTTACATTTTTATAAACTTGATGGTCCTAGATATCATGTCAATATAAAATCCAAATGTTTTCTATTGTTAATAATGAGATGGAGTTTTACAAAATCCTTATGCTTACATCACTTCCTCAACTACTATAATAATATGAGAGGGGTACCTTACCCATAATATTCTGTGAACATTTTTTAATAATTAGCAAATTTTATTTTGGTTGGCATGGATTTGAGACAAAATTTCACATTACGCCATTGGCACATTTTATTTTTTTGCAAAACTGCACCAAAAACTCACTGAAAAAAGTTGCGCTCATAAAAAAAAGTCAAGCTGTAGGAGCAGGAAAAAACGCCAACTGACTTTAATGCATTTGGAGTGAGATAAAACTTGAGAAAAAAGCCTATGGGCTTCCAAATATGTGATGTGATTTAGGGACGTTTATCCATTATGCGTATTACTATTTGCAAGGGGGAAGTTTACAAATGTTGTATTCACTTGTATAGGATTTAGAGAAATATTTACTGGAGGATGAACTCATAAAAATGTTGCTAAAATCCTATATACTGTAAGTGAATAGAAAGCGGTGAAGTTTCCCTCATGCAATACTGCGGCAAACTCTATTTCATTTATTGATAAATATGCCCCTAAATCACCCCACTATCCATATTTAGTGCATATTTCTATTTCCAATTTTTAACCTCCCTTGGAAATAAATGTATTATCAGATCTGGAGTAGTGAAAAAATCAACTTTGAAATACTCATTGGAATTATTTATAAACTGAATAAAAAGAGCATAACAGTAAAATTAGAGATATTTGTAAAACCTTACTGAAAAAGACATATTTTTGTCTAAATAAGTTTTTTTTAATAGTCATAAAAGGAGAACAGTAGAATATAATCAAATTCAGTAGATTTTCTGGTTTTGACAGTATATGTAGGGCTCTGTACGTGCCTGCGGGATCAGTATGCGCATAACAATGTTTTTTAGCCAGCTCTAACAAGTCCTCTTTGGAACTTTTTTTTTCTTACTGTATATGGCCCCAAGTTTATGGTTCAATAGACCTGTTTGTATGACATCATCATTTTAATATAAATTGAGCAGGCTGTTTATCAAATAAGATTCCCATTACTAAACAGCTTTGGCACTATATGTGGTATGACATATATGGCTACAAGGCAAATGCTAAGGCATAGCTTACTCTACCATATTTAAATACATTTAAGACCCACCCCAAATTATTATATATATATAGCAGGAGTAATGCCAGCACACACAGGGTTTCATACAAATGTATATAAAATGATATTTATTAAGAAAAAAAGAGCAAAATAAACATAGCAAGCCTCAACGTTTCAGTCCCCACTGGGACTTTCATCAGGAGGCAAAAACTGAAGCACATTATAAATAATGACTTGGGGTTTTCTTTAAATTGTTTTGCAATTCTAACCTAACATTGCTACATTATAATATATTTTAATTAAAAATATTTATCCTCTTTTTCTGTGTATTTCTTTGCTTAAACAGAGTAGGAAAGGTAAAAATTAAGTAAGCTATATCAGAAAGGGCTATGTAAATACAGCCATAAGCACTCACAGAAAAGCTGCACTTAGTCCTCTATCAAAAGAAACACAGGATTTCTTGTTTCCTTTTTTGTAAACATGTTGTTCAGGGAATCTCACTTCCTCTCTCAGAAAGATCCTTCATTCCCAGGTCAGAGTTTGGCTCAGCACTTTCCTCTCTCTCTTCTCCTGCTCCCCCCTCCCATAAGAATGCTAAGAACGCCCTCCCCCCTCCCTTAGGAATGTGTAATCTGAGCTATAAGGGTTAGAACTGCAGCAGGAAGCTACTAAAAATGGCAGAGGCTATCTTAAACAAACAGAGAAAGCTTCTGCTTTCTGCAGAATAAATATAGCATTCTAGGTGGCACTAATGTGGTGAATCTATTGGCAGTAAAATGCAAAAATGACTTTCCTTCTCCTTTAAGAAAAGCTTAAATTGTGAGCTTCTTTATATTTTTCTGTATTTGTTTTTAAATGAAATAATTTTTTTGCTGGCCATTTTCTTGTTTAATCATGTACTTTTATTTCCACTTATAATTTTTATTAACCTTGAGGTTCCAACAGTACAATGGCATGTAAAAGAAATGCAGTAGGAAACATTGATTTTTCCCAGTCATTAGAGCCTGGAAAAAAGTGTTAATAGTTACGTATTGATTAGATATTGTGCGACCTACTGAAATGGTACCTCAAGAGTATTACTTATCTAAACAAAAAAAAGAGAGAAGACATATTTCAATGTATTTTTTGAAATATACATTGCAGAAAATTCAGAGTAATTCAAATATCCCAGATATTACCCAGCTGTACAGCTTTTTATGCAATAGGTTAGCGGTTCTCAACCTGTGGGTGGCAACCCCTTTGGGGTTCAAATTACCCTTTCACAGGGGTCACTTAAGACCATCAGAAAATATATTTCCAATGTTCTTAGGAATAATTTTATGGTTGGGGGTCACCACAACATGAGGAACTGTATTAAAGGGTCGCGGCATTAGGAAGGTTGAGAACCACTGTAATAGGTCTATAGTCTGTCTGTAGAAAAAAACTATAAATTACCTTCATTTGAATAAAAGTGAAAATTGCTAAATGCATAAGCATATGCAAAACTCAGCACTAACTGGAAGTATTTAGTAAGGTATTTGTGGCAATATATGGCTCTTTTACAAATTTCAATGGGCATCAATGCACCCATTAAGCCCTGGAAATAACAGGCCCAAAATTGCTGTTAATCCCAGTGTACTCTTAGAGGGTTGTGTCAACAGAATGAAGTGACTTCCACGCTGACTGAATTTCTCCAACTAAATTACACACTAATGCCATTATATATGCTGGATGAAATTCAAACAGAATTGCAGGGAGAAAGAATGCATAGAAACTTTCATGAATTAGCCTTCTTATTTGCATTCTACTTGTACTGTATTACTATTGTAGTATTTATAAAAGCTGTATTATAGTTACAAATAAACCATTCAAGAATTGTTTGCAAACATGGTGCTGAAAAATGTATCAGTTTCACCTTGGGAGTAAGGGGATCAGTGGCAATATATTAAACATATAAAATGTTTACGTGTGAGCTACACTCACAAGCATGAGAAGAGTTCTTTAGGGGATGCCAAATAAGGACTGTGATTGGCTATTTGGTAGCTTAATGTGGACCGCTAGACTGCAGAGACTCTGTTTGAAGTAAACCTTTGTCTCTGTACTTCCAAAACTTGACTCCAAGACATAAGTTTAAAAGTGGGCACCTACTTTGAGGCTACTGGGAGCAACATCAAGGAGGATCGTGAGCAGCATGTTGCTCATGAGCCTCTGTTTGTAGATCACTGGTCTAGACACAGAGAAAAAGGGCTGCTTAAAGTTCGCCATTCACGTTTAGATTTTAGCCTTTTTCCGAAGAATGTTCGGATAGGGATTGTACGTTTAAATGCAATGATATAAACCTAACATTCAGACTGAAATTGTAGGATAAAGCCCTAAAAATAATGAATCGGAGGATACTCCGATATTTAAGAAATGCTAACAACACATGGAGAAAGTGCACTTGCTAACCATATAGGTTGGTTTACAAGATATGCAAACCAAAATGCAGATGCAGATTGGCCATATTGTACAAATATTGCCCATATTACTGCAGAACCTCAAACATCTTATAATTAGTACCTAAAACAAAATATATAAACAAATAGGTGTTTGTATCTGTGATCATATTTGTAGCAGAATCAATGATTGGTTTCCAGCAGTATCTGTATCCATTCAATGTATGTAAGTATGTTGGTAGGCACAACCTAGCCATAGATAAAATAGTTCATGTTATTTGATTAAAACTATTATTTAACTTTGCCTTCCAAGGAATTTATAGTATTGACTGGGTATCGAAGCATATAGGATGTAATGGAAATTTGTGTTGGAATCCACAGTGCCTGATTGCAATTTGTAGGAATTTCAATCCAGTATTATTAAAAAAAAAAGATCTATAACCACATGAAATAAAGAGAATTTACAATTTTTACAAATTTTCCTACTTAAACAATTTTAAAGATATTTTTCTGATAAAAGTTCTGCTATTCTTTCATTTCATCCTATATATAAAAAACCCACACTCAAAAATCACTTAATTTGCTAAGGCAGGATGAGAAACTCCCCTTATGTAATTATTACTTTTATGAAAGTAACTCATCTTTTATTTCCTGATGACCATTTTGTCAAACTAATTGAACTAATATTAGTTTAAGTAACATTTTACTTTCCACAAACTTCCATTACTATACTGACAATGACTTCAACAAATGAAAATAATAATATTAGTAAACAGGCAATTTCAGTACTAAGAGAAACTGTTACAGGAATAACCATGGCTAATATGGCTTATAAATAAGAACCTAAATTATATAAACTTGATAAAAAGACAGTTGTCTAAAAGATAGACTGGACCTGAATCAGATTGTTGGTTTTTTTCTTTTTCTTTTATTCCAGAACTGATTTATAACTGGCATCTACACATTTTTATCTATTTGATTGTAGCTATCATTTGAAAGAGAAAGAGAGACATGTCAAAAGATGTTAGAAACATCTGAGCAAAATCTAGGAAAAATATTAATTCATGCCAGGTCTTATTCTCATGTGTTTCTCTCTGAAGTAGCTTGAGTCCTTCGAGATCTTAGATAGAAAATTCATTCATCCTTATCACTGTGTCTGCAACTTATATTTAATGCTTACAATCCTTTTTATGCTGTGAAAGAGAGCCAACAAACACAGAATAAATGGACATGCAAAATGCAATACTGATGCAATAACATTTTATATAAAATAGGTTAAAACTAACTCATGATGTGGAAAGCAGTTTGAGCCCATGGATGTCAAAGCTTAGAAAATTACTGAAATATATTTCTTTCGATAGCTGGAAACTTGCTGATGTTTCGAGATACATAAAAATATTTATGTCATGTGTTTATGCCTTTTTTTTCCTGGAAATGTATGGCAAAGAATTTTAGAGGTAGTTAAGGATAAACTGACTGACTGACATTATGGGATTCCATTAAGATTCTGATTTATAAATAAGTGAAATAATTAAATAGAATGCATTTGTCATGCATCAAAATTTTCCGCTCAAAGTTTCACGGAAGTTTCGCAAAACAATTCGCCAATGGCAAATGTGGAAATTCACTGCTAATCCATGCCTGGGGAAAAAATTTGCTCATCACTAATTATAAAATATATAGTTGAGTAGGATACTGTGCTGTTTCCAGTGTTATATATATATTAATTAAAGCTGTAGAGACGTTATTAGAAATATAAAACTAATGAACTACCCTACTCAGATTCAGGATTGGTACATTATAATAACTGTGTAGTTGGACACATGCTCCTCATTGTTGTGGATTTGTTAGAATATTTCTAGAAACTCTGGGGGTGTTTGTCATTCCAAACAACATTTAATATAAATCTTTGACTTTTAACAAAGAAATACATTATCATTTTTACTTGGATAAAGCTGAACAACAGTATTTTGGGGATTATTAGCATTTTTATAGCACACATACAGCCCTCTAAATTATGAAAGATGTGAGGGGAATTTTCTTTCAGCTATGGGCAGTCAGGCTATGGCCAGACAGGTAATGTAAAGAGCTACACATAAAATCCAAAGATATTTAAAGTGTATAGAGGGATACCTGGCCTGTGTGTGTTTGTAACTCTAAAAGGGGGCATTTAACAACTGCAACTTTTTCGGGTCATGTTTTTGTCTCCAAAAACCCTAAAAAGTTGCAGGAGAAAAAAAGCGCAACTTTTCTGAGATTTATTATACAACAAAACTGAGACAATTCCAAAATCTGAATATGTAAAATGTCCCAGACGTCCCTTTAACAACTGGAATATAATTCTTTGCTTTATGGTTTTAGAGGTTTTTGGATTTTTTTTTACACTGGCAAAAAAGTCGCAGTTGTTGTGTTGAAAAAGTTTGGGCTTTCACGACTTTTCATTTTATGTATACAATTATTATATTATTAAATTATAGAATTGCTATATTATTACATTATTGTAAACAATTGAAACATAATTAGAATAATATGATTATTCGCTAGGTACTAAGGTGATACATTGAAAAACTGAAATTGCATTGATTTGTACATTGTATTGCTGCTCCAATTACTTTTCTGTTGTAATATGTGTGTATTGTTCCTTCTTTTGTGGGCCTGTAACTCGATTGAAGCTTTGGGATGAAGACGTTAAAGATGGCTTGTCTGGACACTATTTAAAACAGAAAGTTGTCTATAATTATTGCAAATGGTCTTGTTTCTGGCAGATTTTGGAATGCTGGCGTTACCAGATGGAGGCATTTCTTTTGGGAAAGCATCAGTTTGTCAGATATAATTAAATAATCTAGTAAAAGGGGAGGTAAGAGTATTACTGAAGATTTTGGGTAAATCATGTGATTGTTACTGAAACCTCTGTTCTGATATAGGTTGGCTAAGTTGGCATGTCTCCGTGAGTTCTCAAGTGTTCTTTCCATTCAGCACATTGAAATAAATCTGTCAGGTGCTTGTTAGAGAACCACAGAACGTCCCTCAGTAAGCTCTTCATTCTGTCATCAAACAAACCATATATCTCTCAACACACTGCTTTACGCACACCCCTCCCTCAATGCAGATATTGATGGCTGAACTCCAGTTCTCTGCAATGACTGCAGATAATGACTTTTGATTTAAACTGAAATTCAGGCCAGGGCAGGAAGCAATGCATGTAAGTTTTTGCCTTTTAGAAGGTAAGGATTTGCCTAATATTGGATCGGTACCTAAATTAAAGACCCCTTCAGTTACCCTTCAGACCCCCATCAACCCTAAGTTGTTCAACTTTAAATATAATTTGTCTAACAAAATAAGTATAATTTAAAATAATATTACATTAGGTCTTTTTATTGGTGTCAAAGTTGCAGGGGTTAAACTATAGCATTTGCTTTGCCTAAGACTATATAGGAGTAAAGTGTATTGGATTCCCTTAATAACAGTCAATAAGAATGGTAGCTATTTAAGGCTTATTTATTTTTTATGTTTTAAGTCATGTTTTTACTGTTATTACTGTAAGCTATTTTACTGAGAATGCACTAAATGTTTCAGCATTGGTACATACAAAAGGACACTTTATACTAAGAGTATAGTAAATATGTATGGGGTACCATTTGTAAATTGGACAGCTTGAACCAAAATAAACTTCAGTTCTTCAACACAAATATATGCATTTGTTTTTCTCTTGAAATACAAAATGAGTTTGTGCTCACATAATAAATTTAATGCTGGGACAAAAATACAGCCTGTCACCAAAACAATTTTGTGTTAACAATATTAATTTAGTCCTGGCTTTGTACATTATAAAATGTAAAATTGTCAAGCTCAGTAACCAGTGTAATTAACGAGTAATATTCATGACAAGTTGTTTTTTTTAATGCTTTTTTTACATGTCTCCTATGTTGCTGCACTGTAGCTAAATTCTAGAGGGCAATTCTAGAGGACTTAAGTGCTCCCCAGAATGACCCTATCTTGCAGGTCATTCTGAATGTACAAGCATAAAGCACAAAAAGAAGGCTGACAGTACTTTTTTCCTGCAAACCCTGGAAAGTATAAATTTTTTCTTGGTAAATTACTAATTAAATAATGATTACATTAATATATATTGTTTACTTCCATATTTCCCCTAACCCTCCTAATTAATGCATAATCATCAATATATAAATAGTTACACTTAGGCAAATATAAAGACATTTATACTGGGATAGTATTCAGAATCGCATGGAGAAGGCTGGTCCTCCTATCAAACAAACAAAAGGAAAAAGATCTTCTGCACTCACTCAATATACATAAAGTATTATTTTATATACTATATTATTTTATATACTATAATAGCTAAAAATATACAGCACACATTGCTTTACTAGATTGGCAAGTCAATGTAGAACATCATTTTTTAGTTGTTTAAATTTGAGATTATGCCCTTTTTATACCCCTACTTTTTATTTAAAAATGTATGTGGTGGTGAGAACAACCAGTTTTGTTATTGGTTCTCCATAAACTCAGCGATAGGAGGCAGTCTAGTACTTAGGCAATGATTTTAGTGCTTCGCGGGTTATTATTGGGTTGACTAATGTAACTACAGAGTCTACTATTTATGCTTTTTTATGTATTTTTATTACTGCACTAACAACAGCCTTGAGTCTACGCCTGTATGCCTGCATTTAACACGGGATTTATTAAGTAGGCATATACAATCAGCCTTCAGATGTAGATTATAACTGTCAAGATGTTAAGGCTAAATGAAAAATACAAGTCTTTCAAAGTAATATTTTTGCATTGCAGTCTAAATTCCACTTATGAAATCCATTTATAATACTACAACATCAATATATGAAACCACAAACCCTAGGAAGGGTCAGTGTGTTTTAGGTTTCATATGAGAAGTCAGCTTGTGCCCACTTTAGGAAATGAATATTACATTCATAGACTGTATTTCATATTCAGGAGATGAACCATAGCACTTTTATTTATCCCTAGAGTATGACATTATATTAACACTTTGCCACAATATAATATGTTTTCCATCTAACATTGATGATGCAACAGCTGAAATATAATCTTTTGCCAAATGGCATTCCATCGCTGGTTATAAAAGTTTATGATGCAGATAGCAGGGTGATGGACACATTATGAATTAAAAACTTCCTTGTGGATAAAGGTTGGTAAGCCACAGTTTCTAGTGCAGGATCTTTAAAATAATATGTTACCAGTAAGAATGCTTTTATTTTAACGTTTCATAAATCTGTATTTCAAAGGTATTCCTTAAGTATGATTCCTACTGAACTTTTCTGTGCAGGGCATTTTATGAGCTCAATTGCTTTTGAGTTATACTAATGAGAGAACATGATCTCATATAATGAAGCGTAATTGTGTTGTATAGACCAACGTGTTAAATGGTAATTTCAGTGCCTCCAGTGCCAAACAAACTTCATTTTATTGCTTTGAGCTGGAGGAGTTATTAAAATTCAAACCAAACGCCATCTCTAACAAACAACACACCTTCCCAGTTTTTGGTTTTATAAACCTCACACCTGTTTTTTCTTAGGTTTTTGTACTACATCAGCCTATAAATTCACCTCTGTTTCCCAGTATAGCTCCTTATGAAATAAAATGTTTTTTTTCCAGCGTGCCCAAATGTTTTCAATACTCGCAGTCAAAGCCTGAGTTGTCAATCAAGGAACAGCTTATCAGTCTGAGCTTTTACTTTTCAAGCTTTTGCGCTGTGACTTTTGAAATCTGTCAGCACCCAGTTGATTTTAGCCCTAACAATAAAGTCACACTCAATCTCCACCTAGTAGCTTAAGATTAAATTCTGATGTCATATACGTCATATTTACACAGTTAAAATTCATAACAAAGCTACCCACAGGCGATGGGATGCAATAACCGTGCAACAGAACCATTTCCTGTCTCTTTTTTTTTTCTCACACTAGGTTTTGTGCAGTTTATTAGATGTGAATGTTTTGAAAATGAAAATCGTCTGGCCACAGGCCTGTTAGGCAGGCCTGAGGTTTAGAAGAATTTGCCTTAAAGAATATAAAGTTGTTAATGTTTGGCCACCTCTGTTTCTGTGAAATATAAATTCTTCCAATTTTATTTTAATTTCCACCAGAAGAATACAGGCAGTCAATAAATGGCACATTCCAATAGGCAACATTTAATATATTGTATTCAACAATATTTCATACAGCAGCAGAAAATTAGGTCCGGGTCAGAAAATGTTACTCACCAGAAGTTTTATGGTATTTGTATTTTAAGACACAAAAGACCCACATCAAACACAATGTAATGTGAACTTTAACCACTGACTACATTTGAAAGACAAATCCGCCACAGTACTTTAAACACCTAATTTAGTATAGTAACAGCTTTTCTGGCAGTTAACCAAGGACAGGAAAATTTTACCACTTTATAGTAACATCCAATAAATATGCTTGTCTGTTTTTTACCTTAAGCATCACCTGGTTTTAGTGAGCAACTGACGGAAATTTAAGCCTAAAAGCATTGCTGGTATAAACAGTTTGTAGAAAGATGCTAAAGAAATCATAAGTTTGCTCCTGAAGTTCAGTTAAATGGTTTTCCATAGGATGTATCAGCCATAAGCAATTGGTCTAATTTTCAGCTTTGCTTGTTTAGCAACAATTTCTCTTTATAATTAACAAAAGTCTGTTTAAAGGCAATCATGTAACACTTGTCATGTACATTATTTAAAAAATAACAAGCATTTCTTAACACGAGCATAGAAATTAAGAAGGTCTTAAAACTAAGCAAAAACAATAATCTTTCATTTCCTTTATATATATTGTATATATATATATATATATATATATATATATAAAATAGTCCATAGGGTGCACACTATTTGCAGCAACAAAACCTGGGTGCTAGTACATAAAAATGCACTGGAACAAGGACAGCACTCCTAGGATTTAAAGAATTGTGAGCAAAATGTAAATGCAAAAATAGAGAGGTTTATTACTCAACGTTTCGGTCTCACACAGAAACCTTCATCTGAATATATAGATATTCGAATGTAGATTGGTGCACACCGGGAATCCTTTAAAATATAACTTTTATTAAAAAATTAATACATCATAGGACAGGCCAACGTTTCAGTCTGCATCTAAGATCTTTACCTTTACAAAGGTCTTAGATGCAGACCGAAATGTTGGCCTGTCCTATGATGTATTAATTTTTTAATAAAAGTTATATTTTAAAGGATTCCCGGTGTGCACCAATCTATCTATTTATGCTCAATTGGTAGCACCCAGGTCTGTTATATATATATATAAAAACACTCATGGTGTTGTGGAAGACAAAATCTTTACACCATCAAGAAAACAGTTGTACAAACATCAACACGTTTCGATCCTCAAGGGACCATCATCAGGAAGTGGTCACACACTTGCGCAACTTTTTCGTACGCTTGCTGTTTACAATCATTCGGTATGAAAATTGTGTGACTTTCGGATCGCCAATACGTTATTATCGTGACTAATACAATTTTTTCGTAAGCATTTTTGGGATATTTGCGATCTTCAGAAATTTTCGTATCCAATCCGAATTTATCCCATTCGGGATTCGAACTCGTGATTTCATGAATCTGCCCCTTAGTCTGTTGAAGTCAATTAACTTCTTGTTTGTATTGATTGTATCTTACAGAAATACAAGTGACCCTTACCTGAAAATGGTGTCTCTATGCACAGTTACAATATTCAGAAATCTTTAGGTCAGTTATAATGACTGAATATTTTTCATTCGCTTGTTGATTTAAAGGAGTGAGTCACTAAAATACAATGGCTCAAAAAGGTAAGAGCTTTTATTTCAAATACACAATATTCTTTACATATAGGTTTATTATTAATGAATAACACAATAATTTATTTTTATTATTGTTGCTGTTGTTGTTGTTATTCAGTAAGTAATAGTATAAAAAATTAATTCTGAATTCCAATTAATGGTCTCCATTCTGGCTCCCCATTTGCATCTTCCATGGGTGCACTGTAAGGTGAATATATTGTTTTAATTTTAATGGACTTTTAATTTTCATATTTAAAAATAATTTCCTTTTTCTCTGTAACGATAAAACAGTACCTTGTGCTTGATCCCAATTAAGATAGAAATAATCATTACTGAGTTTTAGTTAATGTTTAAATTACTTTTTAGTAGACTTAGGGGCACATTTACTAATCCATGAACGTCCGAAAAGCGAATGAGTTTTTTTCGTAATGATCGGTATTTTGCAATTTTTTCGTAAATTGTTGCGACTTTTTCGTAGCCATTACGACTTGCTCGTAAGTTGTCGCAACTTTTTCGTAGCCATTACGAATTGCTCGTAAATTGTCTCGACTTTTTCGTAGCCATTACGACATGCTCGTAAATTGTAGCGACTTTTTCATAGCCATTACTACTTGCTCATAAATTGTAGTGACTTTTTCGTAGCCGTCGTGCCGAGTACGAAAGTTTCGGAATCATTCAAGCTTCAGTATCGTGACTTTTCTTGGGCCAGGTTGGAGCTGCAGAGTGCCATTGAGTCCTATGGGAGGCTTCCAAAATCATGCAAAGTCGCAAAGGTTTGCCCGCCGTTTACGAGCGCTCAATACGAAAAAGTTGCGACAATTTACGAGCAAGTTGTAATGGCTATGAAAAAGTTGCAACAATTTACGAGCAAGTCGTAATGGCTACGAAAAAGTCGCGACAATTTACGAAAAATCGCAAAATGTTTGTTTCCAATCCGATTTTTTCCCATTCGGGATTCGGATTCGTGGATTAGTAAATCAGCCCCTTAATGTATGGTGATTTAAATTAGCGAAAGGCCCCTTATCTGGAAAACTGAGCTCCTGAGCATTCTGGATAATAGATCCTATACCTGTATATGCCTAGTATTTGAAATATGGAAATTACAAATAGTATAAATAATGATTAAATCATGGTTATTCCAGGTGTTATTAAAGGTTAATATATTGGAAATATTTATGCCCAATATTCATGTTTTTTTTAATATTAATATTTTTAATATTTTTTTAATATTAATAAGACCTGTTGTATTTATAAAAACACTTTTCATTGAATGGTTAGTATTTAAAATTTGGAAGTACACTTAAGGGTGCGGATGGAGAGAAAATTAGTATAACTTGTGTTTGGCTCCTGATACTTTCACACTGCTCATAAACTTGTATTTCAATAGGGTGACAGATTCCTTGATAAACACTCAGACCAGCTTTTGAAAACTGGAATTCAAGCTCAGACTTTGTGATATATAAAAAAAAGAAAAACTGCAGTTCCGTGCCTTGGATCTGTGGGAAACGTTTCCAAGCAAAAGACAAAACCATGAGACCAGGGTGAATATCCAAGATTAGCAGTCTTTTAGCTGTGATTTGTTTTTGCCATCTCTATGTAATTTGCAAGAGATAAAGACTAAATGATTACTTTGGAAACTGATCTACAAAGAATAAAAGAAATGAAGATTCAATACCCTGCAGGAAAAAAACGAAAAGTAAACATTCTGTTATGTAACGGTGGCTGAGACTCTCGTGTGAAGGGGAAATGACATGTGCAAGTAGTTCTGCTGATTTTTTTTTCCATAAAAGTCTTTGCACTACATCAAAAGCAAGTGTGTAAATTTAACACATTAATATGTTTTCTCCTCCTTGTGGAAGGGAAGCTGAAAACTCTCGTCCCAGATATTACTTGCAGCAGCTTCTTGGGACTATTTTAAAGCTTTAGGAAAGTGTGTGGTTGGTATGTAAATCTGCTTTCTATTATCCTTAGATGCTTAGGAATATTTCCTGCTATTGTACTGGAAACTGGTAACAGTCACGTGCTTGATCATAAAAAATGTAAAAATAGAAAAAAAACTGAAATGTTCAACCATGCAAAACAGATGTGCACTAACAATTATTAAAGGCAAGATATGTCCTTTAAAATAGCCATATTACATGTGAAATTCCTATAGCTTGTGAAGCTAATTACGGCAATTCTTGGTGTTATGTTACTATGTTTCATTGACTACTAGCAGGTCTGTCGCTGCTAAAGTGCAATGCCCTGATGTGGGTATACCAACAGTAGCACAGGTAGATCAGTCAGTGGCAAATATAGTTTGTACAAATGTATCTGTATTCAAAGCATCAACTTCTAGGTAATAATAATGCTCTCTGTAAAGAAAAACTATACCCTCAAATGATTCAGGCCTATATAAAAATATATAGCATAAAACAGCAATCCTAAAATCTAGTGATGAGCGAATCGGTCCAGTTTAGCTTTGCCAAAAAATTTGTGAATCTTTCAAAAGATTCGCAAAACAGCAAAAAAATTGCGAAACATCAAAAAAATTGACAGGCGCAACTTTTTTTTGATGCAGACGACAATTTTTTTTTGATACGCGAAATAATTTCTTGATTTTTGAGCGAATTTTTTTGCTGCAAATTTTGTCGCCCATTTTGTGAAAAAACCCACCAATGGCGGAAAGCAGAAATTCTTTGCAAATCCATGCCTGGTGAATTATATTGCCCATCACTACTAAAATCCTACTTTATCTATATATTTCATAAACATATAGTTTATTAGTAGTATTTCCCAAATAGAAAATTGCCATTTTAAGTACTAAGGGCCTCCCCCTGGGGTCATATGAATCACCATGCACACAAACAAGCCAAGGCACATACATGCTAGGCCCCATCAGCCAATGAATGGACAGAGTTCTGCCTTTTGCTTCCACACTGCTTCCTGTTACAGATAGAGCTGCATTATTTCTGGTCATGTGATCTCTGAGGGAGCACACAGCCCATCACTAAATGGTGGATCAAGGGAAAGAATGTAAAAGGGCAATATTTACTGATATATATATTCCAGTTTGGTAAAATTCTTTAATAGGCCACATAATATGATATAAAATATCTGTTTGTTGAGTATGTATTCTGGGGTATAGTTTTCCTTTTAGGGAAAATAAAACAGTTTTAAAATGTTTCATCATTTGATATAAACAGATATTTTATCTGCAATTTATGCAATTTTGGCTATTTATTTGCTTTAAGTTTTATGCACGCTGCATGGAGGGCACATGCCAATTTAAGATGGCAAAGGTTAGTTTTATAGAATGAGCATTTCAAATTCATTTCGCCCACCAGTGTGGGAAAGAAGGGGCGAAAAGATTCTCACAATTTTAAATCTGTTTTATTAACCCCTATCGTTTTTACATTGTTAATTCATTCTAGCTGCCTGCAAACCTATCATTTCTATTAAATAAAGCATTTTAAAAACACTAAATGCATTTGGGAACAACAACAAAGATAATTGGGACCAGACCATAATCTGTAGCATAATGTTCAGTCTGAGCTCCCACTAACATAGGCTGCTTGGAGTATTCAGTAAAAGTCCAGTCTGTAGGAATAGTGTGAATGTTATAGCACTTGCAAACAGGCAGTTTTGATGTCTACAGTACTCTTGTGAAGATCTGCAGTTATCAAAACCATTTATCCATTATCTACCATCAACCACTTCCCGCACATTTTCATAAACAATACACTAGGGACCGTTTATGAAGTGGTAGGCACTTTATTTTATTGCTGCAGGGCCCTGTAGTCATGCGAGTTAGGTGGGAGAAGGCTTGTAGGAGTCCTCACTTCGTCCCTACCAGATTTAGATGTGCAAGTTAGGGAGTGGGGTCGGTGCAGGCTGCAACAGGTCAATTGAGGATTTTTTTTTGTGGCAAAAATTTCTAATTCAAATTCGAGTTTCTGAAATTTTTAAGATTTAGTAAGAGCAAAAAATTTGAAAACTCAAATATAAAGAATTGGTAAGTTCATGTAGAAGTCAGTGGGAGCAAAAATCAACCAATTTATCTATTTGAGGTTTGTAAATTAATTAGAAATTTGGCAGACTCAGAATAGTTGCTGTGACTGTGTTTTGCTCATTCATATATTTCTAGTTTTCCAGTTGTTTGCATATTGGTACACTTAAGCTCTTTTGGGCAGGGCCCTCTTCACCTCTTGTATCGGTTATTGATTGCTTTATATGTTACTCTGTATGTCCAATGTATGAAACCCACTTATTGTACAGCACTGCGGAATATGTTGGTGCTTTATAAATAAATGTTAATAACAATAATAGAGGTATATTTATCATGCTGTGTTAAAAGTGAAGTAAAACATCACCGGTGCTTTGCTTTGATTTTCTGTTGAAACTGAAAATTAAATCTAAAATGTTGCCCTGGGCAACATCACCAGTAATGCTTCACTCCACTTTTTACACAGCATGATAAATATACCCCTTAGGGGAGTATTTTTTAACATTGGACACAAACATCATCGCTAATGTTGCCCATAGCAACCAATCAGTAATTAGATTTGAAAGGTCACCTACAAGTTGGAAAACAAATGCAAAGATCTAATTGGTTGATATGTACAACATCTCTGGTGATGTTTGTCCCCAATGTTAATAAATACACCACATACTGCACGGCTCAGTTAGGTTTGCCACCTTTAGTTTGCATCCAGTCCTGGCAGGGGGGTGGGCAGTGACATCACAGGGCAGGACAGTGACAGTGACCACATAAAACAAAGAAAAAAATATCAATTAAAAAGGAGATTTACATACAGTACATACAACAATGGAAAATGTGCATTATAAGATGAAGTTGAAAGTCATTTTAATCTGACCTGAGAAATACAATTATTCTTTATTTCTTCTATCCAAGATCCCATATAGAGAGGCTAAGGACAAGTTTGGATCATATTAAAAGCTCCTCTCACCCCAAAAGAAACCACACCAGCAGTGCTAGTGACTACTACATCATTTTGTTATCTTATTTGATCGCATATATAGAGAGAAATACAAGCCCACAGATAGACATTTCCTGCTTCTTTTTATAAAAATTGAATGTGGGAAAAAAATGACTCATAATATACACCTCCAAACTAGTACAAATATAGCCTCTCTCAGTGTCAGTGATAGTTCTACCATAGGAACATCAAGTAGTCTCTTAGGAGAAAGCCTGGGTGTTGTTTTTCACACAGGAACCAAATGAAAATGTTGTTTTTATGCTGCTTATTATCTTAGATTGAATCTATAGCCATAAATAGATACTTTTTGACATTTTTACAGTACATGTAGCACACTTGCTTCTGTTTTAGAGATAAGTACAAAACAAAAAACACAATCCTTTTTACGGGTATCAAGCTGCTGTACTCTTTTTATATTGCAGGATCCTTTATCTTCAAAATTTCTGACTTACCCTACACCCACTTCTCCCAAGTAACCTGTGTTCTGGTCTAGCCCTTCACTGCATGGCTCCTGGAAATTAAAGGGATTATGTCATGGGGAAACATGCTTTTTTTTTTAATGTGCATCAGTTAATAATACTGCTCCAGCATTTTTAAAAAAAAAAGCAAACACATTTTTTTATAATTAATTTTGAAATTTTATGTGGGGATACGCATATTCTTAGTTTTCTAGGTGCCCTCAGCCACGTGACTTTTACTCTGATAAACTTCAGTTACTTTACTGCTGTGCTGCAAGTTGGAGTGACATTGCTCCCCTCACTTTCCTCCTCAGCCGGCCAGCATAACAATGGCCAGGTAACAAGATAACAGCTTCTTGACACCTGTATTGCTAAAAATGCCCCCATGCTCTACCTGATGGTAAATATCAGAATAGCACTGAACTGTAAAAATCCAAGTCCAACCCACCCAAGTCATAATTCCTTCAGTTACATTGAGCAGGACAAAAAATAGTTTGTCTCAAAGCAATGCCATTGTAAAGTGCTGGCTCTTTCTGAAAGCTCAGAATCAGGGACAATGACCTTCATTGGCTGCCTACACACCAACATTACAGCTAAAAATATACATTTATTGGTTCAAGAATACATTTTTAAAAGGTAAAATGAATTATTTCCAATGTGCACAGTGTAATTTAGAACTAAAAAGAACACCATAAAATCATGGCATAAATCTTTAAAGGTGTAATAACTCTCCCTGCATTTTATAGAAATGTTAACATATATTTCTGAGTTATGTTACATCTCTTTTTATATGAATCCAGGATAAGATCTGTGACACATATTATACATAGTTACTATATAATACATATAATGTATATTTTTGTTATTTTCTAGCTCAGAAATGGTGTAATATTGCCAATATGTGAAGTCAAACCAGAGGTATATGCAACTGCACAATGTTGTTGCAGAGCAGTGGAATGAAAATGGATCACATGAGAGAAAATGGATCACATTTACATCCATGAGTGCAGTAATCAAAGTTCAATTTTGAGCACAATCTTCCCTATTCTGAATTGGTTCAGAAAGTAACAAACTTGTTTCAAGGTGCAGAGTATCAGTGTAGCAGCAATCTGTTTGTACATTGTTAATTAAAAAATGTCCTAGTAGTACTCCCTCCTACTGGAGTGGCAAATAACACCCATGGACCACACGTAACTTAGTGCAGAAGAGAACATCACTGCTCTATGTACTAATGATTTACCTTCTGCACCCCATCACATCTAATTCCAGGCAGACTCTGTAGCAGATGTGCTCTGTGCCCTCAGCACTATGTCCTCAGCCCTCATATATATATATATATATATATATATATTTATATTCTCTCATACTCCTGATTTAAAAAGCCTTTCTAAGAACACCCTTATTGCTATGAAAGCTACACCTTTTCTTATGTATACTTATACATATTCTCTTTTAATTCTACTCTTAGCATATTTTGTTTTAGGAAAAAAAATCTGTATTAATCATTATTTTTTGCAGAACAGATGAAACTATTGAGAAATAAGCATGAGTAGATGTACAAGTGCATGCTATTGCCTCTTGCAGCTGCTAACAGTTAACCCTATTGCTAAGGCTTTAATCTAAACGTGCCGACAAATCAGACACAAGCTTGTTTTCTCTTAAAAAAATATCATTTTGTTCATGTTCCTGCAGCCTGCCAAATGAATGACTACTATTCAGCAACAAAACCCCTTCTGAAACAATCCACCTGCAATAAAAAATAGAATCACTTTTAAGTTTTTATGTTAGATTCTTATGTGTTCCTTAGGGGATACAAGCATTTATTTTTTCAGTTGCATAAACAATATATATATATTTATATATATATACATATATATATATACGGCATGTAGGCAGCCTTTGTCAAAGACAATGTTAAACAGAGAATGTACACAAATAAACTCAAATTGGTGCGAAAATGGTGATGCAAAAAAAAGCAAAAAATACTGAATCAAATAAACACAAAATAGACAGAAAGGACGCCCAGAGGTAGCCGAAACGTTAGATGCAATAAATGTCTTTGATTCACTTTAAGTCCTGTGGGTGGTGCACATTCTATATTGTTATATATATATATATATATATATATATATATATATATATATATATACAGTATATATATAGGCAACAAAGGACCCAACAAAGCACTGCACAGGACTGCATGAGCAAATAAGCGTAAAAAGTAGAGTTTTTATTTGCTCTTTACTTTCTACGGTTATTTCCCCATGCCTTTGTTTAATGTTTTAGTTCATATTATTGTTTTAGTTCATGTTATTTTTTATAAATTTATTATTAGTCTTGCACTCTTTGGGTGGGGGAAGGTGATGTCATAGCGATGTAACTTGGCCCCAAACTCATTCTCAGGGTATTTAATGGGGAATGTGATCACTGTGAGGCATCTTGAGAAAGGTCCTAATATGTGAGCGAAATGTTGCACATTAAAAAATTATTTAGTTTTTTTCATCAAGTCCTGTGCAGTGCTGAGTCCTTTGTTGCCTATACCATTGAATCCCTTATCCAAGCATTTTTTTGTTATTTGGAGCATGCCCTCCCTCTGTTTCATATATATATATATATATTTACAACGGGTCCGCACGCCCTTGATTTTTATCAAACAGTCTCTTTGGGTGCTGCAAATGATTGTTCTGCATATAAAATAATCCACTGGTTATGCGCACTCCAATGCCAAATACTTGTCTTTATTTTAGGCAATTACATAATTAATACATCGACGTTTCGGTCCGGGTCTAGGACCTTGTTCACAATGTTATACCCTGAGGGTATAACATTGTGAACAAGGTCCTAGACCCGGAACCTCAATAAGTTTCTGACTGCACAGCGAGTTTGGGAGCTGCTAGCGAGAGTTGCATGTAATCTAAAGTGTTGCATGTAAATTTAAGTGTATAGCAGGCGTTAAAAACAAAAAAGGCGTTTGAAACTTAAAAGGCACTATACAAGGGATTGCACTCGGGAGACTGTAAGTACCCAGTTGCAATATGAGTTGCAGTATGATTGCTGGTGTTACTCAGTGTGCATCTTGTCGCATGTATGTGGTCCTGGAGCAGCAGTTCCATGCAGCATTTACTTGTGAGAGATGCAGGTGGGTTTTCCTCTTGGAATCTGAGGTGCAGAATCTAAGGGGGGAACTGGCAGCACTGAGGGCAGCTGCAAGCATGGGGGAGAACAGGAGGCTCACTGAGCAACCACTGGCAGGGGCCGGTGTAGTGGGGGGGGGGGAAAGGGACAGTGGAGGTTAATGAGGGAGACAAATTTGTAACAGTTAAGAGGGGAAGTAGGGGACACAAGGGTAGGGGGGCTGGTTCAAAGCTTGTACAAACCAACAGATTTGCCGCGTTAGGTGAAGATGCTGGGGAAGGCAGCTTTGAGCTAGCATGTATGGAGCAGGCTGACTCTCAGAGCACCCTGGGAGCCGGCACCTCTAATACAGGTGGGGGGAGTAGTGCTAGGAAGGGAAGGCAGGTTATAGTTGTAGGGGATTCAATTATTAGAAAGGTGGATAGGGTAATTTGTCGCAAAGACCCTACATGCCGAACTGTGTGTTGCTTGCCTGGTGCTAGGGTTCGGCATGTGGTGGAACGAGTGGACAAATTGTTGGGAGGGGCTGGGGAAGACCCGGCGGTCTTGGTACACATAGGTACCAATGACAAAGTTAGAGGAGGGGGGGAAGTCCTCAAGAACGATTTTAAAAAGCTAGGTGCAAAGTTGAGGGCGAGGACTTCCAAGGTAATTTTCTCAGAGATATTACCTGTGCCACGAGCAACATTAAGAAGGCAGCGGGAGCTCAGGGAGATTAATGCGTGGCTGAGAGATTGGTGCAGGGAGGAGGGCTTTGGGTTTCTCCAGAACTGGGATGATTTCTCAATCGGCTACAGGCTCTTTGCCAGGGATGGGCTGCACCTCAATGATGATGGGGCAGCTGCTTTGGGGGAAAAGATGGCTAGAGGGTTGGAGGAGATTTTAAACTAGGAGTGGGGGGGGAGGGTGCAGCGGGAAATTCTGTGGTAGACAGGATAGATGAGGTAGTGGGCATAGTAAGGGAAATTGGGGGAGGAGACTTGCTTCGGGATACTGATAATGGCAGGGAGGCCCATAAGTTGTTTACACGTCATTCTCACGCCGGAACCAGTATTAAATGTATGTTTACCAATGCAAGGAGTCTGACTGGTAAAATGGGAGAGCTGGAGGTACTGGCGTTGGAGCGGAAATATGATGTGATTGGTGTTGCTGAAACTTGGTTGAATGAGTCTCATGACTGGGCAGTCAATATTGGGGGGTATACATTGTTTCGGAGGGACAGGGGCAATAGAAAAGGAGGAGGAGTGTGTCTGTTCATTAAGCACGACTTAAAAGCAAATATTAAGGAGGAAGTTATGGGGGGAACAGAGGGAGCTGAATCCTTATGGGTTGAGCTTCTCACAGATAGTAAGGAATCTACCAAACTAATTGTAGGGGTATGCTATAGACCCCCTAATGTAAGCGAAGAGGAGGAGGCCCAGCTCCTGTTGCAAATAGAAAAGGCTGCTAGTTTGGGGCAAGTGATAATAATGGGGGATTTTAATTACCCTGATATTGACTGGGGCAATAGTACTGCCAGGACAGTAAATGGGAACAAGTTTATAAACTTGCTGCATGACAACTTTATGTCACAGGTTGTTGAGGAGCCAACCAGGAACCATGCTATACTAGATCTAGTGATCTCTAATGACCCAGAACGTATAGCAAATGTGCAAGTGGTTGAACCCCTGGGTAATAGTGACCATAATGTTATTTCATTTGATGTTTGGTGCAGGAAACAAATTTACACGGGGGCAACAAAGACACTGAATTTTAGGAAGGCAAATTTTAGCTCCTTAAGGGCAGCGCTTCAGGGCATAGATTGGGGCATTATGTTTTCTGATAAAAACACAGAGCAGAAATGGTTGTCATTTAAAATGATATTAAATCATTACTGTTCTCAATTCATTCCATTAATAAGAAAAAGTAGAAGTGTTAAGAATCACCCTATGTGGCTTAACTCTGAGGTAAAGAAGTTAATAGGGAGAAAAAGGAAAGCTTTTAAGAAATATAAGTCAGAGGGGACAGTAGCTGCGTTTAATGAATATAAACACTATAATAAGTGTTGTAAAACAGCAATCCGGAAGGCAAAGATAGAAAATGAGGAGCGCATCGCGGCCGAGGCCAAGACTAACCCCAAAAAGTTTTTTAAGTATATTAATAGTAAAAAGATGCAGGTTGAGGGTGTGGCCCCATTGAGTTATAATAACAATATGGTTACAGCGGATACAGAAAAGGCAGATGTGCTTAACCAGTTCTTTTCTTCTGTGTATACAGTAGAGGAGCCAGTGGGCCAAGTCCCACCCAATAGCTTCACTGTTGCCTCAGCTCCAACTATACAGTGGTTGGCACAGGATATGGTGCTTAAAGGGTTACACACGATAAATGTAAACAAGGCACTGGGGCCAGATGGAATACACCCTCGGGTACTGAGAGAGCTAGGGGCAGAATTGCAGTGGCCCTTGTTTCTGATATTCTCAGACTCTCTTTCATCAGGTATGGTACCTAGGGATTGGAAGAAGGCGAATGTCATTCCCATATTTAAAAAGGGAGTAAGATCTCAGCCTGGCAATTATAGGCCTGTAAGTTTGACATCCGTGGTGGGCAAGTTATTTGAAGGCTTGTTAAGGGATCACATTCAAAATTATGTAGTGGAGAATGGCATTATGAGCAGTAATCAGCATGGCTTTATGAAGGACAGGTCATGTCAGACCAATTTAATTGCTTTTTATGATGAGGTAAGTAAGAAGCTGGACAGTGGGGATGCAGTAGATATAATCTATTTGGATTTTGCCAAAGCATTTGATACCGTTCCCCACAAACGACTGCTTTCTAAGCTAAGGTCTATTGGTCTTAGTGAAGTCGTTTGCACATGGATAGAAAACTGGCTACAGGATCGGGTACAGAGGGTGGTTGTTAATGGCACATTCTCTACTTGGAGTAAGGTTCTCAGTGGGGTCCCTCAGGGTTCTGTACTGGGTCCACTTTTGTTTAATTTGTTCATAAATGACTTAGGGGAGGGTATTATGAGTAATGTATCAGTGTTTGCAGATGACACAAAACTCTGCAGACCAGTCAATTCTATCCAGGATGTGACATCCCTGCAGCAGGATCTTGACCAACTGGCAATCTGGGCAGCTAAGTGGCAGATGAGATTTAATGTGAATAAATGTAAGGTCATGCACCTGGGATGTAAAAATATGCAAGCCCCGTATACCCTTAATGGGACTGCACTAGGCAAATCCATAATGGAGAAGGACCTTGGAGTCCTTGTAGATAATAAACTTGGCTGTAGCAAGCAATGCCAGGCAGCAGCTGCAAGGGCAAACAAGGTTTTGAGCTGTATTAAAAGGGGTATAGATTCACGGGAGGAGGGGGTTATTCTTCCCCTTTACAGAGCGCTGGTAAGGCCCCATCTAGAATATGCTGTTCAGTTTTGGTCTCCAGTGCTCAAACGGGACATTATTGAGTTAGAGAGGGTCCAGAGAAGGGCAACTAAGCTGGTAAAGGGTATGGAAAGTCTCAGTTATGAAGAAAGACTGGCCAAGTTGGGTCTGTTTACACTGGAGAAGAGGCGCTTAAGAGGTGACATGATAGCTATGTATAAATATATAAGGGGATCATATAATAACCTCTCTAATGTTTTATTTACCAGTAGGTCCTTCCAACGGACACGAGGGCACCCACTCCGTTTAGAAGAAGGGAGGTTCCATTTAAATATTCGGAAAGGATTTTTTACAGTGAGAGCTGTGAAGTTGTGGAATTCCCTCCCCGAATCAGTCGTACTGGCTGATACATTATATAGCTTTAAGAAGGGGCTGGATGGATTCTTAGCAAGTGAGGGAATACAGGGTTATGGGAGATAGCTCTTAGTACAAGTTGATCCAGGGACTGGTCCGATTGCCATCTTGGAGTCAGGAAGGAATTTTTTCCCCTCTGAGGCAAATTAGAGAGGTTTCAGATGGGGTTTTTTGCCTTCCTCTGGATCAACTTGTAGTTAGGCAGGTTATATATAGGCATTATGGTTGAACTTGATGGACGTATGTCTTTTTTCAACCCAACTTACTATGTTACTATGTTACTATGTTACTATGTAATTGCCTAAAATAAAGACAAGTATTTGGCATTGGAGTGCGCATAACCAGTGGATTATTTTATATATATATATATATATATATATATATATTGTATATACATCTTGTATTTACAAATGAAAAAGTAAAGACTAGTTGTGTGAAACAATCTATATCATGTTAATCACCTTCTTTTAGAAACTAAGCTGAATGCAAATCCTGTGTTGTCCTCGCTGGTGAGACAGGAAACAGCGAAGACGTGACAGGGATAAAAATGTGGATGCCTACAAGTAGGTATCTTAGAAATGTGTAATTGATATAAACAACGGAAATCTCCCCACACTAGACAAACAATCCTGTTTGGACACCTGCCGTTCTTAAACTTCAAACAAGTTATTGAAAAAAAGGACAAATAAGCAAAAGGAATGATTCCATGTTACTCCGTGTTCTATTACTTTTTTCTTTCTGGCTCTGTCTAAAAACAACACTGCCGTGAACTGTTCAAGAAATACTAGAAACATGACTTATTATATAGTGTCTGTTTTCCTTTCTTCTGATCCTGGATAATGGAAATAATGTTTTCAAATCTTCTGAGTTGCCTGTGAGAAATTGTTGGCACTTGTACTGTGTTACCTTGGAAATGTTATAGAAATATGCTCCTCTAGTGTTGTCTTGAAAATCGTTCAGATATTAAACCCGCTGTTGACATGATTTACTGAGTGAGATACACACTGACTGATATTTGGTATTTCCACTTGGTGCTAATTATCTTTGCAGGCAATATGTTGCCTTTTGCTGGGACAAAGAACACCATGATTACAACTAAGCATTTTGTTGGGAAGCTCCCACTTTCAATGTAGATACAATATTTGGAAAAAAGAAATGATAACGGAATGTAATGACATGTGCTTGCCATCTTTCCTTTGTGGGCTCTAGATGAATCAGAGCTGGTGGGTTGTTTAATGGTGTTATATAGTGCTTCAGCCAGTTCATGCTATATACATCTGAAACTAGAGGATTCAAATGGCAACACTTGTAAAATATGAACTACAAAGTATTCCTAAATTATTTTGTGTGTGTTCTTGAAACTTCAAATATTCTTTGAGGAAAGGTTTAACAGCATTAGGTGCTGCAATATTGCTGAAGGATTACCCTTTTGTTGAACTGCTACAACCACAGTTTATGTCTTGTAGATAAGCTTTAGATAACTCAGAGATTTCTAAAATGATTAACTGTGTGAAACTTTGGGCACCTGGGAAATAGGGATAACAAATATATAATTAAAAATGGGACCTGATGGGACCTGATACACAATAGAAATCTGAATTATATTCATTATATAATAATTAGAAGGGCAGATTTAAACTGATGATTAGTTTTTTTAAAGGTGTTATAGGACCATTGATATCAGCCACTCAACTTTAGCTTAATCCCAATAATCAAATGGTTAATGCAGAGCAATTCAAAAAAATTTTAAACTTCTTTCCATATTCCAGCCCTCTTTTCCACCCTTACTTGCTAAACATAAAGAAACCTTTCAGGTGATGATGGTGAAACCTCCTTCCTTTTTTCTTATTTAATACCCTTGGGATGTATTTTAGTAGGTTGCATTCTAAAAGACCACCAAAAAAATGAAATATTTTCTGTTATTCATTTACTCAAAAATAAAATAAAATACGTGTCTTTAGATGGAATGGCTTAAAAGGGGGCTTTGTTCTACACGTATTCATGCCTAAATAGTGTACACTGCTCTTCTGTTATATTTGAAAATAGGTTTGGTGCTTTCGACATGTTGTAGTCCAGGACAACATTAAAAAAAAACAGTTGCCATACTAGTAGGAAAAAAGAACTCCAGCAACTGTATTTGTGCATTTAAATGTGAGCAAAAGTTTTTACTTCTTTCGTGATAAGTGGAAGAATGTGTTATAAATTCAAATTATGAAAACATTTAGTTGGGTAGAACCAGCAAGACATATACTGTACTTAGGTGTATGTGCCCCTAAGATTGGGAAGAACAGATCAAGCGTAACAGAGACTTTAGGGCTTATTTAGGTCTGCGGACGCAGTGGGAAATTTGCACTTTTTCCTACAGTGAGTTTTGTCTACAACTACTTTTATTAAAGGTACTTGCATCAAAATGTGCTATGCGTACTTCTGTATAGATGCGCTCAGCACCGATCAGTCCTTTCTGTCTTCCATTCCAAACTGATTGCTGCTTTGTCAATTGATGCAAACCCTGGAGCTACTGTCACCTTCTGACCAAGCAGTAGCTCCAGGGTTTTCCCCAGTGCCCTGCATTAATAGACGCACAGCACCCAGACACACTGATCACTGTAACTGACGCAAGCAAATACTGGACCTGACACCAGACAGGCTGCAAAAATATTCAGCACAACTGTATCCAATTTATAGAAAAGCACACACGCAGTTGCATCCATTTTGACAAATGTGATGCAGTTGAAGTGGAAGTAGTGCACAAGAGTTTGACACAGCACTACTATGTCTGAATCAGCACCCGCTTGCGCGCGCAATGATGTATAAATTTTGAGGGAGGGGGGGATGGTGCATTGTGGGAAAATAATGATGATTGCATCTGAAAGTGCACTTTGCTCACAGCAATAGGATAAGCGAATGCACCCTTATAAGTTCAACCCAATCTAAAGGTGGCCATATATGGGCAATAAAAGCTGCCGACAGACAGCAGCTTATTGGCCTGTGTATGGGGCCCTCATACAGGCCTGCCTGACTAATATATCTGCCCAAAAATTGGATTTGATTGAGCAGGTTTATAAATCTATCAGATGAGGAGCGCATTGGTGCATTATTGCAGTCCTTGTTCCAATTGCCTGCAAGGTCTTAATGTTCAGATCAATCTAATATCGCCCCACCTCAAGGGGAAAGATCTGCTCATTTAGTGACCTCTTGCAGATCTTTTTTGTGTTGTCACATAGTTATAGAAAGCGAACACAATGTGCACAATCACATTTTAGATAAAACAATTTGCAGCAATAAAGTGACCATTATGCCATTAATGTTTTCTGTTGTTTAAATGCCTAGCAGATCTCCAAAACCATGAAAAGCTGGAAACCAAATTAGGCTCCTTGACTATAATGCACACTTCCATAAAATAAATCCAAAGCCTACTTGACATGGGCAAAGGAGAAACTTTATATGTGCAATGTTACTCAAACATCTGAGACACATTTTTTCGCATAAGTGAAACTGTGTTCAAAGTTTGTGCTCTCATTATTTATAATTTATTATAATAAATTATAATAAATAGGCTGTGAATGAATCTATTTTGTCTTAACAACTGCTTGTCTGAAAGAGATGCATTCTTTCTGTCAAGCAGATGTGCTAATGCATATTGACCAGGGCTACTGCATTCTGTAGTGTAAAACTGGATTAAGGTGCTATGTGCTAGCAAAGCTCATATTTTGCTGTTTTCAGGATAAGTGTTCTTTTAATAATTTGAATCTCCATAATTTAAGTCCAATATGGCTGCTCATTGTTCTTGAGAGTTGCAAATATTTTGTTAAATGCGACTGGATTTCCCAGTTTGGGTACTCACGCTAGGCGGATCCTCCACAAGGACTCACCCCGGTACTCATGCCTATGCAGCATCAGATTAGGAATCTCCTTCTAGTAGGGGCTTGATCCACCTGTCTAGACACTTTGGGCCCTGATCTCCAGCAGATGAATTGCTGGGGGTATTAACCCCTATGACTCCTGGTGGGGCTATGTCTGCCCTTTCTAGATAAGGACTACATGTCGCTTACTTAAACTTCTAACTAGAACACAGGCCCGTTGATTGCTTCTGTCCAGAGGGAGGTCCCGGGCAGCAAAACCTAACAGAACATGGCTGCATGCCCTTTAAAAATCCCAGCACCCCACCTAGTGGTTACTGGTTAGAAATGCAGGGAAACTCCCTTTTCTCACAAACACATCTAGGACCACCTTTAGGTGTCCAAATCACATAAGGCCACCCTCTAATCTAAACGGGAACCCACCTAAGGGGCCCAGTTCTGGGGATCCCTACATATATATATTTATTGTGTGTGTGTGTGTGTGTGTGACTATATAAATTACAAAGTAACACTACTACTATATGTATATATAAGAGCAGTGCTTTGCACTCTAGGATTATGAGTAAGAGCATAGTTCCACAGGAAATGAAAAAAAAAAAATTTTTACTGTGTGTGTGCCTTTCTCTGGATCAACTAGCAGTTAGGCAGGTTATATAAGGTTGATCTTGATGGACGTTTTTTCAACCTAACTTACTATGTTACTATGTAGAAACCAAGGGGTGATGACTATGTTCTACATATTTAGGGTAAAAGGGAAAAATATAAGAATAATGATACCCCGGCAGTAGATGCTGGAAACAGGAAAATTTATTAGGTTTAAGAGAAATATGGTACTAAAGTTGATTTAAGAGGAAGGGTGACTGGCCCAGTCTTTGTAATTTTCAGTTTCAGGCGTCACTCTGCTAGGATGATATTGTGGCTAGACAGTTTTGTTCAGTCGCAGTAATCTAGGGGGTGGGAGGTCATGTTTGGATAGAATGTGCAGAGAATATATACTGAAAACCAAAAAAACTAGTGAACAGCAGTGTCTGTCTGAAATGGCTGTTCATTGTCATTCATTGTCTATTGGAATATAAAGATCACATGACCAAGTCACATGGTGTTTAGAGCCAGTACAAGAAAATGGAATTGCAGAACCTTTAAAAACCTTTAACAAAAATATGCATTTAATGTTGACATTCTGGTAAGAAATTACAGTTTTTGCCACTATAGAACTGATTTTATCAATTTGGGAGTCATAATACAAGTGCGACGTAGAATTTCTAGAGGAGGCAGAATTTATTGCTATACTTGTCTGTACATTTTCCTATGTTCATTCCATTAAGAATCGTTAGAACACTGTAAAAAACTACATGGAAAGTAATAGTGTGAAACATTTTACAGACCTGATAAATTCCACACATTTTGCTATATATTTAAAGCATTAATAAAATTTATTGTTAACATTTCTGTAGTACAAATTGTGAAAATTGTGCTAAACGGACAGGAAATTAATCTGATATCTAAAATTACTCTTTGCAATAAAATAAAATATTTCAGCATGGTGGACTTTCAGTACAAGGCTACTAAACCTGCAGATTTTATTTTTATTATATTAATACTTTCATTAAAATGCAATCAATGACTTTTTGAGGGTGGAAATGGTTTTGTCTCTGTATTAATGAGAGTGCTGAGCTTTTTTTGTAAATCTATTACAAATGGTACATTCACTTTGGCCATCCTCCCTTCTTCACACTTCTTTATAAGAACTGGGTGACCATATAAAGCAATGGAAAAAGGGTATAAAGTAAGTGGAATATTTGCCATATGGTGCTAAAACGCTTGTGATTGCACATATTGCTTACATATTGAAAATTGCAAGCAATATGTGCTACACCCTCTGTGCCAACTAATCTAAATAGAACTTTCTGGCTCCATTTTAAAAAAATAATGCATTTAGAAGACAGCAAAACATCTTCATATTTTACCATCTTGGACCATATATTAGAGTAAAAGCTATGGCCATGAGGGGAATTTGAAAGATTTGTATTAACAAAACACAACATTTGAAGAGACAAAATGGCATATATACACATACATGGCACAGATATACCAAAGCATAAATGCATTATATAGAGTCAGTATTAAAAGCATCTAATGTGCCCAATAGGCAGGCAAGACAGAGACAGTTGATCCTTCTCTGCTTTCAACCCTGTGTGTGTATTTCTACATACAGCTTAGAATACAATGCTCATATTGTTAATATGATGAATAAAAACCCAGATAGATGCCATATCTTCCCCATAATACATGACATACTAGCAGATGTACTGTCATGCATGTGATTACAAGCATGATAGCAATAATGACCAAAGACAAGAAACACAAGACAACAACCCTATGAGCACAACAATGATAAGATTTAAACCTTGAAAAGCCCAGGAGGGAGCCCTTGTTTGTGCAAGATGATGCTTAAACCCCTTTTGTCTGCTACATTGTTTGATGGAATGATGGAGGCCGTCAAGATTCTTAATTGCTTTTTGGTATGAGGGGAATATAGTCCATAAAGCATTATGACCTACGCTACAAGTGAATATACAACTTCACGGTAGTAAAAGGGTAATTGGCTGCTTGCTGGGGTATCCAATGCTATTGTGGATTTTTGTTAGATTGTTTTAATGAAAAGTAAGTATCACAGAGAACATAGATCTTGTCTGTGTTAATAACAAATTGTTCATTTGTCTTCATATCTGTGTGTTAGGGAACTGGTTTTCCTTGACTTGAGCATATCTACAGCTGGAGATGGTACCTTTTTTCAGCAATTCTACTGGTGCAGTCTTTTACAGTTTAAATTCTGCTCAGAGGAAACTCTGGCAATGTAGTTCACACTTATGAAGTCCTGTGATTTGATTTCTTGACTGAAAAGTGTTAGAAGAAGGAGAAAAGGATGATCCAATAAGGATTACTTTGATTACAGAGAAAGGCAGAAGATGTATGTTTTCACTAGTATTTTTATAGATTTCATTTTGTAAACCAGAAAACATGACCTAGCTCCTAAATAAAGACAAATAAATATCTCCCTCTTCATTTTACCAATGAACAATAAAGTATTACAGTTTCCTAATATCCGTCACGCCGGCCTTATGCCAGTAAACAGTTCAGCGTCTCAAGCAGCTTTGGGCAAAAGTTAAGAAATTTTCACATACTAAATGGAAATTAATGGAACACCTCATCAAATCAGTTACATTCAATGTACATTTTCATTAGAATAAATCAGATTGCATAAAAACAAGGTGTAACGGTATAATGTTAATAGAAGTAGCAGCTGAGACATCAGCAGATCTGATTCAGTGCAACATTTTCCTCTATACAATAACTTACATATGAACATCATTAAGCTGGCACTATCACCAAATTCCTCTTGTTTTTAAACAGTTTCTTGTAACCACCAACACTTGCTTAGCAAATAGGTGGAAGCCGGGTATTGCTTGCATTGATAGAGCACATTTTCCCCAGACTTTATTATTAACCAGATATTGTAATCAAATGATTTCTCCGCATGTTGGTTGAATTAGGGTTGGGGTTGGGTTATGCATGAGAGGCTATTTGCAATAATCAGCACAAACTATGTGACGTCAGCATTCGAACAACCTCGACCTTCAAAGATGCTTCCTAGGTAGAAGTAGGTTGATAGGATCTCAGGGACATCAATAAAAGCAGCCCACCCAAGTACCACAATGTTTTTAATTTAGACATGAAAAAAACATGAAAACATTTAAATTGAATAATATATATGAATAATATATATATATATGAAAATATAATATATGGTGTCTGTGAAATGGATGTATATGGTTTCAAAAAGGCTGTTCCCATCTTCGCTGAAAAATTTGCGAACCTTTCAAAAGATTCACGAAATGGCAAAAATGACGCGAGTCGTTTGCCGCCTGCAGCTATTCTTTTGTCGCCCGCAGCTATACTTTTGTCGCCCACGGCTATTCTTTTGTCGCGCGCCTATTCTTTTGTCGCCCATGGCTATTCTTTTTTTGACGCACGACTATTCTTTTGACGCGGGTGACAATTTTTGGACGCGCAGCAAATTTTTCCGTGGTAAATGTTTTCATCTGTTTCTCAAAACAATCCGCCAATGGCAAAACGCGGATATTTGCCATGAATACATGCCTGGCGAAACATTTCGCCCATCTCTAATCATCATCATTTATTTACATAGCACTAGTGGTACAATAAATAAAGGTTACAGAATTAAACAGTAGGATTAGAGGGACCTGCTCATATGGCCTCACTACAAACAACTATAATTCTCCCCCACCAATGCTTGTACAATTCTTTCCATCCTGTGTTAAACAGTATGGCTAATATGGCGTGCGTGTGATAAATAACGCACGTGCGTTAATAAGCATGCGCAACAAGTAGCACGCTGCATTAATTAGCTCGCGTTGCATTGAATACCACACGAAAATAGTCTTTGTGACTTAAATAACGCAAACAGCTTCGCGTCTAAATTAACGCAAATATACTTTTAGTGAATCGTGCGTTAAGACGCGAAAAATAAGACACGATAACATTTTTTACACATGCTATAAATAGCGCTCGTTTTATCGCACTTTAGTGAATCAACCCTATTGTATGTTTAGCAGACCAATACTTCTCACAAAAAAAAATTTCCACTGCATGCCAATAGCACAAATGTAAAAAAGTGTTAAGTATAAAATTATAAAAATGAATTTCTGTGAGAGACAAATTATCATGGGTTTTACCTTTTCCCAGGGTGCAATTAAATTGCTTTTTTTGGCAGGAAGAAAAATGCTGTGAAATAAAGCTATCTGTGTGTGAGAAAGAAATTTGCAGGAGCCATAAAAGGGTTATCTCATAAGATAGGGTGAAGTCATAAAAAGAAACAGTTTGGTACATTAATATTCCATAAGAAGAAAGAGAACTTCAGCAAGAGATTTATGGGAACATGACAACAGACAGTGCCTCATATTCCTAAATCAAACACTCAAACATAAAATGCATGCTTAGGGGCCACTGTTTTGGGTTTTTTTTCTGTTCAGCTTGGGTTATACCATTTCATTTGGACTTTTCTAATGTATATTTTACTTTCCGTTAGCACAAGTGGTTGCTTATAACAAGTAAAATGTCAGCTATAACAAAGGGCAAACTATAAGATGGCATAATTAAAATATTCTAATGGCATAAGGCTGCTGTGCCACTTTTAATAATCAAGACCATGGCCATTTAAAACCACCCCCTTGTCTCTCCTTTCCATGTCTAGGGTAACAGTGTTCAGTCCCAATCTGGAGTTCATTGCACATACAATTCCAGTACCCTGTATCCTGAGGCAGCACACTGCTTGGGTAGCAAGTCCTAGATGTGAAAGAGATGGACTGTGGCAGTAAAACCAACAGGTAGGCTGTGCTTGCTTGGGAGGTTCTGCCTTTTATGGCGCATGGCTATGGGCTGTGGAAAGTATCCCTATGCCATTTGTAATCTTTTAAAGAAGCAGACTTGAATATGGGCTCTATTTTCCGATATATGCAGAGCGCATATGTTATTTCTGTGTAACAGCCGGCATAATTAAAAATCTTTGAAGTGGCAATGACGCTGCAAGTGAAAGCTTAAAAATCAGCTCCAGTCTAGTTGTGTAGTATTCAGCAGAGCTACTAAAATTTTGTAAGATGCTAACGTTCTTATGTAGTTTTACTAGCCTAGTTAGTTTCCAAAGTTCAGTGAAGTATATAGTTCTGGCATAAATGAGGGAGAAATTATGAATGTGGCCTTTTATGAATAGCCCATCCAAAGCACTTACATGTGGCTCCATAAGGGTAAGCTCGGCATTAGTACAAATGTAGCAGCTTTAAAAATAGGTACTCCATTTTACACTAGTTATATCTATCAGTTGCAGGACTAGCATTTGTCATTGTATATTCTCGGAGGGTAAATAGTTAGGAAAAACTAAAAGGAGCAGTTTTGTGCCCCAACAAGGACTGATAGCTGGAGGTAGTTCCCCTTAATGGCAATAATAGCCAAAAGTGAAGGGACAGCAGTACTGAAAAGAAATTCAGGTTATAGTCACTCCCTGAACCATTTCTGCTATAGGGGATCCTGACCACTATTGCTAGAAACCCTAAAGGTAAACCTTAAATCTACCAAGCTGTCTCCAAAGTGGTGTCATAGAACCCTGCTTTACCTATGACTATTTGATATTATCTACTACATTACTACCTCATTTGCTTGTGAGTAATAACCCTGTGGAGTGTCTTTGACAATATACCCTTTGTTGGTTTGTTTTCAAGAACCTCTGGCATCCTATATTTTATTTCTTCACAGCAGTTGAGAGATGTAGTTGCTCAACACCCTTTCCCTTCCTTCTCCACTTAGAGAGGACCCAGCTGGGTAAGAGCGCCCATTGTGACCCATGTACTACCTTTACTAGCTGGACAAGGCCTTTTTAGCCAAGGTAGGGCTACACATTTGTGGCATATTCTCCAGCAGACTTGTATGCCGAGCATCACCACGTAACCTGGTATCAAAACTCGAGAGGAAATGGGTTATCTCGCTGAAGGCTATTAGCAAGGCAAACTAATTAGTGAAATAGTAACTGGCAAATAAATTGCAGTGTTTGTTTCTTCGGTAGCCAAGATTTTAGATTACAAGCATTCCTACTGTAAAAACATATCCTAAAACCTAACATGGAGCACTAAACACCTTTAACATATGGTCAATTAACGTTGGTTGCTTAAAATTGTACCACTGAATTACCCCTTAAAATCTGTTTCTTGTTGATAAAAAAAAGTGGCAGGCAAACACAAATTTATGAAGGAAGACAAAGTGGCAAATGAAAGCAACTTCTCTGTAGAATACCCCATGATAATTAGGAGAGAGCTTTATTACCGTCCATTTGGGTGATAATTACCGATTTTAATTTACAAACAGCTATTCCTACTGAGAGCACAGTTAATTTGTCTAGCAGATCTGATTCTTTCATGTTGTGCTGTTCTTGCACTGACTGTTCATTTGCACAGGTCTTGTAAAGATTTGAGACTTGAGAAGATTATTTTAAATGCTAACTAAACATTCAGTATCAAACGGATTTCTGGTCTCTGTAATTTAACTGCTTCTGTGGGTGTTAAGTGACAACAAAGGCAAATGTTTGCATTCGTTTAGAGCAACCAATTAGCAGTTAGCTTTTACTGGGTTAATGGTGAAAATTACAACATAACCCAATGTTTGAGGGCACGTTTATAAATAGAATCTTTTATGTAACAAATTTGTGTTTATTTAACAGAACCATAATTAGTAAAATATTTCCAGAGTTTATATTTAAAAACATATGGTTACAGTATAATACAGTAATATATATATTATATATGGCAATCAGCACTGCTTTGTTACAGAGCTCACCTCATATAAAGCCAATATAATCCACATTATTTTGAGGAAAAGATAGGTATTTGGCAAAAGTATTACAGCATATTATCTGTTTATATTAAAGGGTAAGTCAATTCTCTGTAAAACTGTACCCCCTCCCCAGGGCCAGAACTAGGGGTAGGCAGAAGAGGCACATGCCTAGGGTGAAACTTTGGGGAGGCGCTAGGCACTGACCTCTCTATCTGCCTACCGCTACTTTGTGCCCTTGTCGTCCCCTGACGATTGGCCTGTCCCTGTAGGCATGTGCACTAAGCCCCGCCACACCATCACCGTATATATGTTTCACTTTGGGATATAACAATCAGTCAGGAGGAAGGACATAGTGAAGTTTCTCCAAGGTAGAAAAACTGTATTTTGCTTTAAACAGTGAATTTTTTAACCCTTTCAATACCAGGGAATATAACGAAATACCAAACAGCAGATTATAGGGGGAACTCCACCAAAACACAACTTAAACTTTTTGAAATTATACATCATTATACATAATTTTAAAATACGCAGTCCCATTTCAACCAACCCCATATCATGAGGGAGATAATGATCCAGTCCATGACATGAAATAAGGTCTCAAAAAGGCCTGCAGTGGACCATTATTTCTCTCATGACATGATATTGGTTAACATCTCTGCAAAGATCCACTCATGGAGACCTCACTAAACAAGCAGATTTATTTGTGCATGGTCATTATAAACCCCAACATACTCTAACATATTAACAAGGCTTAAGTACCTAGGAACTGTTGTTTAGTAAAAGTAGTTTATTGGAGCTGGATTCTTAAAACCACATTGCTCCATAATTTTGTCCAACTGTCCTGGGCCAGAGTCCCACTTAAAGGAGAATTAAAGCTTAACAAAGAAGAAGGCTAGAAATTCTACAGATTATGGCTTGTGGTTCTGTACTAGTCCAAGGCAACTAAAACCCTTTAGCGGGAAAGATCTGTGCCTCTGTCGATGACCCCTCTATCTCCCTATCTTCAATTGTACTGATTCACTGCACATGCTCTGTGTTGCTGTCAGTTACTGAGCTTAGGGACTGACTCACAATATACTTCCAAATCCAGTATTCCATTTCAGCTACCTCTTTCAGGCAGGCTATCACTCCTGTGCTCCTGTTGTAGCACTAATTACATGTAGACATCATATAGGATAATGGAGGACACCTGACAATGCAGGGCTTTGCTGCAAATTAGTGTTTATTAGTGTGTCCCACAACATGTTTTGGGCAAAACCCTTTTTCAAGTGATATTTGTTATTATATATGTTGTGGGACACACTAATAAACACTAATTTGCAGCAAAGCCCTGCATTATCAGGTGTCCTCCATTATACTATATAATGACTCACAATATACTGTGTGTATAGAATATAAATGTCACAATATTACGCTGATTAGAAAATAATTCAAATTGAAACCAGCACAGTTAGAATTAGAATTTAATCATTAGCTTTTCTATGACAGGCAAGCCTTATTTTTTGCTTGATAATTTGCTACAACCCAACAGCTTCCCTACAGCTGCCCAGAGCACACTGAGCATGTGCTTGTCACCGACATTTCTAAAAAAAAATCTAAAATGGTGACCCCCTGGAACAAATTTGAAGGTCTAGATCATTTCTGTCATAGAGATGTTAAAAATTCAGGTCGGTGCATCAAGCTCAGTATATAAAATATAGCATTTCTATCCACATTTGTTTTTAGGGTTTGATTCTCCTTTAATGTAAGACCCTGTCTAATGTCTTTGTATTTCCCATACATTAACTGGGTCCAAACCTGAACAGCACTATGTTTGCTTTACAGATCATCAGCACTGGTGAGGAGATTGTCACTGGAGAATTACTTTTGCGTCTGTAACTTATTATACAGGTATGGGATCCCTTATCCGGAAACCCATTATCCAGAAAGCTCCGAATTACGGAAAAGCCGTTTCCCATAGACTCCATTTTAATCAAATAATTCAGAATTTTACAACTGATTTCGTTTTTCTCTGTAGTAATAAAACAGTAGCTTGTACTTGATCCCAACTAAGATATAAAGAATCCTTATTGGGGATAGAACAATCCTATTGGGTTTATTTAATGTTTTATTGATTTTTTAGTAGACTTAAGGCATGGAGATCCAAATTATGAAAAGATCCCTTATCCGGAATACCCTTGGTCCCGAGCATTCTGGATAACGGGTCCTATACCTGTACCTACATATCAAAGGTATCGCCTAATGCTTTCTCTATTTTCCCTGATGATAACTAACATTACAATAGTCCTATTTGCAGTGCATTATACTGTATATACACAATACAGTAGCATTATGATAATACACAGGTAAAAGCAAGAAGTGCTCAACTAATTTTCTGTGGACCAACAGAAAATAGGCTACAGAAAACATATCAAACAAACACTTAATCACAGATTTTTTTTTCTCAAACAGCCTGCTCAATCAATTATAGACAATGCAATTTTGTATGATACATTGATATGATCTTCTGTGGAAATGACTAAGTTCAAGCATAGCTTTTGAGGCTTTGAAACAAAAGCTTTGAGCCCTAGACATAAAATCATTGGTGGCACCAAGAAGATAAATCATTTTCATACACACTGCTTTCATGACAGTTATCTTTATATCTGATCCAGGTTTTTGTCTTTACTTTATAAAGTTTGATATTTAATGGTTTGATGACATGTGTTTTGCTTTAATCTGACATTTGGATTGCAGGTGCTGGACTGTGTTTGTGATGGGTTGATGCTATTCTGGAAAACTGTATCTGAAACACTGTCTCCCACATGCAGTAACCACTGGAGATTAGACTACTGGTGGGGTAGTACATTAATGACACTGGTTTTCTCAGTTTCCCACTCCATTACATGTGAAGCTGTGACTGTTGCTAAGGATTTAATTGACTTGCTTCAAATTAAGCTACCATTATGTACATTCTTATCTTCTCAATTAATTGTTATTAACATTATAGTAAACGTTTTACATGATGCTGAAGAAGGACCAGGCAGAACGGTACTATTTCCTTAATACTTAAATGAGCATTAGCTGAGCTACCAGAACTTTCTCTTATCTTAAAAGGGAAAGTCCTCCTCTTATTTTCTTTAAATGTGATATAGACATTGATCTTCTCAGACAATTTGCAGCCAATTTTATTTTAATTCAGCTGACAGAAGGAGGAAAGCCTAGCAGCCAAAGAACAGGTTGATTTTTGGAGTAAATTGTCATTATTATTTATAAAGTGTCTTTCTATGAAGTCCATCTTCCAGTCTGTCATTTAAACCACTGCTTGGTTCCTAGGGTCAAAGAAACCCCTTAAACTCAACAATTAAAATGTATATTTCACTGTTTGTGTAAGATTCATTTTAAGGTGAATGTGTCCTAATTTTTATTGCCCCCAACCTCTATGTTTGGTGTTAGAGTCTGTAAAGAGTACATCCTGTGAAATATGTTCTTGTACAAGGGTTAAGGAAAAGTGAGTCAGTAAGATGGTTATTCTATTTAAATATAATATTAAAGCAAGCAGCAGTGTCACAACTTTTTATGGTATTACTATATTACACCGCTCACTTTGCAAATAATTGATTCTACAATTTAAAATGTTATTCCTGAACCAATAAAAAAAAAACGCTGATATCTTTCTATCCCATTGTTCTGCTGATCAGCTGCTGAGGGGGAAAGGGAGGGGGTAACTTACAGTGCATGTTACTGAAGTTTATTAGAGCACAAATCACATGACTGAGGGCACCTATGAAACTAAGAATATGTGTAGCACCACGTCAAGTTTCAAAATTAAATATAAAAAAATTAGTTTTTTGGAAAAATGGATTTCAATGCAGGATTCTGCTGAAGGAGTACTATTAATTAATGCATTTTGTAAAAAAAAACATGTATTCCCATGACAAAATACCTTTAAGTTAACCAGGCCCCATAGGAAATTATTTTTTGGCCCCCATCCAACCCTGATGCTGTGAACTTGTCAGTCACTCAAGGTCAACCAGTGACCTCTGTCCCCTTCGAACCCACTGTTCCCCTGGGTCACCCGCTGCAGTTGTTGGGTCTGTTCCCCCTATAGTTAAACTACTTGCAAGCAGCCATAAATGGATTCAATGAATGCTTATGTGACTGTTTAATAAACTGCAGGAGTGCCAGAAAGGTCACCAGAACATGCATGAGAAACTCACATATTTGTATAACATCAATTTCCCTAGGAAATTTTGAATACCTTTTAAAATTGCTAACATAATAATGCTTTGGACCTAAGTGTCCAGAGCATTGCTCATCCAAGTTTAAAGCTTAGTACTGGAACTATGAACACTGCAGACAGCACAGTAAAAGGAAAAGAAAACCCTTTAAGCTAGAATAAACAACAAATTTGGTAAGAATGAACATATAATACATGTATGGGATCCCTTTTTCCGAAAAACTTGTATTATGGGTAATAATAGTTTCCCTTACATAAACTAGGAATTACATTTAAATTGCTTTTTCACATCACAGCAGAAGCCAGAAATCCATCAGATTTCTACTATCAAAGATGAACATTTTTTTAGGTTTTACCGATTTTAGACCAATTAAAAACACCGTGTGCATGTTCTGTCACATGATTTTATACGCCAATGTGTTTCTAATTAGCAAACTGTCTGCAAACAGTATTATTTCCGTGTACATTTAGTATCTGGTTCTAGCTACACTCTCACATCTGAAAACAATGTGCAACACAATCTGTTGTGAGTTTACAGAGCTTGACTGTAGAATATTTTACTAACGAGAAGTTGAAGCTGAAACCATTTCTACTCTACAAGGATTTATAAAACAGCACTGGTTGTCAGCTTTAATATTTGTTTTACAGTGAAACTTGTCTTGAATGCCTTTTAAAGCATCGGAACAGGTAAACACTGGCTCTGTAACTAGCTGAAATCACTACATAAATGCGACCAAGGGACTATTAAATCTAGGACTATTGTAGCCATTGCATGTTTAATCAAAACCTTGCCAATGCTTTGTCTACATTTATGACTGTGCTAAGCATTTTGCATTTAGGGATCAGCTCTTCAAAAGTATTTGAAATATGATTGTTAACAACTATATCTTCCAGGTATTACAGTACAGAATAACAATCACAGGGCTCATTTACAAATGGAAAAGAAGTGGCACAAAAAAACTAGCACAGGGCACCAAATGTTTTGCTTACAATTCATCTGCCTGCCCCTTTGAAGCTTCCCAACACCAGCAGGAGTAACTCTTTCTACCTCCAGAATGGACCAAGAAACCTTCATGGCACGCTGGTAGGCGCAACCAGCACCCACAAAATATGCTTCCATATATTTTGACCTGCGGTGACGCCTATTTTGTCACAGTTTTTTGTGTTGTAAACCCATTGCAAGCTATCTGTAGGTTTTTGTATTTTACAGGAATACTGTCAGAAAATAAAATGCCTAATTATTAATTTTTGCCCTTAAATTCTATGTCGCTTATCTAATTTAATTCCATGTTGTTTATAGCATTTGGTAACATTACAGAATGATGTATGATATTAGATTAGTGAAGGAGAGAAGGTAATAACCCTGTGAAGGGCAGAGTTGCAGGATTATGGGAAAACGAGGAAGGGATGGAGGCAAAGTAGCAAAATTTTTACCCCATTCCAAAATGGAAGCATGCTCCATCAATATTCTGCCCAAAGTGTGCTCCGCAGCAGTGAAGAATAAAAATCTGATGAACAAACCAGTTTTAGGCTAATGGCACATCAGACAGTTTATTACTGCTACCATAAGCTGAAAAATAGCAGCAGTCAAAAGCCCACTATTCTGCCTGTCACCACGTCCCTCCACAATATATAGAAAGCCTCATTTATGACTGCAAGTGCAAGTGCGGGAAAGCAAAAACAAATGCAACATTTTGAACATATTAATCCTATTGATTAAAGATACCTATGCCCTAACATGCACCTTGTTCTTCCACATAGTTGCACTTAGAACCACCATCCTGCTCTTAGGATAGGCACATAAATGCACCTATTGACACTGGGAAACCCTGGAGCTTCTGCCTGGACATGGCAATAATCTCATGGTTCCCATAGCGGGTTGTGTCAATTTGAACACTAAGGGGTAGATTCATCAAAGTACGAGTTCGAATCCCAAAATTGGATTAGATACAATAATTTCTGATAATTTAAGATGTCATGAAAATGCTTACAAAAAAATCGTATTAGTCACGATAATATTGTACTGGTGATCCAAAAGTCACTAAATTTTCGTATTCCAATGTTCGTAAGCGGCAGGAAAACTTTTCTGACTTTGATCCTTCTGTGCTTTGGAAGCCTCCCATAGGACTCAATGGCACTCTGCAGCTCCAACCTGGCCTAAGGAAAGTCACAATAATGAAGCTTTTTAATGAATCCGAAACTTTCATACTAAGCGCATCAAATATGATTTTATCGTGCAAATTGTCTCAAGGTATGAAAAAGTTGCGCAAATTAACGAAAAAAGTCGCAAAAAATACGCCCAGTCCGAAAACTTAGAAAAAATAAGTTTTTTTGTATTCGTATTTAATCGTACTTTAATGAATGTGCCCCTAAATACGTGCATTGAAGGAATCAGAAACTAATGCAGTTTTTGCTACTTGCCAAAAGTGATGCAATATCTACTTTAAAAATGCACATTTGCAATGTGTTTGGTGGATGCCATTCTTTGTGTGGGCATAATGATGCTTGAATTGTGGGGGGAAACAGTGCAACGTAGAGAAAACCACAGAGATTTGCATCTAAATATTGAATTTTGCACACTGCACCTGGTAAGTAAATGTGCCTTAATGACTGGGGCATTTGAAGCCATCAAAGGTCATGTCAAGTGAATGTTTTTAAACATATTCTGCCTGTTGCTGCTACATGTATTTTAGGACCAGAGGCGGGTCAAGTCGGCTGGGCGCCCTAGGTGACGCGCCTGGCCACCTCGCACTTACTGCACATGCGGGGAGGCCGTAGAGGAGGGAGCGCTGTGCAATGGCACGCGGATGCCATGCAGGGAGGGAGCGCCAGGAAATCTAATGTCTTGGTAAGAGATCCCAGACTAGGGTTGGCAACAGAGGTAACTGCCTAGCTGCCCCTCACTATTGCACCCTAGGCACAATAGCTACTCGTAGCTCTGTGTGTCTTCACCCTAAAAGTAGCAAAGCAAATGGGATCCCCTGTTGCTCTATAAGACTATTATCACACAGGTATGAAACAGTAGCACTGTTTTTCACTGCTACTAAACCCCAGAAAATACCCTGCCATAGACAATACTAAGAATTGCCTCTGCTAAAACACATGTAGAGACAATCATCAGTAAATGATCGGCATTGCCTATTTTAGTAGCCACAACAAGTATCTGCTACTCATAGCTCTGTGTGGCTTCACCCTGAATGAAGCAAAGCAAATGAGATCCCCTGTTGCTCTATAAGACTATTATCACACAGGTATGAAACAGTAGCAGTCAAAATGTCCCCCACTAACTATCAATTCTTCCCTAATCCAAGGGTCCTGAACAGGGCTGGAACTAGGGATAGGCAGAAGAGGCACCTGCCTAGGGCGCAACAGTGAGCGGGCGCTAGGGAGATACCTCTGTTGCCACCCCTAGCCTACTAGTAGTTCAATGTGTCTTCATTCTCAAGTTGTTTGAACAACAGTACAATGTAGATTTCGAATGCAAACCTTTTATGAAGCCAGTTGAGTGGAGATATATGAACAGCCTGATTGAGATAGGGAGAGGATTCATTTTGACAGAAGGTGTATTTGCAAAACAACATTCTATGCACAGGGAAACCATTGCAAAGCAATTCAGTTCCCAGACATGTTGTTTTGCCTAAAAAGACTGTGAACATTTTATATATCGGCTATTAGAGTGAGATCTAAAACTGCTACGTGTCATCCTGTTCTGCTGAAAATCAAATTGCTTTCTATAGTATCTGTCTGTCTATCATTTCATTCCTCTCAACTTGTTGGCAGTTCACCCATGTGCTTTATTAAGTAAGGCCTATTCAACTTGCGGCTGCTGTGAGGCTCTTCTGTCCTAATTCCGTCAGGAATATAATTCTGGCAATGAGAATTGGATATGAGCTATAATACATAAACAAACTAAAAGACTTGAGTGAATAAAAAGAAACTTAAGAGACCATATTGTTTAGAATGATGTCCCTGGGCCACATATAGAGGAGTTTGACATTGCCAGCCTGGCTATAATGTTGGGATTCCTATGCAGAGAGATTGCATTTCTTTCTAGAAGCAAATAAAGTGACTGACCCTGTGCAGACTCCTGAGTGTCATAGGCTTTAAGACTTATGAGATTGTGTGCCCTTTGGTAGGATTAACATAAATGCTACTTATACACTTAGGGGCTGATTTATCAACATTCTAATAAACTCATTTCCACGAAAATCACAAATGTCTAGCCATTTATTAAAAGAGCCAAATAAAAAAATCACGAACAAATTAAAATGTGGAACAAAAACAAAAATCACAATTTTCCTACGGATCTTCGCAAACTTACAAAGGAAAAAAAACAAAAACCTCTAATTAAATAAAGATTATTAAAATTTGCCTAGGACAACTCCCATTGACTTCTACATCACCTCAACAGTTTATAGGTGGTGCAATTTTATATTTGCGTTTTTTGTGGTTTGACGTATAATAAATGGAGAAAGATTATTAAAAAAAATACTTTTTAGTGCAACAAAGCACTAATCTTGGAAAAAAAATGCAAAAGTGAATATATGTCCACCTAAATGGTAGTGTTGAGGCTTCCGTAATTGAGAAGAATCTGGGGTTTTTTGTAGATAACAAGTTGTCTAATCCCAGGCAGTGTCATTCTGTGGCTACTAAAGCAAATAAAGTGCTGTCTTGTATAAAAAGGGCATTAAAGGAACAGTAACACCAAAAAATTAAAGAGTTTTAAAGTAAATGAAATATAATGTACTGTTGCCCTGCACTGGTAAAAGTTGTGTGTTTGCTACAGTAACACTACTATAGTTTATATAAATAAGCTGCTGTGTAGCCCTGGGGGCAGCCATTCAAGCTGGAAAAAAGGAGAAAAGGCACAGGTTACATAGCAGATAATGGATAAGCTCTGTAGAATACAATAGTGTTTTATCTGTTATCTGCTAAGTGTCTGTGCCTTTTCTCCTTTGAATGGCTGCCCCCATGGCTACACAGCTGCATTCTTTATATAAACCATAGTAGTTTTTCTGAAGCAAACACCCCAGCTGTACCAGTGCAGAGCAGCAGTACATTATATTGGAATTTCTTTTATACACTTGAATTTTTTGGTGTTACTGTTCCTTTAACTCAAGGGAATGAAAGCATAATTTTGCCTCTTTATAGGTATCAGGTAAGGCCTCACCTTGAGTGTGCAGTTTTGGGCTCCAGTCCTTAAGAAGGATATTAAAGAGCTGGAGAGAGTACAATTAAACTGGTAAAGGGGTTGGAAGATATAACTATGAGGAAAAACCACATTATGTTTGTTTACTCTGGAAAAAGGCATTGTATAATTACAAGTACATTAGAGGATATTAGGATATTGTAGACTGATAGGCTTTTATATGCATGTGTATATATGTGCAATGGGGGTAATTTGGTGAGTTTGGATTTGATTAACAATTGTCTTTTTTCAAACATGATTAACTATGTAAGTATGTAGCTATATACTTAGTACGAAAGAAAGGTATCAAAAATCAGCTTAGCCCATCAGTGTTCTTATTGTAAACTCAAACACCAGCAGAGCAATTAATGTGCAATCATCTACAACACTGCTGGGGTTAGTGAGGGCAATGTGCCCTTGGGGGATGCAATAATAGCTACACATACATTATCCAACATTTCCTGTGCTTTTCACCTTAAACATATTCCATTCTTATCCCAGTCAGTTAACAAACTGGTTTGTGTATGTGATATCAGGTGAGTGCTTCAAATAAAAGTGCTAAAAATAAGATAATATTAGTTGCCTGATAAATCTACTGTACTGCAGACGACTTATCTCCTGCAAATGCTTTTCCACTGGCCATAATGTCAATCGCTGGTTAAAAGGAAACAAGGGATGTTTTGTAGCTTGCGGTAGCTAAGATTTATTGTGAGTGCCAAAGTATCCTGTGTGCCATTGCCCGTCTTGCAGCACATGTTTTTCTTGTTTTGCCTTTGTTTTATTTTCAGTGTCTTCATTCAACACCAATAAACATAGGCACAACATTACCCATATTTTCATTTAAAGCCAGGTATATTTAAATATTGTATAGTGCTTCTGTATTCCTGATCCTATTCCAAGTGTTTAGCTTCTCCTGTTTCTTGCTATCCAGAGCCTGCTTCTAGACTAAACCTATTCCCTGAGGTTTATTCATTTAATCTGACCCCTGTTCTTGTATCTGTCTGTTCCTATTATATCATTACCCTAACCTTCCATCTGTGAACACAGCTATAGGGTTGCTTGATGTTCTGCACTGTAATTGAACAAACTGTGGTCAACCTGACTTGCTGTTCAAGGTGCATTTGGCACCTTGGTTTGCTTGTGAAAGTCTGGGAATTGTGTGTTTTGAATACAAGTAATGACAGACCCCACCCTTGATTGGGTCAGACATGGGTGACATGTAAAAGCCTTACATCTTTTTGCACTTACTTAACTGTTTTCTGAGGATACCCAATTCATCAATGGAATCAGCTTCACAACCCAAAACTTGATATAGAAGCAGTTATTCCCCCATGTTTAAAATGAATATTTACTAATTTGGTACTTAATTGCTCTTGCTAGTTAATTTCACTCTCTTGCCAACCTATTTTGGGTCCCGATGTTAAGACAAATGTCACACTAGGCGTTTTTTAGTAAATGCACACTATCAGGAGGAGCAAATTGATATTTTCCACCTTTGAAGGAATGCCTGGTGGGATATTAGCCTAAGGATCCCAGAGTTAAGCAAGATTTACACCAGAGATAACAAACTTCCAACATGATCATTCCTACTTTAGGGACAATGAGAAGTTGAGTTACACGGTGTAACATAAATAAAACAATGACAACTATATCTATTTTTCCTCTGTCAATACATTTATTTTATAGTCACAATTCAGTTTCTTCTGATTGGTGTTGCTATAGTTTTTATAGCTTTTTTTAGCACCAACTTGATACGCTCACAGAGGTTTTCTAGAATAATAGTACTGCAAAGCCATGTTTATTATTTTTTAGGAATATTAGAACATAGAGGAAGCTGATATATCTTGCAGAATGAGCCAATATGTGGGAAAGTTTCATACAGCTTATGTTTTTTCACCTACTCTCTGAATTTGTATCTCCCAGGAGAAATGACATATATTGCCACCCACCTTAGTTCTTCCTTCCTCTGCCCTTACAGAACCCCTGTGTTATTTTATCTAATCGGATTCAGAGGCCCACTCCAGTTGGCCAGCTCACAGTGCTTAAAGAGTTTATGTTTCTTCTTTCCCAGGCTTCAGAGATACTAAAAATAACCAAGAAAGAAAATCTAAACTGAACAGCAGCTATGGAATAAAAATGAATCCTTTGGTGATTGTTTTGAAGAAATTGCTAACATATAAATAGATATATTTTCTACATATTATTTTGCATGAATTTGGAATTGTACAGGTTTAGTTTAGTAGTTTAGAAGTTTAGTAGTCCAGTAACATTTCAGTGTAGCAACATTGCAAAGGAAAGGGTATGTCCCAATTAAAACCTACACTGGGCAATATAAAAACAGAAGAGAAGGTAAGAAGGTCATACTTATTTTGTGCTGGGTTAAATACTGCTTGATCCAGTTGCAGGAGAAAGCACACCGAGCCTGAGTTATACATATCATGTTGGATTTTCAATAGAGGATTATTTTGCATTTAAATATGACCACTAGTTTTGGAGCCTTTCTAACACAGAACAACTAAACAGCAGTATGTCCACTCTAGTGGTGTTTCATTGTGATATAATAAAGTAAAAAATTACTTAATAATCTCTGTATGTCAGGTAACAGCAAGATGACTGACATACAGTAGTGCTGGTAAAGATCATTCTTATTGGTGATTCCACTTGGTCATTCCCTTTATTAGTACAGGTATGGGATCCCTTATCCAGAAACCCATTATCCAGAAAGCTCTGAATTACGGAAAGCCCGTCTCCCATAGACTCCATTTTAATAAAATAATTCAGAATTTTAAAACTGATTTCCTTTTTCTCTGTAATAATAAAACTATACCTTGTAATTGATCCCAGCTAAGATATAAATAATCCTTATTGGATGCAAAGCAATCCTATTAGGTTTAATGTTTAATTAATGTTTTATTGATTTTTTAGTAGACTTAAGGCATGGAGATCCAAATTACGGAAAGACCCCTTATACGGAATACCCTTGGTCCCGAGCATTCTGGATAATGGGTCCTATACCTGTATATGAGCCCCTGTCACATATGCCCTTCTTTTTATACACAGAGGTTTCTGTGGCCACAGATTCAATGTACTGTTACCATAGACAAACTTTAATTCAAATTATTTTGTCATGGAAAAGTAAGCAGCTACATTAGCACCATTTTTATACTTTTTGAATTCTGCAATTTGGTGGTCAATTCAAACATAAAGCAGACAGAAGACCCTTTTGATCATATCACCTTGCTGACAGTATAAGTTTCAGTACAGCTTAGTTTACTTCGGTAAAATAAGAAGATGCTTTTGAGCAAGTTCCATTTGTGAGGTCTGCATGGAATGTCAGCGCTAACAGACAGAGGACATCTCCCACTGCTAAAGAAAACACGCATAGCTTGTTCCTGTACTATTGTGCTGTCAGGCAGAAATTGATTGATTCATTTTACAGATACCCTTATGAGTTCTGTGAGCTTTATGAATGTGAAAAGTACAGTTAAATTTTAACCCTCTGAAGGAAATTTTAACTTGCATTCTTCCGGCATACATTGAACAATAGAAAAAGAGGAAACTTTGCTCTCAAATACAATTTCCCAGCTAAGAAATAGACTAAAGCTGGACATTCACATTAAGGTTTTTTGTTATTGTAGGACCAAGTTTATCCTGAAACAATTTAAAAGTATTTAAAACTACCATTTCAAGTGATATCATTTAGTTGAAGCTGGAAAAATTATCTGCTTGGTCCTGCAAACAACTGGACAATGGATAAATCTCATTGTTAAGGACGAAAATGTTCAAACCTGTCCCGTTCAATTTTCTAACCATTGTTGGATGAATAGTCACTAGATCTATAATCTTTAGGTGCCCACTAACATTATGATAATTTGATGGATTTGTCAGATTGCACTAAAATTGGTCATTAGGGAGAAAGGAAACATGTATGGCTTAGACCTAGGGGCACATTCATGAAAACACGAGTTTGAATCGCAAATGGGATAAATTCGGATTGGATACAATAATTTCTTAAGATCGCAAATATCACGAATATTCTTACGAAAAAATCTTATTGGTCACATATTGGCGATCCAAAATTTTCGTACCAAACGATCGTAAAATGCAGGAAAACCTTTTCGACTTTGATCCTTCTGTGCATGATTTTGGAAGCCTCCCATAGGACTCAATGGCCCTGTGCAGCTCCAACCTGGCCCAAGGAAAGTCACGATACCGAAGCTTGAATGAATCCGAAACTTTCATACTCGGTGTGACAATACAATTTTGTCGCACAAATTTTGTCGTAAAGTACGAAAAATTCCCACAAAATATGAAAAAGTCGCCGAAAATACGCTCGGAGCGTTCATGGATTAGTAGATCTCCCCCTAAGTATTTCCTTCCCAGTATTACACCAACAGACACACAGTGCTGTTTAAATGTTCAGTGCTATAAAAAAAAGTGTTTAATGCTTAGGCAGTCACATTGTGTGAAGGACCATCTTCAAGCAGCATTTCTACCTAGATAAAAAAAATCCAGTGCTAGGCCCAAATCAGATGGTGGAAGCATGTGGTCACCTGCGCCCGAATTTGCACATCTGAATGAATCACAAGTTAGGGGGCTGCACCTGTTTTTTACACTTTGCCAAGACAATCACAAATTACCTTTACTCCTTTACTAAAACTACCTAGTTTGAGCATCCCAGCTATCCAACATACTCATCACAATTTAACTAAATATAATGCACTGTCGCCCTGCACTTGTAAAAACTTGTGTGTCTGCTTCAGAAAGACTACTATAGTTTATCTAAACAAAGCTGCTTTGTAGCCATGAACATATGAACATATGATAAACATATCAAAACATAACATGAAATTATACTAAACATATCATGAACATATGATAAACATAACTTGAACGTTTGTATAACAAACAACTGCAACAATCCAATAACTGTGCAACACCATTAGCGCTGCCAGCTGCCATCCTAGCCCGGAACCACCTACTCCTCAACAAAATCACTTCCTGATACACCTCCTTACCCCTGAGGTGCCAGGAGTGCCAACCACCAATCACTGTGAAACCATTGGTTCCCGGACTCAACCACCCCGCCATCAAAATTTTAATACCAACTCACCTGTATAGGGAGGGAGGGTGGGCGTTTTCCTGTACTGCCTAAGATGGAACACGAAGCGGGAAACTCCAATCCGCTTATTTATTTCCCTTGCCTGCCACATTCAAAACAGTGAATCCCTTGCTAACTGGGAGTGGCTTACCCCTACGGCTCTGGCATGCCCCTTGGTTCCCTACACTTTTGTTACGGGTCACTGGTCACTTTACATCCACCCTTCTGATGTTTAATTATAGCATATAATTAGCAAGCAAAAAAGGCTCTCACTATGTTAAGGTGGCCCTACACAAGCTGGACTATAAATTAGCCAATTGGTTGGCTTGCTGGCTGCACAAGGTGATATACGTGCCCTGCTGTTTTTATTCTGTGTGTATGAGATCATTTTACAATGTACAATGTCTAAGGTATAATCTCAAATTTGATATGGTGCTTACAGGAGCCTCTACTAGCCATAAAGCCTGTCTTGTCAGGTTTATGTTTTATGGTTAGGATTATAGTTGGTACTAGTGCACAGAAAGCAAGGAAGGCCCAGCTACAGGTCAACCTTTCTTGTTAATTAAATGAACCTTACCTTAAAGCTTTGCCCTGGTTGGCTGTACCCATTAGCCCATTGTACCAATTAGCTGAGCCCTTAATTTCTGTTAAAATTAGATATAGTATCATGCATGTCTGTGTACTTCATAACATATCTTAAGTGCTTCTTAGCAATTTTAAGATAAACTTTTAATAAACATAGTCACTTCATTACACTAGACATATATAATAATAATAATATATAAACAGTTATCCAGAAACCCATTATCCAGAAAGTTTCAAATTACAGGAAGGCTGCCTCTGATAGACTCCATTAAAAGAAAAAAAATATCATTTTTAAACATGATTTCCCTTTTCTCTGTAATAATAAAATAGTGCCTTATACTTAATCCCAACCAAGATATAATTAGTCCTAATTGGAGGCTAAAAATCATATTGGCTTTATATAATTTTTCAGTTATTAAGGTATGGAGATCCAAATTATGGAAAGACCCCTTTATCTGGAAAACCCCAAATCCCAAGCATTCTGGATAATAAAGTGATACAGGAAATACAGTATTATATGGTTTCAAGTAATACTTGTATACCCCTTAACATCAAACTAAAATGTTTGTTGCCTTTGATTAATCTGCAACTAAAACCTAGTTCTTCTCAGTATAGGCATTTTGCAGAGAGGTAATACACATGTTATACTGTACTCTACATTGACTGCAAAATGACCTTTTCACTTCTGTTCAAATCTTTGGTGCCCAGTTCATAAACCTTTTTCCTACAGTAACTAAGAACAAATCAGACATTTTTGCAAGATTTATATACTTTCAATAAATAGTTGGTGGTCCAGCAAAAAGCTTATTCTACTACAACCAACTGAAAGCTGTGTTTCTCTGAAGTTTTTATTTTGCTTTACTTTTCTGACATCTGCTGGTGGAACTGATGAAGTGTGCCTAGACTGTTTATACATTATATATACACAATATATACAGTATAATGCAGCGGTCCCCAAACAACAGCCCATGGGCCGGATCTAGCCCCCCAGAGGAATTTACCCACCCCCCGCTGCGTCCTCCCACCTGGCAGTGTAGAGAGAGGACTCAGCGGGGAACGGCACAGGGGAGCTGAGATGAAGGATAGACCGGGGGAACTGGTACAGGTAGGACTCAGTGCCGGTGGGGAGGAGTTGTGAACAGTCTGGTTTGATGGATTGATGGCGGCGGCAGCAGGCGGGATACGAAAGAGTATGTGGGCTAATTCACCAGCTCCGCCCCCCTGTCGGCGGCGGTGGAGGTTGGGGGTTGTGCTGGTGATGTCGGTCCGGCCCCCCAACAGTCTGAGGGGCCCTTGATCCGGCCCCTTGGGTTGGAGGTTTTGGGACCCCTGGTATAAAGTATATATCATATATAGATGCAACTCAGGGGTGCAGCTGCCGCTTGTTATGCCCCTCTACTGACCAACTCCTCTCTCATTCCCTCCTCACACGCTCGCATTCAAGATTTGCAAGGGCTGCCCCCCTTCTCTGGAATTCGCTCCCACAAACTGTCAGACTTTCTCCCCATCTCTCTGCCTTCAAGAGATCTCTAAAAACGCACTTATTTAGAGAAGCTCACCCTAATCTAGTTTAACCTAACCTCAGTGTGCTGCTAAAAGCAATAACCTGTGCCACACCTCTCACAACTCTGGTCATGCCCATTCCCACACCTTGTGTCTCAAGCCTTTCTCCTTAAAGATTGTAAGCTCTTTTGGGCAGGGCTCTCTTCACCTCTTGTATCGGTTATTGATTGCTTTATATGTTACTCTGTATGTCCAATGTATGAAACCCACTTATTGTACAGCGCTGCGGAATATGTTGGCGCTTTATAAATAAATGTTAATAATAATAATGAGGCAAGAAACTTGCTTCAAGTGGTAGCAGCCCCCAAGTTACCAGAGGGGGCAAAAAGCCTCTCCTGGTAACTTTAAGAGCCAAAGTTCAGAGTTTTAAATTGGAATTTCGGCACTGCTAGTGCAGAGAGCTCAATTGTACTCTTTGCATTAGCAATGCGGCCTGACCTTGCACCTCTGCGACTCTTGGAGCATCTGGTACAATGGGGGGGCGGCATAGACCCCAGGGAGGCATAGACCCCAAAAATGCCCCTGCCACTGCTGAAGAAGGTCCCTATGGGGGTCCAAAACGCTGAGTTCATAAACGAGACACAGTGTTTATCTGCAAATCCTTTGAGTACCATTATTTTTCTTGTTTATTCTATTTCTATCATTTTATAACAGATGCCTCTGTGTATTTCTTTCAGACTACTGTATCTTCCCATAGAATTCCATTACTGTTCACTAAGGCCCAAGTATAAAGAAATAGCATTATACAGTAATGAGCGATAAATTCAAATAGATCAATTTAAGGGCAAGAGTAGGGCTATAAATGGGAGTGCAGCACTAAGAAGTCTTCCAGTCCCCATCTTTTCATACGCTAGTGAATTATTATTTCTACTGCATTATTTTAAGTCTTCCTTTACATTTAAGGATTTTTTGAGGGAAGCAACATCTTTGGGTGTTTAGTAAGGAGCTCAGGCAAAAATGCTGGATCAGGTACTTACCAAGGTGCCCCCACCAGCCACGTCACCCGCACCCCCAGCAGGGACCCCTGCTGCACCCCCCCATTCCCCCTCCAGGGGCCCCCCGCCACCCACCCGACGTTGTCCCCTGAGCGCACGTAAATGAACAAGTAAGGGGAGGACATCGGCAGCCAGGGGAAGCAGCAACATCCCTAGTAAACAAAATATATAGCAACTTAGTGCACATGTAGGTACTGATTCAATTCAATTACATTAAGTGGTGGTGTGTGAGACAAAAACAAAAAACAATCATACCATAGGGGAAAAAGGTGCCTCTTAAATTTTGCATTAAATTATTTTATTATTATTATATTCTCAGTTAATTTATGTTCAGTGGAAGCCACAATTGTTAAAAGAACAATTCATTTTTCACCATAACAATCTATTCTTTGCTAGATCATTAGCCCAGTATAATCTTTTCCCATATCAATAATTAAAAATCAATGTATTAAAGGAGAAGGAAAGGCTAATAAAGAGTTAATCTCAAGCTGCAGGCATACCTTCATTTCTCTCAATAGTGCCCTTAAGTCTCCCCATATTTCTTCCGTTCAGATGATCAGAAGCCTCATAGGAAAACAAAATGCTGAGCTGTGTAAAGAAAGTTCCCATAATGCCTCGCTCCTGCACCAAGACTGATGTACATGCTCAGTGTGTAAGACTATGAGGAAGCTTCCTGCTGATTGGCCCCTAAGGGGGGGAGTGAGTTCTTAGCATTCTTGAGGGAGGGGGAGCAGGAGAGAGGAGAGAGCTGTGTGTCTCTGGCACAGGAAAACAAACAGACAAGAAATCCTGTATCTTTTTTCAGAGAAGTCAGTGCAGCGTTTCTGCACTTCCTAAGGGTGGAGGGAGTTCTTAGCATTCTTGAGGGAGGGGGGAGCAGGAAAGGGGAGAGAGGAGAGAGCTGTGTGTCTCTGGCACAGGAAAACAAACAGACAAGAAATCCTGTATGTTTTTTCAGAGAAGTCAGTGCAGCGTTTCTGCACTTCCTAAGGGAGGAGGGAGTTCTTGAGGGAGGGGGGAGCAGGAGAGGGGAGAGAGCTGTGCAGACTCTGGCACAGGAAAAAAAAGAGACAAGAAATCCTGTTTCTTTTGATAAAGGACTCAGTGCAGCGTTTCTGTGAGTGCTTATGGCTGTATTTACATAGACCTTTCCGATAAAGCTTACTTAGTTTTTACTTTTCCTTCTTCTTTAAAAACCAATGAGGAAAAATAGCCCATAATCTATTGCAATTAGTCCACAGTCCATCAAATTGTGTTTATTTAATCCTTCAATATCATAGTCACTTTGTACTTGTGCTTTTAATCAACGTGGAAGAAATGCTTAAACATTGCAGGGTAATGTGGACTCAAAATCAAATCAAAAAAGCGGACTAACTGCCTTTATACAATACTGCCTCCACAAGGTCACAGTAGGCTTGTTCTTTCTACTCCTTATACAAGCCATAGCTTCAATAAACGGAGAGGTTTCAAGGTTTCCAGGTAGGCTCACTCTGTGCTCTCAGGTGCGCTAATGTTCACATACCCTCACAAACAAATGGGGCAAGGCTCCAGCACCGCATTGACTTCCTTCTTCCGCATACATGCTTTTCACCTCTTGGGTATCATCAAGGCATTGCTGCCTTTTATTATGAATCACACTTAACTCTTAGCTGATTGCCATGGTTATCTGTCCACAATCACTACACAAACGTCACAGTAACATATTTTGATCTTAAAATGTCCATACCCCAGAAACCTTCATGTATTACAAGTTACCATCACTACATGTTGGAAATTAAGCAAATCTCTAGTGACTAGGTCGTAACAGTGGCGCTGAGCACATACCTCTTCTGTCACAAGGGTGAGGTGGCCGGCCTGGTATCTGCAGAAGGCATAATTGGCACAGAAGTGTAGGCTCCATCTAAGTATGTAACTATGTAAGTGCAAGGGTAATGAGCAATGGCTGGTTGGAGGAATGTGGAAAAGGAGGTGCAAGAGGTTACCTACCTGCCTACCCCTAGACCCCCTCCTTTGTCATTCCCCTGCCGCTTGTCATTAACGGTGAAGGCAATGACCCATCGCATCGCACCCCCCATGGCTTGGCCCGCCCCTGAAACCTGATGCTTTACACTTACTCCCTCCATCCTTCCTAAGTCCTTCAAACTAATCTTCCTGAGGTGCAGCCTACATTCACTAAAACTGGGGTCACTTAAAGGAAGACAATACCCCCAAACAATGTAGGTCTCTATAAAAATATACTGTATAAACAAGCTCATGAGTAAAACTCTGCTTCATCTAAATAAACTATTTTCATAAAAATATAATTTTTTTAGTAGTATGTGCTATTGGGTACTCCTAAATAGCAAATTGCCATTTCAAGGATTAAGGCCCGCCTCCTGGGATCATAGGATTCAAAGTGCACAAAAACAAGCCAAGGCAATTACACATACTAGGTCGCATCAGCCAATTAATGGACAGAGTTCTGTCTTTTGATTCCACACTTCTTCCTGTTACAGGTGCATTATTTCTGGTCATGTGGGGAGCACACAGCCCATCACTAAACAGTGGATCAAGGGAAAGGATGTAAAAGAGCAATAGTTATTGATATATATATATATTTCAGTTTGGAGAGATTCTTTAATAGGTCACTTAACATAATATAACTATCTGTTGGTTAAGTATTCATTCTAGGGGTATCATTTTCCTTTATTTAGATGCCTGTAAAATTCCCTCTCTTCTGATACTGATACATGGTGTAGGTGTTTAGGTACTGGAGCCATCCTGTAGCATAACTAAACCTGTAAGGGCAAGGAAGGCAACAGACTAACCTATCAGTAGGACTAAGAATAAGAAGCCAGGAAAAGGGACATCCTAATACCAAAAATGAAAGATGCAATAAGGGCGGATTAACTTACCTAGACGCAGTGTGCAAAGTGCAATTTCAAGTGCAATCGCCGTATTTTTTTCCTGCAAACACTGTTTTGTTTCAGAATTCTGGCATAATTGCAGTTGCAAACACATGATTATCTTGATGCAATTGTGCTGCACCTACCACAATTGTGTCCATTCTCCAAAATGGATGCAACTGCACGTGCATTACATTGCAAATCTGACACAGATGCTCTGAATATTTTCTCAGTCTGGCTGGTAAGATTTCTGGTGTTTGGCATTTGAATGACATTTAGGCCTGATTATTTGGACGCAAACAGGCGCAGCAGTGCCCCATTTGAAATGCAAGACAGAAAGGTGCCAAGCTAAAGTATATGGAATGCGCAAGGAGCACATTTTAAAGTACCTTTAATTAAAGTGGTTTTAGCCACTCACTGCGGAGGAAAGTGCAAGTTGCGAAATAATCCTCCCAGGCATACTTTTACCAGTACCTTCCATTACATCTGCACCTCTTATGTGTGTTTACTGAGAGGATCAGCTTATTAGTGAATGCACCATGCAGATAGAGGCACTAAAATGCATCCTGTTGCATTTCTACCCTGATATTTGCTGTGTGCTTTTTTTTTTACTTGACAATATTACACTATAATGGGAGAACCAAGGAATGAAGGACTATAACTGGGGGATTTCTTTTTATAAATGCTCTTTCCAGTTCTTCCTCACAGCCCCCCCCCCCACCCCCTTTTTATTCAATGTACAAACTCAGTAAAAATGATGTGCTTTATATACACAAGGTTGGGTGATGCACAAAGCCTGTGTATCAATCCAAATGGTCAGTGGTACAAAACTACTATATTGCACTGTACCACAAGGTGTCAGTATTATACAGCAGTGTAAAGAATATTTTATAATGCAATGCAAAAATCCTTAAAAGCATGTTTCAGAGTAATTCTTTAAGAAAATGCATCAAAATATATCCACATTAAGGGGCCTATGTACACAAATTTACTAGCAAATATGTTTAATGTCTACAAGTGATTTTCAACAAGAAAAAAATGAAATGATCAAGATCATGGATTTATATAGCACCAGTATATTACTCGGAATTTTACATTAATTTAGAATAGACAGGGGTCTTACAATAATCTAACAAGGTGACAGGGTAAAAATAGATAATAAAATATATAAATGCCACAGCGAGAACATTTTTACAACTTTCACTTAAAAGAAAACTGTTTATATACTGAAACTTTCTTTCATCTAATCAATATGAATAACATGATAGAGCGGGGCTCACTGCAAATAAATCTTTAAGGGGGGACTGGTTCGTACACTCAGACACCGGTGCTCTCTTTCCTTAGTGCCCCTCTCTGCCACGCTACAATCTGCCTGCACACCGGTTTCTTTGTGGCAGTGGGCCGGGGACAAGGAATCATACAACAGACCACACAACAGTCCGGGCCCCGGCAGTCACTGGGTCTTCTGTATGGTAGTGTCCTCTAAAAAAATCTGCACGTGAATAAGGAATCAAGAACTTTATTCCCATTCTAAAGCTGGCCATATACTGTACACACCGATAATATCGTACAAAACCTCGTTCAGGTTAAAAGATTTTGATCGGGCGCCATAGAAGGCGCCTGAGCAAAATCTGCCTTCAGCGCTGAATTGGCAGAAGGAGGTAGAAATCCTATAGTTTTCTATAGTTTTCTCCTTATCTGCCGTTTCAGCCCTGAACGGTTAGTGGCGGATTGAACAATCTTTCGAGCGACCGATGGTTCATGGTATTAAACCACTTCTGCTAGTAGATGAACCTCCAACCCAGGTTCAGGAAAGTCCTGTAGTTGGCTTGTCCATTTTGCCCTCAATGCTGACTAGCTTCTCAGTTCCTGCCAATAAAAGGCATGCCCACAACATGATGCTACAACCACCTTGCTTTTCCGTGGGCATTGTGTTTTCAGGGTGATTAGCACTGTTGTTTTCCCCCAGCATGTAATACTGGCGCTACCTAAACCCAAAGGGTTAGAGAAAGGTAGCCTTGACAGGGCTAGAAAGGCATGGAAGCAGAGGAGATCACACTGGGGTCACAGTAAGAAATGAGTGGGGGAAGACTACCTCTTGGTTGCTAGAAGATCACAGCTGAGATCAGCTAGAACCAGTTCAGTGCATATTAGGCAGCATGAAGAAAAGCAGCCCACCCAGGGGCACTGCTGCCATGAGGCAGTACGCAAACAAGGGCATCGGGGGGACTGCAGTGAGGGGGAATGTGCCCGGAACTAGAGGTAGGTAAAAGGCAGGTGCCTCTCCTGCCTACCCCTAGTTCCGGCCCTGCTCCTTCCTACTGTGTCTCACACCACGTGGCACTTGATCTCTGTGTATTATTGATTGTATTTATTATAACACTTCTCCTTCCTGTGTGTAATTTTGTATATTGTAAGATTGTACAGCGCTGCGTATTCTTGTAGCACTTCATAAATAAAGTTATAATAATCTGTTCCTATAATTAAATGCCATTTTATATGCTCAAATGCAGGAACATTTATGTTACAAATTGTAACAACTTCTTTACAGCTTACTGACAGCATGCAGGAACTACATTAACCACAATGCATTGCACTGTCATTGCATTGTCATCACATGTGCAGGAGATTGTGGAGTTCGGAGGATGAAAGCTGAGAACAGTCAACTACTGTCACATTTTATTTGAGTCTCAAATTAGTCAGCCTGATTATCAGGAGAACAGGGGATTAGGATTAGGTAAGTGTTCTAAACCATATTACCTAAAACATCATGAAAAGGCAGCATATTTTTTATTGATGTATATTGCAAAGTTATTTTAAATTTTTTTTTTGCAAAAAGTTTAAGTTGTGTTTGGGTGGAGTTCCCCTTTAAACTCAAATCAGTCAGTCAGCCACAGTTTTGCTTGCTGTTTAATCAGTTCATAAAGTCACACAAACTAGTATGGACTGCTTTGTTTTCCAAATTCATTGGTGGATCATATAATAGAAGGTCATCATCACCAATTGAAGAACTCTGGTCTGTGTTAACAAAGTTAGGGATGTTGAACTTTGCAATCATATTAATGTCCTCTTCTACCTTGGAATTTCTAATGGTTTGCTGAATGATAATTTCATTGTCCATGGCTCTGTTCCTGTTCTTTATTCTTTCTGGCTGGTCCACTTCATTAATGTAGCAGTGAAAGAGAGACCGTGATTCTTCTGTTACATTGCGAGAGAAAATTCTGTCAGTGTCAGCTTCAGTGTTCCTTCCAAAATCAGGCGCAAAACTGTCCATTCTGAATTGTTTCTCCAATGAATCAACATTTCTACAAAGATAAAAAAAAAATCAACTGCAGTCACACATTAATAAAATATATAACACAATTTGGATGAGTGTACGAGGAGTTGTGTTCTTGGTTTATAGTAAAGAAATTATGAACATGATAGAAACCCTTCATAGATCTATGCCACTACTGCTCCTACATTAGTCTTCATGTCATTACTGTATGTTGTGTTGTACAAAGGGGTATTACTGCTCAGTTAAATATCAAAATTGACACGGTTAAGTTATTCTTTGCCTATTAGCGAAATACATGAAGCCAGATTTACACAAATCAAATTGGGATTTTCTTTTGGGGACTCCTGCATTCAATAGGCTTTGGGCCTTGAAAATCTAAGAGATTTTACTGGACTATCAGGCTAAAACAATCAAATTAAAATGACGGATATATGGCCCAGACAAAGGACTGCATCAACTAGCCAATATGGTCCCCAATCCAGCTGGAAGATCAAACCTGCCTGATCGAGATCAGTCATTGCCATAGGGTATCATGTAAACCTTTATGGGGGAATGTAATAAAAGTCATTAACACAAAATGTATGCCTATGCGCAAATTTAATATAGCTTTTGCGAGCCTGGAAACTTTTTATCGACCATTTCCCTAACAGAAGGAAGACAGTGAATTTTATCATTTGCCCCACAGCGCAGTGTATGTAATAAAACTTATTCACGAAAAAGGTGTTATTTTTTACCCCATCTTCAAGCATACCTTAAAAGTGCAAAATGCTAATTTTATTATCTTTGGTTCCATTGCTACCATAATATATTGCTGTGGGCAGGATATTGTACTGAAACAGAGTATATTCTTGACATGCATCATTAATGTATCGTTTATAAGCAATTGTAGCTGCAACAAATCTTCTCATAGGGGGATAAAATGGTTATGAAAGAAGGGGTTTGAGTTACATGAGTGATGGTGTGAACCATATCCTCATTGATCTTTATGGAGTTTATATCCTCATTGATTTTTCTGGGGTTGCATGAAATTGGTTGTAAAGTCAATTGTGTGAATATGATCTATTTGCCAAATGAAAATCACATACAATTGATATGATGTAAGTGGCTGCCCACTGTGTAAATGTGTAAATATTTTTTTTTTTTTATTGCAAGTCTGGTCCCCTGTATGAACAGCACTGTAGTGCTACACAAGTAAAGATATTCATACAGACATAATAACATGGATAAACCAATGGACTTACTCTTGATGAGGAGCTCCTGTCTTGGCCAACAAAGTCAAAACAAAGAACATGAATATGACAAAGACTGCAAGACCAACCCAGAATCCAATTACAATTGAGTCTGCAAGTCAAGAAACATATGTTAGTTTGCAGCCAGGACATATTAGTTTTATTTCTTCAAATACATATATGTATATATGCTGCTCCAGCATGCAAGTTCTTGTTCTTTAAATGACAAGTACTCCTTTTTAAATTAAAATCCCTAAAAAGACTGAAGAACCCCCAGAATAACATACCATTCTTTTTCCATTCAGTCTCATGTTGTTTTTAAATCACAAGTTGAAAACTGCAGCTCATTTCAAGCTCTTCCTCACGTTTACAATTCCACCCCCTTTTTTTTTTTAGCTCTCCTTCTCTCTTTGACTGTGAAGACAGTTAAAGAGGTGCCTCCTGCACGTCTGATTTCCATTGGAGCAGAAGGCAGCAAGCATGAGCAATAGACACCTATTTGACCATCTTAATGGCCAAAAGAGAAGGAGAGCTCAGAAAACAATAGAGGGAGTCATTTCTTTCTAGACTAGGAAGTAGCCTAAATGAGCTGTAGTTTTCAGCTTTTGATTTAAAAATGATATGAGACTGAATGCAGATAGAAAGGTATGTTATTCTAGGCATTATTTAGAGTAGTTATAGAGAAAAGGTTTACTTATTCTGTATACTGTATGTGCCTTTTTTATCAGAGGTTACTGGCTTTGGTCATTTTCTTTTTTAAAAAAAAATTATAATCACTGGCTTGCTGACAAAATAATTGTAGCAGCTAGGTAACACTGTGCATTTAACTGTCAGCAGAGCACATGCAAGAAGAATGCCCACCTAAAAATGAGTATAGATTATAACCATCAGTTTTTAACGACATATCATGCACACTAGCGAGATAGTGAAAATCCAAGCAGTCCACTGACATGGGGTAAACAGCTGCCAAAGTTTTTATGGCATAATCTGCAAAAATTCCCAAGGTGGTAAATGGACTGCCATCCAGCTAGTAAGACTGACTCAACCTGGCTAAAATTGGTCTAGGTTTTATCTGGAATGGGTTAAATCTATAAAATATATCACACATAGTTTCGGAAAGCATCTGGACTGCAAGCAAGTTAGTATTTTTTGAGAAATATTGGAAAAAAGTAAAACGTGGTGTAAACAATAAAAGCAATTATAGTCAAGCACGAAACACGTTTTACAGTCAGCTACACATTCATTCAATTGTTGTTGTACAGTGTATTCTCACATTAAACAGCTACACACCCTATATATATATATATATATATATATATATATATATATATATATATAAATATGCCCCTTTGTCTATTATTCTAAAGAAAATCCAGGAAAAGCACCAAAAAAATGTAGAAACATATGAATAGAGGCGCCAATGTGGTTACAAACTATAGTAAATAACTTACACTGTGTACTGATCATTTCCGGTATATTCAGTAATTAAGGGAATAAAGGGAACCAACATGCATGTCCTTTAGTTCCAAGAAATTTGAATCCCGCAATTACATAGCAACATTATATATATTTAAATTACTTTTTGTTTGATTAAAACCTAAAGGTTTTGATCTTAATCTTTAATAAATTGCTTTAATATAGCAAACACGTTTTATCTATAAAAAAACCTAAACTATTTCCTGGTAAATGAAAATGAAAACCCTGCAAAAGGTCAGTTTTAAACCAGTCTAATGAAACTGTGTGAATAAGGCTTTTATGGCTTTAAATCCCTACTGAAGGACATCAGTTGATAAGGATTTCAGCTGATATATACCAAATGCATATTTTATAACTCAACACTTTTATAACATTTACAAACATTTACACATACTCTAGAGAAAGATTTGTTCAAAATGAAGGTAATTTACATCAAAATAAAGAGCATAAAGCCAAATGTGCAATTCTCTGCTATCAAGCTACATTACCCAGCATTGAGCTCACAGTAAGAAGAAAGAAAGGTAATTTCTCTTCTTATACTGTACTGTAGCTACATTAAAGTTTCATTGAATGCCTAAGAAGGCAACCTGGAGATATCTGATTGCCTGCTGGGAAAATGCTGCTTAGCACACAGGGGGTCTTTGAGGAAACGTAATGTGCCTGTTGGTCCTTTCGTGAAATTAGATGATTCATTTTACTTAGCTCTATAAAAAGGACACATCTGTCTCCTGTAATGATGCCAGGTGCTCTGCAAAGTCGTAGGATTGCCCCAGCAATCACTATGCCTGTGGTACAACCATTAGTGGTTGGTGGTATTTGTTATATTTGTTCTACCGACAAGTATATATACCGTCATTACTTCTACTATGGGGATAACAGCACAACAGTAGGGCATATACCAAGCAATGAAAGTCTGAAACTGCTAATTAGCAAAACAGAAAAGGAAATACATATATATTCATCTAATAAAATAGACCGGTCATAAAAATTATCTTACATATATTTATAGGGGAACTGCATCCAATATATATTAATTACATAATTTAAATTATTTTATTAATTATATTTTAATTACACGTATGGGACCTGTTATCCAGACGCTTGGAACTTTGGATTTTCCAGATAATGGATCCTTCTGGAATTTAGATCTCCATACTTTCTATACTAAAAATGATTTGAACATGAATTAAACCTAATAGCTTTGTGTTAACTCCAATAAGGATTGTATGTCCCATTCTCTTCTCTGCATTGCTCTAGCAGATTGTATGCACAACTGAAACACTGCAAAGTTTTGTCAGTTTTTTCACATTGTGTTTTATTCACAGCAGGGTTATTTCCCCCACAAAACAGGGCATTTTTCCGTTTCATATAACAAAATTAGTAAATATTCATTGACCTGAATTTTCATTCATTTGGCCAAGCTTAATTTTTTTTATCCAGATGGAGTTCAAATTTAGTTGAAAGCAGCAACTAATGAAAGCAAGTGAATGAAAGCAGCAGCGTTTTACGCCCCCCCCCCCCCAGAAAAAAATCTTCGATAGAGGCCAGTTCACAGTGATCCATACTCAGATCTGATGCCCACATATTTCCCGCCCCCAGCCACCTACCCCCCACTCATGTCTCCCCTCCACATCCGCCCCCCCGCTTTCTCTATAATAACTCCACTGAATGAAAATGTCTAAGCCTTAAGCCTTTCAAATATATCAAATTAACTTCTGCTGCCCTTTAACCTTCAATCTGGAGTACTCACTCATGATGTGCATGTGTGTGCCCTAACATGGCTGCCTGCACTGGGAGCACCCTTTGGTGTGGGGCGCCGAGTGATTTTAAATATATCAAATTAACTTCTGTTGCCCCTTAACCATACAAGTGCCCTGCTTTCTTGCTCATTATATGCATGTGTGCAATGTAGGATTGGTCACTACACCCTTCATTCCTACATCACACATATGCATAATGAGAAAGCTGGAGTACTCATTCATCCCCAGCATGGCCGCCCACATTGGGAGCCCCATTCAGTCTCGGCTGCAGAATGCTTGCTAGTGGGCTTTTCTTAAAAAATACCATTTCTCCTCAGGAGTGCAGACTCTGTTAGGCTGCATCTCCTCTGAAGGAACTAATTGTGATATTTCAGTCATTTTTTTTTAGCCTTACCAACAATATAAGAAATTCAGTTTTTACTCTCCAGGCTTAACCATTTAATGTGCAGAATATGTTCTTTTATCCACTTCTTTTACCTCAGTTCTCATTGCACTTAGTACATACTGTTATGTGCACAAAAAAAATAGTCCATTCCCTTTACTTCATTCTGCTACTGATGCTTTTTCATACATTTTGCAATCAAAAGTGTTGTTGAAAGAGAGCCTTTCAGTGAATTGCATCCCAATTCTATCTGCGGTCATTTGGTTTGTAATCTTCTCCATTATAAATCTCTTTCACACAATACTCTCCGCTGCTTTCTGTATTCTATTATTGCAACACTCACTGCAGGTCTTACAAGGTATATATATATAGTAGAAAATGCTTTCATCCCTTGAGTCATTGCCACTTTCTGTACACAACAGTACTGTATTTTATTGGCTTATTAGTAGTAGATACCTCTCAACAGTACTGATTTTCATAGGACAGTCCCGACTTTAACAGCTCAGCCTGCAGTCCCAGATTCCTATTAAAAAAGTCCCTCATTTCCCATTGATCTCCTGCACTGAATGCCAAAAAAGATACAAAGGTTCTCAAATTTAGTTAGACAAGTAGGCTTTTGGCAGAGAGCCACCAAATACTTAACAGGCAACACCTGCACTTAGAAGGGTGGTCATGGGTCTATTAATACAGGGCAGAAGCCGGGTTGGGTAGGTTGGAAGTGGGCAGGTTAGGATCTGGTGCCAGTCGAAATTTTCTAAACCTGCACATCACTACTAAACAGGTCTCTTGGGGGAACTGAGACTTGCAGCTTAAAGAGGAAGTAAACCTTTTTTTTTCTCTTTAAAATGACTCTAAACCCCCAGAGTAACATACCATGCAGTCAGTCTGATCTGGTTTTTCTGACTTATAAGTTGAAATCTCCAGCTCCTTTCCTCCATTTTCTTTTACAGTGTGAAGCCCTGCCCCCTCTTTTTGCTGAGCTCTCCTTATCACTTCGACTACAGGATAGTCGAAGAGGAGAGCCTTCTGAGCATGCCTGACAGAGAAGCAGCTTTCTGGGAATGCACAGAGAAGCAGGAGTCAGTGTGCAGCAGCAGATTTTTTTCTGTATCACAATAGCCTTGGATATTCTGATTGTTCAAGAACTCATCCAGGCCCCTCTTAAAGGCATTAACAGAATCTGCCATTACCACATCACTAGGAAGGGCATTCCACAACCTCACTGCCCTCACCGTGAAAAACCACCTACGCTGCTTCAAATGGAAGCTCCGTTCCTCTAATCTAAAGGGGGGGCCTCTGGTGCGTTGATTGTTTTTATGGGAAAAAAGAACATCCCCCATCTGCCTATAATCCCCTCTAATGACTGCCAGACTCACTGAATACACACAAAAAACGCACTTATGAAAGTGCTTCACAAACAGAAAGTCTATGTACCCAAATCACAATTCATATCTGTTAAAAACCTATATATATATATATACTATACACATTACCCCAGCACTCCATTATATAGCTTCAAGAGAAAATTAAAAACCAATTTTGCACACACTGAGGAAAAAAAGTCTGCATTCTAGTGAAAAGAGACACGTTTAGTTACACGGTTTGTACAAAGTATACATAAGCTGATGCGCCCCTTGGTTTTTAATTTTTGAAGCTATATAATGGAGTGCTGGGGTAATGTGTATAGTATATAATACAAGCCACTCACCTACGTGCACCCAATTAGTTTTGATTGATTCATGGGATGAGCTGCATTTTTTGGACAGATTTATGTATATATATATATATATATATATATATTTTTTTTTTTTTTTTTGAGCACAGGGGGTGCACTTCCTCAGGGACAGGGTTTGTCCCTGAGGAAGAGCACCGTCTGTGCTTGAAACGTTGATCATTTTTTTAATAAACACTTTTTTCTTTTCGCATTAAAGCCCCTGTGTGTGCGGAGCTCTTTCTTTACATTTATATGTATATATTTACTTTCAGACCATAGTAACATCTAAAACTATGCCAATCATGTGCAACTGTTAGGTCAAAAATAATTTATGTGAAAATTAGTGTAAAATATGGTGACATGTTATTCTGGTTTCAGACTGGTTTTTTTTTTACCACAGAATTTTTTAATTGGCTACATATTTGCATAAAATCATTCCTCAGATTTATAACTACAAGTGGTTTTACATAGCCTTGAAGTGACAATTTTTAGTATATTTCAAAGCCTTTTTAAACACACCTATAAAAATCTGGTTGGCATGGCTGTTTGAATTTTGAAAAGAAAGACCTGCAATTGCAACAAGTGCCCTGTTCTACAGAGAAGTGGAAACAATTACAGGTTATATGTGATTCACTGGAGCACTCCATGCAAGGACAAGCATAAATACAAGAAAACTTTTTTGTATCATGTACTTGGGAAAAGCACAGCTTAAATGCCTTATATTGCTTTTGTGTTAAACAAATATTAAGGCATTCAACATATAATTAATGCACACTGCATTGTTAGTCACACAAAATCACAATTTCTGATTATGCTGTGGGTACAAAAGGGCTTCATTTTACAGGAGTACCACATACTGTGCATCTTGAGTATATTTGAATTTGTGCATGTCTGTCGTCTGAGCTACTTTAATGACATTATCATATATTCATAAATACACATAAAAAGGAAGATTGTACCATCCATATGTTTCCTACTGTACTTAGTCTCTGCATGTGGCAATCATAACAACTTCTCACATTGCATTAGCAAGTCTGCTTTAAATAGAAGCACCACAGACAAACTGCACGCATTTCATGTATGTGCCTGTGCATCTGTTTTGAGCTTAAAGAAGAATACACCTCATATCATGTTGCTTTTTAATATGCCAGTCTTTTAAATTTACTTTACTGCTGCCAAAGAGATGGCTTTCATAAAGTTCCAGAATGCTACACATACAGCTACAAAACCACATACAAAAACTGCTGCAGTTAAACTATCTTTACAGCTAGATGGTGAGAAACTAGAGAAAACGGGCCTGTGACAGACTTCTTCCAGCACAGTGATCTTAAACCAGTGGCTTGTGAGCTACATGCTGATCACCAACCCATTTGAAGTTGCTCCCAGTGGCCTCAAAGTAGGTGCCTCACCCCAAGGCAATATTCAAAGCCAGAATTCCATAAGAGATCGCTACCATGCTCTGCTGTTCTTTTTTTTACATTTCTGGATTGGAGGTTTTTGAAGCATAAAGATGCAGCTTTACTCCAAGCAGAGCCTTCTGCAGGCCAGCAGGCTACTAAATATCCAATCACAGTCCTGATTTGGCATCCTAAAATTATCTTATTTCATGCTTGTGTGGCTCACCAACACTTTTTACATGTGTGTGTGGCTTGTGAGAAAAAAACCATTGGCAATCCCTCGTCTAGCATATCCTATTTGGATAGGACAGCAAATGTATATAAAAAGTGTCTTGTCAAAAAAATCGGTTATAGGTAGACTGCACAAATAAGGGTATGTGATTTTGCTGTACTGGTATGGGACCTGCTATCTAGAAAGCTAGGGACCTGGGGTTTTCTGTAATTTGGGCCTCCATACTTGTCTACTAAAAATCATGTAAACATTAAATAAATCCAATAGGATTGTTTTCCTCCAATAAGGATTTATTATATCTTAGCTGGATCAAGTACAAGCCAATGTTTTATCATTACAGGGAAAAAAGAAATCAAATTTTAAAAATTTAATTATTTGATTAAAATAAAGCCTATGGCATAACAAGTTTCCAGTTAATGGATCCCATACTTGTATTTTGATTTGTATGCAGTGTTAAACAAAAGAACTGGCAATGAACACTGAAGAATGGAAGACAGCTCCAGCAGTAATTACTGCAAATTGCTATTTATTGAGTAGTGGGTTCACAAAATGTTATTTTCGTCACTCACACGTATACACCAGAATAGTGCAGAGGACACAATAGGATTTCCCACTGCCTGATTTTTCAAGGGGCTGACTGGCTCAAAACTTTCTACTCGGTTTTCTTTCAGCAACAAAGGACACAATGACCCTGGCCCAATGCCATCACACCACCAAAATGCCATCACACACACTGCCAACACCATCATGCCAAACCATTACACTGTCCCCCTTTGCCTAGCCAGCAAAATTTGCAACCCTAGGATACAATCAATCCTATATGACAAGAATCTAATATAAAAAGGTAATGTGAAGCAGGCATAAAGAATGGCTGTAGAAATTACAGAGCAATCCATTGACAAGGGGACTCCTCAACTGACCCTTCACTTTCAACCATCCCTCTGAACCCTACTGTTGCATACCTTAATGAAACACCAGGAGCCAGAAATGGATGAAATGGCCACAGCATTTATTCATATTTTTTCAAATAAATAGGACCTTGCCAGCCTCACCCCAAGGCAATATTCAAAGCCAGAATTCCATAAGAGATAACTACATGCCAATACATGCCAATAATCAACCAGCATCTGCCTTCCTGGGCTACCTGACAAGCCAGGCACCCAGCCGCTAGGGGTTGGGTGGGCAAGTGTAACCAGGCAGACAATTGTCATCACTCCTACAGGATTCATGCCCGTCAAGCACCTGCCTCACTACCAGTCGGCTGCATCCCAACTAAGCTACAATAAGCAGGCTCTGTTTTTTATACTTACCTATCGGTATCTGAACACCTACTAGACATACTAACAGAGGATTATACTATATGTAGGTTCCATCCGCAGTAACAGTGCTCTAAGCATGAGCTGAAATCCATGACTCAATAAGGCCCGGTAAAATTAGAGGTAAGAATCTGACTACAGGCTGCTGAATCAAGTAACTATATCAAACAGAAATACCATGCAATGTACAGACTTATTAACCCAAAGCCTGGGAAAGTTACTGCATTCAGGCTTTGCCCTATTCCTGACTAAGTTCCACTGCCCTCTTTGTATACTTCAACTACAGCTCTCTGTATACTATATAATATATATTATATATTGTATAATATCTATATAATATATAGATGACATCCGCAACTCGATAAGGCCCAGTAAAATTAGAGGCTGAATCAAATAACTTTATCTATATGTAGGGATCCCCAGATTTGGGCCCCTTAGGTGGGTTCCCATTTAGACAGGGACTAGAGGGTGGCCTCATAGGATTTGGACACCTAAAGGTGGTCCTAGATGTTTTTGTGCTAAAAGAGGGAGTTTTTCTGCAGTTCAGACAGCAGTCACTGGGTGGTGTGTTGGAATATAAAAGGGGATGACTCCCATGTTCAGCAGGTTTTAGTCCTGGAACTACCCCTCTGTGAAAAGGTTATCTACAGGCTGGAGTTCTAGCTTAGGAGTTTCTATAATAGTTCACTCTAGCAATCCATCTGCTGGAGTGTCTAGTCAGGTGGATTAAGCCTCACCCCAAGTACTATGCATAATATAAGGATATAAAGGTGAGATTCACCTAGCATGGTGTGCTAAATCCCTGGAGGGGACTGGGTTTAAAGGGGAAGTAGCACCTACAGTTTTGTTGTACCCCTCAGGAGGGACTTGTGCTTTCCCAAGAAGGGACTGTGGGGGTGGGTGAGGGTTACCTGCAAGGACTGTTCCTGTTTAAAATCCCGGAGGGGAGATCTTTTGTTGGCCATGGGGGGACCCCCGGCTGGAAGGTTGACACAGGAGGGTCGATCAGTCAAGTGAGGACTGGTTCAAGTGCCCAACCCGTTGGTTGGAGTTATCCCAGGGCACTGATTGCCTTGGGACATGGACTCCCTCAAGGAGAGGTGGAGACTTTGATCTTTTCAGTTATTTGAAGTCTGTGTAATTTCTTAAAGGAACAGATACTCTTTTTGGGGACTTTCACAAAGACTATGGGGTGGTGGGAAATGTTTATTGTGCCTTACATTCCTTCCTAGGTTACCCATTGTACCCTTGGCAGACACCAGGAGGGGCTGTTAAAGTGGATGTAAATGGAAATGAGCATGGTATATGGTTTGTATAAGGTATGTCAGCCGGGAGGTGACAGTTTTCTTGAAGGGGGAGAATGTAGGGATCCCCAAAATTGCCCCCCAGGAGGGTTCCCGTTTAGACAGGGACTAGAGGGTGGCCTCATGGGATTTGGACACCTAAAGGTGGTCCTAGTTTTTGTAGCAGTGGCCACTGGGTGGTGTGTTAGAATATAAAAAGGGAAAGTTTCCTGATTCAGCAGGTTTTCTGCCTGGGACCTCCCTCGGTGGAGGGGTGAATAACAGGCCTGTGTTTAGATAGCAGCTTGGGAAGTGAGAGATCACTCTGGGAGTGATAGATAGGTTATTTAGTAAGGGCAGATGTTGCCCCGAGAGGATCCAGTAGGATTAAGATCCCCCAGCACTACATCGCTGGAGTCAGGGGGTAATAGTGGTCAGTTTAGGAGATTCCTAATCCAGTGGGTGCTCAGGCATGAGTACCGGGGTGAGGTCTCTTCTGGCGTGAGTACCGGAGGGAACCCCAAAGGAGGTCTCTTCTGGCGGGAGTACCGTGGGTAGCCCCAGGGAGAGAGGTTCTCCAAAGAGAAGTGTGTACCCTGACTGCAAGTGTGCTTCTGGATAACCTGTCTGTCTGTTCTGTCTACAATAAATAAGTTCTACTGGTTAAGCATCACATCAGTGTCCTGGTCTCCTCATACAAAGAGGATCCTCACTGCCTGATAAGCAGCTACCCCAAGGGAGGGGCAAGGTACCCAAGGGATCTCTAAACATAAACCACTGTAATCTGGCTGCTGGTCATTCAGATCCCTTGTCATGTAGCCCCTGTGTTGATAGTTTCAGGGCTTTCCTTTCTTAAATAAGGATGTCAGCATCACTGTATAATATTGGGTAGCCATATCCTTCTTTTTTTTTTAGATACATGTAAAATCCCCATACTGCGTGGCTAGTAATTTTTCTTTACAAGAAATATAAAATAAAATAAAAGAAATGCATTCTTCAAAAAACACACATATGCATACAATTCAGTAAAACTGCAAAACCACAATTGAAGACCTAAAATATGTGAAGGCCAAAGAAGTGCATTTATTAGTCAATAGCCGTGTGTGAGGATCTTGTATCACTATGCTACACATTAACATTGGGCTAGTTGGGAAAACTTGCCAATCAATCTTCTCCACACAGTGAGCAAAGGGTCACTGCAATTGCGTGTTGTGGATAAATAATAATGAAATAAGGAATGAAATGGATTGACTCTAATGGAAATTGATTTATATACCAGAGCAGGATGATTATAATATGTTATGAGGACAGTTATGGCAGGGGATTATCTCTATCAATTATTTATAAATGAAAAATAACCATGCATACTGTGAACAAAAGGACAAGTCCATTTTATATTGTGAATACACATTGTAATTTATTTTAGACTCATTAATATACCAATTAGAAAAAAATATACACATTTTATTGGCTCCTTAAAATTACAGTGTTTCAGGCTTTACATCTCTAAACAGGCATTATACACCTTTTCTGAATTATGCGTGCTGGAAGCAATAGAAATAGAGGGGTTCATTTTGTTACAGGACACATTACATTATGGGGGCTATTTATTATGCTGTGTTAAACAAAATTTGCTGGAAAAACGGTGTAAAAAAATCTGTGTAAAATAAACTGTTAATAATGCAATTATTTCTGATGGAAGGCACTCTAGGATAAACCATGTAAAAAATGACAGTATTTTTTGCACGGCAAAGCCTGGCAATGTGTGGAGTATGTTGCTGCTGTTTTTTACACCACATACTTAATCTGCCCCTTCGAAAGCAATGGTATACTATCCCCACCATATAACACATAAGAGCAATTAGAAATAGCATCTCCATCACATTATTTAGTAAAGGCATTGCATACGGGCACGAAAAGCACATTAAATAACGTGAAAAGCAATGGGTATTGTAAACAATGAGAATATTGGCCACTGGCACCCAGTGCACATTATATACAGTAAAAGACAATGTAATATTGGGCTACAATGCATGCAGAGTCAATGCAGTGTGGATTTCATTTATAATGCCCCATTAAAATGTAGTAGGATAAAAGCGATGCCAATTCTAAATATTTTCCCATCCCCAAACCAAAGTAGGTTATCTATATCTAATCTAATGTATAATACTGCAAAATACGGGTTCAGGTAACAACCTTGTACTGTATATTACACATGTAAAAAAATCCTGAACTCACTACTGTTTTCCTACTTGGTTGTTTCATACTTTCTGCCTCTATTTTCTTTGGTATCCTGCCTATCTTGTGCTTCTCTTATCAAGTATCACTTTTCAACTATTCTATTCCTTTCCCAATCTTAAACACTCAATTTAGCCCGTCTTTCCTCATCCTGCGACAAAAAAATAGCCGCGGGCGACAAAAAAATAGCCACGGGCGACAAAAAAGACGCGGGTGACAAATGCGTTTTGTGAATTTTCACCGTTTCGTGAATTTTTTTGCCGTTTCTCGAATTTTATGGCGAAACGGGACAGATTCGCTCATCACTACTGCTCACCTCTCCTTTATTTTGCTGTTGCTTACTTTGATTTTCTCACCTTTCTCTACAACCCTATCTATTCTCTCTTCATTACCAATTCTGTTTACCATGTTCCTTACCTACATTTTCCTGCCCATTACATTTGGTTCTTTTTTATGCACTCGCTTTCCTTGGATTTTTCTCTCCTTTTTTCTCCCTTATTTTTACTCCTTCTTTTAGTCTCTCCTTATTCTTTCCTATTTCTTCTCCCACACTCTCTCACTTGTTCCTGCTTTAAACCAAAACAGAGCAAGAATGTTTTATCCTGCTATTTGTAACATCCCTGTTCACCCCTGCCCACCTCTACATTATCTTTTGCAGAGGCAAAAGGTATGGCCAGAAGAGCAGACAAGAGTGAGATGTATTCTCCTACAAGAAAAAGAGTAAACCTTTTCATTCCCAATCAAGAATTTCTTAAAAACAAAAACATTTCAGAAAAAATATACATATTTACATATATTTTTAGATTGTTTCTATAACAGTCCCCTCTGGTGGGAAAAAGGGGTGGACCATCGCTGCTGGGCCAACCCTGGGTTAATCATCATTTAACTTAATTGACTGGCTGTTTGGTGGGAGGGGCAACAATACATTAGAATTACCTGAATTGTGGTATCTTGGCAAGGGACTAATTTGTGTAGCATGCACAAGGATATAGAAATCTCTCCCTGAAATGGCTGTAGATACAATACATTCAAGAAGGGGTTGGATGGCTTAAATATATGACTTATATTTAAAAATTGATTTACTTAGAGATAAACGTACCTCTTTCATGTCTAAGCTTGCAGAAGATCTGAAATATAGTCCATCTAATAGTCCTATCTAATTATGACCATCTAATTATGACCATGTACTGTATTTCTTAAAGCTTCAAAGAACAAACCATTGCTTTAATAGCACTAAAAAGCATGCATTTAACCAGGGCAGTGGTTATGAGCAGCCTGATTTAATATTTTTTTAATAACTGCGCTCACTTCTGCAGCAGAACTTTATAATTAGCCATTTACTGTCTGGATCCTGTGTTTTTATTCAAATGAAACTCTATAATAAAAAGAAAACTAAATTGAAAAGAAAATGAAAGCTTAACAGTTGCAAATCTCATGGCGTTACTTCAAGTGAAAGTACACTGTTCCTAATAATTACCATCACTGGAGAAAAATATAAAAACACAATGTTCTTCTGTAAAATGCAGTTACCAGAACAAATACCAAACAAGCAAAAAAAATACCCTGATTAGATTTAGTGCACTTTGTTTCATAAATATTTGTTTCAAATGTTTCTTAATAACAAAACTGAAGGCAACTAAAAATGTTAAATTGCAAAATATCACCAAACCTTCTTAGTTGTTTAAAGAGGAAGAGTGTCATGAATCTCTTTTGGCTCCCAGTTAAACACAGAATCTGCACAACTAAGGGTATGTATCTATTATCTAAAAAATTGTTATCCTGTAGTCCTGTTGAAACATATAATACTTCATTCTTTGCGTTTTTTGTGATAATAGGCTTATACTTAATTTCCCTTACAATTCCATAAAAATTGCCGCTTGGATCCCAAGTTTCAGTGTCTTAAGACCCCACTTGTGGAAAGGGTTCTTATTAGCCTGAGGCAGGAGGCCTCATCAGAAAGGAGAAGATTCACAAAGAAGCAGTACTAGTTACTTTGAAAGCAAGTTTCTGCTACAGCTTACTCTAGGGGGCTGATTTACTAAGACACGAATTCCGACAAAAATTGGAAAAATTCGTATTTTTTGCGATTTTTTTCGGCGCCTTTACGACTTTTCGGAAATTATCGCGACTTTTTAGTTACCAATACGATTTGCGCGAAAAAACGCGAGTTTTTCGTAGCCATTCCGAAAGTTGCGATTTTTTCGTAGCGTTAAAACTTGCGCGAAAAGTTGCGCTTTTTTCGTATCGTTAAAACTTAAAAGGCGCGTCGTTTTGCGCAAGTTTTAACACTACGAAAAAATTGCAACTTTTTGCGCAAGTTTTAACGCTACGAAAAAATCGCAACTTTTGGAATGGCTACGAAAAACTTGCGTTTTTCCGCAAAAATCGTATTGGTAATGAAAAAGTCGCGATAATTTTCCGCAAAAATCGCAAAATACCGATCATTACGAAAAAAACGCAATCGGACGCATTCGGCCCGTTCGTGAGTAAGTAAATGGGCCCCTTGGAGTCTGGGATTTAGGGTTGAGATTGAGGGTAGTTAGAAGGGGAGTCAGAGGCTCCACTGAGGAAAGCAGTAAGGTTTAGTAACATAGCTATCACCTGTCAGCATAGAAACTCATGTGCATATACTCAGGTGCAGTGATCCAAAGAGGAACACCACATTAGAGGCCATCACAAAGACTCTGTAGATACGATTCTATTGTAAATACAGCAAAATATGATCTTCTAGAACAGTGCTGTCCAACTTCTACGGTGCCGAGGGCCGGAATTTCTCTAGCATACATGGTAGAGGGCCGCTAATGGAAGCCAGTTTTGACCACTCCCCCTTTTGAAACCACACCCACTTCAAACCACACCTATTTTATCACAATGGTGGTAGCACAGCAAAATCCCAAATGCTTGGTCCTTACTGTGTGGATATCAACCATCATTCATATGTGAAAGAATTATGTCATATTAAGATATACCCTTAAATTCCATATGCCTCCTCCTCGTCTGTGGATAGCAGAGCAACCCCCAGTACATAATTACACACCTTAGGGACCATTTAATGGCTATTTCCAACTGCTAACAAACTCCCACAACAACCCCCTGCCAGGTTCACCTCCCACAAGCAGTATAGGGCAAGCAGAGTATGGCACACACAGGCAGCACTCTGCCTGTCCTATGCTGTCTGTGTGTGCCATACTCTGCCTGTCCTACCCTGCCTGGGTGTGCCATACTCTGCCTTCCCTATGCTGCCTCTGTGTGCCATACTCTGCCTGCCCTACCCTGCCTGTGTGTGCCATACTCTGCCTGCCCTACCCTGACTGTGTGCCATACTCTGCCTGCCCTACCCTTCCTGTGTGTGCCATACCCTCCCTGACCTATGCTGCCTGTGTGTGCCATACTCTACCTGCCCTATGCTGGCTGTATGTGCCATACTCTGCCTACAGTACCTATGTCTGAGGTGTGAAGAAGTGAACAATGGGAGTGATTACAGTCTGAGCCTGAGGTGTGAACACTGCAGGGGGTGAACAATGCAGAGATAAAAGGTGTGAAAAACACAGGGGATTACATGATTAAACAATACAGGAGGATTACAGCCTGAATCTGAGGTGAGAACCATGTAGGGGGGCAGTTAATCTCAGTACTGATACCATTTAATGCTTACTCAAAGGTAAGCCATCAAAGCAGCCAGACAGGTGGGGGGCCACACAGAGGGGGGTCGCGGGCCGCATGCGGCCCGCGGGCCGCCAGTTGGACAGCACTGTTCTAGAAGTTGCCAAATGTTGTAACTCACCAGGCCTGAGTGGTGGGTTAACAGCATCATTTTCAATGATGCAAAACAAAAAGGAAGCAAGCAACAATGCAAAAATACACCTGAATAACAACTGCATATCTAAGATTTAAATAAATAATGAAGATTCCTTTAAATGGTACTTGTTTTTTAAAATTACTGAAGCACAACAAAAAGTGATTCTGTAACTAAGGCAATGCTAATTGACAATATGTGTCTGAATTAAAATCTCTCTGAAATCAACGCTTTAATTCGTTTCTAAGGCAACTGTGCAAATTTAACAGAGGTGTTATGGTACAAGCAAGTAACAGAAAGCAAGTTAGAGAAATAGCAGTAGCAATTTTGCAATAGTGTAGGAAACTTATAAACTTATAAACTCTTACTGATCATGAAGAAAAAGAATTTGCCTTCCACTAAAAACCCTGACAAATAATTCACACAGCTACATTTAATTTGCTGCTCATTGCTGCTGTGTGCTGAGAGGGTTCTATTGCACAGGAAAGAGATTTGCTCTTTCAGCTTCTAGAATAGCAGCCTGGACTGTTTTAATAACTGTGCAAAAGAAGCAGACACTTCATCAGGTTGTATGTCTACAGTGTGGGTATTTTAATGTTATTGCTATTTTTGCTCATACACCCATTTTGTTATTTTTAATGCACCCATGGCTGTTGGTATAGGGAAACACACCTGGGCATCATCCAGTAAGTGCAGACCAATTCTTCATTGCCTGCCTTATTATATGGAAATTCACATGCTTGAGGGGTTTTCTATAACACAGTTCTTGGGGGCAGTGGGGCCCCACCAATAAAATCTTTGCCCTGGGCCCTGATAGCACACAAGCTCTATCCCATGGAGGTAAAAGCACACAGCTCCTAGTAGCTAGGAGAAGAGCCTACCTGTCTGTCACACATCTTTACAAGAAGTTCAAAGGGCAAGAAAGAATTGCCACTGGTCTCTGGTGCTCTATTTCTGGAGGGCAGAGACCTGTATCTTGCCTGCAATGACACCATAATTCTGAGGGAAAATGCTGCATTGTGGGGAAAAAACATAGTGATTGCAATCAAAACTGCACTTTGCACACTGCATCAAGGTAAGTGAATGTGCCTATAATGTATTATAATGAAGCGGAGATTGCACAATGTAGTCTATACCAGTGATCCCCAACCAGAAGCTTGTGAGCAACATGTTGCTCATAAACCCATTTGAAGTTGCTCCCAGTGGCCTTAAAGCAGGTGCTTATTTTTAAATTTCTTGGAGGCAAGGTTTGGAGGCATAAAGACCAAGAGTACTGCCAAACAGAGCATCCTGTAGTCGACATTCCATATGTTTTTCTGTTTCCATAGGGAGTATGTATCCAAATAGTTAAAACTTCTGAAGTAGCATTTATGTCGGTGGCCACAGATTTAGATCACTACAGTTACTTAGAGTCCTTAACACTATTAGTTCTATGGCACACGTAGCATTCCTCAGGAATGCCTGTTTTCCAATTCAGGGTCATACATTTTAGTGGGAAACAAGTGTGGGTGTAGGTGTTTTGACCACTGTGGTTGTCTCCAGGGCCGGATTTCTACTTGGGGCGCCCCAAGGCCGCCTCCATTCAGCGCCCCCCCACCCCCGCCGCGTAAAAGCGAATGCGCATGCGCCTAACTTGCGCATGCGCGAACAACCCCCTATCGCTAATGCGCATGCGCAAGCGCCTAACTTGGAACTCCCATACGGAGCAGTGGGGAGATGTCCCCATTGCTCCGTATGGGAGCAAAATGTTAACATTTGCTTGCGGCGGGGCGGCATGCCGCCCCTGTGTATTTGCCGCCCTAGGCCCGGGCCTTTGTGGCCTCGCCACAAATCCGGGCCTGGTTGTCTCTCAGTATGTACCATAGCCCTTAAAGGGGCTTGTCACCCTAAGAAATAATTATAAGTCCTTTTTAATTATGTTAGTTGCACAAAATAGACTTTACTTACATTCTATAAATTATTTACAAATTTACAAATTGTTCCCATCAGTCATTGAATTCAAAATCACAGAAAGCAGGCGACACCATTTTGTGGACACTATTATCGAGACAAGCTTTGCTTCATCCCAAAATCTTGTCTATGCACCAGAATAGGGAACCTGATGCTGATGCCCATGCAATTATAGGCCGAGAGGAGGAGAGGGGACTGTGAGGAATGCAGTAACATCTATGAAACACAGAATGGAAAGTCAGGCAGAGGTGGGGGAAGGCAGTATATAATTGACAGCTCTGATTTTTAAATATATTTTTATGCGTATTTTTAATTTTAATTTAAAAAAATAATTTAAGTTCCATGTTTAATTTGCAAAGGACTTTTATTATACAGCTTTTCATGAGTGAGCGACAGGCCCCCTTTAAAGGAGGTGGAAAGTCATTTTGGCATTTTACTGCCAATAGATTTGCCACATTAGTGCCACGTAGAACAATATATTTATTCAGCAGAAACCATTGCCATAGGGCATTGCATTGCCCAAGAAGCTTTCTCCATTTGCTTAAGACAGCAGATGCCATTTTAAATACACATTCACCAAAACCATTAAATATTTTTTAACCCCTTCTTTTGATATCTCTAGCATTTTTTGACCAGACTTATTCTGTATACAATGTATGTATTCACACATACTCTTTTCAGGTCATTCCAGTGCAAGATGTTTTGGGTTACATTAATGACAAACTATGCACTAAGAAATCCAGCATGCAAATCACATTATGGTCACAGCTTTTCTATCTGCAATGCTTCACCACTTGTTTAGCCTCTGTTTAGTCAAATAAACTTGCAAACCAAAGCTCTTCTACTGCACTCTCAATTTCCTGCTCTCCCGTACAGCTCAAGATATTGGCAATTACTTTAAAGGCAGGCTATCTACGCTACACAGGGACCTTTTTCTTAGCCTCTATTTTTTATCTCTGACCCTTGTGCCTTGTGACCTTTTTACACTCTAATTTCACAATATGGCATTTATTGTGTAAAGTCGTGATTCAAGAGATGTCCTTGGTATTTGCTTTGATGATTACACCCTGCCTACCCCTGGAGTTGTTTCCCTTTCTTTCTCTGCTTTATATTATTGCAAAAAAAAAAAAACCCAAAACAGTGTCCTCTACATTCTTCTGTATGTGTGATCCATTCCACATTCTACTGCTAACAAACAATATTCTAATGGCCTATTTTAACAAATACGGCTGAGCAAGTACTGTGAAATCATGCCTGGTGCCACCTTTGTACCAGCTTTCCTTTTAATAGCTATTATTAACACTTGTGAAAATTCATTAACGATGACTGTTACTTTAGGAGTAGGGTGCTGCTACTAGATAGCTCTGTTCTGGATGTAGATCTACTCTAGATTCATGAGGGCTTTAAAAAATCCAAAGCCTCCTCTGAGAAAATATATTAGGAGTAAATAAAGAGCTCTGGGATCATGGAGCACTATGGTACCTCTGTCCCTTTGGTATGGTATACATTTTTGATCAATTTATGAATGTTTTGTGCCACCTTCTGGGCAGTGGGGGACAGCAAGTGACATCAGGGGGTGGGGTGATGATATCACAGGGTGGAACGAGTGACATCAGTGGACAGGGAAATGACACGGGGACAAATCGCCACGTCAATCAAAGGAAGGCCTAATTTGAAAAACCGGGCAGGCAGTTTGGACCCAGACAGCCCTTCCAAAAACCAAACAGGTTGCAACCATAGTGTGTGATACTGCCTATGGTTTGTATATATATTTTGCTCATTCAGGTTCTAGGGCAGTATTTGCACATTTATTATGTGGCTTACTCCTAAGTACTTTCATTTTAAAGCTGCTTTAAGTTTAAGTTGATTTAATTTATTAAATTAAATCTACATTGTATTTGTACTTCTATGTGTTCTGGCGCATTACACATATGTTTGTGATACTGTTACTGATACTGTTACATGTTCCCAGGGCATAAATCATGACACTGACACTGCATTTATACTGCCATAAATTCTGGTGCAATACAAATAATGTTGGCACTTAATTTAGTATATTATATGCTTATCTTGCAAGTATGAACCACAAACAGGACAAATATATCTGCATGGTTTCCATGAAATATCAGTTCTGTTACTTTATCTTAGGTAATATGAATTGTCATGATATTGCAGCCTCTCGTGCACAAAGGAAATTACAATCTTTAGATAAAAAAACTGTTGCTGTGATCTTGAGTGACCATAATAAAGTAAAGCAGTTAAGTAAAATGGGTTTGGTGTCAGAAAACTTTTATAAAATTACAAGATTACTTGTCTTAACATTTGACACAAATTTGCGTTTCGTACTAGTTCCAATTTTCCCAAATCCTGTAAAAAGTATTTAAAACTAATTCATACTCTCATAATGTTTCAGTGGCAAAATGTTGTAATAATTATACAGTTTTCAAGCTGTTCTGGAGCATGTATTGCCAAGATATTTTCCATGTTAAAAAACAACATTTTGTTAGCATGCCAAATATGATGTATTTGGAGTATAACACATTTAACAAGCTAGCAAAATGTCTACATTATATGGATAATTTAAGGGGAAAAGAATGGTTAATAGATGGGGGATACTAATTTGTTAGACATTCCCCAGTGAATAAGTGCTAAATTCAGACCCTGGTCTAGTGCTCCTCTTCGCTGATGCGGCTTATGGCAATAAATAGAATTGTGCCCAGGGGGTATTTTTTTAGAAAAGAAGTGCACAGACCTGTTGGCCAAGAGTTAGCTATAATATTCACTGGGGAGCCTAACAAATGAATACACATTCCCCCAGTGATTAACCCTTTTTTTTTTTTTATAAATCAGCAGGGTCTATGCAACTCCCAGCAAGAAAAATGAAAGCAACAGCCAATAGTAATCACTACCCACTACCTATTAGCTGGGAGGTGGTAGCATGGTACAAGGAAACATGACTGAATCACCTGCTCAGTGTGATGGGGAAAAACTGGCACATGATATCAGAAAATCTTAAGTCACCATTTAGTAAAGTTCTGTGTGCTCACTCAGGGATCACCTGACAAAGCTGCTCTAACTGTAACAGGCCCATTTTACAAAACCACACCTGAAAAGCATAACATACACAAAGTGCACCAGAAGACACAGTGGCCCCAATCATTTTATGACATATTGTGGCCATAAGGATTTCATTACGCACTGTGGCACCTGTATATCATGACAGATTCAGTGTAGCACAAGCATCCCTTGCTACATATTGACCTTCAGCATCTCTAATACCCATTTCTAAACAATTCAAAACTCAGAAAATCACCAGAGCTGTATGAAGTCCCATCAGTGGAAAGGACACACAGACATTGGTAGCAAGGCCCCCTAAAACATTGGTAGCCAAGGCCCACCTAAAACATTGGTAGCCAGGTGTTATGTTTTTCATTGGTGCCAGGGCAGGGACCCCCTAAAACATTGCTAGCCAGCCCAGGGTCCCCTAAAACACTGCTGGTCCTCCCCCAGTGTCCCTATACTATGGGCCGCTCCCCACTGCAGCATCCTCCAACTTCCCCTAGCATCCTCCCCAGCATCTTCCAGCTCCCCCTTAGCATCCTCAGGCTCCTCCCTAGTATCCTCCAGCTCCCCCCAGTATCCTCCAGCTCCCCCCAGCATCCTCCATTTCCCCCAGTATCCTCCAGCTCCCCCCAAGCATCCTCCAGCTCCCTCCCAGCATCCTCCCCAGCATCCCCCAGCTCCCCCTTAACTTCCTCCAGCTCCAGCTAATATCCTCGGCTCTTTTACCCCTAAACAGCAGAGCCCTAGGAGTAAGGTAAATAAATGTATATTTGCATTGTTTACCAATTAGGTAAAAAAATACTGTATATACTCGAGAATAAGCCTAGTTTTTCAGCACCCAAAATGTGCTGAAAAGTACTCGAGTCGGGTGCCTTCAGACTAGCACCCTCTGTCTTTTGTGTGCAAATTAGGCCACCCGCAACCAGACCCTCCAGTGCCCTGGCCCGCTCCCAAATTCATCTTCATCTACTGTTCTCACCTGTCCCATTCTGCACTAGACATTGCACTTTATATTCTATATAATCTATATATTGTTTTGAATGATTTTAACTCTTTCTGTTTTAGCTAGGTTGCTGATTGAGCTAAGGGGGTAGTACTCTTAAGGTATCATTATTGATACCATATTGTTTTTGTTGACCCTCTTCTCCACTTACAGAGCTAATTTACTGTTTTTCTTTGAAATAAATATTTAAAAACATATACCCCACTGATGCCTCATTTAATGTAATTGTATTCGTATTTATTTTGATTATTGAAACTTAGCAGTAGCCGCTGCATTTCCCACCTTATAGGCTTATACACGAGTCAATAAGTTTTTCCAGTTTTCTTAGGTAAAATTAGGTACCTCGGCTTATATTCAGATCGATTTATACTCGAGTATATACGGTAATCTGCTGAGATTCCCTACATAATACTACATTTTCTTGTTGAGACTGTTTCCGCCACCTGTAGAATTTCCAAAAATTAACATGGCAATGTTTACAAATATGCCTAATATATGAATTTCTCAGTACGCTCTTTCAAAAGCTTTTAGCTAAATGGTAAACATACCTATTTTTAATGAATAGCTCTGTCATGAATATAAACATTTATTTTTTTTCTTGCATTATGCAAAAGCCAGACACTTACATTTATGAGCTTTTAATCCTTCAAATGAAACAGGCGCATATTCGTAGTATTCATATTCCCATGTGTAATCAGAATTGGACAACTGCTTATGTGATGTTCTGTTTGTTTGAACAGTTTGTTCAGACATATCTACCCTAAAAATGAAAGAAAAATGCACAGATAATTAAATCATAATTAGCCTAACAGACTCTTAACTACACTTCTGAGAATTATGTTCAATATTAGTTGGAGAGATGTAATTCTCTAGCCCTAATGCTAATGGCACACAGGGCTTTTTAACTTCCACAGTTAAAGAGACAGTATGCACCCATTTTCTCCATGAGCTCAATGAATAGGGCTAAACATACTTTTTGCCTATTGATTTAACCCCATTCTAAAAACAATCTCCACATGATAGTACCAGAGTCTTCTGTAAGCAGTGTATTCCTTAATCATATGATACAATGGTCACACATCTCTAGGTGCCATTAGCTTAAGCTTCTATGTCATAGTCAAGACCTATATTTTTTTTTAACTGTCTTTTGTTGAACGCCAAATCTTTGCACCCGTTTCGCGGAAAGCAGAAATTCGACGCAAATCCTAGGACGAAAAATGCTGGTGGCTTTAAAAATTTCATATTTTGATGTAGCACCAACACATTAATTTTGATTTTGCCATAGATTATAATGGTTTATGTCACCAAAGAGCAAACCCCTTAATAAATGTCACAGCCGCATCTGAAAAACATAAGATAAAAATATTTTCAACTCACCCTATCGTTAATACCCCAAAAATAGACTACAAAAACCTACCCGTGAAAAGAAAATTACATTTTGCATCAAAATTTTAAAACTAATCCCCTAAAATTGTTTTAGTAAAGGTAGCTGTTTATCTGAGATCTGCAGGGAACTGTGGAAGTGGCACTGAATGGAAATGAATTTGATTAGCAGCCCCGCAACCTATTATCTCCCTGTCAGCTTCAGGGTTTCGGTAGATAGTTGTTTTCCCAGCTCCAACAACCAGTCACTCAGTGTTACTTTGTTTGGCTACAGAAGGGATTTTATCAGATTCCATATTCACATTAATCTACTCAGGGGATATTCTCCGTATGAGCCAGTCACTAAAAAGACAACCTTTTCCTGATACAAACTAAATGTAACACAATGTGCTTGGCTCCATGTGAAACACAAACATGCCTTTTAATACTGTGGCAGTGACTGTAGGGAGAAACTATGTGATCTGTCTCTACATGACAATCTTAAGACACTTGACCTTTTTAAGACATAAGAGTAATGATTTGATATCATGTATAAAATGCTCCAATCTAACACATCCTATTTGTGAATTAATCTATTTTTTTCAATTAAATATCATTGTTTAATAACTTATTAGTGGGTATAGAGAATGATGCACAGTACTGAGGGGCATAAAATTAGAGCCACTGCCACTGGACTACTTGTGACAGACCCCCACACAGGAATCAGAGTCTACTGCAGTCATTGCACTGCCCCCACGCACAGAGAACTCAGAGCCTACCCCAGTCACTGTATTTCCCATTGTTTTTATCAGGCTTTAAAAGTGTCTGCCCTAGAGATATTATACAATCACAAAGGAAACTGCAGCAGTGCCTTAATGGCACTGGAAGTTATTGTTCCCTTTCCCAGAACAATGACTTAACTTTTTCAAATGTATTTTATATTAAATGTACATTAAACTAAAAGTAAAAAAAAAACAGCTAAGTTATGTTATTTTCATGTATAGCTTTTTAGTAAAACATTTTGCTAAGTTATGTTATTTTCATGTATACCTTTTTAGTAAAACATTTTGCTTTTTACTGTGAAGGCAACCACAAATATATGGATTTTTGATTAAAGGGGAGAGTGCATGAATTAAAGCTGCCTTGCTGGTCTTCCTAAACACATTCAACAGAGAGAAAAGACAATTTTCCACCAAATTCTGAACAAAAAAGTTACTTTTGTGTCTGGACACTGAACTCATAGTAGTAAAGTACCTGAACCATTTTATGATTGCATTATGGAGGTCCAAATGAAAAAGGGATCAGATGCAGTAAGTACAGTGTGAGACTGGTACTGTATATATTGTACACTAAAGAACAGATGCTGCTTTAAAATGGAAAGACACATAATTGCAGGCAGAAAGCTGTACACTCCATTCTGAAAATCAGTATTGGAATCTTAGATAAAAATGAAGCATATGTTTTAAATCATTTTAGTACTTCTCATATCTTAAATTCATGAATAATAGTTGCATAAATGAGTGTTTCAGCACTTTTTTTTTACAAGATATATGCATATATATTTAAAATCACCTTGAGTAATAGCATAAAAATACAGCTGTAAGCTAAAATAATATAATGTGTATGATGTACTTACTGTATAACAAGCAGTGCTCTCAGGCTGTTGCATCTCTTTCTCGGTTACATCCAAATGCCATTCCATTCAGAAAGCAACCGGCTCAGGTAGCACTGGAACACGCATGCGCAATAGAAAGCATTGCACGCCTGTTATCTCAGAGCTGCAGTTTCAGAATCCAAACATTAGGGGTCACTGTTTGCCTTCGATCTGGCATCGGCTGGGTTGGCAGGATTTTCATACGGTCGTTTTTCAGCTTCGTTTAAGATGTGCACACTGAAATGATTCCTCTCCACAGAAGAGCACAATAAAAGCAGCATGGGCATTTTCATTCACAGTGATTTTAGACTGAGAGACTTACACACGATCGTTCATTTTATCTGGATGGCTTGCTAGTCATCTGCTAATCTGATTGCAAATACTCCTTTAGCTGTACAGGGCTGTATTTTGTCCCTTGTTAGTGCTTCTTTCTATCAACTGAACAGCAGGAAATAAAAGCACTTGTTGAGGTTGCATAGAACATGAGGGGGTATGAGAGGAGCTCTTGTTTCAGTTTATTTGTTGTTTATTTCTTTGCATGGGGTCTGTTAGAGGTCAGTCTCTTAGCCCTTGTGTGGGCATGGCTGACATGGGTCCCAACTAAATCTATAAGCGTTGGGTTTCCTACCCACAAGCACCATGTCTTAGTACTGCTGCAGCACTTTGACTATACCTATTGCCCATATAACACAGTACTCTGTCTCTTCAGTACTGTAACTACCCTTTAAATAGCTAAGATGCATGCCTGGGCCACTGTCAGAAACTTTGGGGCCCTGCAATGGCAGGGCTATGGCGTTGTGATCAACTTGTCAGTTTTGGAGAGTTTTCTAAACCGGGCAGGCAGTTTTGACCCAGACAGCACAAGTGCGCAGTAATTGTGTTTACTACTACTGTAAGATGTTAAGCAAGCAGTACCTATGTTACAGTTGCTTTCATTTTATCATTATATTCAGTTGCATGCCATGTGATGGAATATATGGACTCAGTGGTATCAGGGCCGGATTTCTACTTGGGGCGCCCCAAGGCCGCCCCCATTCGGCACCCCCCCACCTCTGCCGCGAAAGCGCCTAACTTGCCCTTGCGCGAACAAACCCCCCCCCGTGACCGCTAATGCGCATGCGCAAGCGCCTAACTTAGAACTCCCATACGGAGCAGTGGGGAGATGTCCCCATTGCTCCGTATGGGAGCAAAATGTTAAAATTTGCTTGCGACGGGGCGGCATGCCGCCCCTGTGTATGTGCCGCCCTAGGCCCGGGCCTTTGTGGCCTCGCCACAAATCCGGGCCTGAGTGGTATAAGTGGCATACAGTCATAGAAACAATGTTGAACTCGTAAATCTCATCAAGCCATACTTACACAAGCGTATGTCAATGATCTGTTCTTTCTATTCAAGAAGATCTTATGTGATGCCTACAATTCAGCAGCAGACTGGTGGGTGTTTGGGCTTGTCCTGTGCAAAATGGCCACTGGAAGGTCACCTTTTTATGAAGGCCATGAAGTATAGGAATCTTGCCATTCGGTACATGAATACCAGCCCAGCTATACAGAATTGCCAAAGCTATTTTAGCCAAAGCTATTTGAAGGGGTTGTTCACCTTCTAAATACTTTTTTCAGTTCAGGTGTTTTCACATAGTAAACCAAATATAAAGATGTATTTGCACTGCTTGCTATTTTTGTTTTTGATGGTTTTTCTAAACTTGAAGTTTAAAGGTTAAAGGAGACATATTGTGTTATACACATCTTCCAGTATAATATGCCCCCTTCTTTAAATTGTACAGTGCTCCAGATAAACAATGTTTTTTTAATTTTTTTTATCTACTATAAACATGATCAGACTAATGTTGCTGCCATGCCAGATTTTCTCCTTCCAGTGTCCTGGCTGAATTGAGGGCTGGGCATGGTAGTAACGGGAGAGTCAAAACTATGTAGCAGCAGCCCAAGCCACACCTAAGCTCCTACCTGTGTCTCACTGCTCACTGGTTGGATAAGCACTGCAACATCAGTAGTGGGACTAGGACAGAGCAAAGCAGTCAGCAGAGAGGATGGGCTGGTGACAAATATAGCCTGCCATCCCCTGCAACCCACCTCTGGGGTAATTGTTTGGGCCAAACCCGCCCAACAAACAAATCCAGTTGATTTTGGGCCAACTCCAGCATCACTACTACAGGTACTTGCATCAAAATGCACCCTTCACACTTCCCTATAGTGACGCCTTCTGTTCAAATCAGGTGCTGCTGCCCCTATTGAAGCAGGGGAACTCTTCAGTTACTCCAATACCAGGCTGTAGCTCCAAGGTTGCCTCAGCGCCCTGTGTCATTAGGCGTAGCACACTTTTGTCAAAAGTATAGTGCACACAGCAGGCAGATTTAGGAAATATTTAGCGCATCAGTGCCTGATTTGCTGACAACGCAACTGTACATCACAATTATTTCAATGAAATTGCACGTTTGCATCTGCAATGACATTGGGGGGTACTAATGGTTAGGTACCCTAAGTGATTGTAATGAAAATGAAAAAAGGGGTAAATCTGCACAACCACACAATAAACCAGTAGCAATACATTTTTGCAGTCTAGATTAATCAGACATGAAAGAACTGGTACGTGATGATAAGCAAAAGATCTGACAACTTGAAAATGCACAAGTCTAGGATCCATGTTGTGTAAACTGCACCGAATTTCAGTGTAATCACCCAGCCAAGGCCATGTAGCATTCTATTCCAAGGAAAAATGTACCCCCTATTCTGACATAAACTCATTAAATTGGGCTTATGTAGAAAACATCCCTACACACTATCTGGACTGTTTTATGTTTATATAGACATACTTGATTCCACATATTGAAGGAAACCATGATATTCCTCTTTGTGTTTACTGCCTGTGTGTTTGCCAGTCCAAGAATGTCACTGTAACGCAACCACATTGTACAGGGATAGTTTCTGGGACTTAAATGCATCACTTTACAATGGAAAAAGGTGAGGGAGGGCATTGCATTACATACTCTCAGTATAAGGGATCTTGTAACATGGCTCATTGGAGTTGTCATTGTGTCCTTTAATCTTTGGAATCAGGTATGTGTGTGTAAAAAAAAATACATTTATATTTATATGTGGAAGTTCAAATAAAGCCCAAATAAATTAGTTCATATAAAGAAGGGAGTACATTTACCATTCTGAATACCTTCTATGCAAGAATTCAGAACACCTTAATTCTACATTAAGAATTATGACTCCATTCCAATGCATGAACAATGGTACATGTATAGTTGTCTGTACATATTTATGCCTAGTATGTTATGCTATTCTGGTCTTGGTACTTCAGCATTAAAGCTTATAAGTGGCAAATACAAGTTTTCAGAATTGATTTGGTTCAGATATAAACATCAATACTAATGAATTATGCATTGTATATCAACAAAGGCCTGTAGAGACAGCCAATGAAAATTCATCAGCTAACTATACATTCAATGCACCAAATACTAGTGCAAACAGAACACGTCTGTGTTAGTTAAGCCACTCGCAAGACAAAAAGCATATGAAAATAGTATTTTCAAAATTTAGCTTCACTGTACATTTTGGATTTTATATATTAAAGGGAACCTGTCAGACATAAAAATGCTGTAAATTTCTTTGCAAATTAAATTACATGAAAACCAAAATTTTTTTTTTTATTATTAATTAATGAATTAATACATCCACACCTGTCATAAATGTATTTAAAAATTTGAGCTGTCAATCATATATTGTCTGCCCTGCCTCTATGTCTAAGGAATAGAGACAGGGCTGTCAAGTATATACACTTTCCATTTAGCACTTCCTAGATGTCACTGCACTTCTCCCCTCCCTCCTTACAGTCCATAATTGAGCAGTCAGTGCATGGGCATTAGGTCCCTTATTCTGGCGCATTCACAAGATTTTGGGGTAAAACACAGCTTGCCTTAATAACAGTGTCCAGTAAAATGGCACCTGTTGCTGTGACAGAGAATTCCAAAAACAGAACAAAATTAAAATAATTTATATAGTGCAGGTAAAGTTTATTTTGCTCAACTAACATGATAGAAAGGGATTTGGAATTATATCTTGTGGTGACAGGCCATGCAGGATTAAGACATACAGTCTCGTTTTGTAATTAAACACTAGTGATTTTCTTGTTGTTTCGCAAATTTTACGGGACAGATTTGCTCATCATTATAACACACAGGGGCACATTTACTAACCCACGAATGGGCCGAATTTGTCCGATTGCGTTTTTTTCGTAATGATCGGTATTTTGCGATTTTTACGGAAAATTGTCGCAACTTTTTCGTTACCAATACGATTTGCGCGAAAAAAACGCGAGTTTTTCGTAGCCATTCCGAAAGTTGTGCAAAATCTGGCGATTTTTTCGTAGCGTTAAAACTTGCGTGAAAAGTCGCGATTTTTTCGTAGCGTTAAAACTTGTGCGAAACATCGCGCCTTTTAAGTTTTAGCGCGACTTTTCGCGCAAGTTTTAACGCTACGAAAAAATCGCCAGATTTTGCGCAACTTTCGGAATGGCTACGAAAAACTCGCATTTTTTCGCGCAAATCGTATTGGTAACGAAAAAGTCACGATAATTTCCGAAAAGTTGTTAAGTCGCCGAAAAAATCGCAAAAAATACGAAAAAGTCGCAAAATGTTCGTTTTCCAATCAGAATTTTTCCAATTCGGTTGGAATTCGTGTCTTAGTAAATCAGCCCCACAGTGTTGTGTTTTCAAATACGACTGTAGTATATTATAAAGGAGTTGTTCACTTTGAATTCACTTTTAGAATGATAGAGAGTGATATTCTGAGAAAATTGGCAACTGGCCTGTAGCTCTTAGCAGATATATAGTTGGACCACTGAATAGAATGATAAGTAATAATAAGTAAAAATTGTAGTCTAATAGATCTATAGAGCTTCATGGGTCAATGGCCCCTATTTTAAAGCTTGAAAGAGTGAAAAAAATAATTCAAAAACTATTACAAATAAAAAATGAAGACCCACTAAAAAACTGGCTATACTAAAAGTTGGCTTGTTTCTCCGCTCTCCTGCAGTGGTGTTCTGCATTCCACCGCAGGGAAGTACAAAATGCATCCAATTCTTCCATAAGAAAACGCCACCGCAGGGGAGTGCAGGAACAAACATTAGTCAGTACATGCCCTTAGTGATGCTGCAATACAAGTGCAGGCAAACAATTATACCTATAACCATTTGCTACAATCAATCCCGATATAAAAAAAAGAAATCAGTAGCTAAGGAAAAATAATTAGCTCCTTCTGGAGGCGACGCTGACAATGTACAGACATGGTTATCAAGCTCTACAACTATTCCTAGTAGTCTAAAAACCTCTATATATTAGACATCAGCCTGTGAGCAGAAGTCCTTTTATCATCCTGCATAAATTCTTGTTTTTTCCAGCCATGGCAAAGGCAGATGTCTGCTGAGAATTTCTTGCTACATCTCAGATAATACAAGTTGAATAATGCATTGCACTGCATCTTCTTTAATTAAAGAGACCACTCTAGCCTTCTGACTATAAAACGAGTCAAGGCCCAGTCATGCTCATCAGTTAGGGCATGCATCAACAGATTTATTATCTTACATAGTAGCATCTGTATATAAAGAATGTACAACAGTCTACTAAACTGGACGTTTAAAGGAACAGTATAGCCAAAACAGTAAATCTGTGCTTGCTATACTGAAAACCTCTGTCATACAAAATAGGACACTTGTTGCCAAGAAACATATTATTTGTAGAAACTTGGTAAACAGATACAACTTTAAGGTTAAAAAAGTAAAAATATTTTAATTACATTTAAAGCAAAATGAACACAGAATTATCTATAAAGAGATTACCTGTTATCTGATATACTACTCGCAGTCCATGTTTTGTTGACCACAACTCTCTGTACACCATATTTTGGCCAGAAACAACAACTATTTAGCAAAATCTAAGTAGATGACAGCAACACAACTGTCCAGCTTACAAGTAAGTTTGTTTAAGATGATCGGTCCTTCATAAAACCATACTGCCTGCTAATGATAATGCCAATCTCCAGGAACCTATCCACCTCTCCACCCCCATTTCCCCCCTACTATGCCCAGATCCAAATGTAACCTATATTCCACAGTGTTTCTCAATGCTCACTTACACCTGTCTAGCTTACCATTTCCTCTTACCCATACCCAATGTGTACCAGTGTGTCCCAGTTGACCTATTAGGTTACCTGAGAGCCAGCTTGTTGGATTTTGTTTCAGTTCTTGAATATTTGGTTAGTAGTGTTATTGCAAGACAATAATATGAAGCAGTATATACAAAATAACACTGCCATTTTGACTAACACAATGATTTTCCATTACAGTATATTTGTTTGAATGATATGTAAAATCTTAACATCTAATGTAAAAGAAAAGAAATAGCTTTTTGTTCAGTAGCTCTCTTGTCTGGAGTTTCAACAGCCACTGTACTTGTGTAGCCACAAGGCAGCGGTTTGAGACTGAGTGAGACTGGAATATGAATAGGAGAGGGCTTAAATAGATAAGTAATAAAATATAACAAAACCAAAAGTACTCAAAGTACTATCTTATGTAATATTTGGCAAATATGCTGTGCTTATTATGAATTTATGAAGGTTTATGGAGGAAATAAAGTAAAATGATTCAAGGAAGCATATCAAACATAAATGGATCAGTGCTGCGGAATATGTTGGTGCTTTATAAATACTGTGTTAATAATGTTAATAATATTGCATTTTTATAAGCTGGATTTTTTTCATAAAAGCAATCCTGTCATTCCTAAATTTAAAAAGGGATTGCGATCTCAGCAGTTACAGGCCAGTAAGTTTGACATCCATGGTGGGCAAGTTATTTGAAGACTTGTTAAGTGATCACAGAGGGTGTTTGTTATTGGTACATTCTCTACTTGGAGTAAGGTCCTAATTGGAGTCCCTCAGGATTCTGTATTGTGTCCACTTTTAGTTAACTTGTTCATTAATAACTTGGGGGAGGGTATTATAAGTAATGTATCAGTGTTTGCAGATGACACAAAACTTTGCAGCCCAATTAATTATATTCAGGATGTTAATCAATTCTATCCAGCGCTGGAAGGCCCCATCTAGAATATGCCATGCAGTTTTGGTCTCCAGTGCTCAAATGGGATATTGAGTTAGAGAGGGTCCAGAGAAGCTGGTAAGAGGTATGGAAAGTCTCAGTTATGGGGAAAGACTAGTCAAGTTGTGGTTGCGTACACTGAAGTGTATAATATAATAATCTCTCTAATGTTTTATTTACCTGTAGGTTCCTCCAACAGAAACGAGGGCACCCGTTCTGAATATTCAGAAAGGATTTTTTACTGTGAGAGCTGTGAAGTTGTGGAATTCCCTCCCCGAATTAGTTGTGCTGGCTGATACATTAGATACCTTCAAGAAGGGGTTAGATGGCTTTTCAGCAAGTGAGGAAATACAGGGTTTCGGGAGTTGATCCATGGACTGGTCCGATTGTCCAGAGTCAGGAAGGATTTTTTTTTTCCTGCTCTGTGCCTAATTAGAAAGGCTTCAGAAGGTGTTTTGCCTTCCTCTGGATCAACTAGCAGTAAGGCAGGTTATATATAGGCATAAAAGATTGAACTTGATGGACGTGTGCCTTTTCAACCTAACTTTCAGTGTTACTATATTTGTTTCCAGTCATTACAATTTTGATACTTATAGGTTGATTAAGCCAGAGAAAGATAAAAGTCTTTACAAAATGTAAAAAACATACAGTGTAAAACATTATACATTATTTCTAGGCCAATTTCTTCCACCATGAAATCTTGAGTAGGTCATCAAGGCCAGCATGCTTTCCATTTTGAATAACATTTTCACATTATGACAATGACAGACATATTTAAGTGTGGTCAGATAAAGATGGAGGTTTAGGTCTCTCAGCATCATTTCCTGCTTTAACCTGTCTGAGTATTCTACATTAAGCAAGAAAATATAACATTTCCTGGTCCACTTTCCAGTATAAGGTCAACCTAAGAGACGGTTGTAATAAAAAATAAAAGGTAGTAATATAGATTATGAAAGGATGGAGACTTAAGGGAGATGTTTTTTAACCACAATGCAGTATTTTCCCCAGCAGGACAGCATGTTGACGTAAGTATATGTCATACATAGGGGTTTTTTTTGCGCAACTGTGGCCAATTTAGCAGCCTCACAAAAGCACTTAAATTACCCCTATAATCTAGGGATAAATAATGAGCTAAACTGGTACAGGTAATATGAAGAAAGGAAGAGTTTTTTTCTCCACACTCCTTGAAACAGAGTCCTGCATCAGATCTGATACCTGTGGAATATTGTGGTTGGATTCTGGGTGGAAAAGACTTCATTTCTTTAGACAGACATTCTGAAAATGATATAAAACCTTATATCTAATGACAGTATATATATGCAGTATATATATATATATATGTGTGTGTGTATGCCCAGCTTTAGAAACATTAGAATTCTGTCACGGTCGGCACCCAAATGCCAGAACAAATGCTAAGCACCCTGGTCTAGGCTCGTGCTTCGCCAGTAGTGTGACCGCCTTTGGCTTCGGGAGGAGCCCTCAGCTACTCAGATGCCACCTGGACTTAAACGAGAGATGCAGGGCAGGAGTTCTGGCCAGCAATGGGGCACGACAGTATAAAAAGTCTTAAGGCCAACGGTCACGGTACAGACAGGAGTTAGAAGATACGAAGTCAGACAGACCGGGTCGAGGCAGGTGGAAATCGAGGAACGTCGGGCAGGCAAGGGTCACACCGGATAATCAGTCAGAAGGATTAAGCAGAATCAGTAATCAAAAACAGGCACGGGTCAGGATACAGGTATTCAGAATAGTCAAAGCCAGGCAGGGTCAAAACAGGAATCAGGAACAAGTAGACGTTTAAAGCACAGATATAGGCACCAGAAATAAACCTATCACGGGCAAAGAAGCATTCCAGAAAACCCCTTTAAATACCCCTTTAATTTTTCAAATTTGGCGCCATTGCGCGCTGACGTCACGCGCCAGCGTGCCTGCGCCTTTAAATAGCCGACGTGCGCGGCGCGCGCGCATTAGGAAGGAGCCGGCTAGAGGAGCGGCTCGGCAGGCGTCCCTGCCGATGGTGCGGCGGGCGTCCCCGCCGCACCAAAGGTAATTTTATTACATTACCCCCCTTTCTAGGGGGGGCCACCGGACCCCCAGGTTTCCCAGGAAACTTTAAATGGAACCGCCTTCTGAGGCGGTCAGCCTTAATGTCCTTAACTGAGACCCAGGAGTTCTCCTCAGGGCCAAAGCCCCTCCACCTGGTTAAATACTGCAGCTTACCCCGCACAATGCGGGAGTCGAGGAACTCCTGGATCTCATATTCTGGCTGCCCCTCTACCAGTACCGGGAGAGGAACAGACAAATGTCGAACACCAGCAGCAGGCTTTAACAGGGAAACATGAAAAGAGTTGGAAATTTTGAAATTAGCAGGTAACCTTAAACGAACTGATGAAGAATTAATTATGGAAATGATGGGATACGGACCAGTGAACCTGGGACCAAGTTTGGGAGAGGGAACTTTCAGCTTGATATTCTTGGTAGACAACCACACTAAGTCCCCCACCTTGTACTGAGGTGCCTCTCTACGGGATCTATCAGCAGCCTTTTTCTGAGCAGAGGAAGCTGCTGATAGAGAGTCGTGAACCCGGGACCAAATATCAGAAAACTGTTTCACAGAAGAATTAGCAGAGGGTACTGAAGAAGCAGAACCTGAAAAGGAAAAGGCTTTGGGATGCAATCCATAAACTATGAAAAAAGGAGATTCCCCAGAGGAAGAATGAGTAGCATTATTGTATGCGAACTCTGCCCAAGGCAAGAGTTCGGACCACGAGGACTGGTTATCTGAGACATAACACCTCAGATATTGCTCAAGGGATTGGTTCACCCTCTCGGTTTGACCATTAGTCTGGGGATGGTAGGCAGAAGAAAAGGACAATTCAGTACCAACTAAGGAACAGAAAGCACGCCAGAATTTAGAAACAAATTGAACCCCCCTATCAGAAACAATATTTACTGGAAAGCCATGTAACTTAAAAATGTGCGAAATGAACAGATCAGCCAAGGTTTTAGCGGAAGGGAGGTGTGGGAGGGAAATGAAATGGCCCATCTTACTAAACCTGTCTACCACCACCCAAATCACAGTTTTCCCTTGAGATGGGGGCAAATCAACAATAAAATCCATGGAAATATGGGTCCACGGTTCTACAGGAATGGGTAATGGATTTAGCAGACCCTGGGATAAACTATGAGAGGATTTAGACCTTTGACAAATCGGACAAGAATTAACAAAGTTTTTAACATCTAATTTGAATGAAGGCCACCAAACATGACGAGACAGCAGAGCAATGGTCTTAGCAATACCTGGATGACCTGCCATTTTGGAATCGTGTACCTCCCTCAATACTTGCTCCCTAAACACTTCAGGTACAAACCATCTATTAGAAGGAGTATCCACAGGAGCTGCAGATTGTAAAGGGGTCAGTAAGGAAGAGAGATCAGACTCTAAAGTTGCCACAATTAGGTCTTTAGGAATAATGGGAGAACACTCTCTGGAGTCCGAAGGGATAGATTCAAAACTCCTAGAAAGAGCATCCGCTTTAATATTTTTGGATCCTGGTCTAAATGTAAGGGAAAAATTAAATCTAGAAAAGAATAGAGCCCATCGGGCTTGCCTAGGATTAAGGCGTTTAGCGGACTCTATGTATAGCAAATTTTTATGGTCTGTAAAGACCATCACGGGATACTTTGCACCTTCAAGAAGGTGCCGCCATTCCTCAAAGGCCCATTTGACGGCCAACAACTCCCTGTTCCCAATGTCATAATTCACCTCTGCGGGTGAAAATTTCTTGGAAAAGAAGGCACAGGGGTGCATCTTGTTGGTCGTCGGATGCCTTTGAGAAAGGACTGCCCCTGCTCCCACCTCCGAGGCATCTACTTCAACAATGAAAGGTAAGGCAGTATCAGGATGGCGAAGGATAGGGGCAGATACGAATTCCTTTTTAAGAAATTCGAATGCATGAACTGCCTTGGAGGACCATAAACTTGGATCTGCACCCTTCTTGGTTAAATCAGTGAGGGGGGCCACAATTAAAGAGAAGTTCTTAATAAATTGACGATAATAATTTGCAAACCCCAAAAACCTCTGCAGTGCACGCAAGGACAAAGGCTGAGCCCATTCAAGAATGGCCTTAACATTCACAGAATCCATTGCCAACCCCTCATCGGATATGACAAAACCTAGGAATTGGACAGAAGGAACCTCAAAAATAAATTTTTCAAGTTTAGCATAGAGATTATTCCTTCTTAGCCTCAATAAAACTTCCCGGACATGATTAAGATGATCAGACTGGTTAGAAGAAAAAATTAGAATGTCATCTAGGTAGACCACTACAAATAATCCTAATAGGTCCCGGAAAATATCATTTACAAACTCCTGAAAAACTGCAGGTGCGTTACAAAGGCCAAAAGGCATAACAAGGTACTCATAGTGGCCGTCCCTGGTGTTAAAGGCAGTCTTCCATTCATCCCCCACTCTGATACGGATGAGATTATAAGCTCCTCTAAGATCAAGTTTGGTAAAAATTTTTGCATTCCTAACCTGGTCAAATAATTCAGAGATCAGAGGAAGGGGGTAACGATTCTTTACGGTGATCTTGTTCAGACCTCTATAATCAATACAAGGGCGTAGACTACCGTCTTTCTTACCTACAAAAAAAAACCCTGCCCCGGCAGGAGAACTAGAGGGTCTAATAAAACCTCTTTGTAAATTTTCATTAATGTATTCTTTCATTGCCTGGGCCTCCGGCAAGGAAAGAGGATAAGTTCGACCACGAGGAGGGGTAGAGCCAGGGATAAGGTCAATTGGGCAGTCATACTGCCTATGTGGGGGTAATGTTTCTGCAGCTTTTGTGGAAAACACATCGGAATATTCAGAATAAGCTGCAGGTAAATCCTCTAGTGAGGTAGTTGCTACTACCAAAGGAGTACAGACCCCCCCACAATTAGAACCCCACTGAACAATCTCCCCAGATACCCAATCAATAAGGGGATTATGGGCCCGGAGCCATGGCAACCCCAAAATGAGAGGCGAAGAAGCGCCTTCAATGAGGAAAAAAGCTATCTCCTCACAATGATGATTGTTAACACACATAGATAACAACATAGACTTCTTGGAGACTATACCTGACCCTAGGGGTCTCTTATCCACTGCTAAAACTCTCAGGGGGGTACTTAGAGGTATTAGAGGAATATGAAGTTTAGCTGCAAAGGCAGCATCCAGGAAATTACCCTCCGCCCCTGAATCCACGAAAGCAGATAATTTAATAGAGCCCTTAGGCCAGGTCAGTTCGACCGGAATCAAGATCCTAGAGGCAGATAGGGGAGAGGAAACACCTGCACCCAAATGGAGCTCCCCTTCTCCATTTAGGCTTGGGAGTTTCCCGGCCTCTTAGGACATTGATTTAAGAAATGACCTTTCTCCCCACAGTATAAACACAACCCTTGGGAACGCCTGCGAACCTTTTCCTCAGAAGATAAGCGGGAAACGCCCAATTGCATGGGTTCCTCCTGAGGCAAAGGTACGGAGGGACCAGGACATTCAAAGTTAGACACAGCTTTAGAAGAGCTGGAAAAATTAGAACGAAAAGAGGTATTCCTCTCACCCCTTCTTTCCCTCTGTCTCCTATCTACCTGGATGGCTAAAGACATGAGGTCATCCAGGTTGGAAGATAGGGGATAGTTGACTAGACTATCCTTGATAGAATCAGACAAGCCTATACGAAACTGACTGCACAAGGCCATGTCATTCCAGCCAGTCTCCACTGCCCACCGACGGAATTCGGTGCAATACACCTCTACATCCCGTTTCCCCTACGAATCGCGGCGTCGGCAGTGGATGCACGATCCGGGTCATCGTAGAGAATCGCCATGGAGTCAAAGAATTTGTCTAAGGAAGAACGGGCAGGGTCAGCGGTGGGCAATCTGAGGGCCCAAATTTGAGGGTCACCTTGAAGGAGGGTCATTACAAACCTTACTCTTTCCTCATCAGTAGAGAAAGAATGAGGGAAGAAACTAAGGTATAGCTTACAAGCCTCTTTAAATATAAAAAATTTAGATCGGTCCCCACAGAATTTATCGGGGAAGGCAATCTTAGGTTCTTGGGGCCTAAAGGTGTTACCCCACATGGAAGTAGAACCTACCGGAGGAGAAGATACAGGACTGGACTGCAGAGGAGACTCCAGTTTACGGGTCAGATTGTGGAAACCCTGCAGAAGATAGTTTTGTTTCTGCTCTTGTTCCTCTAGGCGTTGAAGTAAGGTGGTCAGCAACACTTCAGTGGTAGATGGAGCAGCAGCAGCTTCGTGACCATTGTCTTCCATTTTTTGTGGCCCGTGATAATGTCACGGTCGGCACCCAAATGCCAGAACAAATGCTAAGCACCCTGGTCTAGGCTCGTGCTTCGCCAGTAGTGTGACCGCCTTTGGCTTCGGGAGGAGCCCTCAGCTACTCAGATGCCACCTGGACTTAAACGAGAGATGCAGGGCAGGAGTTCTGGCCAGCAATGGGGCACGACAGTATAAAAAGTCTTAAGGCCAACGGTCACGGTACAGACAGGAGTTAGAAGATACGAAGTCAGACAGACCGGGTCGAGGCAGGCGGAAATCGAGGAGCGTCGGGCAGGCAAGGGTCACACCGGATAATCAGTCAGAAGGATTAAGCAGAATCAGTAATCAAAAACAGGCACGGGTCAGGATACAGGTATTCAGAATAGTCAAAGCCAGGCAGGGTCAAAACAGGAATCAGGAACAAGTAGACGTTTAAAGCACAGATATAGGCACCAGAAATAAACCTATCACGGGCAAAGAAGCATTCCAGAAAACCCCTTTAAATACCCCTTTAATTTTTCAAATTTGGCGCCATTGCGCGCTGACGTCACGCGCCAGCGTGCCTGCGCCTTTAAATAGCCGACGTGCGCGGCGCGCGCGCATTAGGAAGGAGCCGGCTAGAGGAGCGGCTCGGCAGGCGTCCCTGCCGATGGTGCGGCGGGCGTCCCCGCCGCACCAAAGGTAATTTTATTACAAATTATTTTACTGTACCTTGGTGAAAGCCTCTCACTAACCAGTTTTTCTTTCCTTGGGTGTATCCTGATGACCCGTATAAGAGTGTGGAGGCATAGGTAGAGCTTTACAACATTACACTTATTTATGATTGTAGGAATTCACTATTTACAGAGAGACCCAAATACAGAGACACCCATGGCACCTTTACAGAGATGTTTAACTCTCATATCATTTCTCCTAAGCTTTCTCAGTGGCACCCCCTAACTTTTTGATTTCTACTTCCTGACCAGAGACCTCACTCTCAGCCAATCCTCTTTTCTTTAGGTGATGAGATATCAATTACAACACCTGTTTTTCACATTTAAATGTTTTATCCATTTACCCATTAACAGGACAGGGTTGGAGAATCTGTTATTTTGATGAGTTTACTTTGGTCAAGTGGTCAGCACTTTACCACAGGCTAAATTTATGTAGAGTATTCAGTTAAAGGTAATTAAAAATTAGTCCCAACCTTCTTTTGCCTCTCAAATTATGTAAATAGTATAAAACATCTATTGAAATCTAAGGCCATGTAATAAATCTGCAAATTAAGGTTTTTTTTTTGCAAATTTTTGGCCTGTTCTCAAGGTTTCAGAATGTTTCCTTTTGCAGATATCAAACACTATCCCTAGAATGCACCATTATAACTCTGTTGCCTTTTTATCCTATGGGTTGTTCCAGCCGGTTAATTATTTTGTATTTTCATTACCAATATCTCCCATGATAGATTAGCTTCAGTTTTTTCAGGAAAGATATTATATATATATATATATAAACGTGGGTTGTCTGCAATTGTATTTAAAGGACAACTGAAGTCTAAAAAAGAATATGGCTAGAAATGTTTAACAATGTGTTTTGAGCCCTTGTACCAGCCCAAAGTCACCAACGCTCTATAGAAATAAAGCCCTGTGCCCCTGAAAATGCCCACAGTAGCTCTCCATCTTTTGCCCTGCCCAACTACTGCACATGCTCAGTCTGCTCTTGGCTGATGTCAGTGACCTCAGCTTAGGGATCGACCCACAATATTTTTCTTTACTATGCCGGCTTGCTCTAGTCACTGCCTGGTCACTATTAAACATGCATACAAGCCATCCAATCACAGTCCTGTCTGGCTGCTCCCTAAAAAACTCCAGTCCTGCTCTGGCACATTGAGCTTGGAGCGAGACTTTAGCTGAATCCTTATTGTGTGACTTTTCTTTCCACCTTGTTAGAAAGGATGGAAACATTAACAGAACTTAGAGAAACTGAATTCTGTGCAATTATTTTAAAACATAAAAATAGGTTGATTCTATTACTTATATACCATAGAGTGAAACAACATATACCGCTCCCACATAGGGGACAAACATAACAAAAAACACAACTTATTGTATACAAAGCAAAGTCAATGGAGATTCCTTCACTGACCGTTTATTATATAGAGAACACAAGCTATGACTAAAGTTTCAGTCACTTTGCTTATACAAAACAGTCCATCTGGGAATAAATTGCTCCATTGCAAAGGTTTTTCTGTTAGCGGTATATTGATTTGCATAGCATCTTATGATCTCCCCCATGTCCAATGTACAGAGCATTATTGGCTTTAGTTGTGGGGATACAAAACAATAACCTCTCAAAGTGTTTATGAAGCAGTTGCATTGGGGTTTGTGTGCATTACACACGGGGAGAGGCCAAACTGTGCCAGTAGGTGTATAGGCAGCACAACATGATATGTACAGGGGAACCGCTGCATAAACACTATGTTCCTTCCCAGACATGCTGATTTGCATATGCAAATTGACTGACAATGAGTTCAGAGTTTGGGCTCTCACTATTATAAATAGGCGTATAGGTGTATAAAACCCCCAGTCTGCTCAGCAAACTCTTGCTTTGAAAAGTGTTTTGGTTGAGTTATAACTCTCAGCTTGGCCTAAATGGCAATGTAAGTTATTTGTAGAATCATCCAGAAGCTTTTTCTGTTTAGAAAGTACAGTAGTTTTCTGCTAGATTGAGGAAAGTATGTACATAATGTGCTACAATCCAATGTGTATAATAGGGCAGCACTAGTTTATATGTACCTGTATCCATGATACACCTGTGCCAATGGGATCATTTGGCCAGTATCATTTATGGGAATCCCTCTAGTACTTTATAGAGGTTGAAAAAAAAAATATTGATGCAAAAGAATTGACCAATGAGAATGCTAATAAGGTTCCCAGCACCATATCAGCCATTTTGATATTGTCTTAAATATAGAGATAATTATGTCATTTATCCCTTCATTATATGGCACAGGAATCAGACATGGGGATAAAGGGACAGACTTGTCAGTGCTGGGAAACTGTGCTTATTGCTCCCAACTCCAATTGCAGGAACAGAGAACAGGGAGTCAGATTTACACAGATCAGCTGGGATTCTCATTGAAGGAAAATATTCTCACCCTGCTCAGATCCATGCTGGAGAGAACTCACATTTGTTACATCAGCTCATCGTGAGCTTTATGTAACAAATATTTTCTTTAGCCTTTTCCCCATGTTTATTATTTCATTTACATGCTATAACAACAAATTAAATATCAATGCAAACAGAGAGCATGGGAAAATATAACCACTCTTTGGAAATCATATCTGGGATCTGTCATTATAAGGTCAGCAGTATGGAATATCGCACATATACTGCATATTTACCAACATAGGGTTGTACCTCACATATGTATAGCTTCAAAAACACAACTAGCCAGAAATAAAATTAGCTTAGAATTCTACTAAAAACGTGGCGCCATGGCTGCAAAGCAAATACTGCAGGTATAAGGGATCTTTACATAATTTGGATCTCTATACCTTAAGGGGCACATTTACTAACCCACGAACGGGCCGAATGCGGCCGATTGCGTTTTTTTCGTAATGATCGGTATTTTGTGATTTTTCGGAAAATTGTTGCGACTTTTTCGTAGCCATTCCGAAAGTTGCGCAAAATCTGGCGATTTTTTCGTAGCGTTAAAACTTGCGCGAAAAGTCGCGACTTTTTCGCAGCTTTCGCGCCGGGTACGTAACATTCGGATTCATTCAAGCTTCAGTATGGTGACTTTTCTTGGGCCAGGTTGGAACTGCAGGGTGCCATTGAGTCCTATGGGAGGCTTCCAAAATCATGCAAAGTCTGAAAGTTTCGCCCGCCGCTTATGAGCGCTCAATACGAAAAAGTCACGACAAGATACAAGTGAATCGTAATGGCTACGAAAAACTCGTGTTTTTTCGCGCAAATCGTATTGGTAACGGAAAAGTCGAGATAATTTCCGAAAAGTCGTAAAGGTGCCGAAAAAATCGCAAAAAATACGAAAAAGTCGCAAAATGTTCGTTTTCCAATCGGAATTTTTCCAATTCGGATTCGGATTCATGGGTTAGTAAATGTGCCCCTAAGTCTACTAAAAAACATACTCTATAAACCCTATTAAACCCTTTGCCTCCAAGAAGGATTAGCCATTTCTTAGTTTGGATCATGTACAAGGCACAGTTTTTTACAGAGAAAAAGGAAATAATCTTTAAAAATTTGAATTATTAGATTATAATGCAGAAGATGGCTTTCCTGTAATTCAGAACTTTCTGCATTATAGGTCTCCAGATAATGGATCCCATTGGATTATTAAAAAACATAAAAATTATATATGGGATCAGTTATTCAGAGACCCAGAAGTCTCTACTTTACGCGAGGGCCATCTCAAGTTCATTTTAAGCAAAAACTTGTAATTTTTAAAAATAATTTCCTTTTTTTGTAAAGCTTCTGTGTCCAAAAAATATTTTCTGAATCGTAAAAAAAATAATATTTCATTTTTTAAATACTTTAATAAAAGCAACCAAATCGTAGGTATATCTATAAATAGTCTGCCTTGACTTAATATCAGCGCTGGTTTATTAACACTGGAGATACATATGTTGCCCATAGCAACCAATCAGCAATTAGATTTGAAACTTCACCTACAAGTTAGAAATCAGAACAATAGCTGATTAACTGCCGTAAGCAACAGCACCAGTGATATTTATTTCCAATGTAGTACGTATTTATGTATATGGAATTACTCAATGGATAAATGGATGGTGCAGCATGAAGAAACTTAAATTATAAGGCATTGAAAATGGAGTAATATTATTTTCTTCTTAAAGGGATTCTGCCATGATTTTTATGGTGTACTCTTTATTTCTAAATTACACTGTTTACAAAGAAAATAATTTGCTCTACCATTTAAAATTTTGTTCTGGAACCAAGAAATTGTTGTATTGTAATATTGGTGTGTAGGCAGCCATCTCAGTGCATTGTGCCTGAGTCTGAGCTTTCAGAAGGAGCCAGCGCTACACATTAGAACTGCTTTCAGGTAACCTATTGTTTCTCCTACTCCCATGTAACTGGAGGAGTCCCAAGCCGGACTTGAATTTCTTACTATTGAGTGCTATTCTGATACTGGGAGCTGCTATCTTGCTGCCTTCCCATTGTTCTGCTGATTGGCTGCTGGGAGGGGGGTGTTATCATTTCAATGCAGGATTCTGCTGGAGAAGCTCCATTAACTGTAGTGATGGGCGAAATGTTTCACCAGGCATGGATTTGCGGCGAATTTCCATGTTTCGCCATTGGCGGATTGTTTCGCGAAACGGATGAAACGGAAAAATTTGGCGCAAGTCCAAAAATTGTCACCGGCGTCAAAAGAATAGCCGCGCAATGAAATAATAGCCGAGGGCGACAAAAGAATAGCAGTGCGACAAAATAATAGCCGCGGACGACAAAAGAATAGGCGCAGGCGACAAAAGAATAGTCGCGGGCGACAATTTTTTTTGCCGCACGACATTTTCACCGTTTCGCGGATCTTTTGAAAGATTCACGAATTTTTCGGCGAAGCGAAACGGAAAAGATTCGCTCATCACTACTGATGTGTTTTGAAGAAAACATGATTTCTCATTTTATCGAGTCTTTGCCTAATTATGCCATATGCATTACAATAGCAGATGAATCTCTACTATTGGATTCATCACTTTCTTCTTCTTCATTGTTTGGTTCGTTTCTGCGTGTTTCCTTAAGTCCTAATTTTTTTTCCTTACTGTTTGCTTTTTCAATTTTTAACTTTTTAATTTTTTCTCACATTTAGCTTCACTGCTGCGAGAGTCCTAAAATGACGAGATATGCATATTCAACATACAAATTCACTGTTCACTAGATTACAGTTTGCCCAAACCTGCCTTTCAAATGCAAATGACTTCTGGGCTCCAGCACAAAGTGGGTTTATACATGTTAGCTTGGAGAATACAATTTTTTAAGAAACATGAGTCTCCCTCTCCGATGGATTTCTTTCCCCCGTTCAGTTATAGATTACCTGCTTCATATATCAGATAAAAATTCAAAAGATGTATTATACTTACACCATAGAGAAGACCATTATCTACGATATCAATTCTGACATCTGAATTCTTAATTCCCCTCTCACAAATCTTCTGATAGTGTGAAAAAAGAAATGATCACCATGAAAGTGCTTGTTCCCTATAAAAATATTTATTTCTAGCATTGGTTCTAGTTCATTGAAGTGTAAGATTCTGGTGTAAATTCAGGTACATCTCTGCTCTACAGACCATTATAAACGGTATCCCCTGAATCCTTTACACAGTATTTTCTAAATATGATTTTTTTAAAATTTCATACCCTTTATTCATAAAATAGATTTTTTTTTAGATTCATTGACAGTAGGAGAAAACCCACCCATATAGGTTCTAGCATGAAGGGAATAAATGTATGAAACCATCAATAATACTAATAACCTAAGTTCAATACAAAAGCAAAAAATGATTTGTTAAAAAACTGTACATAGAGTGATATCAGCTATTCTTTCTCTAATTATTTTTCTATTGTAGGCTTGAATTCTATTAACAAATAAATCACTGCTTTCTGATTCATCATTTTCTTCTTCCTCACGGTTTCTTTCCTTATGTTCTTCTTTTTCACTAAGTGCTTGTCCTAAAAAGATGAAAAATACATATGAAACATTCTACTTACACACAAATATATGCAAATCCACTGCTAACTGTTTTATTGCTTGTCCAAACCTGCTGTTGATATGAAAAAGGAATGTCAATTATGTGTTTCTAGTATGATATTATAAGTAAAGTGATATAATGGGCTGACATCAAGAAGTGGTAGATCACTTTACTTACATGTAAAAAAGTGTTTGCTTTTTGCCGTACAGAGCCCTGTGATTTCTGTGTGTATTAAAATAAATATGCTTTCCATTTGTGGCAAAGAATTGTGCAACGGACCATACAGGATTCATACTTGAAATGGTACTGTACTTGAAGTGGTTTATAGAGATAGCATTGAAGGTAAAAATGTGGGTATTGACACAGAAGTGACCAAGGAGAGGATTGCTGCATGCATAGGTGGGTACCTTGCGAATGTCCCTATGGTTTGCTCATATACATTTCTGTGGCCATCACTTTGCCTGTACTTTATGGTTCTTTCGTTTTTGTTTTTGCGCATAGCACACTGCAGTGTGTAAGGAAATGCCCTATATAGTCTCAGTAGAGCTCATTAATACAAAGTATGTGAACATGGCTCTAACTCAGTTACATACTAAGCACATTGTTAAGCAGTTCGCTGATGTGTGGCTAACAGCAACATGCTTGGACATTTTTAATCCAGAGTAACACATATTGCCCCATTGCACTTTAAAGTGTGTCTTTGCATGAATCACAATTTTGCACCCTTCAGTGCACTTACTCTTGCATCCAAGGCAATAATAAATTACACCTTAAATTTATTACATAGTACGTGAGATACCTGGATTTGCCCAGGGAATTTAATGTTGCATCTTTGAAATAGCAGAATATATTTGAAAAATAGCAACCTTTATTGAAAAGCATTTTTTACTGCAGTGCATACTTCATAAAATATATTATTTTTTTGAATTAGAGAAAAATATAAAAATGCGTTCCAGCTCAGCAAGAACTCTCTAAGCCAATGTGGGCGACCTGTCCTTGAGCTTTGAAAATGTATATCGTAAAGGAAAAATGCAGTGTAAATTGGAAATGTTTGAACTGAAAAAGCATATTCATAGGAATCATTGGTATCCATGGTATGGAAATATTTTTTCTATTGGCACTTTGACATAACATTTGACATAACATTTGTACTATCAAATGTTACATAAATTTATACTGAATATGTGCTCTATAATTCTATACATTCTGTCACTGTGGTACATTTTGTGCCCAGCTCTTATGCATATATTCAATTCCTCTTTGGCTTCTGGTACTTTCCCCTCTCTATTCAAACAAGCCTGTGTCAAGCCCATTCTTTAAAAGGCTTAAAGCGGACCTGTCACCTTAAGAAATAATTTCAAATTGTTTTCTATTGTGTTTGGCAAGCAAAATAAACTTTACTTACACTATATAAATTATTTGAATCTTATTTTCTTCAGCCTTGGAATTCACAATTGCAGCAAGCAGGCAGGGGCCATTTTGTGGACACTGTTATCAAAGCAAGCATTGCATTATGCAAAAATCTTGTTTCTGTGCCAGTATGGGGGGACCTGATACCCATGTCCATCCACTGGTTACACAATTAGATGGTGAGGAGGGAAGGGGAATGTGAGTAGTGCAGCAACATCTAAGAAGTTCTGAATTGAAAGTGAAAGTAACTGTCTGCCCCACCTCTATGCCTAAGGCATAGAGGCGGGGCAGGCATTATATGATTGACAGCTGGGATTTTAAAATGCTTTTATAATGGGTATGAATGTGGTAATAAAAAAAAATATTTTGGGTTTCATGTTTAATTTGAAAAGGACTTTTACTATACAGCTTTTTATGTCTGGGTGACAGGTCCTCTTTAAGAGTTCAATCAACATAAAGAAAAATCTTCACTTACATGCATGTTCTCAAAGGGTGCTTGACTTCCACAGCCGCTCCCAAGCCTTTTTTCCATGTATCTTTGCAAAGGGGAAGAAGCACACCAGTCTGTCGGCAATGCCTTTAAATAATTTATTTGCAGAAATGAACAAACAGCACAAGCTTTCGGGGGTGACCCCTTCTTCAGGTGCACCCTAGGCCCCTCCCAACTCCCTCCCCCCCCCCACATACCCCCACCTGCTCGCACACCCCCACCTGCACCTTCCCAGCTGCTACAGTACAGATCACTGGACTGGGCGGGAGATCCTAATAACTGTCAATCTCCTGGCTTGTCCCCAGTTCATATGCAGCAAACAGGTGGTATGCCACCCCCAGATTTTTGCTTTCCTAGGCCCAGGCCTTTGTGGCCTGCCCACAAGTCCAGCCCTGTTTGGTAACAAATCCACTTCCCTGGTTCAGCTTAGTGTGGCAATGCCTCAGGGTTCTGTATTTGGCCCTCTGTTGTTCTCCACGTACACTCTCTTTTTAGGTGACCGCATCTCTTCATTTGGTCTTAAATATCACTTATATGTAGATAAATTCCAGATATATTTAGTCACCCCTTCACTAACCACTGATGTTCAAACCCAGATTGCTAACTGCAGGCACAGTAAAGGGCCAAGCACCTCCCTCTGTTATTTTGTTAGTAGCACCAGTGGCCTTTGAGCATTAGTGGTGGGATGTAGTGTAATTTGTCCCCCCACAAACCTTTTAGAAATATGTTTGGTATCACGCACAAGCATCTTGATCATTTATGTAGCACTTAACAATATATCATACCGCTGTACAATAAAACTGCAAATTAGCTTTATCAAATGGAACGGTAGATTTAAAGGGCCTGTTCAACTTTGACACAAGGCATGGTGGCTTCTGATCTAGAGTCTATCAAACATCCTTTGCTAAAATGTCTGATTTTATTTTAGAGCAGAATTTGGTACTGATACATTTTCCCTTTTCCTCCCCTCACATCTTGGCTAGACAGAACAGCCAGTTTTTTGATGGAAGTAATGTTTCTATGTTTGACTACAACCCATGGCTTGAACGGTTAATCATTTTTGATGTGAAGGAGCAGTGAAATCATTTATAAACACAGTACCTAGCACCAGGGGAATTTATATTATGAGGAGGGCGGCTTCCTGCCTTTAAATAGCTACCCTCAAATGGTGTACATACACGGCCATGTCACTTTAAGGCTGATCTCCCATGGAGAGATTCAGTTGCCCGCAATTGATCTCTGCTACTGTGGGCGACTAATCTGTCCAAAATACATTTCCACCAGCAACAATAGGAATTGCTGATGGAAAGGTCACTGCCTGCAAGAGGAAACTGCATGTTGCAATGCATAGGTCTTTTCACCAATGATTCCTTATCTTGCTGGTGATCTTTGAAAAAGTTGCGTGAAAAAAAAGTTGCAGCTTGTGTGTGTGTGTATATATATATATATATATATATATATATATATATATATATATATATATATATATATAGGTTTTTAAACAATGAGTTTTCAATAAATTTTTTTTTTTGAATTTTAAGGGTGTGCCGGCCATGGATTATTTCATACTAAATACTCAGATTTTGGCTGTGCACCCCACAGAATACTAAAGCCTTGGAGTACAGACACCATCAGGACTGATATATATATATATATAGCAAGACAATGAGCCGCACACGCAGGGACTTTGTTAGAAAACAAAAAACGTTGGATCGTTTTCATTAAAAAAAATTTTGTTTTCTAACAAAGTCCCTGCGTGTGCGGCTCATTGTCTTGCTATATACATGGTTTTTGCAAGCACCTGGGGCATTTGATTACTATTAGGGTGTGCTCTGTTCTTTTCTGTATATATATATATAAATATATATATATATATATATGTACTGTATATTATGTGAGTCCCTGAGCTCAGTAACTGACAGAGCATGTGCAGTGAATCAGCAGAAAAGAAGATGAGGAGCTACTGGGGGGCATATTGAGAGGCACAGATCTTCCTTGCCTTGTGCTGACACAGAAGCCAAAAATATTTTAATAAATTCTTTACTGAGATTTATATCTACTCTCAGAGATAAATCATTGTTAAATCTATAGCACCCAGATCATTATAGTAGTTCATTGTGTTAGATATATGCATGTACAGTACCTTTATGTCCCCTTGCTGGGGAAGGTCAGAGGCAGTGGCGTAACTATAGCAGCCAACCCATGCATAAAAAAAACAAAAACACAGATCCAGTGCGCACATCCACCCCCCTACCTACCCCACCCAACATGCCTGCGTGCCCACACTCCACTTGCATTCACCGCTCCCCATTTCCCATCAGCTCTCAGGTAGGAAAGTGGCTGTGGAGGGAGGATTTCTATAGAGGAAACAGACCCCATGGTCCAGGCCCCCATGTGACTGCAGGGTCTGCTTACACTATAGTTATGCAACTGGTTGGAGGTTACATGCTGATGGTTAAGATTAATGATGGCTGCTGTGTCTCCTCACTGCTACTTGCATTGTCAAGGTTTACTTGTCATTATTACAATGTAGAAGAGACATTAGAAGAGTGGATATAGTGACATTTAGATGTCAAACTTTAGAATAAAATTTACTTAATGTCCATCATAAAATGGTGGCTCAAGGAAAAAGCTATAAAAGAACAATATTTACGGATACAGGTACAGAGCTGTTATCTTTCTGTAATTTGGATCTCCATACCTTAAGTTTACTAACAAATCATTTAAACATTAATTAAACCCAATAGGATTGTTTTGTCTCCAATAAGGATTAATTATAGTGTATCTTAGTTGGAAAAGGAAATCATTTTTAAAAATTAGAAATATTTGATTATAATGGAGTCTGTGGGAGATGGCCTTGCCATAATTTGGATCTCTCTGGATAACAGGTTTTTGGCATAACGGTAACATTTTTAATAAGTCCCTTAATATGATATAAACTATCTGTTAAGTATTCCTTCTGGGGTATAGTTTTCCTTTAACTAACAAAGATTATCATGCAATTTTTGCATAATAATTACTATTTACCGATATTTCTATATCAAAGTGCAGAATTTTACATCTAGGGGCTGATTTACTTACCCACGAACGGGTCGAATGGAGTCCGATTGCGTTTTTTTCGTAATGATCGGTATTTTGCGATTTTTTCGTATGTTTTGCGATTTTTTCGGATTCTTTACGAATTTTTCGTTACCAATACGATTTTTGCGTAAAAACGCGAGTTTTCCTATCCATTACGAAAGTTGCGTAAAAAGTTGCGCATTTTTCGTAGCGTTAAAACTTACGCGAAAAGTTGCGCATTTTTCGTAGCGTTAAGTTTTAACGCTACGAAAAATGCGCAACTTTTCGCGTAACTTTTAACGCTACGAAAAATGCGCAACTTTTCGCGTAAGTTTTAACGCTACGAAAAATGCGCAACTTTTTACGCAACTTTCGTAATGGATACGAAAAACTCGCGTTTTTACGCAAAAATCGTATTGGTAACGAAAAATTCGTACAGAATCCGAAAAAATCGCAAAACATACGAAAAAGTCGCAAAATGTTCGTTTTCAAGTCGGAACTTTTCGAATTCGGGTCGGATTCGTGGGTTAGTAAATCAGCCCCCTAGTGTTGTTTAGGTGTTTAGAACTAGAAAGAAAATGCTCATTAGGAAATATATGTTCTTAAAGAAAACTCATTATTATTAAAAATAAAAATCATTAAATTGAATTGCTTTACAACTCTTACCATGAACCACCATTTTGATCTTAATGTAGTGCTCATTTGATTTTCTTCAATGAACATTATTCTAATGTCTAAGATAGCTACAAATTCTGAAGAGACCTCATTAGTTACTTATTAGAAAAATATGTATTTTAAATTTGTTCTCGGGCATGCTCACACTATGCTCCCTTACTAGAGAGCCAGGAATAGATTTGTATATGTTGCAATACATGTATGTATGTATGTATAACTTTATTTATAAAGCGCTACTTATGTACGCAGCGCTGTTTATGTTGTATCCATAATGGTTCCTTGAGATTGGAGGCAAATATATTAGGGTTCTTACGTCTGTGCTATAACCTATACCAGAGTATGGATATTCTACATCCAGTTCAACTAATAAGGCCTCAGGAGGTATGTTATCTCCATCTAATTTCTCTAGAACATGCATTGTATTACAGGTTTACACATGATTGTAAGTTTTCTATATGGATCTAAAGTCTAAAGTGCCTTGCTTGATAATTCTTTTAGGCCTCTCAAAGCTTGCTGTTTCTTATTCCAGGACATTATTATTTCATCCTTTTGCATAGAACAGAAACTTCCTACCAAAAAGGTTGACATCAGTGCTTCTTAATTCTCCTGTAGATTTCGGTGCCCTCTATTAGTTTTAAACACCTGCCCCCTCCCTTTTTGATGTTTCTGTTGTTTTTTTTTACCTAAAACATCTTTGATATTGGCCTCAGCGTTAGATTTTTTCCAAGACCATTGGTTTTCTGTGAAAAGGAACTTGTGTTGACCTGAAAACCTGCCTCTTTTGTTTCAGGGTTTGCATCTCTGCCTTTGCTACTCTGAACCCATACATTCGTAAAGTCTTTTTTGCCACAAAAAAATTTCATTGTGAGTTGGTCCCTAAGCTCAGTAACTGACAGCAGTGACAGCAGCACAGAGCATTTGCAGGGAATCAGCAGATGGGGAGCTACTGGGGGCATCTTTGGAGGCAAAGATCTTCCCTGTGGGTGCCTTGGGCTGGCATAGAAGCCCAAAACACCAAAACATAATTTTCAACATTTCTACTTCTTTAGTTAAGCTTTAGTTTGCCTTTAATAGGAATGCACACTTAAATAGGACATGTTCCCTCTTAAGTACAAAATTCTCATGAGTTGGGGGGCAAATGAATGAAAACTGGAAATCCCTTGAGATGAATTTATTAGATATATATTTCCCAAAAATTTACATTCCACTACCTTATACATTGTTAAAACAATAAATCTTTAATGCTCACCAGTAAGTTATCATAGCTCGGAGAAACGTTGCTTTAATTTCTTTCTGCTCCAAATCAAATCTCTGAACCTTTTGTGAAGTTGCTGTTAATGGTGGTTAGATCATTATTTAACATGTCCTTCATAACTATTGCTCACTTGGAGGGCTGCGCATAATACAGTTGCAAAGAAACCTTGCTCCCTTACGATAAACTCTTTTTCCAAAAATTAAAACTTTTATACAGGTATGAGATGCATTATCCGCAAACCTGTATCCAGGAGGAAAAACAATCCTATTGGTTTTATTTAATGTTTAAATGATCGTTAGTAGATTTAAGGTATGGAGATAAAAATATGGAAAGATCACTTATCCAGAAACACCCAGGTAGTGAGAATACTGGATAACGGGTCCCGTATCTGACTATTGCAGCAGCAGTGTATTAGTGAAGGAAGCTACAGGCCTCTCTACTCCAAAATTGAGCACAGGGGCTTGTAGCTATTTTTATATGCCCTGCGCAAAAAAAGAGTGCAAAATGCAAAAATATTTTACTTGTGGAGCTAGTGAGACATATAGAAGCTGGGGAGGAGAGGACAAGAGATGGTTTTCCCTTGTTCCTGTGTGGTCAAATCCTTGGTGGGTAAGTGAAGGAAGGTTAGGGCTTGTCATGAGCTGCAGTAATTGTGTGACCAGAGCTTTTAAACATAAACTACAGTATGTCCTGTGCGCTTGACACCTTTTCTGCACTTAGATGTGATGGACGACTGATCTGCCCTATTATAAAACTTTCCCTGAAATGGCAAGACAGATAATACTCAAGTTCTGCAAATTTCTTATTTTTAAAACTATGTTGGGAATGGAAGGTTACTGCAGTAACCATTAGGGCTCTGGCACACGGGGGAGATTAGTCGCCTGCGATTAACTCCCTGTTCGCGGGCGACTAATCTCCCCCGTGTGCCAGAGCCCTTAAAGCTATTATTTAATCTCCTCCAAACAACACAGAGAGTGAAAATACCTTTGAATGCAGAAAGCGAAGGGGGGGGAACAGCTTCTCTTTTTGACATGCAGGGATTCCTATGTTTTTGCAGGTAAAAGTATTTTTCAATACCTTATCCAACAGACAGCAAAGTGATGTATGCCAGTGCCCATAAGGGTACTAAAACTAAAACATTAAAAAACAAGTTGATTGTCCTGCTATCAACAAAGACTTATGGTAACTTGGCTATCATCAAGTACATGGTACAGTCTTCTAATTAAAGAGATAAAGAATATTTAGTTTTAATAAGATACTCTTGAAAATAGCATGCCTGTATTTCTGAGCTTTCTGGATAACAGGGTTCCGGATAAAAGATCATATATCTAAACCTGAAATCCCTCAGCCAGTTACAGGAACAAAAAACAGCAGAGGAACTTTATACTGAATGTTGTTTCACTTTCAGCACTGGTAGAAAAGACTAAAAAAACAGAGAGGGGCAATATGATTTTATTGCATCTGGTAGGCTTCAGTACATACATTTGGACAATACAAAAACACACACCAATGCTCCTGAGATCAAGCAGGCTTTCAGAAGATACAGTAACCTGAATCAATAGCTTAGATATACACTACTTGGCTAAAAGTGCATGCTCACCTGACTGTCCAACATCTCATTCCTAAACCAACAGTATCAATATGAAATTGATCCTCCCTTTTCTGCTATATCTGCTTCTTTTCTTTTTGGTGGGATTTGCTTCCAGTCAGCCACCAGAGTATTAGTGATCATGTTTGGCTTCCTATTCAGCTTCAGTTAAGTTGAGGGCTTTGAGCAGGCCAGTTCTTCCACTCCAGTGTCAGCAAACCTATTATTAAAGGACCATACAATGTGGTGGTGTATCTGTGGCTTAAATTGCCAATTCCAATAATTATACGAGGGGGGAGGGGTCCACATACTTTTGCCAAATAGTGTACCTTCAAGTATTATAAATAAGTTAATAGGAAATAAAAATGATTTCAAAAACTAACAATGACAAGAATTCATTTCATTTTATATATTTGCAATGCATTTCTGTAAGACAGGTACCAAAAACAGTAATATGGAGCTGAGACATCTGACAAAAATCAGCCAAAAAAATAAAGTATTTTCTTGTTTTTTTTTTTTTACAGTATAATGCTGGACAATAAAAGCAAAAAACATTTATACCAAAATATGAAGTAGCACCATAAATGCATAGACAATTCCAGTGCCATTGGCCAGTTGGTCATATTCGATATTGTGCTGGTTAGTGGAGAACATTTACTCTCTGAAAGCAAACACTTCTTCTTTGGAAAAGCCAAGGTCCTGTAGAAAGCTGTTAGAGTAGAAGATTGCAAACTGCTTAATATGCAAATAAAGCTAAGTATTACTAATAGATTTCTGAATGAGGAAAAAATAAACATATGAAATAGATCTCTTCATTCTAATACAGGGTCAACTTGCACTTGCACTTATAATGATGAACTATGCAGTGGCTTATGTTCTATTTCTAGGAAGTCTAAGGGCAGTGGCACACAGGGAGATTAGTCGCCCCGTGACAAATCTTCGTTGTTGCAGGCAACTAAATCTCCCCGCAATGCCATCCCACCGGCTAGAATGTAAACCGCTGCTGCGTTGTCCTGAAGTTGCCCGAAGTTTCCTCTCAAGACATCTTCGGGCGACTTGTATGCCATCCCACCGGCGATTTACATTCTAGCCGGTGGGATGGCATTGCGGGGAGATTAGTCGCCCGCAAAAACGAAGATTTGTAGCGGAGCCACCAATCTCCCTGTGTGCCACTGCCCTAAGGAATGAATAGGAGATAAAGGTAACTACAGAATGACATTTGGTCTAAGATTAAAGTCCATCATCATTAAAGGTCTGGCTGATCGGTAGTGTGGTTGTTTTTTTGAGAGAGGGTTTGGCCAGAAGTACTCTTTATTTATATTTATGTATTTATTTACATGCGAGGTGCATCCCTAAAAGTGTATAATCTGTTGACTTTATGCTTTTAATATCTGAATCTGTCCTTACTCTAGTCATACTAAACCTTAGCGATTCACACTTCATGGAAGTGAATACACTGTAAAGTGAATTAGAATAAAACATAAATGAACAAATAAATGAAGTCACAGTTAGTGCATCCATTGCTCACATCTGTGCTCTTTTTTCCATTTAAATGCTTGACCCACCGAGTGTCCACAATGCTCCAATAAAATCTGTTTATTTTATATTGATGTGGCCTTGACTTTACCTTATTCCTTGGTCAACAAATGCATTTGGCCCGCAAATGCAAATGAGAATTTTTGATCCTTCTTCAGTCCTTAATATGGATTCATTGAGTAGGGAATATGATATTTGCCCCCTGTATCCAGTCCATTTAACACTTGGCTCTGACAGAATAAGCTGAGCCTCAAACCTAAATTGAAGTATATTAAATTCATTATAAATGTATGTTTCAAATAAATCTGTAAATCATTATATAACTATACAGAAAATGATTAAGACTGACTAAAAAAAGTCAGATATTGCTCTACTGTTAAAGACTATTGTGATTTTTTAGAAACTTTGCACTTATACCAAGTTTGGTATTAGTTTAAAAGGGTTAGTTCACCTTTACATTGCATTTTATCATATGTAGATAAAAGTATTGTAATATATTGTAAAACTAACTTAGATAATAAAAGTTTATCAATTCTATGCTGATTATACCAGATACCTTCCTACTTCTGTCAGTTTTTTTTAAAAACTGCAGCTGGTAGTACCGTGTTTGTGCCCTTATCACCAAATACACAGGATCAACCTTGGAGAAGATAGCATAATTTTTCATCCAATATAGTTATCATATAATACTTGAAATGGGGGAATTCAATTTTCTCTACAACATTTCCTAGTACATGTAATAGTAACCCTAGCAGCCAATCAGCAGGTAGCATTAACAGTTCTGCAATTTGAAAGCAAACATTTTACTGAGCACTATGGTTTAATAGATCGTAAGTAAAATGTATATCATTATTACAATGTCCCTTTGGGCTCTTCTACTATTGATTATTGTCCAATCCGGCCAACCAATATGCTGGGCCATTTTTTTATGCTTGAAGATTGCTCAGCACATATATATATATTTTAACCAGTCCATCATATACAGGATAAAGACATTATATACTGTAAGGGTTTAAATTAAATTGGACATAAAAACAATGCTAAAAACAATATAAAATAACAAAGAACTTGCAACATCCATGCAATAGTAACCCTCCCCTTGGTTGCATCAAGCAAAACAAGCATGTTGCCCATCTGCTCTGTTGTTCACAACCAGCCCTACTTTTTCATTTGACGTCTCAATTAAACTGGAAAGCCAATGTTTGATACAGAAAAAACATGTCCCTATTTTGAGCTCAGCTGAACTGTTCATATACTTTCTGCCATCTGCAGCAATTGCTTACCTTTTGTCTGCCAAGCTCAATTCTTCCACTTGTTCTTTCCACAAAATATCCTCTTCTTTTTTGTTGAAGAAAATCAACTTTGCTTTTCTGAAAATATAAAGAAAATAAAAAGGACAAGTAAACGTGCTATGCCATCACAATGACCCACATACTGAGTGTATGATTGCATCTAGGTAGAAGTTGTGGTAAACCCCCAGAAAAACAACACCCACTAAAATGCTTTGTACTGACCTAAACACCTCAATGCCAGCCTTACACTAAACTACTGAATAACTTTACATACAAGATGATTAATTAATCATATACACAAAAGCAGAATGCATCAGCATGCTGGGGGTAAATAACAAATGTATCCACTTGCTAGCAGCTCTCCTCTGGAGCTCTGTTACTTATGTGCTACAGAGATCTTCTATATCACACAGACATTTGTACAGAATATCAAAACTGCACATGAATGCACATAAATGATCAACCTAAACACTGACAAGGGTTCATTTTCTGTCCACCGAAGAGCCCAGTAAGACTTAAATAGTATTTCCTTTATCCCTGTAATAATAAAATAGTACATTGTACTTGATCCTAAGATATAATGAATCCTTATTGGGAGCAACACACATGTATTGGGTTTAATCAATGTTTCAATTCTTTTTTCACCCTCAAAGTGAAGTGAATATTCATAGAGTGGGCAGGGCTTAGCGATGTCACAGGCGGTCCCTTCCTGCTCTACTCGCTCCTCTCCCCCTCTCCCCCCCCCTGGCAGCAGCACAAGCAGAGAGACACAGAAGGAGGGAGGGGTTTTCCCTGCTGCTGCTGAGTAAAGCCTGTCAGTCAGTGCTGTGACCACTTCCTGTGGGAGACTGAAGGACACTCCCATGTCTCATTTGGCTCTGACTTCTTATCAGTGAGGTTGTGTATGCAGCTCTCATATAATGGCAGTTTTAGGAGGTAAAATGCTTTCAAAGCATCTTTCTTTCTGCATTATTTCACATTTTGAGAGAGTATGAATATTATAACTGAATATGAACTTTATATAAAATGTCTCCTTTAAACTTTAAACTAACAAGTCAAGAGGTACAGACCGCTTATGCCCACCACAATAGTTCACATTTTTATCAGTCAGGGTTATACATAAGCAAATCATGTTTATATAGCTGTGAGGACAGCCACATGAAGCAATGCCAGAATAAGCTGCTATCCTCAAACATTTCTGGCTCCTGCATAGTACAACCATAAACTAGAACAAACTTTGTGTTGGTTTGAAAAACATGAAGTCACTGAATGAAATCTGGCTGTTGTTGGCACCACCCAGTTTTTCTAACCTTGGACCACAGTTATATAGTAAAAACCACTGTGCAAAGTTTAGGGACCATGATTTTAATAGTGTCTGAATGGAAGCAATTTATATTTCCCCACTGAAAGTCAACGAGTGACATCTGATTTGCTCCGCCCACTTTTTCTAACCTGGAACTGCAGTTACCCAATGACTAACTCTGCAAAGTTTAGGGACCCTAGGATTAATAGTAAAAGAACAACAGCAGTTTAAGTTTAAACCAATAAAAGTCAATAATGTGAATTGTGATTGGTGGTTGTGCCCCCTTTTTCTAAACTTGAGTTGAAGTCACCCAGTGACAAACTGCAAAGTTTGGGCATCCTGGTATAAAAAGTGTGAGAATGACAGCATTTTAAATTTAAACCAATGAAATTCAATGGATGCAATGTGATTGGCTGTTAGTGGCCCAACCCACTTTTCCTATTTTAATCTGCAGTTCCCCAGTGGCCAACTCGGCAAAGTTTGGGGACTCAGGCCGTAAAAATGGTGGTTTTTCTAACCTTTAACCTTAGTCCCCCGGTGACAAACTATGAAAAGTTTAGGGATGCTGGCATTAAATGTGTGAGAATGGCACTTTTTCTAACCCTGAATACGTAGTCCCCAGTGACTGTGCAAAGTTTGGGAACCCTGACATAAATAGTGTGAGAAAGGCAGCAGTATAAATAAACCAATGAAATTCAATTGGTGAAATATGATTGGCTGGTGGCTCTAACAACTTTTTCTAACGTTTAACCTTAGTCCCCCAGTGACAAACTGTGAAAAGTTTGGGATCACTGGCATTAAACGTGTGAGAATGGCAGCAGTTAAAATTGCCCCATTAAAATCAATGAAATAAATCTGATTGGCTTTCTGTAGCTCCACCCACTTTTTTTTCAAACCTTGAATTATTGTCACCCAGTGACTAACTTTGGGAACCCTGGAGTAAATTGTATAAGAATGGCAGCAGTTTAAATTTCCACATTAAAGTCAATTGGTGAAATCTGAATGGCTGTTTTGGCTCCTCCCACTTTGGGTCATCCAACAAATATCACTGTTTCATTCGGGGTGACCCCATGATTATGATATTCAAGTTTGGGGGGTGTAGCTTCAAAGCTGTAAGTGTGGCAGCAGTTCAAAAATTTTCCCTGTCAAAGTCAATGGAACGTTTGGGAACGGTGTCACAAAAAGACGGGGGGCCGGATCGCTTATAAAAGCAAAAGCAACCTGATACGCTATAGGGCAAAGAAGTGTGGAGAGTTTGGGTGTTGTACCCCTAAAACTGTAGGAGGAGTAGCATTTAGAAAATTAGGGGCGCGAAGAAGAAGAAGAAGATAAAGCGGAAGAACAAGCTAAAGTGGAAGAACAGTATGTTGGGTTTTTCAACCCAACGTAACAATAAATTGCAGCATGCAACTTAAATAAAAACAATGAAAAAAGCATATAATAAAATATCCCAAAGCTAAACCTTGTTGTCATGTAGTTGTTTTTCAGAAACATAAGTAATCGTAAAGTGGGAAAAGTTGCAGGGGGGAATAAATGTAAGAGTGGGAAAGCTGAGCAGGAGAGCTGTGGATAGTAAGGATATTGCTGTTCAGTGTCGGGCTGGCGCGGTCACGTCAGAAAGGGCGTGGTCATGTCAAATTGGACGTGGTCTTGTAAAAAAAAAAACGCGTGCGACAAAAAAATCGTACGTCAAATGCGTTTCGCAGATTTTTCGCCATTTTGCAAATTTTCTTGCCGTTTCGTGAATTTTATGGCAAAGCAAAATGGGACAGATTTGCTCATCACTACTGGTGGGCCCCTGGGGTCCCAGTCCAACACCGTTGCTGTTTACCAAATGCATCTATTAGAAATTAGTGGATAGAGATTTTCCCGCAATGTAATAGCAACAAATAAGACATTTGCTTTTAAACCAGCGACCAGTAAATTCTACCTGTGGATTGGTTGCTATGGGTTACTGCTCCTGTGCAAATTGTGCCTTTATTACATAACCCTGTTTCACTTCCAGGTGGTAGGTACCAGAACTGTAGGTACTGTGGCCATGATTGGCCTTTCTCTTGCCCTAAGGATTTAACATATTTTCTTCAGTCCCCTGTGGCAGATAGTCATCTAGCTTTACAGAGCTGTTGAAGCTAATGTTTTTGTTTTTTTAATACACATATATATATATATATATATATATATATATATATATATATATATATATGTTTCAGAAGGGTTATATACATTTTCTTTATTTATCTTGTACTGACTGTAAAAATTGAATATCCTCATTGAGAAGTACAGGTGTCGGACACCTTATCCGGAAGCCCATTATCCAGAAAGTTCCGAATTACAGAAAGGCCATCTCCCATAGACTCCATTTTAATCAAATAATTCACATTTTTAAAAATGATTTCCTTTTTCTCTGTAATAATAAAATAGTACCTTGTACTTGATCCCAACTAAGATATAATTAATCCTTATTGGAGCCAAAGCAATCCTATTGGATTTAATTACTGTTTAAATAATTTTTTTAGCAGACTTAAGGTAGGAGATCTGAATTACAGAAAGACCCCTTATCTGGAAAACCCCAGGTCCCAAGCATTCTGGATAACAGGTCCCATACCTGTACCTGATCTAAACAGACTAAATGGTTAATGATATTTAAGAATCTAAATTGGGTGGTAAATGAATAACATACAATGCATAAATAATGTTTAATTTCACCAATTATTGTTGAGTATAATTTTTTTATCAGCTGCCTTCACTGTAGATGTCAGCCAGTTTAGACATAACTGACAGTATGTGATTATGCTTAGGCTGTGAGCTATTATCTTGTCAGATCTGAGACTAAGCAATTAATAATGACAAAAGCAAAGATGCCCAAAATAAGAGAACTGAATTTTCTGCAGATAATGATTTGTACAAGTAAGAATGGGTGCAAGTAATAATAGGGGAATTAATTTTGGAATAATTTAAAGTTGTTACCAATGCATTAGACTCGTGTATTAATAGAAAAGACACAAATTTACTAAAATTCACTTAAATTGCAGTCGAAGATGGCAAAGAAAATGTTGTTCTGTTCATGGATCTTGGCAGCTGGAATCATGTGGTCTTTGTATATGTCCTTCATCCTGTCTGTTATTACTGGCCAGTTCATCTATTTGGTCTTGTTGCTAAGAAAAGAACAGATTGCTACTCCTGAGACTGAGTGTGACGTTGCCTTGCTTTCAGGTTCTTGAAATGGTTTGTTTGTGGTTCAAAAAAAGCAGAAGCTAATAGCAAAATACCATTTAAAGAGATTTTCTCAGGAGGACAGGGATTCTTTGTGTAAGGATATACATCCCTTAGTGTATAGCAGAAAAATCTAAATGCTATTAATACGGCAACAGAGAAGACCTTTCTGAATGGAAGCCTTTCCAGTCTCTGATGCTACTACCACTGGGGAATTCTTAGTACCAGTCAACAGTACTCTATAGAGAATTTTATTATAACTATTAGTTAGTGCCCTATACATAAATAACGGCAATTCACTGTGCTGGCTACTTGATCTGACAGTCTATGAAGATATCTTTTAGTTTCACATTTTATTGCCCTATTCTCATGAAAGTATAATGAGATATCTCAAGCTCCATGGGGATATTTTAATTGTATTTTAAGTATAAATATATTCCATATAAATAGAGCAAAGTGATTTCTTTTGCATTTCCTGTGCCCTTCCTGTTGCTCCCTCAGTAGAAAGCTACTAATAGTGTGCATCGCTACTGAATGGAAGCCAAGCAGCTTTGCTGGTGGATAGAAAGACACAGTTATGTTCTTGACTGAGCGTCTTCTACCAAGACTCCATGCTACGCCCTACCCTCCATATATAACTCTCCTGCACTCAATCATTATTGGAGAGAGCACTCTACTACATAAAACAAACTGCAATCCAAAAAAAAAAAAAAGGATTTCCCATTAGAAAAGTTGCCAGGGATGGCCCTCTAATGTTATAATGCAAATGCTCTACTGCTAAATATTAGCAGCAGCTTGCACCCACATTCGCAAAAATGGGTGCATGCAATTGTGTCTGCAAAAGAGCAACTGCAACAGTTGCAACTTCCCATCCAAACTATTTGAGTCTGAAAACTGCACACATAATGCCTCTTAATTACATAGCAAATTGGAAACTTGATATCATTTCATGGATCCATTTTGAATAAATTACTGCATACTATAAAGGTCATATAAAGGGGAAATATACTTTTCAAGTTCTGTAAATGTTAAAAAAACCTGTTCATTTGTAATATAAAATAAAAAAACACCAGAAAATGCTGGTGATAAAAGAGCATGAAAGTGACCGTGTTATACCCACCTAAGACTAGAAACACAAGTTAAAACGTGCTGCAGCAATCTAATCATTGGTGTTATGCCTGTCCCCGCTGCTACAAGGAAGACATCCATCACGTTTTCAATCTGGAAACTGCTGAATGTGCCCTGGGGATTGCTTATGGATATATAGTCACCTGCAGAAAAGAAGCAGGGGGTAAAAATAATAATGATACTTTTCAGAAAGGCCAGGGATTATAGGTGAACATGAGCAAAACAGATCAATTAAAGTAAATAAAATTCAACTAAACAATAGTGTCTGTTAAAAAAAGCACCTCATACATTGTTTCTCTAAGACAAAAACCATGCTCGACAAAGCATACCAAGTGCAAAATCCCCAGAAGCAGAAGGTTCATTTAACTTAACAGCAATTGGGTTATTTTACATAAAAAGCATAGAACATTCATGGTCTATTAGGTTTTAAAGAAATAAAATGAATTCAGCCACCATACATGGCCAATCACTTCAGCCCATGTGTACGTGCCTCAGTTGAGGTATTAAATCAATATACTGTTTCTGTACACGTATAGCCAGGTTAAATTAAGCATTAAACATTTAGCAGTCAGTATTCCCAATTATATGCTAGACTTGCTACATTAATTGCTCTGCCTACTGCAGAGGAAAATGTAATGGTTCAGAGTCAAACATATTGAGCTGTTTGGGTAAGTGATCAGCACTTCCTGCTATGTAATAACAACAAATGTACATCACATTTTCCCATCTATTGGAGCAGGATGAGCGTTTCTTGTTATTTTAGCAGACTCAGTGTGATTTCTAAACTGATGCACCTTAATGGAGATTAGTGTAGCTCTTTGTCAGTACCAGTCCTTAAGTTATGTCTAGATGAATATAATAGATTTCACTATTCTGTAGCATATCAACTAAACAAGTATGTCTTACTATAGATGTTTTCATATTTGCTTTTGCATTTTGATTTAATTCATGGCAAAAAAAAATCAAATGTTCTTTTTTTGCTCTAGAGGTGTTATTAACAAATAAAAATCTCTCTACCTCAAACCCACTGAGATTGTAATAGCAAATGTCGGCAAACTGGGAAAGCAAGAATTAAAAAAAATCTACCCCCTTAGTGCATCTATATTATATATTTGTTAGTTTTACTGATGTAATTTGGTTTAACATAATTTACTCCATTCTGCTAAACTCATTTGCAATACATCTCTTCTATCTAAAGGTGGCCATACAGGTGACAGATTTTAGTTACCAATTTGGGTCCTTTAGACAAATTCGGTAGTTTATCTGCCCATGTATGGACACCCCCGACCAACATCTGGCTTCAAATTGGCAAGATCTCTATCGGGCAGGTTTAATTTTCCATTGGATCGGGGACTGCATAGGATCGTTGATGTGGTTATTGGTCTAACAGTTTGATTTAATTGTTTAGCCCTAGGGTCATAATTTTAGCTTCTAATGATTTGGCCTTTTATAAGCAGCTTTAATTTGTTAGGATCCAATTCTCCCTATCCACCAGGCAACCGTTCGAATTAAAAACTAGAAGTTGCATAGCAGAGGGCCTGAGAAAGAGAAGTCACGCAAGGTAACCATAATCGGAGCCTCACTGAGCAATATTTTTCGGCTGCTGGGTCAGTGATCCCCATCTTAAAGCTTTTAAAGAGACATTAGAAAAGCAAATAATTCCAAAGTAATAAAAATTAGAACCTATTGAAAAGTTGTTATGATTATGATATTCTATAATGTACTACCCCTTTACAGGTATGAATAAGCATGTGCCCGCTTAAAGTGCCTTGACACGATAACTCTGTACCTTGGTATCCATGTTGGGATTGCAATATTTTGCAGAACATATTTAAATCTGTGAAACTGGCTCTATTAGAATATAAAATATATACATATATTTTTTTTTTTTTTCTTCCCCTTGTAGCATGCGTTCTGCTTTGGAAAATATGTCTTATTTGCCTAAATGTTGGTACTTGGCTCTCTTAAAGTAAAGGTTATCCTTTACTCCTTTGATATATGTGTTGGCAGCGAGAGAGCCTGGCCAGCATGGTAGATAAGTGTTTAAAGAAATGATACGATGGCTAAAATAATCTATTGAATTTGAAAAATAAATACATGCATTAAAATAAATCTTTGTTATTAAACATGGGTAACCAAGGGATGCGATAAAAACAGTGTAATAGATGATGCCATAATAAAATGGAACAAGTGGAATAGAAGAGATGTCACACCAGAGATAAGTAGCTGCTAGTGGCAGAAAACCAATTTCTAGTCACCTACATAGTACACTCTTTTTGTTATGTAAGCCTTATGGCGAATAAAAACTTGGAAAAAGAATGAATTGGGAGGAAGATGCCATGAGAGGTCCAAGAGGGACATTGGCAATTATAAGTGTTTATACTAGGATTATAAGTGCAGGTATTTACTATAAGGAAGTGTATGCTATTTCTTATCCCATGCCACTAGATAGGTCAATAAAATCAGTTCCTATGTTTACTACTTTTCATTTCATTATAACTATTGGTATATAATGCAATTTGGAACAACCAAGTTACCACATGAAGGTAAACTCCATATGGTTTTTTGGCTGTATTTCCAAAGGCTGGCACTTCCTTGCATGGTTGCATTTCTTGGAAAAAGTGTAAATTGTTCTCACAGGATGATCCAACCATGCTGTAGTTTTGTTATAGGGGAAATCTCCAACACCAACAACCATTTTTTAAAACCATATGTACTTGCACAGATACAAAACTACTAGTAAAACAGGGAAGCACAGTTCAACCTCAGTTGCACTTTATTTATATTTAACAAACCCTTGGACTGCTGTCCTACAACCCCCTTTGTATATATTTGTACTTAAATAAGCGTTACTCTGCAGAAAGAATGGCCAAACTTTGATGTGGTTGTAACCCCCCCCCCCCCCACTCATTTAGTAGTGGGCTTATATGCAAGGCAAGCCTTTTCCTCACATTTAAGAGAAGGTGGGGGATGACTTGTTTGCAGTTATGTAAATAACAATCTTACCTACTGTCAAGTTTTCAAGATGTGGGGTAATGCTTCCATTTGGATATATTTTTATCATTAGGTACAGGCACTGTTTATTGCAAAAAGTTGAGTATTGGGCATCCGGCAATAAACAGCTTGCCACTGGTGTATAAGGCTTCACTATGTCAACACCTAAACAATATAACATAAAACAGTCACAATCTAATATATTGAGATTTATATTATTATATTATTAAGACACATACAATCTTAAGAAGATCCAAAATATACCTTATCAAAAAATACCATGGATAAATATATAATAAATACTGCCCAGTATGTATGAATACAATACTACAGAGGAGAATAGATTTTCCTTTATGCTTTCCTTCTTGTATTCTACAACATTACCGCTTTCAACAACCAATTTTATGTTAATCTAGAGGACTGTTATTGAATCTACTGAAACTTATTATTAAGGCGTAAGCTTCTTAGATTGGAAATGCTAAGCACCTTAAACATATTTATATAATGACCATATCCAGTGCTAAGCACATCTTTTGAATTCTAAGCAAAACTAACTTGGAAGGTTTGCGTGCATAAATCATTTTTTTTTAGAAAATGATAAGCATGCCTTATGTATAATTTAAATTTTATTTCATTTTATTTTCTTTCTATATGTGCAAAATAAGTACATTTTATTTTGAAAGGACAGATTTATTAAGCATTAGAAGTTAGCTACTGGGCAAAACATATCAGAGCCTCCAGATGGATACCCAGCTTTTTAAAACCAACTTTACAGATTATATACAGGGTAAATATTTTTCAGGCTAGGGCACAACAGAAATGATAAGATACATAGTTACATAGGGTTGAAAAAAGACCAGAGTCCATCAAGTTCAACCCATCCAAGTAAACCCAGCACACCTAACCCACACCTACCAATCTATACACTCACATACATAAACTATAAATACAACCACTAGTACTAACTGTAGATATTAGTATCACAATAGCCTTGGATATTTTGATTGTTCAAGAACTCATCTAGGCCCCTCTTAAAGGCATTAACAGAATCTGCCATTACCACATCTCTAGGAAGGGCATTCCACAACCTCACCGTGAAAAACCACCTACGCTGCTTCAAATGGAAGCTCCGTTCCTCTAATCTAAAGGGGTGACCTCTGGTGCGTTGATTGTTTTTATGGGAAAAAAGAACATCCCCCATCTGCCTATAATCCCCTCTAATGTACTTGAACAGAGTAATCATGTCCCCTCGCAAGCGTCTCTTTTCCAGAGAAAACAACCTCAACCTCGACAGTCTAACCTCATAGTTTAAATCTTCCATCCCCTTTACCAGTTTAGTTGCACGTCTCTGCACTCTCTCCAGCTCATTAATATCCTTCTTAAGGACTGGAGCCCAAAACTGCTCTGCATACTCAAGGTGAGGCCTTACCAGGGACTTATAAAGGGGCAAAATTATGTTCTCATCCCTTGAGTCAATGCCCTTTTTTTTATACAAGACAGCACTTTATTTGCTTTAGTAGCCACAGAATGACACTGCCTGTTTTAATTATGCCTACAGAAAAAGTCTAGTTATAGGGAAATTGGCAGGCATTTAAATAACTAAATTCGGTAAGAACAAAAGCACAGCAATTTAGCAAATTCTAAGTATGTAAAAAAAAAAAAAAAAAAAAACAGAAAAAATGAATAAAACTGCATACATGGTAACCAATTAAAGGCAAAAGAAAAGCCAAAACAAGGCTTCTCACAATAGGGTGTAGTACTGAGCTGTATTATTGTCAGATTAAAATAATATTCAATGACACAAAATACATACATTTGTATTTAATCAATCACCACCATTCCTAAAGCTATTTTTGAAATACCTGAAGGGAAAGGAAAGTGCTCAAATGATTTAATGGAATGGTTTGTGCTCAATGCAATGGTGATGTCATCTACTAATCATTAACTCAGTATTCACTTATTTGTTTCATTTGGGCACCATTGATATAAGATTTATTGGTGTAATAAGTGAATAGCGGGCTGGTGTACATTGACCCCAAGGGCAATGAAGATATGAAGTGCTGCTCTATTTCAATACCTGGAAAGTCTTCCTCCGCAGGTGTATTTCAACTGTTAGAGAAATATCCTAAACCATTCCTGCCATTTCAAATCGACTGGAAACCTGCTAGAACCACTGGTATTGACAAAGATCCGTGTTGCGCAGCGAAATGCGCGTCGGGTTGTGTTGTCTGAGGGTGGGAAGGGAGGCTGAAGGGTGTTGAATGGGTTTCGTTTACAGGTATGGGTGGTTTGATTCAGCGGGCCTGTGGTTGGTAAATGTGACTCTGCCTATTTTAGTTTGTATTGGGCAACTAAAGGTGGGTGTGCGACACGGAGCAGGATTGATATTCCTATTCTATTTACTCGGTGCGCATGAGTCTTTAGTTTCCTTATCAGAGGGAGCCTTGGTAACATTTGTTTTACTGCCTTAAAAGATGAGATCCGATACATTTCTTGCGGACTTTGTTCTGAGACAGCGTGAATACTGGCTATGTGGGTGGGGAACCCTAAGCGAGTTGATACTTTTACTAATTATGTAGGTGGTGACAATAGTAGCATTAATTCCCTGTAAGGCTTTGATGTGTTTGATCAACCGTTACAATTCTTGCTCTTTCCGTGCAACTAGACAGTTGCCTCCTTGCATCTTTGTTGCTTTTTGTTTTTAAGCAGACAGGGCTGAAGTTGATGTTTTCCTCATTTGCCGTGATCATTTTGGATTGCCCTTTATGATCAATTGCTCTAACCCATGTGTTTTTTAAATTGCACAAGGAGTCCAAGTGGGATTTTTTTATTCTGTAAATAAAGGTTAAATTTTAACAATTGGTCTCTGTGGTTCTATTTACCTGGTTCATGTGGGATGGAATGGTGCTCTTTTCTTTTGTTATTTATAGAACTGCTGGTATATATGCCTTAGAGTGCACTAGAGCCATGTTGAGGCCAAGCTTTAACGTTACTAGAAGAGACAGGCAGTTGTCACTAAAGTCAAGGTGAAGCAACATGGGCAGTTTCAGGCATTTCTTTGGTGGAGAAAAGACCACATGTGTCATTTGTGACATTCCATCTTCCAGCTATGAGTATGCAGAGGCCTGCTACCTGCACATAGGTGTAGGCAGTTACAGAAATGGCATCTACCTGTCACTGTGAACATGGGGCACACACAAGCATTTTCAGGCCAAAATCTACCCTGGGCGTGCAGTGACAAACAGATGTTATTCAGATGTTAAGCTTCAATCATTTACTTTTCTTGTCTACCAACAATATCTAGCATAACCACATGCCCATATAACACAGAAATGCCAAATAAAATCACTATGGTCCAGCAAGGTTATTTCAAAGTTGTAAGTTAAAAGTATTATCATTCCCACTGATGTCCTCCTTATTGCTTATTTTTTTGTAGTCAGAACAGGATAATGTTCTGCATATATCTAGGAAGATTGTAAGCAAAAACTATTATCAGTGCTATATCCTCTCAGTATAACAATAATAATAATAATATCATAATATCCTCTTTACAGCATACTGGGCCAGATTCAGTTCCACAAGAAAACATAATTTTATGGTTTATCACATGAAAACTTATGGGCAAGATTCAGTTTGAGGAGAAAAAAAATGTATTTATCACTGAATTGCATCTGGCTCTATGGGAGAATCTGAAACCAAATTAGGAGATAAGCTTTTTTTATCTGCCCTATTATTTAACGAAGACAGTTTATTTAATGTTTTTGCTTAAGATACTTGTGGAGCATTTGATTACACTGAATATGAGTTGTTATACAAATACAATGACCCATATCATACACTTATATACATACATGGTGACACTATTTTATGTTGTTGCTTGAGACAAGGATTCTTCTCCCCAAAATCATCTCTTAGTCAGAGATTTTCTGAAGCTATGTTGCTAGCTGAAGAAATCACTCCTTAATATTGCAGTAGTAGTAATATGAAATCATGTTTCTCTTTTTCTTCATATTATGTTTCATTTATTTATTCTTTACAGTAGCAAAACATTTATATGATTTTACTTTACTCTTCTATAACTGAATTTACAAACCATGCCTCTAGTGACAGCATGACCAGTAAAGTGTTAATATGAAGCCAATTCATATTAATTTTTTCACATTTTATGCTTTGTTACTATAAATTCCATGAGTCTCCACTTTAAATTTCTCTTTCTTCTCTTTGTTGGAGTCAAAGAATTAAACAGCACAAAGTAAAAAATATCAGACATCTGGTGGGGAGCTCTGCATCCTGAGACATTCTAAAGAACTGCAAAAATGTCAAGGGATTTTTATTCCTATGAGAGCTTCACATTTCAATCACCTTTGAAATCTTACAGTGTACTGAACTTAACATATATTAATCTATGGATCTATTTCTATTATCACGCCTCTTTTGTGTCACTGATAAAGGGCTAGCTATTTTTCTCTCTTTCTCTACCCTGGACATGGCTGTAAGAATGTCTAATGCCCTCCTGCCAGAGCTTAGTTATGGTGAATCTTTACAGTATTGTGTTTAGGTTAGAGGATCTGAGTTGCAGACAATTAGTTCTAGGCACAGTTTTAAACATAGTTGGTTATGTGCTTCCAAATACCCTACAAACTAATTTTCTTTTATTTCTTAAAAGCAGCCCTCACCTATTCTTTAACTTTACAATCCTGAAAGCAAGCATTCATTGTAAGTCATTTTTAGTCATTGCATACATTTGACATATTTTCATATTTATCCAAATTTAACCATGTGACTTTTTATCCATTAAAGATAAAAGAGTGTGGTGACTTGTTTGAGCTCAATGGCAAAAGTGTAAGACTCCTTAAAATATAAACTCAATACCCAAAGCAAAGCTAGCAGATAGACCTCTGCAATTTAGCACTAAAGATCTAAAAGCCCCTTGTCAAAATCATAGTTTCTAAAGAAACTATCCCTTCCTTAACTAACAAGATGCTAAGGGCTATACTCTACTATACTAATACTTATTTTAAATTCTACGCACACATACTTAGCCCAGTACTAGCTGAAATATTGACCTACTTTCACATTTGGCAACATTTCCAAACTAAATGCTTACCTTACATATCTTAACTATAATTGTTAAACCTAAAAATACCATTTCTGGGGCTTAAATAATAGACCAATATGGCTGTGAAACTGAGCAACATGCCTGTAAAACATTCTACTCCTAGTCATACACAATGATGAAATAAAAGGAAAAGAGCCAACATTGCACTTGAGCCTTAGTGATCTGATTTAGTAAATAGCTTTAGTTTGCTGTGTGTAAATTCATAGTTGTATCCCCACTTGCTTTAAGCTGCTAGTTATTGTAAATTAGACTTGTTATGCTTAACCATAAGTGTCAAATGTTCATATCCAAATTGTTAAAAAATTGAGTGGGTTTTAGAGCTTAACACAAATAATCTAAACCCTGCTTGTAATTCTGCTGATGTAACACATTATCTACATTTTGTACCTGAAATATTCATTTTGAGGTAAATATGATGTCCCACAGGCACTTGAAGATGACAGCCCTGAGGAAGTTGAACACAAAATAACTTCGTATTGTAATTGATGTCTGTTTTAGAAGCCAGTCTGCACTTTCGGTAATAAAGACCTTTGAAGAAAAATATGTAACATATTTTATAAAAATATAAATTCCAAGGATTTTAACAGTGTACTAATATTATTTTCTCATTTATGAATTCACTGTAAAGCATTCAGCAGCATAATTAGCATCTGATATTTCTAAATGCAATTTAACACAACACCCATAACTGTTATACAGGGGCTGATCCTTTAGGCTGGCTGTAAAGGTATATGTTTTGGCTCTAACTTAGATAAACAGCATATGGAAAAATGCCATTACTACAAATGATTCTGAATCCAGGATTGGATTTACAATTTGGCCAAACCCTTTCTCTTTCTGAAGTATTAAGGATCAGCCAAATCCTGAGTTGCTAGCCAAACTAAATCAGTTTAGAGCTTAATACATAAAAACTCACCTATATTCTATTCATTCCTATGGGATTTTGAGAAGTGTATTTATCAACGGGTGAATATTAGAACTCGCCATTTGATAAACATGCTTCTAAAAATGCCATAGGAATGAAGAGAGGAACATGGGTGAGTTTTTATATATTTAAGAGTAAGTAAACCTTTTTTTTTCTATCAGTAAAATTACTCTAAACAGCCTCCAGAATTACCTACCTTTGTCCCAGCATTGAGAGTGACCTGGCTCCTCAGTTAGAAGTTGATTGTTTCCTTTACTTCCTTGTGCATAGTGAAGCCCTGTCCCCACTTTCTGTACAGGTCTCTCATTACTTTGACTACTGTAGTCGAATTGGAGAGCCTTCTGCGCATGCCTGGAGGCAGCAGGAGCCAGTCTGTGCATTAGCAGGCTTTTTTTATATAGATTTTGTGTTTAAATATGCATTATATTTGCCCTGTGTACATATCAGAGTAATTACGCATCTGCTGCAAGGGAACCCAATAAATCCTTACACCACAAATGTGTAGTGGACAACTGCAAGTGTTGAATTCTCCTTACTCTAATCTTTTTGTTCTCCTTACACTGATATTATTTTATTATTTCAATAGTTTGTCACCTAAACCTGGCAATAAATTGACCCCTAGAGGTTAAAGGGGCAACATCTGAATAATGGGAGAAAAAAAAAAAAAGGCAGTGATTTTAAAGCAACGTGCAAATGCAGTTGCTACTGAAATCAGTGTCTGCTTGCCTCTTACTATTCTATCCACTATTTGCCTGACTATAGAACCAAGAAGCTTTATTCAAGACTCCAGTTGCCACAATGCTTTGCATGCTTCTGGTATTATTTGTCTTTTCAGATCACTTAATCACAGACAGGAATTGCGGAAATTGGATGACTATTGCTACACTCATTTAATAAACATATAGTCACAAGTAGTGAAGATAAAAAAAGGAAAAGGCAGAAAAATGATTGTCCAACATAAAAACCTCCTTGTCCTAAATATCATTTAATAAAACATAAGAATATAGGTCCTTTGGAGTTAATTTAAGTTGCTAAAAGCAGTAAATGCTGTTGGATCAACAGGAACCAGAAAGTGACTTTCAGTTTCATAATTTTCTTTGTTAGTGCAGTGATCCCTAACCAGTGGCTTGTGGCCAACATGTTGCTCACCAACCCTTTTGATGTTGCTCCCCGTGGCCTCAAAACAGGTGCCCATTTTTGAATTTCTGGCTTGAGACACATTTTGGAGGCATAAAACCACGTGTAGTCAGTTCACATTAGGTTACCAAATAACCAATAACAGCCCTTTTTGGGCAACCCCTAGGAACTTTATTCATGCTTGTGTTGCTCCCCAACTTTTTTTATATTTAAATGTTGCTCACAAGTAAAAAAAGGGTGGGGACCCCTGGTTTAGTGCAAGAAATTATAAAGAAACATACATATTTCCTAATTAAAATAATAGTCAAAAAGTACCGATATGGTAGGGATTCTCAGGATCTGGGGTTTTCCAAATATGGGATCTTTCTGTAATTTGTATCACTATACCTTACTACTAAAAAAAATCATTTAAACATTAAACCCAATAGGATTGTTTTACAACCAATAATGATTCATTATATCTTAGTTGGGGAGATGGCCTTCCCCCAGCAGAAGACATATGCAGATCAAAGCAAAGAATAAGCAGAGAAAAGATCTGACAATTATTAGAAATAAAGAAATGCATTTTAATTATTCTCTAGTTTTATTTCCTTAACAGTTGGAAGTCACCTGAAAATTCTTACCTCTTTGGGAATGCTTCAAGAAAGAGTTATGGCCATCCATAGGTTGTCCCAAAGATTTCCAGGAAACAGGTTCTTTCTTCTTCATTTTAATTTCTATTTTACCAGCTGTTGCACTAACCTTCACTAATAAAAAAAACATAGTTATAGAAACAGCAGACTATCAACAAAACTATGCAAAACTCTTATAAAGCCAGACTCAACAAAACAACGCAATCGATGTTTGCATTTATAAGTATACAAATACCAGTAGTGTTCAAGCAACTGTCATTTTAAATGGTCCAAATCAAAATGGTATATATAAGCACCCAGAAGGGCAATATCCATAAGTTATAACATGTAAATAACAAAAAAAAATTTTTTTTTGAACATTTTGAAGAAAACCTGCATTTATAGTTGCTCTAATATGGAAAAATTGATTTTAGATGTAAAATGCATATAAAATATACATATTACTCTATTGTGTGGTCATAGATCCCAATATTAATTTGACGGTAAAACCTGACCCACAGAATCAAAATCTCCTGTGCAGTTTAGCCCCCACTTAGTGATCTACTTATGTTGGCTTTCTCTGTACTTGGCTGGCTTTGTAATTGCATGCAAATTATTTATACACCTCATTGTGCAGAACAGAAATCTGAATTGGACTAAATCACCAGGAGAAGAGAAGTATATGCTATCCTGCAAGACAACATTTACATTTCAATTGAGGCTGCTAGGGGTAAGCATATGAGAAAGAACATAGAAATTCCCTGCGAAGAGTGCCCAAGTCAAACCAAACTCAAAAACAAACACCTGCAAGGCCGTAGTTCTAACAACAAAGCTACCAAGTCACCCCATGCTACTGTCCTACAGAGCTTACAAACTATGTTTGGTACCTTAGATGGATCAGCTCAATGACAACAAAGATTGAACGTAGGTTTTATATTCCAGTGAGTAGAAATGGAATATTAAATAGCGTTGTTTAAGGAGACTAGGGCACAAAAGTATAATTAACGCTTTTAAAAGAGATTAGTAAAAGATACCAAATATATGTTGTACTTACCCTCAATGTCTTTCTGCACTGGGTGACTTAGCTCTGAAAATATAAGATCAATCGAATTATATGCACATCCTACTATGGCTATATTTTGATAAAAATTAACATTGTGCAAAGTATATTAAACATTGTATTGTACCCCTTATGGAAATCACTGCAAGAAAATAAATAATACACTGCTCACTCTAATGTACCTATGTAGAGTTATAAGGTCACTTCTTGATTCTAATCCTTTTCATTCTATCATGTGCATGTGACACTGTTGATCACAAATCCTCATCACCATCTCCTCAAGATTCTGTACTTGATCCACTGCTATTCTCACTTTGCCCTTTAACCCTTAATCTCATCAACTCGTTTGGTTTTAAATATCATCTGTATGCAAATATATTTAGCAACCTTTATTAAACTGCCCCCTGCCTTTATTATTTCTACAGACTGCATGCTCATAAAACCTGCTAACTGGTTCTAATTAAACAAGCAGTAGGAAGATTTGTCCTATTGTGTCTTGTTGTAATAAAACCTGGGACAAAAATCTGTAAAGACAAGACATTCTTTTTTGGAGAATCATTCCATTGTACCCCTATCTAAAAAAAAGAAAAAATATCCTTCTTAAAATGGAACAACAACATGGAAGAACCCATGTGCATCACTATAATTTAATGAAGAAAACTGTACCCAACAGAGTTTTGTTAGTTAAAATGTATTTTTACAGCCACATAAAATATAATACACACTGGAGTCAATGAAATATGCAAAACATTGGAAGAGTGAGAGAGAAATATATATATACATATGGTAAGGGAGGACTAGATAGAAGCACCTGCAACTGAGAATTTAAATCACCACGCTATTAACATTTTAGCCTAAGGAACCTCTTATAAAATCCATGTAAAATGTTATTTGGTTCCCAGTCTTAAAGCTAAATTGGTGTAAGGGTTTACTCTGCACTGATAGAATGAGTTTAATGTTTCCAAAGCAATGAGCCATCTATGGTAGCAGGGTGAGAAGATTAATCAGTTATGTATCTGAGTTGATCAATTTATGCAGTAAGTGCTAGGGACTATGAATAAAATATTAATCCTTACATATATTTAACAGGTCTGCACTCTATAATACTCCCCACTTGATATTTGGTTTCTTTCTTTTGTGCGGTAACCAAATCAGGGGCATAACTACAAAGAAAGCAGACCCTGCAGTTGCAGGGGGGCCCAGAAATTCAGGGGCTCAGTAAGGCCCTAACATAATTTGAATACATCTTGGTAGAATAGGGCAGATTTCCACTTTTTTGGGGCCCCAAAATGAATTTGCTGTGGGGCCCAGTAACATCTAGTTATGCCACTGAACCAAACCGGGCAATTAAGGTAAAATATAGGAAAAAGTTTGACACGAGCAGAGTGGATTCTGAACTCACAAAGAGTAAGAACACTGAATGAAAACTCTGTCTTTTCTTTATAGTCAGAGCACACAAAAACATGCTTATAAGAATCTGATCTCAGAATGTTGCATAGTGAACACAATTACATGGTTAAACTGACCATGGAAGTCCTGAAACAGCACTAAACACTTAAGGGGGGGCAAAATTCTGTGGGCGAGCTCTGCCTATACAGATTTTTCCCATTACAGTTGCATTTATTTTTTCCCTTAACACTTATTTCTTCCCTTCTTCCCTAGTTCCTCTCCCATTTCCCTGTTGTTTATCAGCTATGGACTCTATATAGTAATACATAAAATATACTGTATTGCTTGAAGCTAACAAAATGTAATTGTATACTGTGAAACATAGGTATAATGTCATGAAATTCTTTTGTTCATTATTAAATGGTATATTTTTCTATATACCACATTAAAAAAACAAAATTCAAGAGCTGCTTTTACTAAGACATATTGTCTATTCTGACTAGGATTGCCACCTGTCAGGACAGACGGTTTTCAGAAGGGCTGGCCGGGTCAAAACCGCCTGCCCAGTTTCCCCATTTAGGAAAACTGGGCTGGACTCTGAGATTGGTGGGATGTCATAACCCCACCCACATGATGTCACTCACTGTCCTGCCCAGTGACATCACATCATGCCCCCCCCCCCCGCTCGGAGTTAAACCCGCAAAAGGTGGCAAACTTAACTCTGACCACTTCATTAAACTGCAAAACCTGTGCTAAAGTGTTAATTTTAATGATCTGCTATTACTCAAAGAAAGAGCCCCACAAATGATTACTAAAAGAGTTTGTACTTTTACATCTATTTAAACAAAAAAAGATCAGCAAAATGTCAATGCCTCAGAAATCTTCATGCTTGGTAAACATTTCAAGATTATTGACACAAAGAACATAAGCCTGAAATGTGAAAATCCATCAAAATCAATGTGCATCTGATTTTTAATGTTCAAATGGCCCTGATATGTTTCATTGCCATTACATTTTACAAGAACATGGCTTAGTTCTTAAAGCACTGTTTTTATGTATTATTCCAAATTGACTGCAAAACCTACTGTGTTTTTTTCCATGTTTAAATCTTTTATAGGAGCCTTATGGCACGGTGGTCCAAATTACAGAAAGATCACAGGTCCAAAGCCTTCAGTATAATATTATTTATGCAATGAATCATATATATTGTAATAAAACGAAGCCCTCTAAGCTACTGGCTTGCATTATGTGCAGATTTGTGTGTGTATGGAAGAGACACACACTTATTTTAGTGTATACTACCTTTTCTAACCTATCGGTTAAATATTTCATAAGCAGAAGAAAGGTTTTTTTCACATAAAATAAAAGTCGTGACTTTAATAAAAGTCGTAAATACTTCTGGAAACATCCTTTCTGAAAGAATAAGTTTCCATTTGTGACTATTTAGTAATGATTGCTTTTAGCGATGCTTTAGATTATACATTTGTTCATTATAGGAATTTGTGTATGAAGGTTTTTATTCATACAGGTCATGATATAAGAGACTAAACAATATAAAGCATTACTACCCAGTATAAATTCAGATGAATCTTCCAAATTTATGACATATTAGGGCATACTTATCAGTTAAAACAGCTCTTGACACAGTTTGCCAGTGGGGAGCTCTTCAGAACTCTTTTAGCTTGTATGGTGCCAATTAAATATGCACCTTAAAATTCTATACAAGTGAAAACAGAGCTGAAAGTGTCCCTTTTGGTGACCTGTAGTGAACTCTGGTTTTAGTCTTTGATAAATCTCCCTCTTTGTTTGTGTCTTCTTTTTCTTTTATTTTAAGTACAGAATTACCAACCAAAACTGAAAAAAAGATTAAAAAAAAATAAGAGACACAGGCACAGAATGCCATAGGCAAAGATATCAAGATGTAAAAGATCTTATAGCCTTACAAACTATGTGAAATCAATGTCTCAAATACATAAATAAGTTTATGGCTGCTACTTGGCTATATAGGGGGACTATGTGAAATCAAGGTCTCAAATACATAAATAAGTTTATGGCTGCTACTTGGCTATATAAGGTAATGGATACATTCTCAAAAAAGAATACTTTGAACTGGCCATACACAAGATATTTTTGTATATCAGAATTAGTAATTAAACCTATCTTTCGCATATAGAACAATGAATAATTAACGTCCTAAATGATGTAAATTATTTTTATTGACAGTGTTTAAACAGGTCTTCTGACAGAGGCAGCAGTCAGGTTTTTAATTAGGACATCATGATCTGGAAAAATCATATTTTAGTTATTTACAAGTTTGAGGCACCCCTACATTTTCTAACCTGATTGCAGAAATGACATCCATGGTACAATAATATATGTACAGATTGTTTGTTCAGCACATACAAAGAGATTATTTTAGGACGCCTTTTATCTGTCAGCAATATCGGTGTTTGTATTGGCAACTTTAGGAATTGTGTCATCACAGGCGACAAGTTAAGAAACACAAGAACATGATTCCAAGTCAAATTATGTTCGTTATAAATAATAGTTATCTGCAAAAAGTTAAACACAGTTAAAAAAAAAAACTTATACTAAAACATGCTAAATGTATTCATGCACAAAGTACACATTGCTAATTATATATTAAATGAGAATGAAGGGCTTCTCTAGTATTACGCCACTTAGCCTAAATATACAAACCGTCATATACTTTAAAGGGGTAGTTCACTTTTAGTATGTTACAGAATGCCCTATTTCTAGCAACTCTGCAGTTGGTTTTCATTATTTTTTTTTTTAATAGTTTTTGAATTATTGCCTTTCTTTTCAATCTCTTTTCAGCTTTCAAATGGGGGTCACTGACCCCAGCAGCCAAAAACAATTGTTCTGTAAGGCAACAATTTTATTGTTATTGTTATTATTTTTTATCTTTCTATGCAGGGTCTCTCTTATTTATATTCCCATCTCACGTTTAAACCACTGCCTGGTTGGGTAAATAAGTCCCTAGCAACCAGATAATTCCTATCCTGGTAATCATGGAACCGAATAAACCAGAGTACACATAGTAATTGGCTGTTGGTCAGTCAGTAGGACTGGTGCACATCATCCTTAAGTATGGGTAAACTATAATATCAGACTGAACAACGTACAGCTGAATTTCGGTTTTAAGTAGTCAAAAATATAATTTAAGTATCCCATATAATCTAAGCATGAATATATGTGTGATATAGCCATTGCCTGAAATTATTCCTATATCATTATGGTAGAATTAATATGACTATAATTAATGCATAGTTAAAACTGCTTATCAAAAGGTTATTATAAGCAATAGAGCACTGCAAAAAATGATTATGAAGGTTCTTGTTCTTACATAAGAATACATTGTTGTACAGTGTTATGCTGCAAAATCAAGCCATCTTTTTACTTGCCCCATGGTATTTGTATGTTAAAATGCTCAAAGCAACATACCAGAATGTAAAAGATATGAATAGTCTCCAATAATGATCTCTCCTCTTAGTACATTTTCTAGGTGATCAACGATAACCAACTCTGAGCAAACGTTCTAGATAAGATAAGAGTAATTTCATTAGAAATGCTATCTCATATAAATTTTTGCACAAGGTGCATTTCCTGCAGCAGAAAATTCTGATTTAATGTTAAAAGTAAAAGATATGTATATATTCATCTTATATGCTATAGGATGCCAACATTTTAGTGGAACACTAAGCAAAAAATAAACATATCTGAGACTAAACTGCTGGCAGCTATCAACCCTTGATTTCACTTTTCGATAAACAGTTTTTCATTACAGACTGCAATCTCAGCTTTCAGATGTCAGTTTGCAGCAAAAAAAACAAAAAAAAAAAAAAACCATAGAGCTAACAAGCCCTTGACAAATATAGTTTTATTACATACAGGGTCTAAAATGTAGGGACAAACTGGGTATATTTAGCTTTTTTTTTCACCTCTCTGAAAATAAATTTTTCATGCATCTCTAATCCGATGATTATTAAAACAATATAAAGCAGAGGACATCTCAATTTTAGTATCAACTATTTTTTAAGGAGAACAAAAGAAAAACATTAATCATAGATCTTCTCCACAGTTGCCCATTGTTTATCCCTAACTGCATCAAGGAGACCCAGAATGGCCTTTAATTCTGGTACTAAAATACAAACTGCACAGTGGGGTTGCCATTTGTAATGTCTAATTGCTTGACTTACTATGTCCTGTTCCCAGCCAGTGATCAGTGACAAGCAGCATGAACACTCAAAGCTGATATGCTCCTTGCTTTAAACGAGCATGCTTTTATTCAGTGTTGGCCACAAGAGAACCGGGGACACAAACTCATATGGCCAGACATGGGCACTATCAGTTCTTCCATTCCAAGATGAAGGTAGTAGAGTTTGACACTAAACCTTGAGACTAATTAACGATGTCAGTGATTGTTTTGTATCTAGATAAAGACCTACATTAAACAGTTAGGACAGAAGAAAATATTATCTTACATACCTTCATCTTGGTGTAGACAGCAACAGTAACCAAGGATTCTGTCTGGAACCAATCATACCTGTGTAACAGAACTAATTAATAGAACACTCCAAATAGCTTATTACTGCAAAATTAGTTGTGTGTATTCTTTGTGATCGGTAAAAATGCCATAAAAAAATTAAAAACACCAATAAATTAATTATTTCTTCAGTATTAAATCTTATAACCAAGTTTGTGCTTCTGTTTAGTCAGTACAGAACAAACAGTACTTCAGATAGTTTTAACTTTAGGGAAGACATGAGTGTGACTCTAGGTTTAAAGAGACCCTAAAGACAAGGGTCAAAGGTATCTTAAGGTCTGTGAGTAGCCCTATAGAGACAGGAAAGTCTGAAAAGTACATAACTGTTAAGGGACATAAGTAATTTACACAGAAAACAGCACTGAACTACTACTCCAACTGATGATGCTTAAGTGTGCCTTTTAAATTGAACCCCTATAATGTTCTTAGAGATCACACATAAACCTGTGATCAACATGTCGTGTTCTTTCACACAGATAAGGTGCCACTAAATATGGTCTGAGGATGGTGCTCTAATAAAATAAATATATTATACACCCAGATTAGAAAATGACCCCCATGTATAATTAAAATGATGTGCACATTGCACATTATTACTGCACATATTTCGGCTTTATGGCTTAGAATTTCTTGAAGAAGTAGATAAAATGACACATACTTCAAAGAATAAATTATCCCTTCAGAATAAAGCTAGAATGCGAGCATTACCCAGGAGATGTGTGACCTTTACAAAAGCTGCCTAGAAACATATCCTTTCAGATCTCTGGCATTACAGTCCTACACTAATATTTCAACCTAAAGGGAGATTTCTAGCTCAAACGATAAAGGCAGTTTTTGTGATAAACACAGTTCCTTAAGTGCAGTATCCTAGGTTATTTTCAATTTGAAGTGATTTTCCTAATGATCATATACCACTTGAGGAGGTCTGTATTTAAGCATCAGCAGATTAATATGTTCAAATTCAGAATCAGGGGGCAGTAAGAAAATGTTTTCAGAGCAGAGCAGTGTGGATAATGGAGCAAGGTGACTATTTTTTGCTCAAAGGGGACCTGCCATGCAAACAAATCATTCCAGATAATTTTCTATTGAGTTAGTCAAGCAAAATAAACTGTTTTATTCTATTAGTCTTGGAATTTACAATCACATGAGGCAGGTGCATTTTTGGACACTGTTATTAGGCAAACTTTGCATCATCCCAAAATAATTTGTATGCATCAGAATGGGGGACCTGATGCAGCAACGTGTAGAAAGTGAAAAATGGAAAGTGACCGTGATTGCTGTGCCTGAGGCACTGTTGCAGACCAGGCATATGATTGACAGTTGAGATTTATACATTTCTAACAGGTATGGATACTGCAATAAAAAAATTGCAATCCTTAGAAAGCATTCACGGCAGGAAGGTAAATAAAATCAATTTTTTATTTAAACTTAATGTCTACGCGTTTCGATCCATATAGGATCGTCATCAGGTCATCATCCTATATGGATCGAAACGCATAGACATTAAAAGGGACCTGTCGTCCTAAGAAATAACTCCAAATTATTTTCTTTATTGTTAGTTGAGCAAAATAAACGTTACTTACTCTATATAAATAATATAAATCTTGTTTCTTCAGTCTTGGAATTACTCAAAGCAAGCAGGGAGGCACCATTTTGTGGACACTCTTATGAAAGCATGCTTTGTATCATGCCAAAATCTTGTTTATGTGCCAGAATGGGGGACCTGATGCCCATGCCCATGCACTGGCTACACAATTAGATGGTGAGGAGGGAGGGGGAAAGTGAGCTGTGCAGTGGCATCTAGGTAGTGCTGAACGGAAAGCTAAAGTTATTGTCTGCCCCGCCTCTATGCCTAAGGCATAGAGGCGGGGAAAGCAATGTGTGATTGACAGCTGGGATTTTTAATTGCCTTTATAATGGGTTTGGATGTGTTAATATAAAAATGAATTTGGGTTTCATGTTTAATTTGAAAATGACTTTTATTATACAGCTTTTTATGTCTGGGTGACAGGTCCACTTTAAGTTTAAATAAAAAAATAGATTTTATTTATCTTCCTGCCGTGAATGCTTTCTAAGAATTGATATGAGTTGTGGAGGTCAGCACCTGGCCATTTCTCTGCATTGCGGTGAGTGACGATATTGGGAGAATATATTATATATATATAAAAACCTTGCTGTTGATTGTGTTTAACATTGACATACTTGATCTCCTAAACTCTGTCCCTTCCGATCATTCAGCACCACTCCTACAGTACTTCTAGGTATTCTATCTTTAGCTAAACACACCTGTAGTTTTTTGGGGTAGGGTTTTGGAGAATGACTCAAAATGTATTACGTAAGGCTCCATCAAATACAATAAAATGGATAAGGCTATGTCTGGTTAACAGATGGCTGTGCACATTAGAACTTAAAAGAGAACTAAACCCTAAAAATGAATATTGCTAGTAATGCCATATTTTATATTATAAACAGACTGCACTGGCTTAAAGTTTCAGAATCTCTATAGTAGTAATGATATAGGGCGTTACAGTTGTCACAGGAGCTCCCCATCTTGGATTCTGCGGTAGTGAATGCAATAAGCAGAAGAGCAAGGAGCAGCTTAAGAAGAAAGTACTTTTACAAATGGTGCACAATTGTGCAATGACTGTTGCCCCATGGAGTTAAACTCTCTGCTTTGTCATACTAAAATGCAGCTGTCCATGTAACCTAAAAAAAACCCTAAATACTAAAATGACTTAGCCCAGCACTGGTCAAGTGCAAGACCCCACAAAAGGGGGTCTTTCTGTAATCTTGTATTTTACTTAGATGATTTAAATAAGGATTAATTATATCTTAGTTGGGATCAAGTACAAGGTACTATTTTATTATTTCAGAGAAAAAGGCAATAATTTGAAGTATTTGATTACAACAAGATTGCCAGTATCATCTGACTGAAAGTAGCCACATAGTGAGAAAGTATTAGACTTGGTCTCATTTCACCACAAAACTAATTTGCAGTAATCTAATGCAGAGCAGCAACCAATAATAATCAACTGATATAATTAGAAACAATAAAAGGAGGCCATACAATGTGCAGTGCCCTCGATCTGACCTGTGTATGGACTCCCAAGTAGGGTTAAAAAAATGTTGCACTGGGGTTCTGTTCCAGAGCAAGGCAACCACAGCCCTTTACCAAGGAAGATTTTTGCTTCTGAATATGTCCCCCATCTTCTTTTAACAGATTTTAAGCATATGCTCTGTGTCATTGTCACTAATCTAAGCATACAACTCACAATATACTGTATATATAGAATATATGTCACATTACTAAGCTCATTAGTAAGTGGAGATTCTCATTATAGCTCAGAAACCAGGGCAATTAGTATTAGAATTATTTCTAATTATTATTTTCTGCTTGATGATTTGCAAAGACCCCTAAGCTTAGCTTCTTATGAGCTGCCCAGAGCACAGTGAGCAATTAAGTATTCCAGAAAATTTAAGATGGGGAACTCCACTGACTTGGAAGGCGTAAATCATTAGCCAAATTCAATTTAAAGGGTTTAGTTCTACTTTAGCATACAATTAATTATAAGATTCAATGCTTTGAAATAAAAATATTTCAGTTTTGGATTTGCTATGGGATCTGTTATCTGGAAACCCATTGCACAGAAATTTGCTTAAAATGGAGTCTATTGAAGATGACATTCCCCTAATTTCTGTGCAATGGGTTTCCAGATAACAGATCCCATAGCAAATCCAAAACTGAAATATTTTACTTTTATATATATATATATATATATATATATATATATATATATTTATATATTTTATTTTATAACTGTAATTTTTAAACATTATTTCCCTTTACTCAGTAATAATAAAACAATAGTTTGTACATAATGGTAACTAAACTGCATAAATCCATATTGGTGGCAAAACAATCCTATTGGTTTATTTAATGTTTAAATGTTTTTGAAAAGATGAGGTATGGTGATTCATTTACAGAAAGATCCTCTCTCTCAAAAAAATCTCCAGGTTCCATGCATTCCAGTAATAGATCCTATATCTGTATTCAGCTGAATTTAAAAATTGGGCAAGGTTCTGAATTATTAAACTAAGCTCTGTATATGGCTTTGGAAGGTATAATGATTATGAAAAATACAGTGGTCCCTGTTATATGGGCTACTTAAAACATAAAACTGAAGTTGTTTATATCATAATATTTAATCCCATACACTATGAAGATTTAATTCCTACACTCCAACTGAACTAAACCAGTTTTTATAGTTCAAGAGCACAAAAGAAAGCAATCACAAAACTCATCTGCCTCTGCCTTTGTACCAGTCACAGGCAACCTCCGGTGTCTTTCAATGATTTAAATCCCTAAGGCCCGAATAATAGTTAGCAGCTTGAATGGGCATGAAATTCTCATTTGTTGTCTACATGTTGTGCACTCATTGAATGAATAATTCAAAGTATGATTTCTGCCCTGCTTTTTCCAGTATTAGACAGATATATTAATGCTGTATGCAAAATGCAATGCAAAAATAATGTCAGAATGTGCACTGAAGTTTAATTGTAAGAAATGTTACTTTACTTTAAATATATTTTTCCAAGATAAAAAAAAAAAAAGGAGTGGACATTATATTTTAGGCTTTTGAAACAACATGCATGCAAATAAACAAGGTCATGTGTTCATATTTAAACATAAATAGAAGACAAATCACAATTTCTGAACTCTGTGAAAGGCATAAGGCAAATCTAAGAATATCACAGATTATTTCTGAAAAAACTTTTTTTTAGCAATATTTCTAGACATATCAGTAACATATTTACTGCTCAAGGTTATGTAAATACTAATTATCCATATGGTATACATACTGCTATAAAATACTAAATATATACGACTGTATTTAACCGTTACTTTGCCAGATTGAGAATTACATTTATCAAATAAAAAATATTGAAACAACCAACAAAATATATGGGATTATATATGCAGACAGACAGAATCCTGGTGGATGGTTATGGAATTTGACATGTACACAACACTATAGACCCTGGTTTTATTTTTGAAGTCAAATTTATGTTCAGATCTCTTAACCCACTTGACAGATTGAGTATACCATGTACAATATTCCATATGGGCCAAACGACCAGATATGTTAAAACAACTGTGGAATATGTGTACATAAATCTATAACATTTTAGTGCTATGAAGTAAACACATCCTGTACCTTGATTACAGTCTCCCTTAGAAGACAAGTGGGGCTCATTTATAAACACTGGGCAAAGTTACACCTGGGCAGTAGCTAGGGTTGCCGCCTGTCCGATTTTCAGAAGGGCTCTCCTAGTCAAAACCTCCTGCCCGGATTTCCAAATTAGGAAAACTGGGCAGGACTCTGAGATTGACACGGTGATCGGCCAATCGTTGAGTCATAACCATGCCCAGTGATTTCACTGTCCCATGTCTTCCCCGCCCCATGACGTCTAAACACCTGTAGCTAACCACATCAGCAAATAGAATATACTGGTCATGTGTTTAAAAGCATCTAGTTAGTTTTTATGGGTTACTATACTTAAAATTGTACTGATAAAATTGTGTGCCTTTAATGACATCATTACATGATATGATTCTCACGTGTAACATAAAGCATTTCATATTTAACTCACCAAGGATGAGATTCTTTGCTACTGGTTCGTGACATTTTGCTAGAAGCAACAGACCCTGACAAAGTCAAGAAAAATGTGTCACTGTCTGTATTTTGAATTTGGTGTATAAGAAAATGATCAAGGTGTCTTACAAACTTTACTTACAGAATGTCTCAGAACTAACAAATAGGTACTTTCTGTACAAGGAATGCTTTAAAGAAGAAGTTTACATTCAACTTAACTTTAATATCATATTCTTAATAACTTTTAAACTGGTATTCATTTTTTACAGTTTTTAAACTATATGTTTTCTGTCTCATTTTAGCTTTCAAATGGGGCCACTGAATCTGAACTCAAAAAACTATTGCTCTGTGAGGCTACATTTTATTGTTATTGTTACTTTTTATTACCTATCTTTCTATTTAGGCCTTCTCCTTTTCAATGTCCACAATTCCCTTCCCTTTACAATTACTGCAAGGTTGCTAGGGTAATATGGAAACTTGTATCCATATACAGTGGAGGAAATAATTATTTGACCCCTCACTGATTTTGTAAGTTTGTCCAATGACAAAGAAATGAAAAGTCTCAGAACAGTATCATTTCAATGGTAGGTTTATTTTAACAGTGGCAGATAGCACATCAAAAGGAAAATCGAAAAAATAATTTTAAATAAAAGATAGCAACTGATTTGCATTTCATTGAGTGAAATAAGTTTTTGAACCCCTACCAACCATTAAGAGTTCTGGCTCCCACAGAGTGGTTAGACACTTCTACTCAATTAGTCAACCTCATTAAGGACACCTGTCTTAACTAGTCACCTGTATAAAAGACACCTGTCCACAGAATCAATCAATCAAGCAGACTCCAAACTCTCCAACATGGGAAAGACCAAAGAGCTGTCCAAGGATGTCAGAGACAAAATTGTAGACCTGCACAAGGCTGGAATGGGCTACAAAACCATTAGCAAGAAGCTGGGAGAGAAGGTGACAACTGTTGGTGCAATTGTTCGAAAATGGAAGGAGCACAAAATGACCATCAATCGACCTCGCTCTGGGGCTCCACGCAAGATCTCACCTCGTGGGGTGTCAATGATTCTGAGAAAGGTGAAAAAGCATCCTAGAACTACACGGGAGGAGTTAGTTAATGACCTCAAATTAGCAGGGACCACAGTCACCAAGAAAACCATTGGAAACACATTACACCGCAATGGATTAAAATCCTGCAGGGCTCGCAAAGTCCCCCTGCTCAAGAAGGCACATGTGCAGGCCCCTCTGAAGTTTGCCAATGAACACCTGAATGATTCTGTGAGTGACTGGGAGAAGGTGCTGTGGTCTGATGAGACCAAAATAGAGCTCTTTGGCATTAACTCAACTCGCTGTGTTTGGAGGAGGAAAAATGCTGCCTATGACCCCCAAAACACCGTCCCCACCGTCAAGCATGGGGGTGGAAACATTTTGCTTTGGGGGTGTTTTTCTGCTAAGGGCACAGGACAACTTATTCGCATTAACGGGAAAATGGACAGAGCCATGTATCGTGAAATCCTGAACGACAACCTCCTTCCCTCTGCCAGGAAACTGAAAATGGGTCGTGGATGGGTGTTCCAGCACGACAATGACCCAAAACATACAGCAAAGGCAACAAAGGAGTGGCTCAAGAAGAAGCACATTAAGGTCATGGAGTGGCCTAGTCAGTCTCCGGACCTTAATCCAATAGAAAACCTATGGAGGGAGCTCAAGCTCAGAGTTGCACATAGACAGCCTCGAAACCTTAGGGATTTAGAGATGATCTGCAAAGAGGAGTGGACCAAAATTCCTCCTAAAATGTGCGCAAACTTGGTCATCAATTAGAAGAAACGTTTGACCTCTGTGCTTGCAAACAAGGGTTTTTCCACTAAGTATTAAGTCTTTTTTTGTTAGAGGGTTCAAAAACTTATTTCACTCAATGAAATGCAAATCAGTTGCTATCTTTTATTTAAAGTAATTTTTTCGATTTTCCTTTTGATGTGCTATCTGCCACTGTTAAAATAAACCTACCATTGAAATGATACTGTTCTGAGACTTTTCATTTCTTTGTCATTGGACAAACTTACAAAATCAGTGAGGGGTCAAATAATTATTTCCTCCACTGTAGCTGTTCACATTCGAAACTGTAGGGGAAAATGAACAAAATACTAAACCATGTTTCTTTACTATAAGCTGGGCTCTGGTTTTGCATCTTATATACTATATATGGCAAACCTCAGAGTTTTATGTCATCACTGGACTTTCAAGACAATGCCAACTTAGCTATTTTGTGAAGCATCTCTGTTTAAGCATACCCTCTATCAGGGTTTCCGACCTCCCTCTAGTGATGAAAATACTAAGCAAAGTGTAAAAGCACAGCACTTATATGCATGATCACTGGCATAACTACTGATTTTGTATTTGCACCCATGCCCAAATCCCTCATAGGGCACAATGGGCGACACTCACACAACATAAAGGCTGAAAGGTAAGCGAGCACGTATGGGCCATGTCCAAAGATGAGGAGGAAGTTGGAGGAAAATTTTACACCCCAGGCTTATGGCTCCATAGTTACACCAATAGAACTTCCCTCAGTAAATGCAGGGCAGTTTCACTCTTGCCCTTCCTCTCCAAAATCCTAAAATGTATTGTTTCCAACTGTATGCAGAGCTTCCTGCACGCCAACCATCATCTTAATGCCTTTCAGTTTTCAGTTATGCACAGGTCACTGTACTTAAAAAAGTCTCCAGCTAAGGTCTTAAATGATATGCATGCCTTCAAATGCTTGCTATCAGTGGTCCTGATCCTTATCCTAGCTCTTGGAATCGATACGGCCGATCGGGAATGCTCTTCTACTATTCAGCCCAATGGACCTTTCCACTGTTCCAATAACTTGTGCAAAGAGAATGAAAACCAAGCCTGCATTTGAAGGATGTTAGGAGAATGAAGGATGAATAATAGTCTGAGGCTCTTTTTCATAGTTCGGGCTAGGGGTCTTGGGTGACCACAACCTAAATGAATAGTTGTGGAACTGAAATTAGTGTCAAACCTCACTAATGCTGTTCTAAATGATAGGAAGCATTTTACACCATTAGTAGCTAAAAGCCTTTCCAAAGGAGAGACTGTTACAGCAGCTAACAGTAAACTGCTGTCCATATTATTTTGGCCATATTGTTTTAGATAGCAATACATGTCAAAATCAGCACTTTTGCACTTACCATTTAAATGTTTATTCATTTTATTTTCCACAGAAGTTACCTCTGAAAAGCATCAATAATAATGGTTAAAGATATTTATTTTAATAAACATTCACAACATTCTTTTAAGTCTAAATTTGTATAAAAACAAAATTATTTTTAGGGAGAAGTGATTGTTGTTACAGGTGTTGTGGAGCTCTTTTACATGCATCATCATATTGCACATCCAGTTACAACTAGATGTGAGATAAAAAAAAATCACCTCTGGCTTGAAGCAGCTAGATTTAGAAATTTAGAGATTTTCCTTCAAATTAAATACATTTTTGGTTTCCACTATAAAACCATTATATAACCATCATCTGTGCACAGCCAGCTGCCTTTCTATTAAAGGCAGCTGGTGTTGTTGTACATTACTTTTTTCAGTTCCCTCTGATGACAATAATTTTGTTTGGATTTTGACCTTTAAAGGCTTGAAAAATGAAAGGTGCCTTAAAGGAAAAAGAAAGTCAAAGTCACTTGGGGGTGCCAAAATGTTAGGCACCCCCAAGTGACTTTGACCACCTACCTTTTACCCCGGGCTGGTGCCCCTGTGAGGAGGGAACAGCACCAGCCCGGGGTAGCTGCCGGCGCTTCCTTCTTCATGATTCGCTGCGAGCGCATGCGCAGTAGAGTGAAAAGCCGAACTTAAACATTAAAGTCGGCTTTTCACTCTACTGTGCATGCGCCCACCGCTGGCATTCCAGCAACGGAAGCCGGAAGAAGGAAGCGATCCGCTCCAGGTGCCCCGGGGCTGGTGCTGTTTTCTCCTAACAGGGGCACCAGCCCGGGGTACGAGGTAAGCGGTTAAAGTCACTTGGGGGTGCCTAACATTTTGGCACCCCCAAGTGATTTTGCCTTTCGTTTCCCTTTAATCACCTACGCAAGGTAGCCCTTGTTGTTATTTATTTTGTTTCTGCTTTAGTGGATAAAAGGGTAGAAACTATAGTCAGGGTTTGTGTTAACCTAAGATAACAAGTACACAATATAAAGCTAGGGTTTAGAGAAGGGAATAGAAAACCCAAATCTCCACCAAAGGGCAGTGATCCAAAGTGACACAAGCAGGGTCTCAGGTCCTAAAAGTAGATAATGCTATACTCCATGTGGTGGCTAAGTATAATATGACTGATCCATTATTAGGGTTGTTTGAGAGGTGTTGAAAACTTTTGGTTTCATACTACTATACTGCTAAGTATATGCTATTATACTGTTGGGACAATTACACATCAGTCTGTTTGGCACAGTGCAGAAGAGCAGCTTATGTCTTTCCAGTTGTTGGTCTATGCTCTTTCTGGTATAGCCAAGTTTATTACATAACCTATTGAACTTTGTGGCACAATACATTAGTATTTAGATAGATAGATAGATAGATAGATAGATAGATAGATAGATAGATAGATAAATCAATATGAAAAAATGGAGCAATTTAATTCTTTGTTGTCAAAGTTTCAATCCTGTCACAAGGACCTTTTTCAAGAAATATATATTTTTATATAACACCCTCTAAAAATTGTGCTGAATTTTCAATGTGCACACTATCTGAACTTTATTTGCAAATGCATTTCAAAGTAGCAAAATTCATAGTGCTACAAAATGGCAAAAGAGAATCTAGTACTACAAATTACATCAAGTGATGATGGAAATGTTCAGTTACTATAAAATGAAATGTTGTGGATGCCATTTGATACTGGAGATTTTATTGTCTGTAACATCACATATGTAAAATATTTGTTCATATGATCCTATGGGCTACAATCTGTTGGCAGGATTGAATTAGTCACGTCCAACACAAGCAGCATGTGGGCAAAATATCAACCTTTACTAAGAAATAATAATAGCAGCACAAATGAAAAACAGAGAGATGCAGGATACCTGCAGATGCACTAAAAAATAAAAAGGAAAAAGCTCTCACAATAAAGGATTAATTACATAAAAATTACACATAATAAATTACATAATAAAAACAAATAAATGCAACCTGCTCCAACTTGCTATGTATAAATCAAAAGTTGTTATAATAATGTGCATACCACTAAAACTTTACACTTCAGTGCCTAAGAATATAGACAGATAAAATGAAAATATTCTAGAAAACAAAAGGCACAGCTAACTTTTAGATGTACAAACAAACTACTTTACCTTCTGAAGTGCTCTTGATTCATCTGAAATCATGTCTGTTTTCATGTGGTACTACAATCCTTGCCAAAATAGTGCTAACTAGCCCCATCACAGTTTATCTTAAAGACCAAGACTGCAATTCTGTGCATGGAATCTGTCAGGTAACTGGACCATGTGCATAACACAGCAAGTAGAGCAAGTATTTACGTGTCAATGTCACTAGTGACCCCCCAAATACCTGCCTTCAAGAACACTTCAGACAATACCAAACAGTGTTCTGTATAAAGAAATTACCGATCAGCAAGCTATTAAAATAGGTTAGTCCAGCACTGATTGGTAATGGGTTTCTTTGGCTGTCTTAAATTAAAGACCACTAGAGCACTTCATTCCAGGGTCAGAGGGAAGGGTTATTGGCTCATGCGCACAAACATCCCATCCACAATTGGTGATGTAGAAGAAAAAAACAGGGGGTCACTATTATTTGTTCAATGGAAAGTAAGTGAAGGAGGCTCTATTGCAACCCCTATTGCACAGGGTTGCATTGTCCTTTAAGGCTAATGCCCCACATGGAAATGTGTCTACAAAGATAAATGGGTTATACTAATAAAATGTGACTAGATTTCTAATTTTTCCAGTGTGCCCACCTTAGGAGTGTAGAATAACACTTAGGGGCATATTTATCAAAACACGAGTTCGAATCCTGAATGGGAAAAATTCGGATTGGAAACGAAAATTTCTGAAGATCGCAAATATCACGAAAATGCTTACGAAAAAAATCTTATTAGTCACGATAATATCATGTAATTTTCGTACCTAACCACTGTAAACAGTGGCAGAGCCTTCCCGAATTTTTCGTGCGGCCGCTTCTTCGCGCGAGCAAATCGGCGAGAATACGCTCGGAGAGTTCGGGTCTTGGTAAATCTCCCCCCTAGTTAAGAAGTATGCTATACTACACAAGCTTAGAACTCAGGTTTCAAAGTAATATATGTTGTTCAGTGTTGATAGCATAAATTAAAGTGGGCTGCTAGAGGTGAATGGCGAACTAAGGATAGATGAGAAGAATTTAAAAAGCTTATTTGTATAATGGAACAAGAGCTGCAAGTTCCATCTGTTTCTGTGTTGATCCTTAATGCTAGTTATTATGTATTGCTAGTGTTGTCCATAACCCAATTAACACTGAAATAAGCTTCTGAGCTCTACCAATTGCCACCAGAAAACAGGCAGCAATGTTGCATATGTTTAATAATAGAAACAGTGAAATATCCACTGGAAAAGAAAAGCTAGAAAATCAGAAGCTTTGAATGCATAGCAAGTGTGGATAAATATTTAAATAACAACAGAAATGAATAGTAATAATTAATATCAGCAATTGTAAAATATAATTTTAGGTGGAACAACAATTCTGTTCAATTGCAATAATGCACTAATACAGCTTGCAACTAATTTCATTTTTTTAATTAGTATTTTTTCTTCAAAATAAGAATAAGATTGCTCATTGCTATTCTTACTCGCACTTATGTTTTTCAAGTTTCCATAAGAGCATTATAAGCATGTTGCTAGCCTACCCTGGGGAGTACAGCTACTAAAAAATCTGCTACATATAGCATCCCCCTAATCTCCCAGCCTTTCTAGATGCATGCTGGGTCAGAATGGGGGGTGCGGGGCCCACTGGGGCAAACATTTTAGTGGCAAACCCTAAAATGGGGGCTGTTAGGACAAGGCTAAAAGAAGCACTTTAATAACTTCTAATAATAATATTACCTTTGGATATAGAAACATGTTTTATGGCCATTCTTCCGATTAGACATTCTTTCAACATGGATTCATAGTTGACCCAACGATGAACCTGTATTAAGAAATGTTACAGTTGAATTCATGCACAAATAACCAAATATGTTACCAAATTTATTTTGCCTTAAAGGAGTGATTATATTATTATATCTTTAAAGGGGACCCATCACCTACACATAAAAGTCCTTTCAAAATTAAACATGGAACCCAAATTCTTTTTTTAATTAAATCATCCACACCTGTTATAAATGTATTTAAAAATCTTAGCTGTCAATCATATATTGCCATATATTGCGGGGCAGGCAATATATGATTGACAGCTCAGATTTTTATTTACAATTTCTTTAACTTCCTATTTAGCACTTCCTAGATATCACCTATATGGCAAATGCATAACATTTTGGGGTGATACAAAGCTTGCCTTAATAACAGTTTGCCCAAAATGGCACCGGCCTAATGACTGTGACTGTAAACTCCAAGACTGAAGGGAAAAAAAAAAAGAAATAATTTATACAGTGTAAGTAAAGTTTATTTTGCTCAACTAACGTGATAGAAAAGGATTTGGAATTATTTCTTAGGGTGACAGGTCCCCATTTAATATATTAATAACAAATGTATCTGTCCCTCCCTCACCATTATCTGTCTCACTTCTGATTATATTAAAACAATGTAGAAATCATCTGTCCTCCAGTAAAGAAAACTCATTTCCCACAATGCATTAACTGCTTCTTTCTAGCTAGCAGTCAAGCATATTTTTACCTGTTACTATGTGGTGTGGCATAGGCTAGGGCAGGGGTGGGCAAACTACGGCCCGCGGGCCACATCCGGCCCCTTGGCCTTTTTAATCCGGCCCGCCGACAACGCCAAGTCTCATCAGGCGAGACTTGGTGTCATTGGCGTGCCGGACGAAGGGGGCGTAACGCTGGCCTGGCCCTGCCCGCCCTGGCCCGGTCCGGCCCGGGGGTGAGTAAATGTGGCCCGTGAGCCAAAAAGTTTGCCCACCCCTGGGCTAGGGTGTCTTCAGTGAAGCAATTAAGTGAAGGGCTCACAAAAAATGTGGTATTTAGGTATAGGATTGGTTATGCAGAAACCAGTTATCCAGAAAGCTCCAAATTACAGAAAAGCCATCTCCTGTAGACTCTAATCAAATAATTCAAAATTTTACAAATGATTTCCTTTTTCTCTGTAGTAATAAAACAGACCCTTGTACTTGATCCCAACTAAGATATATTTAATCAATATTGGAGGCAAATCAGTTCTACTGGGTAGACATGAGATATTGGGATCCAAATTACAGAAAGATTAATTATCTAGAAAATCCCAGGTCCCGAGCATTATTGTGGGCGGGGGGGTAATACCTGTATAGACATCCAGATGCTGCATATTTGTGGTTGGCACAGTCAGTTTTTATGCACAAGGCACAAATATTTAAGCTGGGGCTAGAAGTTTCCTTATGTGCTGTGGCAGATCCCTACAGCAACAACTACTGCACATGTAAAAACCTCGATGATTGCAATTTCTAAAAGATACCTAACTTATAGGGATATTTTAGTTTTACATGATAGTTATGCTACACTTACCAAAAGATTAGTGGTTATTTATTCAGTTTTACTGTTAAATTCTAGGAAAATGGGCTTTCAAATACATATTTAGCATCTTCAGGTCAGTTACAAAAATGTAAACCTTATTTTTTTTTTTGTATATATCAACCAAAACACCTGTTCCCAATTAGAAATCACAACTTTCAGTGTATGTTACAGGGGTTGCTCTCCTTTAAATGAACTTTTAGTATGATGTAGACATTGTGAGACAATTTGCAATTGTTGCAAATTGGTGCAATTTGGTATTTCAGAAGCAATGTGGTTACTAAATGACATGTAAACCCCACACAAAAAATGCAATCAGTGAACAACCTCTTTGAAATCTCTGGTTGGTCAAAGGTTAATTGTAAGGCTGCAACATCCCCTTCATCACTCAGATTTCCTTCTCCTCCTCTAAACCACTCAGCACCCTCCTTCAGGAATTTTCTTTGGCTGCTGGCTCCTGGACATGCTCAGTTCTTCCTAGTTCAGATTGCTAAACACACCCTGCAGTCTAGCAGTCAATGAAGACATGGCATTGCTAGTTCCCATAGAAACTCAGCTCTAGCTGCCTGCTCCTATTTTTCCTCCTAACCTCCTCTCCTGAGCTCAGCTTAATCATTACAGTGCTTAATCCAAGCAAAAGTAAGTTCTGGGAAAATCAAAATTGAAGCAGGCAGGCACTCCGGATTTTTTCAAAAGTAGAAAGAAGCAGCCAAAAAATATTAATTTACATTAAAAAAGTGTAAATTTTATTTAATCCATATGTAAAAGCAAGAAGCCTTACGCGTTTCGTACCAAAGGGTACTTAATCATAGGCTCAATGATAGGCCTATGATTAAGTACCCTTTGGTACGAAACGCGTAAGGCTTCTTGCTTTTACATATGGATTAAATAAAATTTACACTTTTTTAATGTAAATTAATATTTTTTGGCTGCTTCTTTCTACTTTTGAAAAAATCCGGAGTGCCTGCCTGCTTCAATTTTGATTTTCCCATGATGGCTCCCTATGCTGAAAGGTCTGGGGCATGAGCACCCGGACCCACCACTATTGTGGGTAAGAATCATTTATACACACAACAACTTGTGATCATCCCTTTGTTATTGTGTTTGGATTAAAAGTAAGTTCTGCCTGTGTGAGCCTGCATTCTTGATAAAATGACACTAAGGGTCTTTGTGCACGTATGCTCTTTGCAGATTTAAATGTAAATTATAATGTGTCAGAGGGAATATGGCCACTGTTATAGGAAAATGTGATGGTGCTAGCAAACAGAGGTGGTATATGCAGTTCACATGATGCCATTTGGGTGGGGCTGATGTTCCCAACATATATACAATGTAGTAAAATGTAGGCTTTACGTGTCCTTTAAATCTTTGTCTTTTATACACTTATGTAAAAAGGTATTCGCTCCTTGCCTGTCTGCCCATTACTACACATTTGTCATAATGAATGGTTTCTGATCATAAAAAAAAATAAATGTAAACAAAGGGAACCCATGCAAACACACAACAGTTTTTAAATTATAACTGCACTTAAACAAATCCAAAACCCATAAACACATGTGAAAAGTTCCGCTTAATAGCTGGTTGCACCAACCTTAGTAGCAATAATTGCTGCTTAGTTACACGTTACAACCAATTAACCCAATTTAACTGATAATTAGATTCAGCCAATACAAAACTGCCAGACTTGACTGCAGCTGACCCTGTTAAATCTAATCTCTATACTGAACTGTATATTGTTTATATTTTTATATTATATATCTTTACCCTTGTAAAATCCATCTTACCTGGAGGCTGGAGTAGCATCACTACAGGTTAAAGTAAGCTAGCAAACAATTGCACTGCTCACCTAGTAACAGATTAAAGAACAGCAAGCAGTAGGACAATAGGAGAAAAAGCTCTGTTGTATACAACAGGGAGATAAGAATTGAATACCTAAAGCAGTAGCTGCCTAAAATAACTTTAGCAATGCTGTGCTGGCAGTTTCTGCAAGCATAAGATCATGCATAGTAAACTAAGATGCTGCCCACACTGCTTTAACACTAATAAAATACATTGAAGCTCATTCTTTTCTGCCTTTCCTTACGAATCATGCACTGCTAATCTTCTGATGCAGGGCGACCCTGGAGCTACCTCCTCTAGGGTTCCCTTCACACCCAGAGTCAAGAAGCGCAACACACTTACATCTGAAGAGTCAGGCAATAACATTACTTGTATTCGGAACACTGCAAATGATTCCAGATGGACCTCCGGGTAATTGCATCCAATTTGCAGCAAAATGTGCATGGAGTTGCAGTAATTTTGGAACAGCAGGCTTGTCTTGTATCAAAAGGTTTGAGGATTGTATTACTAATTGCCAGTGCCTTATTTATAATATCCATAAATAATATGAGATTTTGTTGTCCTTTAAAGAATATTCAGCATCTCTTCTCACATATTATTTATCACCTACATCACACACAAATCACCGTGAAGCTTACAATCTAAGCTACTACATTCAAAAAGACACTCTTGACAGTTTTATCAGACTCCAACTAACCTCCCTTTTGATGTGTGGGAAGATCTTACCTGATCAAAAAGATCAGTGCCGTCTCTGCCTGCTGCTTTCATTAACTCCTCTTCTCCTCCAGGATGATACTCCATGTATGGAGTAATATTATACACCATTCCTGCAATTTAAAAAAAAACAGAAAACCTGTTAATATCTTACTTTTAGAAATGTGTCACATCTTTAGATAAAAAGTAAACAATTCAGTACATATTTGCATTTGTTTTTGTGTTTATGTTATGTGTCTGTGCACACAAGAGACTTTACATGCACTCTAGTCATTTGAAAGACATTTGAAGTTAATTTGATCATGGGGCTAAAGATGTTCAAATATGGGGAGACTTTGGCTGCATACATGGCCACACTTGAGTCAGCCCCTCTTATGGCCCAGTATTAGTGATGAGTGAATCAGTCCCATTTCACTTTGGTGAAAAATTTGCGACATCCGCCTATCATGCAACTTTATTGACGCAAACTACTTTGACGCACACAACTTTTTTGCACGCAACCGCAACTTTTCTGCGCTGACTTTTTGCACCCGTTTCGCAAAAAATCTGTCAATGGCGGAACGGGGTAATTTGCCGCAAATCCATGCCACCATTACCCAGTATGTTCCCAAAATAATGAAGTGACATTCACAAGCACTGATTAGAAGGCTACAATAACACCACTGTTTTTGTTTTTATAAGATAATAGTATACTTTTTCATTCAAAAAAAGATAAAACAATGAAAGTACAGATAAATCACTGGAAAGAGATTAACCTTTTTAGTAGAATCTACGTCCTGGGTACTAAAGGACCAAAGTGCCACAGAACGTAGATTCTACGTCCTGGGGCACTTCCGGGTTTGGGAGCGGAGAAGCGGCTTTTCAAGCCGCTTCTTCGCTCCCCGCTCGTTCCCCAGCCTCCAGACAATAGTCAGAGGTGGGGAACGAGTGGCCCCTGGGGTGCGATCGCCCAGGGGCCCCATGGGAAATACCTGGAGTCCACGATGTTTTCCCTTCCAGTGCCTCTGCCTTCTGCAGCTTCCCCCTCTGGCCCCCCTGCTTCCTGTCACGCCTACACACAGATCGTTGTGTGCAGCTGCCTCTGCTGTGTCTTTCCAGATTCTTCTGCCAGGTAAGTGCCACATACACACACAAAAACACACAATCACACACTTATTACACTAATACACACTTATACTCACACTTACACACACAAACATGCATTTTTGGGGTGGTTTTCACACATTCACACTCAAACTTACTTGCACACACACATTCATAGTCACACTTACTTGCACACATGCACACATGCACACAAAACACATTTTACCATGTGTACACACTCACTTACACACTTATGTATTTTTGTAAAAATTTTTTTTTTTCTATCGCATCGTTTTTATTCTTGCCTGAAAAAAATGTTTTATTGCCATTGCGGATAGTGTATTCGCTAACCGCACTGCGCAATACCTTTTGTGTATTATTTTGGTGTTTCTACTACATTTTCTGTGATTTCGGTGCATTTTGGGGTATTTTATTGCATGTTTAGCCATGTTATTGCATTTTCAGTTATGCATAGTTGTTGTTCGCTTGACCTTTGTCTGTAAAACCTATTTGCCCAAGCCAGAATACTCAAACTGTTATTCTGACCGCAGATATTATTAGGCAAAAAAAAAAAAATGATTTTAGTGATTTTTTCTTTATTTTTATCAATTTTGTTGCTTTTCATATTGTTCTTTATTACTTGTCTTTGCACATGGATATTTTGTCTGCTGTATTTCAATTTGGCATCCTGTGTACCCCACTTAGTTTGGTAAATCTATGCATATTGGGCATCAAACTGTTCAGTAGACCCCTGGCGTTCATACTTAAAGTGTTTTATGTTGGTACGTTACTAAATGTGGGGGTATATAATGGGGCAACATTCAAGCTTTGTGACAATTTTCAGAAATGTCACATAAACCGTTCTGTTTAGCATAGCTTTGTAGTTTGGTAGTTTGCAGTAGAAAGTTGTATTTGCCCATTTTTGTTTTGTCAGAATGTGTACTTTCGGAAAATATATGGTTTTCTAGGGTCTTCATACTGTTAGGGGGTCTTATGCCACATAATACACATACCGGGTGCAAAAATTGCATGAGCTGGAGCGTCTTATGTGAAAATTCATATGCACTATTTCTATTTGGGTGCCCCTGTACGGCACGCAGTTTGGCCAATATATGCATATAGGGCATCAAACTGTTCAGTAGGCCCCTGGCGTTCATATTTAGAAAGTTTTATGTTGATACATTACAAAATGTGGGGGTACATAATGGGGTAAAATGCAAGCTTTGTGACGATTTTCAGAAATGTCATAAAAACCGTTCTGTTTAGCATAGCTTTGTAGTTTGGTAGTTTGCAGTAGAAAGTTGTATTTGCCCATTTTTGTTTTGTCAGAATGTATACTTTCGGAAAATGTATGCTTTTCTATGGTCTCGGTACTGTTAGGGGGTCTTATGCCACATAATACACATACCGGGTGCAAAAATTTCATGAGCTGGAGCGTCTAATGTGAAAATTCATATGCACTATTTTTATTTGGGTGCCCCTGTACGGCATGCAGTTTGGCCAATATATGCATATAGGGCATCAAACTGTTCAGTAGGCCCCTGGAGTTCATATTTAGAAAGTTTTATGTTGATACGTTACAAAATGTGGGGGTACATAATGAGGTAACATGCAAGCTTTGTGACAATTTTCAGAAATGCCATAAAACACCGTTCTGTTTAGCATAGCTTTGTAGTTTGGTAGTTTGCAGTAGAAAGTTGTATTTGCCCATTTTTGTTTTGTCAGAATGTGTACTTTCGGAAAATATATGGTTTTCTATGGTCTCGGTACTGTTAGGGGGTCTTATGCCACATAATACACATACCGGGTGCAAAAATTGCATGAGCTGGAGCGTCTTATGTGAAAATTCATATGCACTATTTTTATTTGGGTGCCCCTGTACGGCACGCAGTTTGGCCAATATATGCATATAGTAGTGCTGGGCGGTATACCGGTAAAAACCGATCACCGTTTTTTTTTTTTAAACCGATATGAATTTTCTACATACCCCCATACCGGTGTGCTGAATACTTCCGGGTGCGCACGTGACGTCAGCGCGCACGTGACGTCAGCGCGCACGTGACGTCAGCGCGCACGTGACGTCAGCGCGCACGTGACGTCAGCGCGCACACTCTACAAAAGCGCCATCGCTAGGATGCATTCAGAGTCGGATACCAATGTGAGCTGTCGGGGGGTGCCTGGCCAGTAATTATATTTTATGTGAAGGGGATGGGGTTGTGTTTGGGGGGGGTGGGGTGGGGGGTTATATTTATGTGAAGGGGATGGAGGGGTGTTTGGGGTGGGGGTGGGTGGTTTATACTTATGTGAAGGGGATGGGGGTTGTGTTTGGGGGGGGTGGGGTGGGTGGTTATATTTATGTGAAGGGGATGGGGGGGTGTTTGGGGTGGGGGTGGGTGGGTTATACTTATGTGAAGGGGATGGGGTTGTGTTTGGGGGGGGTGGGATGGGGTGGGGTGGGGTGGGGGGTTATATTTATGTGAAGGGGATGGAGGGGTGTTTGGGGTGGGGTGGGGGGGGTGTGTGCGGATGGGGGGGTGTGTGGGGTGGGGGGGGGTGTGTGCGGATGGGGGGGTGTTTGGGGTGGGGGGGTGTGTGCGGATGGGGGGGTGTTTGGGGTGGGGTGTGTGTGCGGGTGGGGGGGTGCGTGCGGATGGGGGGGTGGGGGGGGTGCGTGCGGATGGGGGGGTGTTTGGGGTGGCGGGGGGGGTGCGGGTGGCGGGTGTTTGGGGTGGTCACCTAATCATGCATGGGGAAAAAAAAATACCGTCAAATACCGTGATACCGATATAATTTTGAAAAATACCGTGATATAAATTTTTGGTCATACCGCCCAGCACTAGCATATAGGGCATCAAACTGTTCAGTAGGCCCCTGGCGTTCATATTTAGAAAGTTTTATGTTGATACATTACAAAATGTGGGGGTACATAATGGGGTAAAATGCAAGCTTTGTGACGATTTTCAGAAATGTCATAAAAACCGTTCTGTTTAGCATAGCTTTGTAGTTTGGTAGTTTGCAGTAGAAAGTTGTATTTACCCATTTTTGTTTTGTCAGAATGTGTACTTTCGGAAAATGTATGGTTTTCTATGGTCTCCTAACTGTTAGGGGGTCGTATGGCACATAATACACATACTGGGTGCAAAAACTGCATGAGCTGGAGCGTCTTATGTGAAAATTCATATGCACTATTTTTACTTGGGTGCCCCTGTACCCCACATAGTTTGGTATATCTATGCATATAGGTCATCAAACTGTTCAGTAGACCCCTGGTGTTCATATTTAGAATGTTTTATGTTGATACGGTACAAAATGTGGGGGTACATAATGGGGTAAAATGCAAGCTTTGTGAGGATTTTCAGAAATGTCAAAAAAAACGTTCTGTTTAGCATAGCTTTGTAGTTTGGTAGTTTGCAGTAGAAAGATGTATTTACCCATTTTTGTTTTGTCAGATTGTGTACTTTTGGAAAATGTATAGTTTTCTAGGGTCTCCTTACTGTTAGGGGGTCTTATGCCGCATAATGCACATGCTGGTAGCTTATATTGCAGTATATACACTTTGTATGCACTAACTTCCTTTTGGGGTCTCTAAATTCCAGATACATCAGTGATCCTATGCACAATGGGCATCAAACTGTTCAGCGGACCCTTGGCTTTCATATTTAGGGTGTGTTTTCTTGGTACCTAATGTTATGTGGGAGATAAGGTGCTTGAAAGTGGAAGATTTGATGTGATTTTCAGGTATTTCACCAAAACTAGCAATTTTGGGAAAGCACTGTGACTCTCTAGTTTGGAGTAGAAAGACATGGGTACCAATTTTGAATTCGCCCGAATGTGTACTTTCCAAAAATATATGGTTTTCGGGGTCAATGTATTTTTTTGTGTTTTTACCCCACCGAAAATGCAGTAAACGTGTTGAATTTTCAGTAGCTAAAGAGACCTCTGGGGCAATCTCTATGCACTGACGTCCTTATGGGGTCTCTAAATGCCAGATACAGTGCTGATCCTATGCACAATGGGCATCAAACTGTTCAGCGGACCCTTGGCTTTCATATTTAGGGTGTGTTTTCTTGGTACCTAATGTTATGTGGGAGATAAGGTGCTTGAAAGTGGAAGATTTGATGTGATTTTCAGGTATTTCACCAAAACTAGCAATTTTGGGAAAGCACTGCGACTCTGTAGTTTGGAGTAGAAAGACATGGGTACCAATTTTGAATTCGCCCGAATGTGTACTTTCCAAAAACATATGGTTTTGGGGGGGTCAATGTATTTTTTTGTGTTTTTACCCCACAGAAAATGCAGTAAATGTGTTGAATTTTCAGTAGCTAAAGAGACCTCTGGGGCAATCTCTATGCACTCACGTCCTTATGGGGTCTCTAAATGCCAGATACAGTGCTGATCCTATGCACAATGGGCATCAAACTGTTCAGCGGACCCTTGGCTTTCATATTTAGGGTGTGTTTTCTTGGTACCTAATGTTATGTGGGAGATAAGGTGCTTGAAAGTGGAAGATTTGATGTGATTTTCAGGTATTTCACCAAAACTAGCAATTTTGGGAAAGCACTGCGACTCTGTAGTTTGGAGTAGAAAGACATGGGTACCAATTTTGAATTCGCCCGAATGTGTACTTTCCAAAAATATATGGTTTTGGGGGGTCAATGTATTTTTTTGTGTTTTTACCCCACAGAAAATGAAGTAAACGTGTTGAATTTTCAGTAGCAAAAGAGATCTCCTGGGCAATTTGTATGTACTAACTTCCTTTTGGGGTTTCTAAATTCCAGATACATTGGTGATCCTATGCACAATGGGCATCAAACTGTTCAGTGGACCCCTGGCTTTCATATTTAGGGTGTGTTTTCTTGGTACCTAATGTTATGTGGGAGATAAGGTGCTTGAAAGTGGAAGATTTGAGGTGATTTTTTAGAATTTTCATAATTTTTTATAGAAAATGCTAAATTCAGTAAAGCATTGCTGTTTGGTACTTTGGAGTTTGAAGACATAGTTACCCATTTCGGATTTGTCAGAATGTGTAGTTTTCAAAAATGTATGGTTTCCTGGGGTAAACCTAATGTTCCAGGATTTTGGGCTTTGGAATGTAAAGTATACCGTATTCTGCTGTAATGCTTTGAAAATTTAGTAATTTACTGCTGGGAGTTTTTGATCTATAGAAGTCAGAAATCTCAATAAAACTATACATATCAGGTATTGGCACGTTCGGGAGACATGAGGCTTTCCAAATCAGTTGAATTTTTTTCCATAAAATAAAATATGTTTCTGGTAGAAATCCTTATATCATGAAAAATAGCATTTTTTCTTTTTTTTTTGTATTTCAAGCTCTAAATCTTGTTCCAGAAGTGGAAATACACAAAAACTCAGGTAGATTTGGAAAGCTCAGGTTCTCCTGAAAAAAACAATATATAGTTTGCCTACCTAAACTTAACCCTGCCCCCAGTAAAAGCCCCTACATTGAGAGAGCACAGAATGTTCACAAAACGTCTGGCACTGGGGGGAACTGAAATGACGAATTCGGCTGGCACTTAAAGGGTTAAGGAAAAGTGTAAAGTTTACCAATATTACAATATCAACTTCACTGTGAAAAGGCACAACTGAAATTAAGGGCTCTGGTACACGGGGAGATTAGTCGCCCGCGGCAAAACTCCCTGCTCGCGGGCGACTAATCTCCCCGAGTTGCCTTCCCCCTGCCATCCCACCGGCGAACATGTAAGTCGCCGGCGGGATGGCAGACGCGGCGGCGCGATTTCGCGCAAATCGCCGAAAAAGACTTGCGAGGCTTTTTCGGCGATTTCCCGAAATCGCCCCGCCGCGTCTGCCATCTCGCCGGCGACTTACATGTTCGCCGGTGGGATGGCAGGGGGAAGGCAACTCGGGGAGATTAGTCGCCCGCGAACAGGGAGTTTTGCCGCGGGCGACTAATCTCCCCGTGTACCAGAGCCCTAAAGATGCATCAAATCAAGGATTTATTTTAGAGATTTGCCTAAATCTCAGCACTTCTTGCAAGACTGAGATTGTGATGATGATTTAAAATCTGCCAAACCCAATTCAAACCTTTTATGTCACCTTACTTCAAAGCACTGGACAAAAGCAGGCACAATGCTTATGTTCATAGATTATACAGTTTTGTCCCCAAATAAAGGTTGGGATTCTGTTCGTTATTTAAATCTTTTTTGATACCCCAAAATGATGGAATTGGTGCATCCCTAATTAAAGCTTCCTACATATTTAATTACTAAATTAATGCCTCATACCTCTGCTCTATAGCCCCCTAAACTGTGATTGGGCACAATTAAAAGTAGAGATACCCAAGTTCAGGATTTATTTGGGGATTTGACCAAGGATTGGGGGCAACCCTAAATAATGCTCCTCACTAATTTACTAACCAAAATAGAGCTCTGTAGTTCTAGGCAGTTATAGGTAGTTCTTATTCTGTTTCTAATTACTTGATGATTTTACATTTAATATACAGTACTGCATAACCTAAGCTTGCTGCAAAGATAATCATCATAATTAAGTGATAATTTCAGATACATTTCATAATATGTAAATTAAGCTTACTGCAAATATAACCACAGTAATTAAGTGATACTTTGAGTAGCATAAACGGTATAAAAGTGCTTACTGCACAAAGAGATACACTGCAATTAAATGCTAATTTTAGAAGTATTCCAGCAGAAAATGACTGGCGTTTCCAAATAGCAGTTGTGCCTGTTCCACGTAGCATTGCTTCGACCCAGGTGCAGGCACAAGCAGCGTATTTTAGCTGCATATTCAAGCAGTTTCTGGTTGAAGCAATGCTACAGGGAACAGGCACAACTTTCTGATTTTTAAAGCAGGCCAAGAAGAGTTGGGGCAGATTCTCTGAAAATCTGAGCCAGGGGAGAGTAAATTGGAGTCTAACATCACTGCAGTGCTATGGGATAAACAGAGATATACACTTATAGCTGACCTTTGTTCAACGAGTACATCAGTGCAAGCTAATTTGCTTAGAGTAAAATATCTGAGTCAGTACCAATGTTGTCTTGACAGAACATTGGTTAAGCATATCTTAAGCATATCTTTTGAATATAAAAAGGTATCACACGAACTCCTTAACATTTCCAAAAATACTTTGCATAATGGAGCACTAATCAAGGAATTGCTACCATCATCTTATTGCCATGGATACATAAGCAGCAGAATCTAAAGTGCTTTGAATGATATTATGCAGGACCTTCACACACTTCTGGACAAAAATAGCTATAGCTTAAAGGAGAGAAACAATATAAGATTAACGGAGATGGTCTATAGCCTGCACCTTTTGAAGGAAGGCTTGTGTACAAACTGCAATGTTGTATAGTTCCCACACACTCTCTCCACTAAGGTTTTTCACATGGTGCATAAACCTAGTTGCCTGCATGGAATTAATGTACCAAAACTGCCGGAAAAAGTGGGAGCTTAAAACCTAGACCCTCCCAGAGTTACCTAGGGCTCATGCATTTTTCATCAAGAAGAAAAAATGTCCTTTTAAAAATATATTACAATATATGTTCAAACTATACCAGTGTAGCATAAAAAACATTGTAATTTCCTTTAATATATCGCATACAGTTTAGTGCAGAGGATTTCTGAATTATGCGACCATACCCTTATTCTAATCCAGCATTATAATTTCTAAATATTTAGTGGCGAGTAAAACGTTTCTTTTTCTTAATATTAAATTCAACATTTTTTTTAAAATTGGATGCATTTTTGAAAGATTTTATTGAGGACAGTCACAATAATTTCTTATGATATTTACATTCAATCATTTAAGAATGTTCATAGTTGACATTTACACAATAAGACCATTTTTGTTTTGTTCGGTCTGTCCAGGGGCAAAGAACAGAGGCCTTTGTTTAAAAAAGCACCTTTTCTTCCCTTAAAAAACCCTCTCAGCTACTGTAAGCAGGTTTGGAAAACAGATTCTTATTTGCACCCTTTTTTCCATTTTCTTTTTAAAGATAGTAATTTTGTTTTAGCTATTGTGGTGTGCCCTCCAAAACTGTATTGTTTGACTGTCAAGGAGAAGTCAGCAATTTTCTTTTTTTTATGAACTGCTGTAGGGAGTGACAGTGAAGTGGATTACACAGTGCTGCTTAAGGTATTAGTGTAAAGCTTTTATCAGAAGCCTGTATGTTCCCTAGACTTTCCTTGCCCTTTAAAAAAAAAGTCTTGATTTTTTTTTTTTTTATTAAAGATGAATAAGTGATATAATATGGTTTTAGCTTGTCTGTGGAGATAAACTACATCTATATTTGTATGTATGTATGTAAAGCTTTATTTATATAGCACTTGTAGCATGCAAAATGTTAAAGGAACAGTAACATCAAAAAAATTAAAGTGTTTTAAAGTAATTAAAATATAATGTGCTGTTGCTCTGCAAAAAACTGGTGTTTTTGCTACAGAAAAGCTATATATAAATAAGGTGCTGTGTAGCCATGGGGGCAGCCATTCAAGCTGGAAAAAAGGAGAAAAGGCACAGGTTACATAGCAGATAACTAGTAGATAAGCCCCATATAATGGGGGTTTATCTGTTATCTGCTAAGTAACCTGTGCCTTTGTTTTGACTGTGATTTTAAAGAAACTAATGGAAGTCACATTATTAATTTGCATAATTGACAACAGTAAAATGCAATTTCGGAATTTATCAGTTTAGTAATCGGTACATTGGTACAGAAACGCATGATATAAATCTGCACTGGAGGTGTTTTTCAATCTCCATACATTTCATGTATATTTATTAGTATTATTATTCCTTGCTTCTTTAATGTATGGCTTCTTTCACTATAAGGGTTTATTCATAGCTGTTATTTTGCTACACTTATAAACATACCTGTATTGTAGGAACAAATCATTCTTATTTCAACAACTAAGTGTTTTTACTTAGTACAAATAAACATTTAGATGCACATTTATTAACATTCTGATTTCCGTGGTTTTAAGGCTCTGGCACGCGGGGAGATTAGTCGCCCGCGACAAATCTCCCCGTGTGCCAGAGCCCTTAGAGAACCACAAATAAACTATTTTGCAATACAGCTATGATTGTCTAGTCATTTATTAAAAGATCTGAATTGAAAAAGCATGAATAAATTAAAATGCAGAACGAAAAAGAAAAGGTCATGAAAACCATAAATTTCTGTTTTTTTAGGTCTTCTTACAAATCTTCATGGACTTACAAACAACTAAAAAAAGAATCCCAAGAACCTCTTTCTTGTTTTTCTTGCACTTTTTTGTGTAAAAAAACGAAAATGTTTTATGTGCCACGAAAAACACTTATACAAAACTTTACCATTTACAAGCTGTCAGGGTCATGTAGAAGTCAATAGGAGCTGTCCTAGCCAAACTCTAACAATCTTTATATTATCTATGTATGATGATTTAAATTTCTCCCTGTGCTGGTGTAGGTTTTGTAGCAGAGATAAGGTCCCCTGGGGCAGAAATTGATGTCAGTAAACAAAAACCCCAGTAAAGTGTACCAGTAACAGGTTTCTAGCAGAGCCTTTTAGCTGGTACATAGTTGAAGTGCTCCATTAGAGTTGTAATTTTCAGGAAAGTAGGGCAATTTATGTCAGCTCAGAGAGATGGAAGCTTGTTCTGAAAGAGTATGTGCTTTCTAAGAAAAGGTCATTAGACCACAGGATTATAGTGTAAATAGACATTTTTAACATAAAATGGAACCAGTACCTAGAGTGATTCTTCATCCTTAGTCGCATCATTTTCGAAGTTCTCAATTAGCAATACACCTGATCTATCAGATTTTTTATATATCTATATAGAAATATATATATCACTAAGTGATATATATCTCACTTTTGAAAAAGGCTGTGGAAACAGCCGAAACGTTAATTCCACTTTGTAAATAAATGTATCCCTTTAGTCCTTCAAGTGTGGTATCCTCTTCCAAATAATATATATATAATATATAATTAGTTTTGGAACATAAACAAATATATTCTTAAATAAACCTCTATGCACAATACATAAAGGGGCTGTGATAGCACATTTTTTCGTAATGCTACGCTGTTACTGTTATTGTTACTTTCTATTGCTAATCCTGGTTGATAAAATGCTTTTTTTATCAGGTAAGTGAATAATTACTGGGGGTGGCTAACATTTGGCACCCCTCAGTGATTGAGATGTTCCTTCTCCTTTCCTTTGCTGAAGAAGCATTTTATCTTATGTACAAGGATACAAAAATCATAATGACTGTACACTGTTGCTTCAGTGTTCCAGGCATAATAAGCAGTAACTCCAAGTATTACTCAAACTGCCCCTGGAGCTAGACTTACAGGAGTAACTAGGTATCTAAGTATCTAGTTTCTGGCAGGTCCCCTATGGAGACTAGCTCCACAGTTGGGAAGCACTTCCCCTGTGTATAGATAATGAGCCCAGAGTCACTAGATGAATACTATCATCCACCACCTATCCTGGTGGTGTCACACAATTAGGTTGGCAACAACAATTTTTTTAAGGAATCCAATTCTCATATTTGGAGAGCAAAATGTCTCATTGCATGACACACATCATCTTTTGTCTGCCAGTCACAGTCACTTGATTTCATTTACTAAAAGTAAAAATATAAATTTCTGCTTTCGTTGCAGCTGGCTGAAAAATGGTAATCACTCAATAGTTGCCATGGGATACTGCCCAGGTGCTGATTTATCCAGCGTTAAAGAGAAACTGACACCTAAAATTGAATGGTTTTTAAATATAGCATAACTTTGCCTTTGCATGAGCTTTATAATGTTGCCATAAAAGTATTTCCTGATGCTTTCACATTACCTATCTGGTCCCCCAAGTTCCTCTATAAGGGGGCTACCATATTTGTGCAGCAGGAGTCCATTAGCATTAGAAGCTATAACTGACAGGTTGAGAAGGAACAGTCAAGGTTGGCAAAACAGTCAGGTTTAGGAACGTCAAGAAACAATTACTTACAAAAGCAAACCTATCAATGAAAAATGATCAACATGACCTATTAGGTAACTTTTTATGTACATTAATATTTTGAAAAGTATTGTTTTCATGTTAGTATCACTTTAGGAAGTGAGTCCCAAGGCAATAAAACACATTTTCAGAGTAACCCTGCTACCAAACTACAATAAGTCATGAGGTTACAAGCAAGATCAAAGATCTGATTACGAACAACTTTTGAGACTTCTTGTCTGAAGCTTAGCACTGCTTTCTAATCATCCCAAGCAGCCTTTGCAAGATTTACTCTCAACCAATTCTGCAAAGTCAGACCATTCACATGAAACTAGCATTTAGTTTGGCAGGGAGGTAATTCAGCGAGCAAATTTCTAATTTCTACAAGTAGTAGGTCTTTAAAATCATGACATGAAAAAAGCTGTGCTTTTGTTTTAGGCTTGTGCGTGATTTGCTGATGGCCTTAGTAGATTTGGTACTTACACAAAGCATGAACAAATATTTCTTCATTTGTCTCAAAATGTGCATTTTGGGTATTGTGAAAATGCAAACACCAGCATCTTGAAATGTACATGCCAATAAAATATGACTGTTTCTAAGAGGGGTAGTTAATCTGTTAGTACTCCACAGTATTTTAAGAGAATTTTTAAGTTATTTCCATCAGTTTCTGTTTGCTAGAGCATAATTACCCAAGCAGCCAGGCAGCATTATATTGGTGATCATGACAACCAGACAGCACATTCTTAGTAACACTAATTATTCAAAAATCATACAAAATAAATAAATAGTGAAGATTAAATGACGAATTGAAACACAACAAAGGTTAATTTAATGGTGAACTACCCATTTAAATTCCATACAGACTAGAAAAGACTAGACTGAATCTGTCAGACAAAAGATTAAGCAACAAATATTGCAATATAATATTTATAATACATTTTGGTACCTTTTCAAATACATCAGGGTAGCACTGTAGCCACTTGTGGGCACACTGCAATACAAAAGTAGAACAAGTGCGCAAAATTGCTCCATCATGGAAAAAACACCTTCAGTTGTCAAAGTATAGATGCACAAAATTCTTGTTACACCAACTAGTGGTTATCTACTGTCTAATGATGACAAATAAAAAAAGAGTTGGAAAAAGATTCTTGTTAACCATGTATTAATACAATAAAGTATTTCATGGTCATGGTATTTTAAGGCTGTAGAATTATGAATATGTGTACTCTGCACAATACATCAAGAAAACAATAAATTGCACATATATTACGGTATTAATAACTGTAAGAATAGACATCTGATAGAAGAGTTAATAATAAAGAATTACTCACAGGATGCTTTCCATGCAAATTATGTAATGAGAATTACTGTAAGGGATTTTAAAAGAGTCTTGGTAAGGCTGTATAAATGCTGCATAACAATGTGAAGCGTGACAGTACAGTCATTGCTTTCAGTACTATAGTGACTGGGAAAGCTAAGCACTATGGCATGGTAAACTGTCTGGGAAGGGAGAGGCTCTGTGGTCGCAGGAAAGCTCGATCGTTCCCCCCACTGACGTTCAAGGCTGAATTGTCAGATATGGAGGTAGAAACAATAAGGATTCTACCCCCCACCTGACGATTCAGCCCTAAACACAGATTTTGCTTGGGCGCCTTCAACTGCGCCTGATCAAAATTTTTTGTCCCACCCAATTGACAAGACAACCGATATGCAAAGCTTTTGCAATATTGGTCATCTTGTTGATCTGCCATACACGCGCCAAGTATCGTATGAAACAAGGTTTTATATACGATAATATTGGTGCGTGTATGGCCAGCAAGTGTACCAGAAAGGCGTCTAACCTATTATTGAATTCTATGGATTTACGGGCTTTCCGTAATTCGGAGGTTTCTGGATAAGGGGTCCCATACCTGTACCCTGTTTGTGCAACAACTTATTTTTCTTTTATTAATAATTATTCTGTTAGCACCAGGGTATGTTTCCCCAAAAAAGTGAGTACATAAGGCTTCTGAAGAACTACATATATATGTGTTATTTAATTTTAAAACTCATAGGGGCCGATTCACTATAGGTAGTTAAAACGAGCGCTAACAATGTTATCGCTTCTTATTTTTCGCAACTTAACGCACGATTTACTAAAAGGATACTTGCGTTAATTTAGACGCAATGTTATTTGCGTTATTTAAGTCGCGATGAGAGTTTTTCTTGCGTTATTTTCAGCGCGTGCGTTAATTCCCGCTGCATGCGATATCTTTCGCCGCTTGCTATATTAGCGCACGATTTAACGCACGTAACCATTACGTTAGTAAAACCACCTTTCTGAAAATTAACATTTCCCTGAAAACTGGAGGATGCATGACTCTACCGCCAACACATACTTGAAAAAATCCCACTGCAAAGTCCGTGTTGTGTTGCCAAAAGCTCACCGACCACAATTTTATTTAAGTACCGCCTGCCCCAAGTAGACTTATGCGATATTTTGTGCTTCATATGTGTTTGTCAATCATGCGTTAGTATTAATTCTATGTGCATATTAGCGCAATGCGTTAAAATTAATGCCTTGCGATGATCCGTTATTTAGCGCATGAGATATGCGTCTTAATACATGCGAAAAGACTTTGATGAATCGGTACTTATCGTGTCAATTTTAACGCAAAACACCATGTGATAAGCGTTATCGCACTTTAGTGAATCAGCCCCATAGTTTTTTAAATTGAATAGCTTAAAACAAAGTTCTATGGACCTGAAAATAAAGTAAATATAAACTGTACAAACAGAGTATATGTCTGTATACAATCTGAATGAAAAAGCCTTTAATTTGTTTATACAGCTGCAGCTATTGAAAATGGAAAAGTGCATCTCAGAGGACAAATTATGCTAGCTTTTATGTAAATAAGCCCATCAAAATGCAATTCCAGTTTTAGAGCAAGAAATGCTGAGAGGGTTCTGTGCCATAAGAACATACATTTTGCTAAATACTCCATTGTAAATAGTACAAAAAAATTTGGGACAAATTAAAAAAATTATAATAATTTTGGAGTAAAATGTACATATTGCCCTTAGTTACTAAGGCTTGGTGTGGGTTTGTGTTGTGAATTTGAGGACCTAAGACTTCAAACTCCACTGAACAGAAACAGATTTGAATAATCTTTTTAAAGATGGTAGCACTATATAAATAAGTGATCAATAACAATATAGCTTATCCATAAAATCCTGTGACTTTTTGTCACATAAATACGGAAGTTGAACATTTTTCTCTTTAACCCTTCCTTATTCTGTATCCTGACGAATCACTAAGGATTCGAGGTTCTGCCAAATCTAAAAATAGTGGATTCAGTGAATCCCTAACTACATCATTATTAATATGAACAACTGTTTTAAAGGAGAAGGAAAGGCTAATAAAGGAGTTAATCTCAAGCTGCAGGCATACCTTCAGTTTTCTCAATTGTGCTCTTAAGTCTCTACATATTTCTCCTGTTCAGATGATCAGAAGCCTCATAGGGAAAAAAAAACCGCTGAGCTCTGTAAAGAAAATTCTCATAATGCCAAGTTCTTGCACCACGACCAAGACTGCTGTACATGTGCAGTTTGTAAGACTATGGGGCATATTTACTTATCCACGAACGGACCGAAAGCGGTTTTTCGTAACGATCGGTATTTTGCGACTTTTTCGTCGCCGTCGCGACTTTTTCTTATGTCCTGCGATTTTTTCGTCGCAGTTACGACTTTATCATATATTTTCCGCAACTTTTTAGTCGGCATCGCGCAAAAATCTGATTGGTTTTTCCGCCGTTTACAATTGCTCAATACGAAAAAATAGCGTCAGCGCCAAAAAAGTTGCACAAAATACGATAAAGTCGTGACGGCAACGAAAAAATTGCGCAAAATACGAAAAAATGTGACGGCGAAGAAAAAGTCGCAAAGTTTTTGTTTACAATCCGATTTTTTCCTATTCGGGATTCTGATTCGTGGATTAGTAAATGTGCCCCTATGAGTAAGCTTCCTTGGCTCAGATCCACATTCCTAAGGGTGGAGGGAGTTCTTAGCATTCTTGAGGGAGGGGGGAGCAGGAGAGGGGAGAGAGGAAAGAGCTGTGCAGACTCTGGCACAGGAAAAAAAAGAGACAAGAAATCCTGTTTCTTTTGTGAGTGCTTATGGCTGTATTTACATAGACCTTTCTGATAATGCTTACTTAGTTTTTACCTTTCCTTCTCCTTTAATAGTGTTTTACCAGCGCTCTCTGAAACCAGCTGCTAAGTTAGCATGAAATATATAAGAAAAACAGACAAAAAAAAACTGACAGTTGCATGTAAATAAGAAGTTTCTTTTAAGTCAGTTTTTAGATAATAATCTTCATTACACCTCCAAACTCATTAAGGGATGAAACATTTAGTGGAAATGGCTTCACAACGTTTTGGGGCAGATTTATCAAAATCTGTGTTTTTTTTACAGTCCAAAAAAAAAAAACACAAACAGTTTTCAAAAAACTGGAATAGGGGCAATTTATTCATTTGTGTGAGACTTCTTTTCAGCAAATGTGATTATTCTGTACAAGTTTTTTTTCTTATATGTGCTAGTGCTCGAGAAGGTTCTGGCAGTTTTGTTTTCCCCATAAGGGCAAGGGCACACAGAGCATTGGCTCCGCTGTTCTCAACCCGCATTTTTTCTGCAGGCTGAGTGAAGTAGATCTGCTCCCTTCTGCCCCTTTGTATAACTGTATTGACAAGCACAGCTTCCAACTGTGTAGCAGCTACATGGAGCGGAGATTGGCCAGAAAATACCTGCTTTCGCATTTTTTGTTCAATCTTAGATTCTGGTCTGCTCCGTGGGGCTACACTCAGTCAGAAGCTGCGATTGTCAATTTAGCTATACGGAGAGGCAAAAGGGAGCAAATCCACTTCTCTCAGCCTACAGAAAAAATGCAGGTTGAGAAAAGCAGAGCCCTCATGCCCTTAATGTGCAGATTTCCCACACCTTGTGTCTCAACCCTTTCTCCTTGTAGATTGTAAGCTGTTTTGGGCAGGGCCCTCTTCACCTCTTGTATCGGTTATTGATTGCTTTATATGTTACTCTGTATGTCCAATGTATGAAACCCCCTTATTGTACAGTGCTGCGGAATATGTTGGCGCTTTATAAATAAATGTTAATAATAATAATAATAATAATAACTAATATACGGTAGTTTATAAGAATGTGCATTACTTTAATTACCTACCTCTAATGCAGATCCAACAGTCCTCTTTCTTATTATGCTGTGCAAGTTCTTCTTCAGTCACGTCAATTAGTCTTCCCTTCAGCCCCGTCAAATCTTTTCCACTCTTTGTTAGTCGGATCCAATCCATAAGACTCCTGCCAGGCTTCAACGGTACCTGATTATTAGTTAATTAAAATATATAACTGTTATCATTGCCAAGCTAAAAGATGTTATGTAAGTTATGTAATAATGATTATGTTTCTGGTCTGGCATAAATAACCCCTAATGATAAAGTTTTCTCTTGCATTCTTTTTTAATCATCCCTTAAAGGGTATAGATAAATAAGAAAATGCTATTTCTACATTTATTTATGCCAACTGTAACCCTCTAGGTATTTGTCTATATTTACTAATTAATTATAACAATTTTTTTTACAAGAATTACATAGCTTCTAGGAATAACTTTTTAATTAGGCTGGAAAATTGCATCTTGTTTGGGTAATATCATGGTACAAATTGAGAAATTACATGCAGGGCTTTTAGTGTGAAAAACACATGTAGGAGGAGGCACATGTAGGAGGCGCAGGGCGGAAATTTTGGCAAGTGCTTTTTTTTAGGCATTAGCCTAAATTATTCAGGTGTTTTGACCAGAAAGCATTAGCTTTCAATGCTAGATGCAGGTATAGCTAGGCATCCGTAATGTGCCCTTAAACTGGAAGAACCTGCTATTTTTTAAATGCTTAAATCAAATGAAGACATAAATCCATAACAATCAGCCAAACTGTAAACACTTACTTCTTGGCCAACAAATCCAGCACCATGTTTATATTTGAAAATATCTGCAGTTTTTTTGGCAAGGTCTTTGGGGGGTAGTAAAAAAAATGCACAATTCACATTTTCATATATTTTTTTAAATTACAGGCATGGGACCCATTATCCAGAGAGTTCCAAGTAACAGGAAGGCCATCTCCCATAGACTGATTTTAATCAAATAATTCAGATTTTTAAAACAGATTATCCTTTTTTCTCTGTGCCTTGTTGTTGATCCTAACATATAATTAATCAATATTGGAGGCAAAACAATCCTATTGAGTTTATTTAATGCTTAAATTATTTTTTAATAGACTTACGGTATGAAGACCCAAATTACAGCAAGACCCCCCAGGTCCAGAGAATTCTGGATAACGGGTCCTATCCCTGTATAGTTTTATCCTTTACAGATTTTGTGAATGGGGGGAGGGATTAGAAGAGTCCAATCTAGACTTCACAAGCCAAAGAAACTAATAAGGTATCTATGGCAATGGAAAGGCACATTCTTTGCTTTGTCAGGTAACCACCTTTCAGGCCTGCCTAAATGCCATTCAGAATCTCTTTAGCCAAGATCTAAAATCAGCAGATTTACTAGCTAAAACTCCACTTGAAAGTCGAGCCTCAGGGTCCTCCTTAGCTCATGCAAAGAGTAAAGATACTGGAAAATATTGGTATCATATTGGTATCAGTAATATCATAGTTCTAAGATTATCAAGTACATCATATAAATATTAAAGGAGAAGGAAAATAATTTTGGCATTTTACTGCTAATAGATTTGCCAAATTAGTGCCACCCAGACCAATATATTTATTCTGCAGAAACTATTACTATACTAAACAACTTTAGAAGCTTTCTCTGTTTGCTTAAAATAGCAGCTGCCATTTTAAGCAGCTTTCTTCCTGCAGCTCTAGCCGTTATAGCTGAGATCACACATACCTAAGGGAGGGGGGAGGGAGTTCTTAGCATTTTAGTGGGAGGGGGAGCAGGAGAGGGGAGAGAGGAGAGAACTGGGCAGACTCTGGCCCCGGGAATTAAGGATTGTTTCTGTCAACACACAGCCCAAAAATCTGCCCAGTTTAACTACCTACCTACCTACCTACTCAGAAGGGATAACCCCACCGTTTGGAAACCCCTGCTTACATCCTACATAGCTTACTTTTCTATTGCATTTACCGAAGGGAGTTTTAAGCTGCTTTTGCTAATATTTTCATGTGTTATACTACACAGAAAAAGTTAATAAAATCTGCTTATGTGGGTCAAGTTCCCACAAGGCACATGAACTACATGGTCAAAAGCTGCTATACAAGCCTCTTTTCCTCTGGGAAAGCTTTTCACAACATTTTGGAACACTGTTAGAAGAATTTGCTACTAATTAGCCACATAAGTATCAATAAGGTTGGGCACTGACACTGAGGATCAGGCATGGCTCACAGTTGGTGTTCCAATTCATCCCACAGATGTTCAGGGTGAGATCTCTGTGTAAGCCAGTCAAGTTCTTCAGTCAGGCCACTTCCATCTGAGCATATTTTTGTACTGCCCTCAATGTGTGCATAATGGTATTAATTGTGCCCCACAGTTAGGAAGTAAAAAATAGTACAGAATGTAATTGTATGCTGTAGTCCAAAGCTATGCTTTCAACGGACTATTGCTATAGCCAGACTCAAAATAAATGTACTGTTCCTTTAAGCCAAACTCAACCAAAGCTGCCCAATCAAAACGATATCCACGGTCTAAAATATTGGGGTTGTCCAACACAATAAAACTCGTGTCATTATATGACCAGCTTTACTAGGGTTTCCTAAACATAAGTTTTAAAGAAGTAATAAAAACTAACATTTTCCTTAAAATGCTGTAACATATGTTATCTCCCTACAAAGGCTAACGGTGCATCTTGTACTAAAAGCAATCAATGTTGTGTTTGGTATCCCTGTAATGTCACAATACTTACAGAGAAATTAGCCCATCTAAAAAGGCACTTGGTGTTACAGTAATTAATGAGGAAGGAAACTGTTTGCACACAATTTCTAGTTTAAGGTACAAAAATGTAAAAACAATTTGTGCCTGAGCTCTTCCATGATTGAAAAAAATAAGGTGTTTGCCATTTCAATGTTAAATAAGTTGGCATACCAATTTTTCACCAGATCCAGTGTGTTACCAGAGACTGTATTTAAACTAGCTCTGTAATCACTTGAACTTAAAAGGGGTTGCTCACCTTTAAATTAACTTTTAGTATTATGTAGAGAGTAATATTTTAAGACGTTTTGCAATTGGTCTTCGTTTTTTATTATTTGTAGGTTTTGAATTATTTTAGCAGGTCTCCAGTTTGGCCTTTTAGCAGCTATCTGGTTGCTAGGGCACAAATGAATGAATGAGAGACTGATATATGAATAGAAGTGGACCTGAATACAAAAGTAAGTTATGGAAAGTAAGAATAACAATACAAGTGTAGCCATACTAACAATAGTTTTCTGTCTGCTGGGGTCAGTGACCCCCATTTGAAAGCTGCAAGGAGCAAATAATTTAAAAAAAATATAACAAATATATACGGAAGACCAATTGAAAAGTTTCTTAGAATTGGCCATTCTTAAACATACTAATAGTTAACTTAAAGGTTAACTACCTCTTTAATACAGTGGACAGGCTAACAAAGAACTGGAAGCCCCTGTGAGAGAACAGCATCTCTAATAAGTATATGCAGTGGCAGATTGTTCTTGTTAAAGAGCACACATCCCCTATGTTTCCACCACTGGATGTGTGGGCTAATAACGCCTGCACCCTGGATGAGAGCAACAATAGGATTTTTCTAAGAAATACCCCCTATAGAGAGTTCTGCCCCCCCCACACCAGGAGAGAGCACCTGGTGTGGGCAGCCACGTTGGGACATAATGAGAGAGTGCTACAGCTCAAACTTTATGTGAATGTGTGTAACACAGGACTGTGGATGTGCATGCCAATCTACTTCACATGCATGTGCATAACGAATGAGCTGAGGCACTAGCTCATTATGTAGCTCCATCCTGGTGAGGGGGCCAGATCACTGATGAGAGATTTTATTTTTAAAACACTATTGTTTTCCCCATGTAGAGTGCGAGGAATATTGAGACCGCGCAGAGGTGGGATTATACCTGCCCCAAAAACATGTATAAATCTAACAAAGGTATAGGGACCTGTTATTCAGAATGCTTGGGGCCTGTGCAAGGGGTATTTCCATAATCTGGATCACCATAATTTAAGTCTGCTTAAAAAAAACATTTAAAAATTAAATAAACCTAACAGGATTGTTTTGGCCCCCAAAAAGAACTGATTATATCATAGTTGGGATCAAGTAGTACTGTTGCATTGTTAAAGAGAAAAAGAAAATAACATGGGCTTTGGGTAATTCAGAGCTTTCTGTATAAGGATCCCATACCTGTCCACTGATGGGGCATGTTCTGTGCGTGCAATAATTCATATTTTTATATCTGCCCATTTAATCCGCCAACTTTATTACTTTTGGATAACCACATATAGTCCTGATAATTCAGTTAGTGGGTGGGTAATACCAAAAGATTAGCCTGCTGTCAACACAAGATTCTGTAGGAAAGATGATCATTACAAGTTTTTGCAATGAACGTTAATAGCTCCATTACCCTTAAAATGCACTAAATATGTTGCAGTGTTATAGATGGTACAAGATTAGTATTAATATAAATAAAGAAACTTAGAAAGAAAACGATTTCCTTTTTCTCTGTAATAATAAAACTGTGCCTTGTACAGTTGTATGGATTCATATTGGTAGCAAAACCAACCTACTGGGTTCATTAACTGTTTAAATGATTTTTACCAGACTTAAAAGTATGATACCAGACTTAAAAGTATGTGCAGTTTTGAAAGTATTTTCCCACTAATGCCTAAATGGGTCATTTACCCATTAACTTTCAGTATGTCAGTTCAGCAACTTTTCAGTTGGTCTTCATTCTTTATTGTTTTCTTAATTACTTGCTTTCTTGCTGTGACTCCTTCCAGGTTTCAAAAGGGGTGGGTCACTGACCCAGACAGCCAGAAAAAAAAACTATTGCTTTGAGGCTACAATTGCATTGTTATGGTTACTTTTTATTACTTATATTATTATTTAAACCCACTGCTATTCATATTCCAATTTCTCATTCGAACCACTGACTGGTTGCTAAAGTAATTTAAACCATAGCAAACACATAGCTGCAACATTCCGGAGAGCTGCTAAATATAAATCTATATAATTCAGAAACACCAAATAAAAAATGAAGACCAACTGCAAATTGTTTTAGAATAGCACTCTCTAAAACATACTAAAAGTTAATTCAAAGATTAAATTAATTTAATGTTATTGGTTTACATAAAATCAGAACTAATCTAAGTTATTGTTATTTGCCATAATAATTAATAGTAATTGATACCCAATATCCAAAACTTTTGCATTTGGCAAAATTCACCACAAGATCTCTCACTGAAAATCTGAACACTCATTTTGCATATGTAGATCTAGGCAAAGTTATCAATTGGGCATCATCAAGTCAAATCATCAGTCAAATGCCATGTAGCCTGGGTTCAGTCTAGCAAATCATGAAAAACATTAAGAATTTAGCCAAATTTACAAACCAAATTTCTTAAAATATATAATATACATTATAACATATTAACATATAATCATTTAGTTGTAACTGGAGACAAAGGCACCTAACTTTTTAGAAACAGCTAGTAGGCTGACATATTTCAGTAATAACTATTCAGTAACAACCATTAAGTAATAACGTACACAACAGTTTACACTGTTCTTTAGTTGTGATCAAAAAGTAAAACATCACCAACACATTTGTGAAAGTGCGCATCTAGATGTCCAAGCCAATGCTGACAAGCCAACTAGATGTTTTATTGCACTGCCAAAATTTGCCACTAATGAGACACTGACCAATAAACACAATTCAATGTGACCATGAGTCTAATCTAACCTAATCAAGATTCACATTATATGTAATTGTAATAGATCCCAACGAAACCAGATTTCCAAGTGGGCTTTCTTTTAAACATATAATGATCCCCTCACATTGTATAAATATGACATTATGGGGCACATTTACTAATCCACGAATCCGAATCACGAATGGAAAAAAAACGGATTGGAAACAAAAATTTCTGAAGATCGCAAATATCACGAAAATGCTTACGAAAAAAATCGTATTAGTCACGATAATATCGTATTGGCGATCCGAAAGTCACAAAATTTTCGTACCGAACAATTGTAAACAGCGGTAAAACCTTTCAGATTTTTTCGTGCAAACATCCGAAAAGGTCGTGAGGTGTACGAAAAAGTTGTGCGGACACCCGAAAAAATCGGCGAAAATACGCTCGGAGCGTTCGCATGATTGCTCGAGCATTCATGCTTTTGTAAATGTGCCCCTATGTTTCACTGTACCATCCTGCAGGAGGCAAAAGGCAGGAGCAATCAGTCAACTCCACCAAAGCCAAAAGTTGCAAGAATTGTGACTTTTCTGGAAATACATGCTTGCCTACCTCTGTCAATTGTTATTATATTACCTACATTAACACTGAAATCAAGCAGAATTTTTTTTCTGGTGAATCCCAGCAGCAACCATAACAAGCTTCCAGGTATGTCATTTCACCTTTTAGGAAATCTCAAGAAGAAAAAACAGAAAGCCTGTAAAGTCCACAGCCTATCAGTAGACAATGAATCCCATATCCGTACCTTGCTTCTCCCAATTGCGGCAACCCTCTGCTGGGAGCTGGGGGCAGGGAATGACTGGGACGGGACGTTCAGCATCCTGATAAGAAGTTAGGAAAGAACAGAAAGTGCGACTTGCCGAGGTCAGCAAGGAACTGGCAAGTTAAAACACCCCAGCGGCAGATAAAACCGGAGATCGGCACACATGGAGATGTTTATCAAGAACCAAAATCGTTCTTAAGGCCAGTGATATGCAAACCGGAGCACGCTGCCAAACCTTAGGATACAATGTGCCCACTTGTTCCCCGCAGTTCTCTTACTACCAGGACATTTGTGATGCAAGAATTAAAAAAAAAAATGACGCGACCGGCTTGCACACAAGTCCAAGAATCTGACATCATATAACCACGCCTATCTCCGCCCACTCTACTGATGTAAAAATGAAAAGCGGAAGCTGGGAACCTTCTTATGTGTAGTGTAGAAGTCCTTCCTTTTATAGGCGGTAACAGTTTGCGATTCAAGCCTCGATTTAGCGTCAGACATAATGGCACAAAAAAAGTTGTTACTGATACCTGTGCTTCTGCTTTTACTATACAGTTCAAAGAAGGGCAAGGAATCACTCGGTCCAGTGAATAATAACAGACTGGTTATATACTGACAGTACGAGCTGTCTGCTAAAGGGGTTTTAAACCCAAAAAAAGGGACTGATGTGAACTTAGGGGTTATTTTTTAATCCACTTTGCAATTTACATGCATTTTTCTATTTTTAGCATATTATGTTTATGTACCAGGTTTATTGGATTTACTGAGGGCCATCAACCTGAGGGTAAATTGAATAGAGGAAGTGCTTAAAGGAGACATATTGGATAAATGGGAAAAAAAGGTAATTTTGTAGGCAATTATGAATAATATCTGGTGCTGGTTTCCCTTTGGGCTAAACATTAACCCTATCTGTAACAATGGCCCCTTTATTGGAGCTCCCTATAGATCATATCACTTCTGTGTCTGAGTTTGAAATGAAGAGTGGGCGTGTCCTAACAGTCCCTGCCAGAAGCACAGTAGGAGGGGGAGAGCCAATCACAGCCCTGCACTCACACAAGCACAGACAGGCTTCAGTTCCCTATCAGGTCAGCCTAGCTGCTGATTGGTTCCTATCCTACAGTGCAGGGTACGGAGGGCCGCCGGCTCCCCAGCTCATCCAGAGAATTCAGCCAGCAGGAAGTGGAACAGATGGGTGGGGCTAGTGGGGTTTTTGTGGAATTTCTCAATAAATCAGTCAGAAACACAACTTTTTTAAGCACAATCCTTCTATATTTAGAGGAGTATAATTCACAGGTACATTCATAATTTTTATAGGATATGTCTCCTTTAAACAGGGTTGCTGACTCTCTGGGCCATAACCCTGAAAGCCTGCTGCTAATAAAACTGAGTATATCTCAGAAACCACTTAACATATAAACTATATGAAAACTGCAAAGTGCTGGGAGACCACTCAGTATGTTTATACCAATTTGTTTACTTATGTATAGATCTGTTAACATTAGTGAAAATAATACCATGTTGATATACAGTGAATATAAAAAGTCTACACACCCTTGGTAAAATGTCAGGTTCCTGTGCTGTACAAAAATGAGACAAAGATAAATCATTTCAGAACTTTTTCCACCTTTAATGTGACCTATAAACTGTAACACTCAATTGAAAAACAAACTGAAATCTTTTAGGTGGAGGGAAGAAAATCAAAAAAACTAAAATAATGGGGTTGCATAAGTGTGCACACCCTTAAACTAATACTTTGTTGAAGCCCCTTTTGATTTTATTACAGCACTTAGTCTTTTTCGGTATGAGTCTATCAGCATGGCACATTTTGACTTTGCAAGATTTAGTAACATAGTAACATAGTAAGTTGGGTTGAAAAAAGACATACGTCCATCAAGTTCAACCATAATGCCTATATATAACCTGCCTAACTACTAGTTGATCCAGAGGAAGGCAAAAACCCCAACTGAAGCCTCTCTAATTTGCCGCAGAGGGGAAAAAATTCCTTCCTGACTCCAAGATGGCAATCGGACCAGTCCCCGGATCAACTTGTACTAAGAGCTATCTCCCATAACCCTGTATTCCCTCACTTGTACTGAGAGCTATCTCCCATACCCCTGTATTCCCTCACTTGCTAAGAATCCATCCAGCCCCTTCTTAAAGTTATATAATGTATCAGCCAGTACGACTGATTCGGGGAGGGAATTCCACAACTTCACAGCTCTCACTGTAAAAAATCCTTTCCGAATATTTAAATGGAACCTCCCTTCTTCTAAACGGAGTGGGTGCCCTCGTGTCCGTTGGAAGGACCTACTGGTAAATAAAGCATTAGAAAGGTTATTATATGATCCCCTTATATATTTATACATAGTTATCATGTCACCTCTTAAGCGCCTCTTCTCCAGCGTAAACAGACCCAACTTGGCCAGTCTTTCTTCATAACTGAGACTTTCCATACCCTTTACCAGCTTAGTTGCCCTTCTCTGGACCCTCTCTAACTCAATAATGTCCCGTTTGAGCACTGGAGACCAAAACTGAACAGCATATTCTAGATGGGGCCTTACCAGCGCTCTGTAAAGGGGAAGAATAACCCCCTCCTCCCGTGAATCTATACCCCTTTTAATACAGCTCAAAACCTTGTTTGCCCTTGCAGCTGCTTCCTGGCATTGCTTGCTACAGCCAAGTTTATTATCTACAAGGACTCCAAGGTCCTTCTCCATTATGGATTTGCCTAGTGCAGTCCCATTAAGGGTATATGGGGCTTGCATATGTTTACATCCCAGGTGCATGACCTTACATTTATCCACATTAAATCCCATCTGCCACTTAGCTGCCCAGATTGCCAGTTGATCAAGATCCTGCTGCAGGGATGTCACATCCTGGATAGAATTGATTGGTCTGCAGAGTTTTGTGTCATCTGCAAACACTGATACATTACTCATAATGCCCTCCCCTAAGTCATTTATGAACAAATTAAACAAAAGTGGACCCAGTACAGAACCCTGAGGGACCCCACTGAGAACCTTATTCCAAGTAGAGAATGTACCATTAACAACCACCCTCTGTACCCGATCCTGTAGCCAGTTTTCTATCCATGTGCAAACGACTTCACTAAGACCAATAGACCTTAGCTTAGAAAGCAGTCGTTTCTGGGGAACGGTATCAAATGCTTTGGCAAAATTCAAATAGATTATATCTACTGCATCCCCACTGTCCAGCTTCTTACTTACCTCTATTTTGCAGAAAATTCTCCAAATCTGTCAGATTTCGAGGGCATCTCCTGTGCACAGCCCTCTTCAGCTCACCCCACAGATTTTCAATTGGATTCAGGTCTGGGCTCTGGCTGGGCCATTCCAAAACTTTAATCTTCCGGTGAAGCCATTCCTTTGTTGATTTGGATGTATGCTTTGGGTCGTTGTCATGCTGTTCAACCTTGGTTTCCTCAGACCATAACACATTTTCCCACATGCTTTTGGGAGACTTCAGATGTGTTTTTGCAAAATGTAGCCTGGCTTGGATGTTTTTCTTCGTAAGAAAAGGCTTTTATCTTGCCACTCTACCCAACAGCCCAGACATATGAAGAATACGGGAGATTGTTGTCACATGTACCACACAGCCAGTACTTGCCAGATATTCCTGCAACTCCTTTAATGTTGCTGTAGGCCTCTTAGTAGCCTCCCTGACCAGTTGTCTTCTCGTCTTTTCATCAATTTTGGAGGGACGTCCAGTTCTTGGTAATGTCACTGTTGTGCCATATTTTCTCCACTTGATGATGACTGTCTTCACTGTGTTCCATGGTATATCTAATGCCTTGGAAATTCTTTTGTACCCTTCTCCTGACTGATATCTTTTAACAATGAGATCCCTCTGATGCTTAGGAAGCTCTCTGTGGACCATGGCATTTGCTGTGGGATGCGACTAAAAAAATGTCAGGAAAGACCAACTAGAGCAGCTGAACTTTATTTGGGGTTAATCAGAGGCACTTTAAATGATGGCAGGTGTATACTGACTCCTATTTAAGATGATTTTGAATGTGATTGCTTAATTCTGAATACAGCTACATCCCCAGTTAGAAGAGGGTGTGCACACTTATGCAACCACATTATTTTAGTTTTTTTGGTTTTCTTCCCTCCATCTAAAAGTTTTCAGTTTGTTTTTCAATTGAGTGGTACAGTTTATAGGTCACATTAATGGTGGAAAAAGTTCTGAAATGATTTATCTTTGTCTCATTTTTGTACAACACAGGAACCTGCCATTTTACCAGGTGTGTGTAGACTTTTTATATCCACTGTATATACTATGAGCAAGGCAGACAAAGGTATTATGCATACAGGGAAACAGTATATATATATATATATATATATATATATATATATATATATATATATATATATATAACATTTGATAATTTTTAAGATTTTTAAAATTTACTTTGGTTTTAAGTACATAGGAGATAATATTTCTTTATTTGAAGATACAGCTGCCCCTGAGCCAGTATTTAATTGGCCAAGCCGGAAAAAAGACACTTGAGGCCTGTGCCAGTAGTAATAAATTACCGGTAATTACACCACAAGTAAGCACTGTTTCAGGTGTCCAAGAGCTAGCATGGTTATTTTAGAAGCAGATAATCTTTTGATGAAGCCTTTTCTGGGTCCTGGATGCACATTTACATCAGAGCCACTCAGTTGTGACAGCCCGGCAGCCAACAACTCTTTTTATAGGTCAAGTAAGTTTATTGGCTGATTTTTTCGGCAAGCGGAAAAACGCTTGCCGAAAAATCAGCCCTACGCCTGCTACTTGTGCCTGCACCCGAATGAATGGAATACGCTCGGGTGCAGGCACATGTAGCCGATATACGCACAAAAACGCGTGAGAATGCAAAGTCTCGCGTTTTCTTGCGTATATCGGCTACATGTGCCCACACCCGAGCGTATTCCATTCATTCGGGTGCAGGCACAAGTAGCAGGCGTAGGGCTGAATTTTCGACAAGCGTTTATCCGCTTGCCGAAAATTTCAGCCCTACGCCTCTTGTGGCATTAGCCTTAAGGGAGAGATAGAATAGGCAAACCTGTTTGGTGCTGTGCCTGTGCAAGATTGCGAGTGTGACTAATGCATTCGGTGGACCAGTATTTGTTGGGTTAGTTCTGCAGAAACTCGTACCTTTAATTCACCCTGTCATCCCGCACAGATCTACACACAGTATAAAGAGCAGTAAATAAGTAGAGAATAGCAGCAAACGTGTAATTGGCATGGGGGGCAGTGGTAGAAGCAGGTGTCACTGCTGTGCTGTCTGGAGAGATCAAAATCACACTGCTGCTAAATTGTTTAAGGGAAAACGAAGTATGTCTGAGGAGATGTCTGCCTGAGTTATAAGGACAAAAAATAAATAAACAAAATAAAATGTAAGTATTATATGGTGGTGTGTGGTCTTCGGTGTTTATTTTTCCTTTACACAATTTTGGTTTCATCAGCCAAAAAGGGAATTGTAATTTTATGTTGTACAGTACATTAAAAATAAATATTGAAAAATTTTTAAATTTAAGAATTCCTTTTCCTTTACAAGAACCCCAGTGCCCATATATGCACGTACTTATACAGGCCTATAATTTCACATACTATATATACCATTATCAGCACTAACTGTAGATTTTAAGATTACAATAGCCTTGCATATTATGCTTGCTCAAGAAATCATCCAAGTCATTCTTAAAGCCATTAATAGAAATTAATACAATAGTTAATACGAGCAGAAGCAGATGAAACTATGCAAATAAGCTGTAGGGTGCTTTGATCAAGCCCGTAGATATTTAGATAAATGGTTTGATTTTGAGCCATTTCCTTACAGATATATTTGAGATGCCATGACTAAATGAGATTGTAAAAGTTAGTGAAATTCTATTTTACAGAGTGCAATGAGTACTGTTTGCGGAAGTCATGAATAACCTGTGTACTGATAAAAGGAAAAGACTTAACCCAGGCATTGTTAAAAGCGAGCTCTGCATAAGTTGTGGTTTTTCATGTTCTGAATTTTATGAGATGGCAATTAATCACTAAAGGCACTTTTCAATCAATAATCAATAGATTAATAGTCATTAGAAGTTGACATATTGTGCCTTTAAAATAAAAACCAGAATTGTTCTAGGCAAATCACAAAGAATTATAACGAGGTGCATGCTCAGTATTCTTCCTTGTTGTAATTCGCACTATTATTCCCCGATGCATTTTGTATACTCCAGGAACCTCAAATTGTGAATCTAAACTGTTAAACCATTTGTAGTACAGGTATAGGACCTGTTATCCAGAATGCTCGGGACCAAGGGTATTCCGGATAAGGGATCTTTCCGTAATTTGGATCTTCATACCTTAAGTCTACTAAAAAATCAATAAAACATTAATTAAACCCAATAGCATTATTTTGTATTTTGTAAGGATTAATTATATCTTAGTTGGGATCAAATACAAAGCACTGTTTTATTTTTACAGAGAAAAAGGAAATCAATTTTAAAAATCTCAATTATTAGATTAAAATGGAGTCTATGGGAGAAGGGCTTTCCGTAATTCGGAGCTTTCTGGATATCGGGTTTCCGGATAAGGGATCCCATACCTGTATATATATTTGTAGTATACATAAAATACTGTAAAATGTCAAACTGTTCAAACTGAAGACATTTTGCTAAACAAACAGTTCTTGGGCTTTATAAACCACAGCAGATTCTTGCTATTAATGTTTGATACACAAAATCCTGTACACATTTTACAGTATTTCATGTATACTACAAATATTTATACAGGTATGGGATCCATTATCCAGAAAGTTCCAAATTATAGAAAGGCCATCTCCAATAGACTCCATTATAAGCGAATAATTCTAATATTTAGAAGATTTCCCTTTTCTCTGTAATAATAAAACAGTACCTTGTATTTGATCCCAACTAACATATAATTAATCCTTATTGGGGTAAAAACAATTCTGTTGGGTTTATATAATGTTTAAATGATTTTTTTGTAGACTTAAGGTATGGAGATCCAAATTCTGGAAAGTTGCCTTATCGAGAAAAACCCCAGATGCCAAGCATTCTGGATAATGGGTCCAATACCTGTACTATCAATTCTTTTTCCTCATATTGTTTTGCTTTAGGTGAAAATATACTTATTGCACAAAACTCAATGCCAGTAGCAGAACTAGTGAAGGCTTTCTTTCTACAGCTTTCTCTCTTCATTACCAAGCTACAATTATAGGCCTTATACATAAACCAACACTCAAAGTTGACAATCTGCTACACTCAAGTTAATATTATTTATACATGAAGCCATGCAGGGTCGGACTGGGCCGCCGGGACACCGGGAAAAATCCCGGTGGGCCCCGGCCCTAGTGGGCCCCAGCGGCCCAGTCCGACCTTTGCCGGCGCTCCCCGCTACTGACTGTTCCTCCCCGACGCGTTCAATTTATAGGCGCTCGGGGAGGACATCAGGCGGGGGCCCTTCGGGGGGGTTAGGGGGGCCCTTGGGGGGGGTTAGGGGACGCGGCTGGGGCACCTGCAGGGCCCCTGGGGCGGGAGCCCCGGTGGGCCCTGCACCCCCCAGTCCGACCCTGAAGCCATGCTGTAAAACTGGAATGAAGCTCCTATTTGGAAAGAGGGCATCTGTAACTTCAGAAAGGTCACATATTAACATTCTAGGTTTATCTTTATTTACTGTATCCAATATATTTCTACTTTCATTTGTGAATATTGTTTGCCATTGAACAAATATGAGCTCTTAAAGGAGAAGGAAAGGCTAAGTCACTTGGGGGTGCCAAAATGTTAGGCACCCCCAAGTGACTTAGAGCGCCTACCTTGTACCCCGGGCTGGTGCCCCTGTACGGAGGGAACAGCACCAGCCCGGGGCACCTGTAGACACCGCTTCTCCTTCCTTTGTGCGCTGCCGGCGAAATCCGCCGGCCGGCGCATGCGCAGTAGAGTGAAAAGCCGACTTTAATGTTTAAGTTCGGCTTTTCACTCTACTGCGCATGCGCGCGCAAGCGAGGAGGAAGGAGGAAGCGCCGGCAGCTACCCCGGGCTGGTGCTGTTCCCTCCGTACAGGGGCACCAGCCCGGGGTACAAGGTAGGCGTTCTAAGTCACTTGGGGGTGCCTAACATTTTGGCACCCCCAAGTGACTTAGCCTTTCCTTCTCCTTTAAGGACCCAGTATTCCCAAAGGTGCAGTAACATCAAAATGTCTACATCTGTCATCTACCAGGTTGTACAGTTTACAGCTACACTGGCAAGAACATTCATTGTGTTTCTTGCTAAGGAACACATCAGACCTCACTTTGCTTTCTGCATTCTTTGCTTCAATTTTATTGGTTTTGTTTTTGGATTTTTTTTTAACATCAACAAGAAGAGATTTTTATTGCCTATAATGTCTTTACTACCATTTTTTATATCATTTTTTGTAGCCTTTTGATTTATAACCTGGCAGCATTTTTCTCTGGATGTGATAAATGTCAAATCTGATAAAGTAATAATAATAATACATTTTATCTCTTTTCCAGTGGTTTCGGGGGCTTTCCAATGGCCAATATTGCTTTTACAGTGATGCATGTATTCTGTTCCTTTATCGGTAAGTGTAACAAATATTCTTACATTCCTACCAAATGAATTATAAGCACCAATGAGCTAACTAAATTCATATTGTTTCTCAGGAGCTGCCACAATGTATGCAAGATATACACTGCTGAGACATTGCAGTGCAGAATCTGTAAAGAAGCGTACCTGGGCCAATATAATCCTATTGGTGCTAGGATTGTTAGCATGTCAAGCATACTTTTTGGAGAATAACTTTCCGGTAAGATGAATTCCTGTCCCATAAAGTGTTAGAAACAAGGAACAAACACTTAATACATTTACTGACTGATATAATGTATTTTTATGTTTAGGTGCTGGTATTCCAGAAAGTGCACATAGCAGGAGTGCTGACAGCCACTGTTTGTGCAAGTGTTTATACTGTAATAAACACAGTGATATAATACAGGACTCCACCGGAGAAGGACAGCAGAGTCAAGTGCCATTTGCATTTGGTCATATCATTGGCCACCATATTGGCATTAGCGCTAGGTATTTTTTTACTGCTAATGTTACTTTTGAATTCATAGATACTCTGTACCAACTTTGTTCTATATCTAGACATGGTGGATAGATGGGTGAGGGGTCAGCATTTCAAAACATTTAACATTTTCATTAGCCATTGGCAAGGAGCTAATTTTTCCTTTACAAATTTTTCAGATTCAACATTTGATATTATGTTCATCTGGATCATACCAGCAAACAGACAGATGTATGAGGTATGTGGATTTACTCATTCTATGTATTATACTATTGCTTTAGGGCCACAAACCTTTAGCACTGATGGCTATCATTAGCTTTGTTCTAGTAAATGTTTTTTTAATCATAGCCATAGCAGAGCCATTTTGGTTGGTATTATTCTGTAAATGGAATGCATGTGTATTTCAGTCCTGTCACTGTGCAAATATGGATCATTTTCTTGTTGAGATTAACTCATGACTGTTTTTTTCAGATCATCAATATGGTACAAGTTATCACAAATGGCTCTCAACCATCATATTTTATGGGTATTTGGCCACATTTGCTACAGACTTTAAGGTAAGTAAACAATAACATTTCTAATATATATATTGAATTTAATCAGAAAAGTAAGGGAGTAGTTAAACATTTGTACAATTGCATTATTATTCTGTCATATGTTAATGTTGCCTTTCAAATTTTGTCCTGCTATAGATCTACGGTTTCACAATACCCAAGAACATGGAGGATGATTGGTTCTACATCATAACCAGTTCACCTGGTGATGTAGAAGCCAACACTGGAAATAATGAAAGGAGTGAAATATAAGGGAGAAGGTTTGCATCATAAGATTAACAGTTTTTACCCATCAACAGTAGCATTGCCTATGGGAATGTGACATCTGTGACCTGAAACAGTCCTCAACCAGTGGGATTTTCCAGTCAATCAAATGACAAAACTTATTATTTGTAAACAAATAACATTCAGCACTAATATACAACTCTGTAAATAAAATAAATAAACCAATAAATGAAAACCGCAATTAAAGAAAATAGATTTCAATTCTCACTCAAAAAGTTGTTACGCTCTTGCTACTGTACGAAGAAGATAAGTCCATGGAGGGATCCAATACAAAATATTTGTTACACCTTAACCACCTGTTAGGCTCTCACCAGTGATCTGTTTTGGATATCGTGGACTACTCATTGTTGTGGATCCTATTGTAATTTAAAGCTATGATACTAACCTATGGGTTTTGTTAATGATCTTAAATAAAAATCAATTATTTAATACACATGTAAATTCTCTGTCCCTTTAAAAAATGAACCTTTGGTACAGTTTTATACTCACAAATTTGAGCTTTACATTTTACAGTACATACAGTAAATTTTAAGGCTCAAAATTGTAAGTGCAATACATGTTATATATATGTATATATTACATGATTTTAACTATGGGTGCAATGCCTGCCTTTCAGCTCTGCAATTAGGTCTACCTGTGCAAAACAAATCCTGCAAGAAAAGTGGTTCAAAATGATATGCAGTTTGACCAGCTGGTGGAGTGAGAAAAAAGTTGCAGTTGTGTCAAAAAAAAGTCACTACACCCTAGCTATGTAATCATTTTATTCTTCTCCTGTGTATTAGGGATTAAGGGTACAGCCTTAAAGTCACAATCTGACTATACTTAGGATATATGGGCTCATGTAAGACCACCAGTGTGCTTGCAGTCCCTGCACCTCACCCTCAGTCAATTGCAAGTAAAAAAAGATATTGGGTTTAATGTAAAAGATGATCCTTTTGCGGGAAGGTGGATTCAACTATGTGACTTTTTATGAACAGAATATTCACCTTGATAATTTTGGGTAACTTAGTTAGTATGCTGCACAGAAAAAGCGGAACAACAATTGTTTCCATTTGGGCTTCCCAGATAAAAGAGCCTTAAAACTAAAAATGTAACAATTATTTGTATTATGTCAGGAGCAGCTGTATTGTGGTGATTATGCACCAGAAAACATCTGTAGAACTCATGTTTAGTGAAGCCACACATATTTTTGTTCAAACAACAGCTTTTGAACACTACAAAAGGCTTTACATGAGTAATAAGTATTTAGATCATTATTAGGCAGGGTCAGACTGAGCTGATGGGGCACTGGGAAAAAACTCAGTGGGTCCAGACTCTGGTGGGCTATGCCAACCCAGACCCCATCCATGTGGTGCTCCCCTAAAATGCTACCTCTCATACTTCAGGGGTGTGGGGGCTGCAGCAAGGACCCTTTTGGGGGTGTGAGGCCCCCGGGGTGGTAATCCTGGTGGGCTCTGCAGAGGCCAGTCCGACCCTGGTAGTAGGTTGGAGTGGTCTAACTGGTATAGGATATGAGTACACTTATGCATTGCAGCAGTTGCTTGCCAGTGTTCTGTCCTCACTATGTATTACCCTAAGGCCTAAGGCAATGTTTAGTTTTACATGCAGATAAACCTTCCTGCACTGAGAAATGGAGTCTGATCTCCCACAACGCACAAGTCATGTGCTGCTTGCCAGTGTTCTGTCCTCACTATGTATTACCCTGAGGCTGTGTTTAGTTTTACATGCAGATAAAACTGGTGCATTTAATGTGCAAACATAATTGTAAACTTTGTATTTGCAGTGCAAATGTTCTTAAAGCTTTTAAAATATGGCATATGTGCAAATTGCAAATATGTATGGACACACTCTGTGTCCGAGTTACACCACACTTTAATGGCAAAAAAAATATTTGCTAAACTGATTTTGTAAATTGCAAATTTATATTCACAAAGAGACAATCTGTGCTATATCATTCGTAAATGTTTGTGAGCGATTCGCATTTCTCTGCGATTTGCTAAAAGGAAATATGGTCACAGAAGTGCAAAATCTCAGCATTTAGGGAAAACCTGCACAAACAACCTTTTTCTAAAAAAAATATGCACTTTAAAAATGACCCCCACTGACATATGTTTGTCCAGGAGAACCACATTTACCTGTATATTTGTTTGAAGCTACTGCAAATACCTACATGCAATATATGTGTGCAAAATGTAAAAAAAAATCCTACTGGAACACATTACTATTTGTGGAGTAAAAACCTAGTAAAAAATGTTTCCACACACAATATTCTTGTGTAATCTAATTCTGACTCCCTTTGTATTATTTTCCAGTAAGTCACTGTGCAACATGCAGATAGAAGAAAAATCTTTCTTTTTTGAATCCAATATTAATGCAATGTAAGATAAGAGTTGATGAGTAGTCACAAAATCCTGTACCCTGTTTTAAATGCCCCAGAAACAATTACTAGGTTTCTTCATTAGGGAATCAGTGGCTGCTACTAGTTTGATCTTGATTATTGTACAGGTATGTGACCTTTTATCTGGATTTCTCGGGACCTGGTGTTTTCCAGATAAAGAGTCTTTATAATTTTGATTTCCATACCTTTAAGGAGCCATACATGCACCGATAATATCATACAAAACCTCGTTTCGTACGATATTCGGTGCGTGTATGGTATGTCGGCGAGTCAACCGATATCACAGGAAGCTGCTGATATCGGCCGACTTGCCGATCGGACCATTTGAAAATTTTGATCGGCCGCCATAGAAGGCGCCTGACCAAAATTTCCCTCCAGCGCTGAATCGGCAGAAGGAGGTAGAAATGCTATTGTTTCTACATCCATACCTGCCGATTCAGCCCTGAACGGTGTGTGGCGGATCTGACGATGTTTTGTGCGACTGATGGTCGCACGAAACATCATCAGATCGCCACGTGTATGGCCAGCTTAAGGCTATTAAAGGAATACTTATACCTCCAGTATGAACACCTACACCATTTAGCAGTACCAAAAGAAGGAGGAAATTTTACAGGCATCTACATTAAAGGAAAACTATACCCCATGAATGAAAAAAATTAACCAACATATAGTTTATATCAGGGCTCCCCAACCTTTCTTATTCATGAGCCACAGTCGAATGTAAAAAGACTTGGAGAGCAACACAAGCATCATAAAAGCTCATGGAGGTGCCAAATAAGGGCTAAGATTAGATATTAGGCAGCCTCTATGCACACTATCAGCTTACAGGGGGATTTAATTTGTAGTAAATGTTTTTTTATTCAACCAAAACTTGCCACCAAGTCAGGAATTCAAAAATAACTTCCTGGTTTGGGGGCACTGAGAGCAACATCCAGGGGGTTGGTGGGCAACATGTTGCCCCTGAGCCACTGGTTGGGGATCACTGGTTTATATCATATTAAGTGGCCTATTAAAGAATCTCACCAAACTGGAATTTTTATATCAGTAAACATTGCCCTTTTACAATCTTTCCCTTGAGCCACCATTTAGGGATCTGTGAATTTTTGTAGATAACAAGTTGTACAATTCCAGGCTATGTCATTCAATGGCTACTAAAGCAAATAAAGTGCTGTCTTGCTTTGGTAAGGCCTCACCTTGAGTATGCAGTGCAGTTTTGGGCTCCAGTCCTTAACAAGGATATTAATGAGCTGGAGAGAGTGCAGAGACGTGCAACTAAACTGGTAAAGGGGATGGAAGATTTAAACAATGAGGTTGGACTATTAAGGTTGGGGTTGTTTCTTCTGGAAAAAAGGCGCTTGGGAGGGGACATGATTACTCTGTATATAGTATATTAGAGGGGGTTATAGGCAGATAGGGGATGTTCTTTTCCCATAAAAATGACCAGCGCACCAGAGGCCACGCCTTTAGATTAGAGGAACAGAGCTTACATTTGAAGCAGCATAAGTGGTTTTTCACAGTGAGGTTGGGGAATGCCCTTCTAAATAATGTTCTTATGGCAGATTCTGTTAATGCCTTTAAGCTACTGGGATACTAGAATCTATAAATAGTATCGGTTTTGGATTATATAGTTTAAGCATAGTATGTGAGTGTAAATATAGGTCAGGATAGGTTTATGTGTTTGCTGAGGTTCACTTGGAAGGGCTGAACTTTGGTCTTTTTTAACCCAACTGTATGTACAGTATGTATGTAACTGCGTAATCAATATGGCACTGTTTATACTTTCAATGCACAAGTTGAAAAGCTATTTTATTTTGAATATTGCATAGAGTGTTTTGTTCACATTGTGTCTACTCTGTAACCTTCATTTCTGCTTTGCCATGTAGCACTTAGGACAAAGTTTGTGTATGTTACCTCTTTGTATAGTGACGTATCCACTACATATTTTGGTTTATTATAAAAAGCTGTATTAAAAAGCCCTTTTGAAATTAAACATGAAACACAAATTATTTCTTTAATTAAACCATCAATGCCTGTACTTAATGTATTTAAAAAAATCTAAGCTGCCAATCATCTATTGCCTGCCCATCTCTATGCCTGAGGTGTAAAGGTGGGGCAAGCAAGATATTATTGTTAGTGCTGATTTTTAATTACAACTACTTTAATTTATATTCAGCACATCCTAGATATCACCTAGATGGAAATGCATAAGATTTTGGGGTGATACAACGCTTGATTTAATAACAGTGTTCACAAAATGACACCTGCCTGCTTGTAAATTTCAGGAATGAAGGGGAAAAAATGAAATAGTTTATATAGTGTAAGTAAAGTTCATTTTGTTTAACTAACATGATAGATCTGGAATTACTTTTTAGGGTGATAGGTCCCCTTAAACAACAGGTGCAGTTTGATATGTGCTGTTCCTAATCAGATCACCCGGTTTCTGCTCCTTTGTCTGGTGGACCAGTATTGGTTTGTTGCGATAGTTCTGCAGATACTCATACCCATAAGTGGATAAGCCTCCCCAAACCTGCTTGGCACATTAAAAAAAAAACAAAACAAAAAAAAAAATCTCACTCCGTTTCTGCAAATCTTCTGTTCCTGCAAGCCCATTCTGCTGTGCTCTGATTGGATCTTTCTTCTTGTGGATTCTCCAATCAGAGCACAGCTTTCTTGACAGACAGTAAAATTGACTGCACAGATGCAGTCAGGGCTCGGGAGATATTGCAAACTGAAGGCAGTGCAGAAATGAAGACTGAAAATAGAATCTGCAGACTGTAACTTTAACTGAGAACCAACTCTCAACTTTTGCTGCAGATTTCATCCCACTCCCACAGGTATTAAACAGTTCTAAAGGCTGAATCACTAGCTGACATTAAATTGTTTTTTGCCTGACCTAACATCTATTATAATCTATCACCTATCCTAATCCTAATGGATGCTAAGTTAACTTTTTCCCCATTGAAAAAGCTCATTGTGCGTTTATATATTTGTTGTTGTTGTTTTTTTGCACTTACTAATTTTGTTTTATTTTTGTCATTGTTTTCTTCATTACTAGTTAGTTACAGTGGGGCCAATAATGTGTATTGGTGCCAGTGTTATAGTGCCAGGGCCTGAATATCTGCCATCAGTACCCACTGCTTCTCACTGCATATAATGTGCTGGGTTTGTACATACAGACTGTGTCTCACTGTATATAATGTGCTGGTTTTGTACATACAGACTGCGTCTCACTGTATATAATGTGCTGGGTTTGTACATACACACTGCGTCTCACTGTATATAATGTGCTGGTTTTGTACATACAGACTGCATCTCACTTTATATGTGCTGGTTTTTTTTTTTTTTTTAAATCTTTATTTATAACATTTTAATGAAAGGGGGGGGGAGGGGTACAGAAATAGAAAAAGGGAGGGGGGGGAGGGAGAGGGTATACATAGTTTACTATCATACAGTTAACATTTTGCATTAAATCACATTTTAGAAAAAGTTATAAGGCTTACTTATAAAAAGAGAGCTATATAGTTTCCTTATCTAGAGATTTAATTTGTGCAAAGGTGGATTTTGTCTATTTTTGCAGTCTAAGGAAGTTTATCCATGGGGACCGTGTCTCCCAGTATTTTTTACTTTTTCCATGAATAATCGCTGTTATTTCTTCCATTAGTCTAGTTTCTTCAAGAAGAGCGGTCCATTCCTGTATGGTCGGTGGAGCTTTATCCTTCCATTTTTTAGGTATGATGGCTTTTGCAGCTTGCAGCATAAATAGGAGCAGTTGGTTTTTAATGGTAGTTAAGGATTGTGTATCATAGTGGAGTATAAGTTTGGGTAGAAAGTCAGTGGATAAGTTTTCTTGCGTGACCTTTTCCATTGTTGTGATGACTTCTTTCCAGTAGTCTTTTAGTGCAGCGCAGTGATACCAGATGTGGCTAAAGGTACCTTGGTGGTGAAGACATCTCCAACAGCTGTCTTGGGCTGTGGGAAACATTTGTTTCAATCTGGTTGGAGTGTAGTACCATCGGGTAATTAGTTTATATGTAAATTCTTGTGTTTTAGATGCTGTGAAGGCTTTGTGTATAGAATTGTAGATATTCCTCCACTGTTCTATTGGTATCTTTATGTTTAGTTCTTTCTCCCAGCTAGTTTGATGTAGCTTTTTTGTTTCATGGGGGGAGTTGAGGAGGTGTTTGTATAGTTCCGACAGTGGTCTTTTTAATTTAGTTTGAGTTGTAATTAGGTTTTCCCACCACGTATTTTGTTTACTTAAGTCTTTTAGGTTTGTGGTTTCTATGTAATGGTGGAGCTGATTGTAGTTCCATTGGTCTCTCGGGTGGTTTCCCCATCTCTTTTGTACTGTGGATAGTGGTATGATTCTATGGTTCTTTATAAAATCCTTTATCAAGGTGGGTCTGTTCTTGTACGTACTCCATCTGTCAAACATTTTCTTCTCGAGGCTTGGCAGAAAGTCTATATTTGATACGAGGGGCTATATGTGCTGGTTTTGTAAATACAGACTGCGTCTCACTGTATATAATGTGCTGGGTTTGTGCATACAGACTGCGTCTCACTGTATATAATGTGCTGGTTTTGTAAATACAGACTGCGTCTCACTGCATATAATGTGCTGGGTTTGTGCATACAGACTGCGTCTCACTGTATATAATGTGCTGGTTTTGTAAATACAGACTGCGTCTCACTGCATATAATGTGCTGGTTTTGTAAATACAGACTGCGTCTCACTGCATTTAATGTGCTGGTTTTGTAAATACAGACTGCATCTCACTGTATATAATGTGCTGGTTTTGTAAGTACAGACTGCATCTCACTGTATATAATGTGCTGGTTTTGTAAATACAGACTGCATCTCACTGTATATAATGTACCTGGGATGTCAGTACCCACTGTATCTCACTGCATATAATGTGCTGGTTTTGTAAATACAGACTGTGTCTCACTGAATATAATGTGCCTGGGGTGTCAGTACCCATTGCCTTTCTTGCTATAAAACTAATGTAAACACATCTAAAGGGGTGGTTTACTTTTAAGTTAACTTTTAGTATGTTATAAAATGGCCTATTCCTAGCAACTTTGCAATTAGTCTTCCTAATTAATTTTTTTTATAGTTCTTGAATAATTTGCCTTTCTCTTCTGCCTCTTTCCAGATTTCAAATGGGGGCCAAAAATTATTATCATTTTTTATAACTTATTTTTCCATGTAGGCCCCTTAACTATTCATATTCCCATCTCTTGTTTAAACCACTACCTGGTTGCTAGGGTAAATAAGACCAAATGGAGTGCTGCTGAACAAAAAGCTAAATAACTGAAAAACCATTAAAAATAAAAGAGGACCAATTGTAAATTGTCTCAGAATATCAGTCTACATTATATTAAAAGTGAATTTAAAGGTGAACTACCCCTTTAAGCTAACTGATCCCAAACACAAATGTTTGCAGATCCCCTCCCAAAAGTGTGCGTATGGATACTTTCCTAAGCATTTTAGGGTAAAAAAAGCCCCCCCCCCGCACTTTTGTACAGAATCTTTGGAAGTCAGTGGGAACGGCAAGAGGTAGTTGAGAGGTTAATTTTTTACACCAGCAGCGGATCCACTAAGTCTCACATTAGCTTTAGGTCAGTCTATGTATGGCCCATCTTTAGCCTCCCCATACAAAAAAGTCACCCTCTACTTATGCTCCCCATCAGGTATCCCGATTTCCCGACGAAATTTGGGATACCTGATGAAGCATGTTGAAGGAGAATACTACAAATGATATTTCTGATTAATTTTATTTGTGGCAAAAATTGTAAGTGCAATACTTTTGTTAAGTAAATGAGCTGATGTAATTTCACACAATAGGAGTGCGCCCCTTTTATGTTTATTTATCCCTGAGGAGATGTTCCAACATATTCTACCAGCCAATAAGCAATGGTCTGTGTATCCATTTGGAGGAGCTGGAATACCAGCTAAGGGCAGTCGTTCTACCTCATTAGGTATAAGATATGCAAGTTGGTGGATATAGCAATGTCTGTCTCACCGATTTATAAAAAAACATATTTGCTTTAAGACACCATGCCATTGGCTTTTCGTGTCATCTACATATAAATTTAACAGAGCATATTATTAAAAGTATTACAAGTATTATATAGTTATGTGCAGCCTTTGGTGCATATTTTTTTCTTTTTACAATTTTGGATACATAGGACCTGAAGGGAATTGTAATATTACATTGTGCTTTTAAAATAAATATTGGAAAATTAAAAGATAGAAATCCCTTTCCTTCACATGAACCCCCATGCCCATATATACACATCCTTATACAGGCCTATACACTATATATACCATTATCAATACTAACTGTAGATCTTAAGAGTACAATAGCCTTGCATGTTATGTTCAAGAAATGCTCAAGAAATCATCCAAGTCACTCTTAAAGGCAATAATAATAATTAATAGAATAGATAATATGTCGTTTGTAGAACCTCCATATAGGTTCCATAAAGCACCTTTTTTACGTGATTTACAACTTTATGCTATTCACTGTGCTGCTCAGGAAATGCAAGAATATTCTTGTACCTTTGCCGTTGCTACAGATGCCAGTAAATTCTTGTACCTTTGTCATTGCTGCAGATGATGTTACAGAGTGCAGTGAAGACTTATATGGGGAGTACTGTTTGCTGAAGTCAGCATTTCCAGCAATTCAGGCAATAGCAAACCTTTTACTGTTCAGACAAATTAAAAGAGCTAAGGAGACCGCCTCATACATATTCAAATAAACACAAAGAATTCTGGGAACTAATCCCACAGAGCTCCAAGAAAATTTCATTTATATGTGTTTACCCTCTAGTTTAAAGTTCACTTTGTTACCTCAGACTAGAATCTTCTTTACTAGTGACTACAATTTTAGGCCTTATACATAAACCAACACTCAAAGTTAACAATTTGCTACACTCAAGTTAATATTATTAATAAATGAAGCCATGGTGTAAAACTGAAATGAAGCTCCCACTTGATATCTACATCATAACCAGTTCACCTGGTGATGTAGAGACCAACACTGGAAATAATGAAGGGAGTGAAATATAAGGGAGAAGGTTTGCATCATAAGATTAATAAGGGCTGATAAAACGAACACTATTTATAGCATTCGTTAAAAATTTTATTGCGTCTTATTTTTCGCGTCTTAACACACGATTCACTAAAAGAATATTTGCGTAATTTAGACGCAATACTGTTTGCGGTATTTAAGTCGCGAAGACTATTTTAGTGCGGTATTTCAGCAAAGCGCGCTAATTAACGCAACGCGCTACTTATCGCGCGCACGCCATATTAGCCATACACACCATTATGTTTGTAAAACTACCTTTTTTTAAATGACCGTTTCCCTGCAAACTGGAGGCTGCATCACTCTAGGGCCAACACATACTTGAATAAATCACACTGCAAAGTCCATATTGTGTTGCCAAAAGCTCATGAACTGTACTTTTCTATAATTACCGCCTGCTCCAAGAAGGTGTTCATTTTCGCATAGCCTAATGTGATATTTAGCGCGTCTAAGTGTTTGTGAATCTTGCTTAAGTATTATTTCTGCACGCTAATTAACGCAATGCGGTAAAACTAACACATGTGGTTGCGCGGTAATTAACGCATACGATAATACTTTAGCAAATCGCGCTTTTTTCGTGTCTATTTTAACGCAAAAAATCATGCGATAAGCATTATGGCACTTTAGTGAATCAACCCTATAGTGTTTACCCATCAACAGTAGCATTGCCTATGGGAATATGACATCTGTGACCTGAAACAGTCTTTAACCAGTGGGATTTTCCAGTCTGCCCACTGAGATACTAGTTAGGGGAGTGCTTTTTACTCAGGAGTTGTCAGCTTAAATCAAATCATTTAACATTGAACATTGTTTTCTGAAGAAACAGTTACCCGTAATATATTTTTGACTGAAGAAAAATTTTCTGGGCATTTTTATCAGGTTCTAAAGTATATAAAGCCTCATTAGCATCTGTGAAGAAAATGATTGCAAGATGATTTCTCAGTAAAGAACTGAATCTTGGATCAATAAACCCCAAATTCATTTTTCTTCAACTTTATGGCTGTTTGACCTTTTTGATCTCCGTTCGTGTAAACTTCGAGTGCCTTCATTTGTTTATTTGTTTGGTTATATATATATATATATATATAGATAGATAGATTTAGTGAAATGTAATTGTATTTATTGGTATGTTTAATAAAGTCTGTAAAGGAACATATGCATCCAAAGAATCTCTGATGTAAATAAGCTGTATTCTGTTTTGTTACTCATGAGCTGCTGCCCGAGAGAGAAATTTTAAAACAATTGGTTTCTTTGGCTGTAAAAAGCCTATGGTGCTGAACTCCATGGGAATCTGCAGAAAGAAAATGAATTGTCAGAATTATGCTGCACTTTGTTCTTTACTAAAGTAATAATTCTTCATGGCTGCTTCTAATGAACCATGTCCATTTAAACAAGTGTCAGATTTGACCTTTTCTACACCCTACTCACTCCGCTTTATATGCCTACTTTTCTACTACAAAAGCTTCAGCTTTATTTCCCTCACATTGACTGCCCTCTCTGCACCAGAAGTGTCTTTATGTACTAATGTCTTTATGTACTACACAGTGCCATGTTTATTATTATTGTGAATTCTGCAAATAAAAAAAAAAACACCTTTTCTCTGCTTAGTGCCTCTACATCCCTGTATGCCTCGTCAAATGTATTAACAACTGTGCATCAACCCCACAACTTGTCATATTGTTTAGTACAGGTATGGAACCCGTTATCCAGAATGCTTGGGACATGGGGTTTTCCGGATAAGGGGCCTTTCCATAATTCGGATCCCCTACCTTATGTCCGCTAATAAAATTATTTAAACAGTAATTAAACCCAATAGGATTGTTTTGGCTCCAAAAAGGATTCATTACTGTATATCTTAGTTGGGATCAAGTAAAATGTACTGTTTTATTATTACAGAGAAAAAGGAAATAATTTTTAAAAATGAGAATTATTTGTTTAAAATGGAACCTATGGCAGATGGCCTTTCCATAATTTGTAACTTTCTGGAAAATGGGTTTCCGGATAAGAGGTCCGATACCTGTATATCTACTATTTATATATTATTTAAAATGTGCTGTTTTCTTACATTTATATATTTGCAAAAAACATGCTTTATGCTTTCTTAACTCAACCATAATGCCATGAACATGTTTCTAGCACACCACTCGCTTGTTGTGGTTTAAATACAATCCATGATAACCCAAGGCCTGCCAGAAAAAGTGTCTCTTGCTTTGTTATAATTCTTCAAAGCTTAAGTGGTTCTGTACAAGGAATCCTACTTATAAATATAAATCATAACAGTAAAGCTCTTTTTGCTAGACAGATAATGGATCCACAAAGGAAGCAAACAGTAACAATAACCTTTTTTTTTTTTTTTTTAAATCTAAGTAAATAATATTTTTCATGCCTGTATTACTTTACATTCTTTAGTCACACTGTCCCAGTCATTACTTTTTGCCATCTAGAGGTAAATTGAATGCTTTCTTACCAGAGTTTCTGCACAAGGCCGGACACTGAAGTTCTGTAACAGGGTGACGATGGCCACTTTCATGCTCAGGAGAGCAAATCTCAATCCAATGCAATTCCTGGGACCATCTCCAAAGGGCAGAAAGGTAAATGGAGTGTGGGTTGCCCTATTTTCTTTACTGAACCTGGCAAACATGAGAACGTTCAGGAGGAACATTAGTTTTGACATTACTACCCACTGACTGTAAGGCTAAAATAAATAAAAAAGTGTAGATGTTGTTTTCTGTCTAGAACCTTTATTTATTGCATTGCTTATTAGTACATCCTTTGTTCTAAAGGCCCTTCCTTAGTCTTAAAGGGACAGTAACATCAAAAAATTAAAGTGTTTTAAAGTAATTAAAATATAATGTGCTGTTGCCAAAAAAATTGTGTTTTTGCTACAGAAAAGCTTCTATATAATAAGCTGCTGTGTAGCCATGGGGGCAGCCATTCAAGCTGGAAAAAAGGAGAAAAGGCACAGGTTACACAGCAGATAACTAGTAGATAAGCCCCATATAATGGGGGTTTATCTGTTATCTGCTAAGTAACCTGTGCTTTTTCTCCCTTGAATGGCTGCCCCCATGGCTACACAGCAGCTAACTTATATAAACTATAGTAGTCTTTCTGAGGCAAACACACCAGTTGTAGCAATGCAGGGCAACAGTACATTATATTGTAATTACTTTTATACACTTTCATTTTTTGGTGTTACTGTTCCTTTAAGGAAATGTGACACAAGGTGATTTCATGTGTTATGCTCCAGGCAACACTCTTGGCATGCTGTTGTTCTCAAGCTCCATAGAATTTGACTCTCTCTGCACTAATTCCTGTATAATGCAATGCCCTGTTGGTTTTATTTGTTTACTTTTGAAACCTGGTTAATGTATATATACATGAATGAAGTGATGCTCATCTGTGATATATGATATATACAAGGGATCATGGTAAAAAAAAAAATAGGGAGGGTATGAGGCAAAGCAAATCTGCACTCTGCCTGGAGTGAGAGTAAAGCTGCCCATACACGGGCAGATCTGCTCACTTGGCGATGTCGCCAAGCGAGCGGATCTTCACCCGATATCCCCACCTACGGGTGGGCTATATCGGGTTACATGTAGGCAAATTCTAACGGCGGCAATGGGGCAGTCGGTTGACCGGATCCGACTGAATTTTCTAACCTGGCCGATCGATATCTGGCCAATTTCAGGCCAGATATCGGTCAGCCAGGCCCCTCGTTTCTGCCCCTACATGGGCCAATAAGCTGCCGAAACGGTCCAAGGGACCGATATCGGTAGCTACAATTGGCCCATGTATGGGGACCTTTGCTGTGGTGAATGCTCAGATAACATTGTTTAAAATATTTTATTCCTATTCAACCACAATTTCATATATGAGTATGAGCTCTAAGTATTTACATCCCTTCATAAATAAAATTATGTTGATATACCTTTCAGGGCGGAACTCTTCTGGCTCTGGCCAATATTCAGGGTCCCGTTGTAGCACATATGCTGGGATCAATGTGACTATCCCCTTGGGGATGCTAACACCATTAATTTCAACATTCTGCTTTGAGACTCTTTCTAGTCGTCCCGCAGGGGGAAACAACCTAAGGGTCTCCTGAATAACCATATCAAGATATTCCATCTGCATTAGAATGTCATAAGTAGGACTGGCCTATAAAAAACACAATTTATTAGCAGGAGGTCATCTTATTAGTATGTAGTATTTACCATTTTTTACAAAAGAAAGCAACAGAATGGGAAAGATACACAGAGAGTTAGCAGCAACAAAAAACATTTTTTCCAGGGAACTATATGACATGATCTACTGCAGCATTTCTTTTTAGATCCATTGTTGCTGTGGCGCCACAACCATGCTGTGAAAGAGCATCCTAGAAATTTATTATAGGTTGTACTGCATTCTTTTCCAGCAGGGCAAAGATTTTTGAATCACAAATTACATTATAACTACACAGTATGTCAGTTGACCTTAATTTTTTTTAATTTGCAAGTAACAAGGTGGCTTCAGGATGCAATAATCTACAGTTCTATAGAAAGTTTTAGTTTAAGTTGTTGCACAAAGTGGCTATATATCAACATATATACTAAGGGGCACATTTACTAACCCACGAATCCGAAAAATTCCGATTGGAAAACGAACATTTTGCGACTTTTTCGTATTTTTGCGTTTTTTTTCGGCGCCTTTACGACTTTTCGGAAATTGTCGCAACTTTTTCGCGCAACTTTCGGAATGGCTACGAAAAAGTTGCAACAATTTTCTGAAAAATCGCAAAATACCGATCGGCCCGTTCGTGGGTTAGTAAATGTGCCCCTAAGTGTGGTCCAAGACCACACACACCATCGAAAATCATCAGTCTAAAAGCAGCAGGCACAGAAAATATTTTAACAGGTCTAAAAAGTGATACACTTGGAATCCAAGGAACATGTGCAAATGTAATCAATAGAAGGTAGAACACGTTTTCATATATATATATATATATATATATATATATATATATATATATATAAAGAAACAGAGAGCCACACACACAGGGACTTTGCAAAAAATAAAGTATTTAAGATTCAACGTTTCGAGCACTAACAGTGCTCTTCCTCAGGGACAAACCTGGGGAAGAGCACCGTTAGTGCTCGAAACATCAGATCTTTTTCATTAAATACTTTTGCAAAGTCCCTGTGTGTGCGGCTTTCTGTTTCTTTATTATTACCATTTTTGCCAGCACCCAGGGCTTTTGATTTTCTATAGGGTGTGCTCCGTTTGTTCTTGTTTTTATATATATATATATATATATATATATATATTATAGTTGTTGCATTAAGACTTGAATATAGCAGCAATAATGGCTTGCCTTGTCAGGGAGAAATGAATCTATCTCCTCATGCAGTCTCTGCTGGACGTCAGGGTGGGTGGCAAGATTATAAAACAGGTAAGACAGTGCTGTACTTGTGGTTTCATATCCAGCGACTATAAATATAACGGACTGAGCCATTATTTCTGCATCTGTCAGAGCTTAAATAAAAAAATAAAGGAACATATTAATAAAGGTATGCATGAATATGTAGAAAGGAAACCTACTCATTCCCATCCCCCTGGGAACCAGTGTTTCTTTCACAGTCCTTTAGAGTCTACTCCAGTGTTTATTCGAAACACCTTAAATAACTATATTCAGATGACAGTGGTTCCATAGGCTATTGTTGTTATTGTAGATCAGCAAAATCAAACTTCCATAGGGGATTTGGGGGTTATCTTGCAAACTGTAGGTCTGGGGAAAGCCAATAGTATTGAGCTAAACATTTAACATTTGGGAAGAACACCCAGAATAATATGGTATGCCTCAGAAAATAATTGCATAATGTTCAACATAGGAATGAACAGCCAGGTAAATAGATGAACTTTGTATATTAATAAACGTAGACTATTTACTCCCCTCTATGAGTGTGTTCTAAAACAATAGAGCAATGACTCTTAATTAGAGGAGTAGATAGAATTGTTTGACCCAGGACAGCAATCCACTCCTTCTAGATTCTGCATGGATCAGTGTGTTGGTCTGGCTGTGTCGGGTCTGTCTCAATTATTTCATGCCCCATATGGGTGTACTTGAACAATGGGGCAGTGGCTCTTTGTAGGGAGGTAGGGAGGTGCTGATTGGTAAAAAGGGAACGCCGATCTATGGAGCCTAATGAAGAAATCCTGTTAGCTGGTAAAAGAAGGTTCAATTCCACAAGTCATTGTTACTGTGCATCTATAAGGTGTAGTTCTTAAGTGGATCTATACATGGTGTAGATGGAATATGCAGGATTGTCATTATAACTGTTTATCTGGGTGAATCTTACGGTGTTGAGCTGTATATTGGGCCAAGTGGAAAGTCCTCTGGGGAGGTTTAAGCGGGGTCAACCTGTGTAGAAGTGTTGTGGAAAGGTCACCTCTTGACCGACTGAGGAAGGGGGTGCCATGTATAGATCCACAGAGTTAAGGTGGCCACACACGTGGCGATTTGCGACCGATGGTCGCACGAAAGATCGTCAAATCCGCCACTAACCTTCAGGGCTGAAACAGCAGATAAGGAGGTAGAAACAATAGGATTTCTACCTCCTTCTGCCGATTCAGCCCTGAAGGCAGATTTTGATCAGACGCCTTCTATGGCGCCCAATCAAAATCTTTTAACCTGGCCGATCGGCGAGTCGACCGATATGAGCAGGATTGTAGAAATGGAAGTTCCAAGTGGTGTGTGGCAATCAGGAAGGAAGGGCCCCCTTTGTCGGGCATTGTCTGTGGGTGAGGGGCCAGTCAGTGAGCGTACAGATATTTATGCATGCAAGGGATCAGACAGCCATTGCTAGGCCATACCCATATTGAATCTGAGCCTTTTAGATAGGTGTGGTAGAAATCACTTGTATGGTCTAGAACAGATGCATGCCTTTGGAGACAAAGGTTTAACAACACCTGTAACAGTGTTCTTACAGGAAAAATTAGTCTCTGAATTTAAAGTTGCATTTTAATTGCCCAGGACTTGGTATGGGGAGCCTTTAGGGGTCTCCATAGGTGTGCGTGACACCACACTGCCGGCTGGAGGGTTAGGCCTTGTGTGCTATGGAAAATTATTCGTCTGATTCTCTCGTGGCATAGTTCTTACCATTATTGCAGGTGAAGGGGAGAAGGGGAAATCCCATTTATAAGGATATTCTGCTCTTGCTGATGACCTTGCGTAAAAGGTGCCATTGGGTAATTAGGTTGTCTTCTTTTTAGGTGTCTGACCTCTCTGGCTTTAGAAAAGATTTGCTATTTGGTAGTGAATTTGTTAACACACCATAAGATGTTCTTCGGTTTGTCCGACCTCCTTCCAGCAACTCTATGGAACCAGTCAACTTGGAATTCCTGGTCTTTGTTGCGGCACAGAAGTGTGATGAAAAGTTTGATGAACATCCTTCAGGAGCCCTTCCCCCATATGCGGATGTTGTGCCACCTACTTCTATTCTCTGCATCCTCCAGGCCTCTCTGTTGGGGTGGGTTAAGTTGGTTTAAAAAATCTGCTTGGCCTGTCTCAATAGTGTGTAGATTCGCTAAGATTGCAGAGTGCTCCATCTTTATAATATGTTTTATTGCTTTGTGAGTCTGTGAGTAGCTGGGTAATATTACCATAGTGGTATCCTGCAGTTGGGTACCTGCGTGTTTTTTAGAAGAACTGTGCAATTTCTTTTGGCTTTTTAGATGATTAAGCTCTCTGGTGGAGAGTAGTATTAGACATCTGCCCATGATTGTGGTAAAATCAAGCCATTAAGTAGGGTTGCTGGGTATCATGAAAATGACCTAACAGACGTATACCCAAACACTGAAGAGAAACCATGTGGCATTCTAGCACTTTATTTTTGTAAAGCCAAATAACATCACCTCACACCGACAAATTCTTCTAAAGAAGTAAAATAACAAAAAAGCAGTTCCAAAGTCCCACAGAAGTATATCTACAGTCTGAAGAAAATGACGACCGAAGAGTAATTGAAGCAGTTGATCCAAAGTACAAGAGACCGTTCCTCTCTCTCTAAAGACTTAGCCCCCAAGCTCTCTTTGAGGCACTTTTTATGCCCCTGTTGGCCCAGCCTCCCAGCATGTCCCTATTGTTATCATGGAAGCATGCACAGAATTGCTGGAGCCACTGATATCAATACTTATCTGATTCCTATTGTCACACCTTAGAGAAGTCCTTAATCCTTTCAACTCAGGTTTTTAGAAAGAAATCAGATCATTAGTAGTTTTCCCATAACCATCACACTGGGGCCTGGTGCAGAGAGCCACACACTGACATGTCCGATCAGCCAGCTATCGAGCCAGGCCCTGTCCTGTTGTGATTTTTCCAACAGGAACTGATAGTAAATTATTCAATTTGAATAAATGTAAATACACCCATAAGCACTTACAGTAATGCTGCACTGAGTCCTCTATCAAAAGAAACACAGGATTTATGGCCTCCTTTTTTTGTAAACATGATGTTCCAGTGTCTAACTTCCTCTCTCAGAAACATTCTTAATTCCCGTGGCCAGAGTCTGCACAGTTCTCTCCTCTCTTCCCTCTCCTGCTCCCCCTCCCACGAGAATGCTAAGAACTCCCTCCCCCCCCTTAGGAATGTGTGATCTCAGCTATATTGGCTAGACTGCAGGCAAGAAGCGTCTTAAAATCGCAGCTGCTATCTTAAGAAAACGGAGAAATCTTCTAAAGCTGTTTAGCTCTGTATGTTAATGGTTTCTGCAGAATAAATTTTTTGTTCTAGGTGGCATTAATGTGGCAAATCTATTGGCCATAAAATGCCAAAATGACTTTCCTTCTCCTTTAAAAGCAAAACATATTTCTATTTTAAAGGCTCACATTTACTTGTGTTAGCTCTTCTTAATGGCCACAGCTGCCAGTAAACAATCCTCAATGTTTGAAGCACACACTCTATATAGCGATTGTCCTAGTATTTAGTCAAGGTACCTACCCTGTTTCCCCGAAAATAGGACATCCTCCGAAAGTAAGGCACCCCCCCGATTTTTCACCCCCCTCGGAAAATAAGGCACCCCCCGAAAATAAGACACCCACCTATACAATGGAATAAATGTGTACTGTATTCTTCCTCATGGAAAAATAAGACATCCCCTGAAAATAAGACCTAGTGCATATTTTGGAGCTTAAAAAAATATAAGACAGTGTCTTATTTTCGGGGAAACACGATATTACCTCATAAAAAGGATATTAATATATAAAATGCTTATCATATAGGTCACCCTATATAGGTTACCCCAGATCTCACTCTAAGGGGCTGATTTACTAACCCACGAATCCGACCCGAATTGGAAAAGTTCCGACTTGAAAACGAACATTTTGCGACTTTTTCGTATGTTTTGCGATTTTTTCGGATTCTTTACGAATTTTTCGTTACCAATACGATTTTTGTGTAAAAACGCGAGTTTTTCGTATCCATTACGAAAGTTGCGTAAAAAGTTGCGCATTTTTCGTAGCGTTAAAACTTACGCGAAAAGTTGCGCAACTTTTCGCGTAAGTTTTAACGCTACGAAAAATGCGCAACTTTTTACGCAACTTTCGTAATGGATAGGAAAACTCGCGTTTTTACGCAAAAATCGTATTGGTAACGAAAAATTCGTAAAGAATCCGAAAAAATCGCAAAACATACGAAAAAATCGCAAAATACCGATCATTACGAAAAAAACGCAATCGGACTCCATTCGACCCGTTCGTGGGTAAGTAAATCAGCCCCTTAGTGAGTTTCAGACCAGGAGACCAGTGCCACACATTAGGTGACACTAGTTTAATAGTTGTCAAGTTGTACAATCCTATGTGCAACAGCCTCAAAACAAAAGTTAAAGCCTTTCTTAAAGATAAAATGGTATTCATTCATTAATACCTTTATGCTTATTGCTTAAATCATTTCCTCCTGTTGTCCTAGAATCCATCATAAGTTGAAGTAAATCCACACGTCCCTGTTGGCAAACAAATGAACAATAGCATAATGCAGCTTCCAGGTCCTGACTGGTATTTAAAATAGACCCTTGAATTACAAGTACACAGGTCAACAAACTTTTTCGAAGACCTCCGGCATTAATATTACGTTTTATGTTGGTATGTTAGAATATGAAATTTGCTAAGTTTAGAAAAGCATTGTAGTTGGGTAGTTTGGAGAAAAATGACATATCAAACCATTTTCTGTTTGTTAAAAAGTGTACCTTCCAAAAAAATATGTTTTTTTTGGTGCTTTGAAAATCTGGTATTGTATAACTAAGAGTTTTTAACTATAGATATTTGGTACTGGTGTGTTCAGGAGTCATGGGGCCTTCCATATTAGTTGTATTTTCCTTATAAATTGAAATATAATATGTTTTTAATATATGTTATTATGAATAATAATTTTTTTTTTAGTATTTAAAGCCATAAAAATCTAATGTTATCCTGCACAAAACCTATAGATTGTGTTCTTAAAAAAACTTAAAGAACCCCCTAGGAAATGCCCCTAAAGAGAGAGGGCACAATTTCACTGGCATTTAAAGGGGTAAAAGATAAATACATGTAAATATATAGACAGATATAGAGACTGATTTTTTGGAAACATATTAAGTATGGTTTCAGTTTGCTCTCACCGAGTGATCTCCTTTTTTTCTCTTCTCCCGAAAGCTTGTGACAGCATTCATAAAAAACTCAGTGAAATCTTTTGGAACAAAGTTTAAATTCAGGCCCTCAAGAATGGGCCTAAGGAATGGGAAAATCACTGAAAAGAGAATGAAAAAAAAACACATTTTCACACTTGTTTATGAGAACAGGAACTGAATAAAGAAGGCAATAATATAATTGATTTTTGTATTTATATATTGTTGTGAAGGGCAGTTCACATTTTCAGTTGGTCTTTATATTTAATCTATTCAGCTCCCCTTCTATTTACATTTCAGTGTGTGATTTAAACCACTGCTAGGTTATGGTAAACTGGACCCTAGCAACGAGATTGCTACTGACATTTAAAACTGGAGACTGCTAAACAAAAAAAAAAATAAACAATTCAAAAACACACACAAAATAAAAATGAAGACCAACTGCAGTTAAAAAAAAATCAATATCTACAACATACAGATATAAGACTTATTATACAGAATGCTCAGGCCTGGGTTTTTCCAGATAAGGGAGCTTTTTGTAATTTGGATCTCTATACTTTAAGACTATTAAAAAATCATGTAAATATTACATAAACCCAATAGGATTGTTTTGCCTCCAATGAGGGTCAATTATACCTTAGTTGGGATCAAGTACAGGTACTGTTTTCTATTACAGAGAAAAAGGATATCAATGTTAAAAATGTTTTAATCAAAATGGAGCCTATGGGAGATGGCCTTCCCATAATTCAGAGCTGGAGTCAGAGGCTGGCAGCTTTAATAACATTTAACAAATGGATATTGGCAAAAAGCTAGGAGCTGAATAAATGTAAATTATTAGTCGAAAGTAACAGGACTTGATAGAAGTGGTTTTAGTTCAGCTAAGTGTTAAGAAAATTCCCTTAATGTATAAGTAAGCCTTTTATTTTAAAATCCCCTTAAAAGACTCTAAACAGCCGTCAGCCAAATCTTTTCTACCTCTTTCTACATCACAAACAGCTCAATTGCGGCTATTTCAGCTACTTCCTAGTCTAGTATGAAGCTCTGCCTTCTTTTTTATCGAGCTCTCCTACTCTCTTTGACTGTGAAGATGGTCAAAGAGGTGTCTACTTGAGCTGCTTGTGTTTTAGAAAGACATGAGATTGAATGCAGGGGAAAAGGTATGTTATTCTGGGCACTATCTAGAGTAATTTCAGAGATATAAATAAGATTTACATATTCTTTAAATCTTATGCCTGTGGAAATTATGAGCTTTTTTAAGCGTGTATATTTTACAGGCATATTTCTAAATTACCCATGAATTATTCTACTTTCTTACAAATATTTGCACCAATTAATGTTTCCCACAAACCATCACAACATTATATCAATCCAAGCTTCATCATGCACAGTGCCTAACATAAAAACGCCATGTGAAATAACGACAACTGTTTGCGGTAATGTATAATTTAGCAGTGCGTGTTGACAATGCTTCGCACAATAATACACCTACAATGTATACAGGGACCTGAACAAAAAGTATTAATTAGTGGCATTGCAGGGATGCCATAATAACTTAGTATAATGATGCGAAATAAAGGTTTGCATAAATTCTGCAACCATCTTAAAATACACTATATTTATACTCCACATGTGCCAGCAATCCAGGCATATTCCTTTGTCTTAACAGATTTTTATTTGTGGCATTTAAGCTTCTATGTGTGAATTCTGCAATATTTGTCTGATGTCTGATGTAAAGCATAGGGCAGGCAGAGTATGTGTAGTGCGATGAAAAAATTTTTTCTCTTGCGATATGTAACTATAATCTAGACTTAATTTCACAGAGAGAGTGGATGGCAGAGGGAAATATTGCCCTAAATTGGCTCCCTATGCTGAAGGTCCAAGGCTTGAGCACCTGGACCCACTATATCAATGGGTAAGCTTTTAATACAAGTCTACACATAACTGTTTCCTTTGAAATTTATAATCTAGGCTTTCAGATGTGTAGGCCCACACAGAAATGCTAATATTTCCAATTTATTTTTAACACAGTAGCCTGCAGGCTTTGATTTCTAAAACAATAGACAGCAAACACTATGGCCAGTTATTTAGTTACAGTAAACACTAAATAATAGGCCACGGGCTAAGCGTTGGTTCACTACCAATAATACACCACAGACACTGTACCACCAAAAACCTGTTTTAATCTTACTCCCACTATCTAAGTGGGTGAATTTACTCTAGATTATTATACAGGAATATAGGAGGGATAATCAGTTTGTTCTCATCAGTCCCCCTGTTACAGATGGAGTTAGCATGCTTAGGTTGTGATGTTTGATTTGTTCAGAGTACCCAAGAAATGAGCTTGCACAGGACTGTTCAGGAGGATATCATTGTAGGAAAGTGCCTAAACACATAATCTCCTATTGAAGTTGGCTATTTTGACCAAAGGCCCAAGGGATCCAAACTTCAGCTCTTCAGGGAACCTTCACCACCTAAACAATGCTAAGTATTAAGTGTTGACTGTTTTAATCACCTTAGTGTTGTAGCATTGTGTGTATTATCTAGGATTGTTTGTCTGTAGCCATTTTATTTAGTAAAATAGCATGTGCGTTGTTTCGTTTCTTGAAATATTACTGCAATGTGCCATAACAGTAATACAGTATGGCACACACAGGCAGCATAGGGCAGACAAAGTATAGCACACACAGGCAACATAAGGCAAGCAGAGTATGGCACACAGGCTGGGTAGGGCAGGCAGAGTATGGCACACACAGGCAGCATAGGGCAGGCAGAGTATGGCACATACAGGCACCATAGGGCAGGTCAATTAGAATAGGGAATGAGACAGGGAAACCTATAATGACTACGCAAGTAACTTATCATGATGGCTCCTAGATGAACAGTTTGAACTGCAGTACATATAGTGACACAATGCTGGTGCTGCTCCTACAGTCTATCTAAGATATAATCAGTTGAATAAGGTGGGCGCTTACAGTAAGAATCTGAGTTATGAACTATGCAGGGTGTGAACAATGTAGAATAATTCCTACCAAATGTTTTCAAGAACGCTAAGAAAGCCCAGTTGCTTAAATCTAATAGATACTGTATTTCAAGACCTGGATAAATGAAAATCTTCATAGACATAATGCAGGGTCTTATAGGTTTGAACAATTCAGGGGCTTACAGACTGAATCTATGGTGTGAACAATGCAGGGGCCAGTTAACTTACTGGTACCATTTAAAACTTACACAAAGGTAAGCAGTCACAGCAGCCAGACAGATAGGGGGCCACACGGGGGGCAGTCCACCAGTTGCACAGCACTGCTGTTAAGTATGCTGGGGAATTGCCTTCCACACAGTTGAAATAAAGAAGACAGTTTTGTCACTACTAGATTATATCCTAGATTGATGAAAACCTTTAAAGACTTTGGAACTGAATACTACAGGTGATAATGGTTGCCTAATACTGAACCAGAGACAGATATAGTTGATGTACGATCAGAGAATGTGCAGGCCATCTGATTACTACTTGGAGACAAGGTAAAGTATGTTGGCTAAACATTGAAAAGACCCACTGGTGAGAATGCTTCCAGAAAAGCAACCGTTATATATATATATATATATATATATGTAACATAATATCTGGAAATTGTAATTTAAAATCAAATTACCCACTAAGATGAGTAATGGGCTCAGCAAGCCAGTTTTCAGCAGCTTCTTCATATGAATAACAAAAGGATCTGAAGGTTTGTTAAGAGAGTCAATATTCACACTGAATGAAGTGCTAGTGATAACATCCATGCTGTATGCTCCAATCACACTAGAAAGTCAAAAGAAATTATAATGTAAGTTCCAGCTGCAGGTACTTATGATGTTGCACTGCATTTAAATTGCCCACCTCAAGCATGCCAGGGAGTGACATTGCCATCTCATAAATTCTGCCAAGGTAATAATGGAATGGAAAATTTAACATCTTGTTTGATGAGTATAACGTTGTCCTCAGTAAGTAAAATATTTGAAAATATCAGAATTCATTATGCACAAGGAATTAGTATTATTCCTTAAAGTATTGCCATGAAATATCCTTGGATTACCACAGACTGCTTACCAGTAGTTTAAAATCAGATCTAGGGCTTTTTGTGTATTGTTCCAGAGGGGCAGCAATCCATGCTTATCCATGGACATTTTGATTGGCCCACTGTTTTAAGTTTCTGCTATTATGCTTATTCTGTTGTCATCACAGGCTAAGTTTATACCTGAGGTATAGGCATTTTAATGAAAAATAAAAATAAAATTCATTTTTTTAGCTGGATTAAATTGATTAGCACCAGGGGAAATAGCTGTCTGTTTGTCATTTACACTCCAGTTTTGTTAGATACTTAAACTCATTTTACATATAGAATACAAGCTTGATGAATGATGGAAGGTTATTAAACATGACTCACTCCTTTGTTGCACATGGCTCATCTTTCTCCACATAACCCTGGATGTTTTTCACAAGGATATCGGAGTAATCTTTCATTATCTGGAACATCTAAAACATTGGGTTCATTGAGAGATAAATTATTGTCATTTAATAAATATATTATCACTAGAATGCTGATCTAGTACCATATAGCCACCAACTAAATAAATATGCTGCATAGGAGAAAACTTAAAAGAAAAGTCAGATTTTTTTCTAATATCAAGGGTCTGACTTAACAATGTTTAAATTCCAATTTTTACTGCAATTAAAAAAAAAAATTCCAAATGTGAAGCTTTAATTTGAAATCATGAGTATTAGTACAAAAAATTTTGAATTCCAGCTAAAATTCAAATTTAAATGTTGATCAGGCCAGTAAAATCTAGTCTAACCCTTTAGGCTGTATTTTTGTATCTTTGATAAATAATCAAAAGGTAATTCTGATGCAAGGATCAGAGATTTTAGCACAGCCTGCATGGCAGAATTTTTAAAGTCTATACAGACTGCGGCCCACTGCTCAAAGATATTGTGTCACACTATGACCAACATTAATTATACTCTGTGGCCTGCTGACCCTTACAAAGGGGCAATATAGCCCCTAAGTTCATTTAATTGGTTTGGCCTAAAATACTATTTTCTCACTGTTTTAATAATGAAAAATCTTTGGTCTATGGTTGTGAGGTGTCCTGGTGCAAAACAGCAAAATTGCCCTGTCTAAAATTAGCTCTCTTAATGCAGCAATTAGTTTTCTGGATTCAAATGCTTTCCTGATGTTGACATGCCATACTGCTCTTGGTTAATACCAAGACTTGGAGGTGGCATTTGTTTTTGAGCCTCTTTTGAATCTGCTCCATTGCGAGCCTAAGTGACTCTCACAGATCATCAGGACACTGAGACTCTTTAAAATAGTAAGTTAAATAGGAGACAGTAAACTACAAAAGAATTAAAAGAACCATTATGTAGAATACAAGTAAATGTATTGTTTACCTCTTTTAGTTTTCCACTGGTGAATGTAGGTGAAAGCACATTGCGAATCCTTTTCCACTGCTCATCCTCTGCAATAGTGATGGCAGACTCAAATGGGCCATTCAAGCCAAAATTCTGCAAAAGATGTTCTACATTTTAATAATTGACCTGGATCATCCACATACTTCATGGACAAAGGGTAAAAAAGACAAATTGCAACTGTAAACTGTATCTTATAAAGCAGTTTATCCTGCAATCACTCATTTTTTGAACATCAAAAAGCCCTGAAAATGATGACAAGTGAGGGGTCATTTTCAAAGGCCATGAGTGCAAGTGCTACAGCACTAAGCTCAAAGCATTGCACCAGGGTCTAGTTACGCACTAACAGGAGCAGAGTGCAACACAAGTGGTGCAAGGCAGCCCTCTCCTAACTACCTGCTGTAGGGGAAGTGTAAGTACAGGGTTTCTCTGCAGCCTGGCACTAACTAACTTTTACATGTGAATAAAATGCAAGTTAGGGGTTAGGAAAGGGGGTGCCTTCAGGCCCTAACTTGGATTTAAAATAGACCCTGGTATTTTAGGTACACGGATGCCCAAAATGCACAGATTGCCAGTCCACACCTGGATGCCTCCATACTGCATAGTTTGCAAAATATGGCAGCATGCATATGTTTTTGCACTTTGCACTGATGTCCTGCCATCAGTAAATGACCTCTAAGGAGTCATGACTCTCAGGGTTCCTGCAGTATGTAAAATATTTAATAAGGCAAAATACACAAGCTTTAATTTATATAAGAATAGGAGGTATTATATCTAGGTAAGTGTTAACACAATAGGGGGGGGTAGCGACTCAGGTGCCAAACAAGAAGAACAATGTAATAACGCATAATGAAATTCATAATTACTTGCTATAACTGTGTATGTGACACACTGAGGCTCATTTGCACCAATGCAGTTACAAACAGAAACACGTTTTTTTTGTTTAAACCCAATTTATCCTCTAAGTAGGAATCCAGATGTACATTTTGCATTATAGTTTAATTAATCTACATACACCTGTGTTTTCTGTTTTCCTACACATCTTGAAAATGTATTTAGAAATACACCAGAGCATTATATTCATAGGCATCTTACCCGTCTGTTAGTGAAATTTGTGTAACACTCCTTCACAAGAATAGTTTTAATTATAGCAGGGTCCATAATTGCAAGCACGGGTTGTCTCCCATCATACGTTCTGCAAATAAACAAAGTCCAAAAATGGAAATTAGAAATTGCAGCATTTGAAGCAGATTTACATACATAAAAACTCACCCATGTTCTATTCATTCCTATGGGATTTTGAAGCATATTTAGCAATGGGTGAAAGTTAGAACTCACCATTTGATAAATACACTTCTAAAAATCCCATAGAAATTAATAGAACGTGGGTGAGTTTTTATGTATTAAGCTCTTAACTCACATTTCAATATATCTGCCCCAACGTTTTTTGCTGGCACATAGACATGGATTAACTACTAAAGTTGCCTTATTATTTACCTATTGACTAAATTTTAAATATTCTTACATTTCTAGAAACAAGCAAATGCTGCAACCAGTAAGTTTGTGATAAATGTGTGTTTGCTGTGTGTCATCATACATGTTTAGATGCCTTCAAAAATACTATGGTAGGTGCTATATTAAAAGATGGGATTTTCCACTCAAACAAAAAGAACTCATCAAGATTTAGGGGCAGATTTATCAAAATGTGAGTTTGGAGCTTATTACATAAAACTCACCCACATTCTATTTAATCCTATGGGATTTTTAAAAGTGTATTTATCAATGGATGAAACCTAGAACCTAGAACTTTGTGTGATAAATACACATCTAAAAATCTCATAGGAATGAATAGAAAGTGGGTGAGTTTTTATGTATTAAGCTCTAAACTCACTTTTTAATAAATCTGGCCCTTAATGTCCTTTGTATTTGTTGGTAGATAAACATTGTTAAATTGCAATAACAAATGTACAACACAAACTTTTGAACTGACAGTAAACTGATTCACCACTACATTCCAATACAACACCAGCCTTCACATTTGATAAGCAATTCATAATCCAGCTGACAGCTAAGCACTACAGTGTGTTCTAATATTTAGTTTACCAGAACAAAAGAAATGATGCACTGGAACCTCGCATAGTCACCTTTGTGACTATATAGTGTACTACATGAAAGGTAAATGGGCTGGGCTGACGTTACTTCAGTAAAGTTTTGTAAAAAAGCAAGGCTATGGATTTGGAATTTTAAACTATGCAAGCCATTAATACCTTTACAGGGACTTAGTTAGGATTATCCTTGATAGAGAGGGGCCTTGGGGTACTTGAGGATAAGAAATAGGAACATTCAATGCCAGTAAGTTGCAGCAAAAGCCAACAAGGTAAAAGCTGCTTAGTTTCTATAACTGGAATTATTAGAACAGTCAAGATTTTGAGTCTTTTGGAAAATGAATGGAATAATGGCATTTTTTTGAGGGGTTTTTGTGTGTGTGCTAGTGCGTAATGATAAAAAAAACATGGTTGTCTATGTATTTGGCTTTAAATTATAATAAAAGCACCAGAAATGCATGAGGCATTTGATGCTGCCTCAAAGGCTTTAATCTACTCTTGGTGCTGCAGATGCTTTATCTGTTATATTTATGATTGCATGGTTGAGAATGCCAGTAAGTCCTGCTGCAGATTGGAGCACACAAGCATCCACTGGTTTCATTTTCTGTGTGTGGTGAGCCGCAATGGTTAAAGGAGAAGGAAAGGCTAAGTCACTTAAAGGGACTTAAATCGCTTACCTTGTACCCCAGGCTCTTGCCCATGCTAGGAGAAAACCGCACCAGCCCGGGGTACCTGCAGTGAGTGCGTCCTTCTTCCGCGTTTCTTCTGCGGCAAATTCCCTGGGCCGGCGCATGCGCATTAGAGTGAAAAGCCGAATTTGTTGTTAAAGTTCGGCTTTTCACTCTAATGCGCAGCACGCCAACGCAGAAGAAGGAAGCGCTCACAGCTACCCCGGGCTGGTGCTGTTCTCTCTTAACAAGGGCACCAGCCCGGGATACAAGGTAAGCGATTTAAGTCACTTGGGGGTGCCTAACATTTTGGCACCCCCAAATGACTTAGGCTTTCCTTCTCCTTTAAAGATGATTTCTTGAAGACAGTATTTGAATATGTCTGGATCATTTTAATGAATATAGAATATTAATAACATTTCTGTACATGTTCTAATTTGGATGCTAAATATTCTTAGCACCTTATGATACTACAGAATGTACACCAGTTAAATATTTTTCAAATCTCTTGCAAATGTGATTGTATTTGGTCACTTGCTCACCCCCACATCTTCCCATATTTCTTGAAGCATTCAGTATCAAACTGTACCATGCCCTGAAAAGACAAGAATAGTCATTTATAAAGCAGGGTAATATTTTTAAAGAATATTACAGGTATGGGATCTATAATCTGGAATGTGTGGGACCAGGGGATAAGGGTTCTTTCTGTAATTTAGATCATCTTAAGCCTAAAAACCATTCAAACATTAAATAAACCCAATAGGGTTGTTTTGCCACCAATATGCATCCATGCAGCTTAGTTACCATCAAGTACAAGCTACTGTTTTATTATTACAGAGAAAAATGAAATTATTTTTTTAAAAAAATCCTTAAAATGGACTCTATGCGAGATGGCCTTCCCATTTTTATAAATTTCAGGTATTTAGATTTTTTTTGAAGTAAAGACTCCAGAAGATTTGACAATTATGGACTTAATGGCCCTAAGGGTACATGGAACAGCAGCTATGTTGGCTTCCATGTTTAGCCAACATACTTTCCCTTGTCCCCAAGTAGTAATCAGCTGGCCTGCACATTCTCTGATCCTACATCAAGTATATATTTGTCTCTGGTTCAGTATTAGGCAACCATGATCACCTGTAGTATTCAGTTACAAAGTCTTTAAAGGTTTTCATCAAGCTAGGTTATAATCTAGTAGTGATAAAACTGGCTTCTTTATTTCAACTGTGTGGAAGGCAATTCCCCCATGTCAAATTTCAAACTGTTATATAAATAAAACTGTTTGCTCTTTTGAAAAATGAATTTCAATGCAGGATTCCACAGGAGCAGCACTATTAACTGATGCAATTTTCACGATCCTATTTAATTGGAATCAAAATTTTATTTACCAAAATGGTAAAAACTCTGGTTTTATAGTTATATGTAAATATAATTGAAATAGAAAGTGGTATCTGTCCACTGCCATTCTCTCCACTGCTTGTTGCTTGGGTGGTTGTGACTACAGCTAGATACAGTGCTGGCAAGGATTGACCCACACTGAACTACTTTATCTATACAGCTTGCATCACTAATGCTACATATAACCTGTCAGCCAATGCTGCTTATAACCGCTCAGCCACTGTAGCACAGTGCCAACACAAAGCTAATGATTCTGTGGCATACAGTGAGATTAAAAGATTTTTCGAAATTATTTCCTTGAAATATTTCACTGTAGTCAAATACAATACATAAGGGTTGATTCACTAACGGTCGATAAGCGTTATCACATGCTTTTTTGTGTTAAAATTGACGCAAAAAGAACTGCGCGATTCGCTAAAGTATTGTCGCATGCTTAAGTCGCATATCGCGTGTGTTAAATAGCGTGCAACCGAATGTGTTAATGTTAACGCATTGCGTTAATTCTCGCGCAGAAATAGCTTTTGGCAACACAATATGGACTTTGCAGTGTGATTTATTCAAGTATGTGTTGGCCCTAGAGTGATGCAGCCTCCAGTTTGCAGAACAGTAGTTTTCCAAAATGTAATGGCGTGTATGGCTAATATGGCGTGCGAAAAACGACAGTTTGTGTGCACTGCGTTAATTAGCGAGCGTTTCGTCAAATACCACACGAAAATAGTCTTCGCGACTTAAATAACGCAAACAGCATTGCGTCTAAATTAACCAAGTATCCTTTTAGTGAATCCTGCGTTAAGACGCGAAAAATAAGACGCGATAAATTTTTAACGCATGCTATAAATAGCACTCGTTTTAACATGCTTTAATGAATCAACCCTATTGTTTAAAAAAAAAAACTGCTTTTTAAGTTGAAGAAAAAACTTGAACCTAGGGTCATGGCACATAGGAACCACCATATGAACCACACCATATGGAAAATAATCATCATTATTTGGGCCAAATGAAATCCAGGAACTTTTAAAAAAACATATTTTAAGAAATAATTATAAATTATACATGCATAGGATACTTTTATTTACTCACTTTTCTAAATTCCAGAAAAGTTCCTATGAAGGGCAATGGAGTAGGTCCAGGAATTCCCATTTTCTTAAAGTATCCATATGGCCAAATGCCATAGCTGTAAAGGAAAAAAATACCATTTACTGGGCGTTTCACAGTCCTTAGGTTGAGTTTTCTAAGGGTGATGGCACTGTTGGCACGCAAGGCACTTTGTCGCCTGTGGGAAATCAGCACACACCACTTTCTTTGTCACCCACAGGGAGTATCTTTCATGAGCCTTAAAGCAAAGTATGCAATGAGCGTTTCATTTGCCTGCAATAGCAGAGATCTAACCACTCTGAAATGCCTTTCCACCGGCAACAATAGGAGTTGCAGGTGGAAAACCTTTCAAATCGCTTTGGATTTCCGAAGTCGCACAAACTTGCCTGCAGCAGGAAACTTTGCATGACTTTGGAATACAGAAGCAATGCACTAGGAGTTGCCTGTGGAAAGGCATTTCAGAGCAGTTAGTCGCTCACAATAGCAGAGATCTATCGTGGGCGACTGAATTTCTCAATGAGTCCTTATCCTAACAGGACACAGGCATCACCATTTTAATTTAATCCAGCCCTTGAACATACTATATGACACGTAATAAGTTGGACAGGATTGGCCTAAATGATCTCTATTCAGTCTATTTACACCTGTTATAACAATGGTTTACTAAGTGAATGTATTCAATTTAACTATGAAGATTTTCATTCATCCAAGTCATGGTTTATCTAGTATAAATGAATCTAAAGAAACTGGACTTGTTAAGTAATCATTGAAGACATTTCACTACTCATTCGAACAGCTTCTTCAGTTCAACTCAGCTCACTGAACTGAAGAAGCTGCTCGGATGAGTAGTGAAATGTCTTCAATGATTACTTAACAAGTTCAGTTGCTTTAGGTTTATTTATAATAGATATTCAATTTAACAACTTGAAACATTCAAAGCAAATGCATTGTGCTTGAATTTAATGCCAATTGGGTTCAGTATTTGCATCTGATTTACTGGGTGCAAGTCTGGTGCACCTATTTATGCAGCCTTTTGTGGAAACCTTAAAGCTACCTCCATGATGGCGATCCATGGTTTCCCATTGTCAACAGACACAGATGCAAGCCATTCGTCGGAAGAGGCAGGATGGAGACATAATAATAATAATAAATAAAAGTTCAATAATAATAATATTAAAGGGGTTAGACAAATTTCTTTAGTAGCTTGTTTTATTATAAACTACATTAATATTTTGCTTATATGTACATGTTAATAACTGGACAAATAATGTGGAGAATTCACTGTCTAAGTCATAATTTAGACTTAGAACTGGTAACTCAACTGCAATATTATACATGTTGACCCTTAAACAGGATAAAACATCACAGTTAGGGGACATACTGTTGTAAATTAGAGAAGAGTCACATGGGGAAGAGAGCCCTCAGGGGCACCCATAACTTCTGTTTGGCCTGCCTGCCCTGAAGGCTATGGTAACTGCCTGAGTGTGCGCACACAGAGTGGAGAGGATCAGAGGTCAGCCTGAAAAATGTGAAAGCAAGCGTTATCCGCTTTTCTCAGCCAGGCAGAAAAGCGCAGGGCTGAAAGCAGTGGAGATCCACTTCCCCTGACCTAGCCCTAAAGAATAGAAAACTATATACGTAAGAAAATATAATTTAATTTAAAATAAAGTGATTGCTTCTTACTAAAAGAATTCATATGACTGATATTTGAGCTCTAGGTAAAGTTTTAAAATCATTTATTTTAATTATGTAAAAAAATTTACATTTATTTGACTACTTAATTCTGTGATCCTGCTGTAAGTTCAGCAAAGGACTCCAGGCATGCATGGCTCCATATATTGGTTTAAATTCTATATTACTGTGTATTGCTTTAGCTACCTATTGGGTTAACACCTGGTCAGTAGAAACAACAATGCATGCCAATGTTATTAACAGGTAAGAACAGGGGCGCTGCCACCATGAGGCAAGTTGAGAGACTTGCCTCAGACGGCAGCGCCCCCATTGTTACCATGGGCGGCAAAAAGCTGCCCCTGGTAACTTTAAGAGCCAAATTTCTGTTTTTTAAAACAGAAATTGCGCTCTCTACACTAGCCATGGGGGGCAGCATAGGAGGAGTGGCCCAGGGGCCAAACACACCCCCGGGTAAGAACATTAACAAATAAGGATGGCAACCCTGGTTGCTCCATGTCTGTCATTCACAGGTGTAAGACTGTGACATCCAGAGATGTTCCATCCTCAGGAAAATCCTCTAACTAAAATGGTACAGCCCTGCAAGATGTCAGCAAAGTGATATATTGGTAAAACTCATACTCATACTCACATCTCATACATGTCATACTCACAGTAATATAAGCACCAACAGAGCAGCCAGGAGAATCCATGTCCCTGTTGATAGGTGAGGAATAAGATTCATGGTGCCAAGAACTCCCAGGCTTCTCACTGAACTTCCCTCTCCCTGCAAGTGATTTTTCCTGTGTCTCTGCTGGGTGAGTCATAGCAGTCACATGATCAGAGGGGTAGGCTGGAGTTCTTTGCGCAACCTTCCTGACATTGCAAGGAGTTGTGTAAGAACTGTTTACACTTCACATATACACAGGCAGAGGCAGGGTGTGACGTCAGTTTTTTTGGAATGTCAGGCAAATTACCTTTGTAACTTTGCTTTTATATATATAGTTTTGGTTTTAGCTCAGCATATACTGCTGTCAGACAATAAAGCTGGCCATACACATTACAATAATGATCTTTCATCCACTCCACTGAATAGTCAGACATGCAGGTAGGAACAATAGAATTCTATTGCTATCTGATGATTCAACATTAACATACAGCTGATGTTTGGGCTCTTCAAAGCCCAATCAAAATTTTTAGACCTACTCGATCAAAAAGACGACAGATATCAACCCACCATACACTCCCCAAATATCATACGAAACCTTGCATCATACAATAATATTAGTGTGTGTATGGACACCTTAAAGGAGAAGGAAAGGCTAATAAAGAGTTAATCTAAAGCTGCAGGCATACCTTCAGTTGTCTCAATAGTGCCCTTTTGTAAGGGTACTCACCCACGAGGAGCTGTTTCGCGTGGCTGCATGCGTGCGCATCCTGCTCGACGCGGGACGTTGCACACGCACGATCTGATGTGCGTGCACTTGGACGAACGCGCGCAACATCCCGCGACGAGCAGGTACACAAAACAGGTCCTCGCGGGTGAATACTCTTACACCTTAAGTCTCCCCATATTTCTCCCATTCAGATGATCAGAAGCCAAACAGGAAGAAAAAACGCTGAGCTGTGTAAAGAAAGTTCCCATAATGCCTCCTGCCTCCATAATGCTCCTGCACAGACACCCAGACCAAGTGTACATGCTCAGTTAGTTTGTTTCAGGTCTCACTGCCGACACAGACTTATAGGCTATGAGAGAAGGGACAGGTGAGAGGGGCAGTTGCAGGGCAGTTAAAATAGCTTTTGTACCTGGGGCTTTTTAAGACCATGTTACACTTACCCATAACTCAGGAGCACTAGTGAGCTAGTGATAATTAGCCCCAGCTAATTATCCTACACCTGTAATTAGTTCCTTTTTCTAAAGGCTATATGGCAGCTAGAAGCAATATTAGGCTACAATTTGTACACTAAATACAGGAAAAAATTGGCAGCACTCAGTCTAACCCACACTGTAGTGCTGACCAGCTGATCTTGTAGGTTGAGCCTTATAGGTGATGGCGCATGAGGTATTTTGTAACCCCCAGGAATCCACACTTCCTGCAGGTGACAAAGCATTTAAAAATACCAAAATTAAAGAATTGCAGTGAGTAAAACATTAGAATTGCACAATCCTACAAAAATGAAGGAGAAGGCTTACTCATGCAAAAATGCAAGAATGCAATTTTCACAACTGAACATTTCTTATTTTTCTACCCATAAACAATGCCTTACATGTCTATGGTAAGATATTTTCAGGGTCTTTGTTACCCGTGTGCCAAATCACTTGGCATTACCACCTTTTTAATAGAAAAGGAACATTATTTACAGAATCACAGGAATCATGGTTTTTTTAGTTGTACTTTGTCCTCATTTATTATGTGCACACATGCAATACACCCACTCAGTACATGCTGCATGTATTTACTGTCGGAAGGTAAATGGTTACCGTTTAGACTAAAATACATTATTGTCTTTATGTAGCTTGGATTTTATGGTAGATAGGTAAATAACCTGTGAACCAGTTAGATCATACTTTAGTCACATGAACAATTTGTAATTCAAAGCAAATTTTTCAATATACATTAAAAATTTTCAGTGGGACAATTATAAGTAAATGTAGCTCCAATTGAAATCATTGTTTATTCCTTTCTTTTCTCTGATTCCTATAACAATTTGACAGGAGTCAGAGCCAACAGTGGCAAAAATAAAAATAGATAGAGTTGAAAAACTCGATCCGGGGGGGTAGTCCCCCTATAGTTACCAAAGCCACTCCTCATGACTTAATACTAACTAATAGCCGTAATATTGATTTTAAATTGGAATTTTGGCTCTTCTAGTGCAGAGAGCTCTAGTGCACTCTCTGCACTAGCAATGTAGCCCCCTCGCCGCCTCTGATGCAATAAACCTAAGTGCGGAGGGGCGAAGGGGTGGCAGCCCCTGGACGAAACACCCCTCGTTAGGATGTACCAGCTTTGAACACTGTTCAAGTATAATTTTGTCCAATTCCTTCAGGCAGATTCACTCCAGGCTGTTCATGTCAGTCAAGTGACATTTTTGCACCTCGATTTTCAAATGGAGCCACATATGTTCAGTTGGATTGAGATCAGGGTTTGGCTGGGCCTTTTTGTTCATGTGGCACTACACTTTAGGTTTGTGTTAGAATCACTGCCCTACTGACAGATCAACTTTTACCCAAGCTCAATTTCTTTATCATGCTGAAACAGGTTCCATTGTAAAATATCCCACAATAGTTTGCACTATTTATTCTTCCTTGTTTTTGTTACAACATGCCATATGATAGCACACAAGTTATTCATTTCAGCCATAATTCATGTGACCCAGCTTTTTGCCACATAGATTATTTTTACTACTTTAAGCCTGGAACCGGATGTTAGCCTTATCTTACATTACACATACATTACCTCTTTGAATATGCTCTTTTCATAGCTACAGTTGCTAGCTCATCTTTCCTCTAGCCAAAGTCCAGATTGGCTTGATAATTCAGCAATGCTTAGCAATGTATTGTACAAACACATTTCATTTACTTTTATAGCTTTTCATGCCCAGAAGTCTTTTTTCTTCTAAACTATTACTGTCTTGCAGAGTCTTTTTCTAAATGTAGTAAACAGGCCCATGGTTTGTACGAATGATTCCCTGGTGTCCTGGATTCCCTGTTAACAAGTACTTTTTGAGCACCCAAACATACTGCACGCCATGCCTAGTTTCCCATTCTGCAATAACAGTTTGACTGGGTGAAACAGTTCTCTGCTGCAAATTTTCCTGAAATATTACATTTCTTATTGTACCTGAGATATAGTGATTTGTCCAAATAATTTGTTTTTGCTGCAGTCGTAAAAAAATAGCTTGACTATCATAAAATGATTTGAGTATTTCTAGTGCCAAGGCACTAAAATTAGTTTGGGATTTGCCCGAATCCCAGCAAGATTAATTTCAGCCAAATCCTTTGTATTCATTAAAAATGTAATTTTAGTTCTAATACCCATATGTATGTCCCTACAAATACATTTTTAATGTCCAATAAAAAGTGAAATGTCTTCAGCCTAGGCCCTAGGCATTATTGTTTTTGCCTAAATAAAAGGATACTCTGATCTGGTGATTGCTTTTTTGCCATGTTATATTGGCTAATACATAAATACTTACTGTGACACAAACATTTTTTTAAGTCAACAGCCATCTATAAATCTAGGGGCACATTTACTAAAATTTATTTTTTCTGGTCTGGAAAGTCATATAATCTTGATGTGGTATAAATTCAAATTAAAATCAATCATTGCTGTACTTATAAAATGTCACAATAATGCTTCAAATGTTCAAAAATCCAGAATTTTTCGAGTTGAAGGCATTGTTAAAACTCTAAAAATTTGAGTTTAAATGGACATTCATTTCCATGAATCCTCTTTATTTTTTCCAAACAGGAATTGCTCCAGCAGCCATTTGAGAAGCATTGGCACTCTTGGAAAAAAAATAATGTGTTTAAGTTTCTCTTTAAAGTAGGTGAAACTGAAAACAAAGAGGGGATTAAGTTTCCATTAAACTGGGTGAAACTAAAAACATTGAGGGGATTAAGTTCCCCTTGAACTGGGTGAAACTGAAAATGATGAGGGGATTAATTTGTCCTTGAATGACAGGTTGTCATTGACTATTCTATTTGTTTTAGTGACCTGGATCGGCAGCTGAAATCTGCCCGTTTGACCACCTTAAGTCTTTGGCCTGTCAACATCCTTTCTATAATTGTGTGCAAAGGTACCATAAGATATGAAATATATTGTTGCCAGTTCATAACCAGAGACAAAATCTTTTATTCCCCTATGTTTTCCAACCATATAGAATTCCTGCATGATTCACTTCTACTTGCATATAATCACACAGTAATACTGAAAGGAAATATAAAGTCACGTCTGAGAGTGGCTTTCAAAGACATTACATCAGCTTCTGAGGATGAGGTGTTTTGCTATTACTCTTTCTTATTTTGCAATCTTGCAGTAGCACATGATTTCTTTCTCATGAGGAATTATCTCCAGTTAAATAATGACTTGATAGATATTTTTGCTTAAAGCTTCTATTGCTTGATTTTTTTAAGTTAAAATTAGCAAAATTACATTAACATTTTTAATTATTGTCTTGTTTGTTAGCATGACACTAGTGTCAAGCTATTTTTTTATATAAAAAGGGTATCAAAAGAGTCAATCTCAGTTTGTGCCATGTTTCACTTGTTTAAACATAACTATTGAGGCTTTTGAAAACCTTTTGTCAAGCTGGCCATACACAGCGTTATATGGCCTGCTGAGTTGATTAGTCATAATCAAGTTGGCATCTTATTGGCCCAAGCATGGAGCTAAAACAACTCTGGTTCGAGACCATAAATTTATAAAATAGCTTGAATATCTTATCAGGTTGTGAGATACAGAGGAAAGGTTCTTGCTAGGGCCTGTATCTTTCTACTTTCTAAGCTATGAAGCTTCTTGTGAAAGGGTCTGTATCTTCCTACCACCTTATTTACCACTGGTGTGGACAACTATGTATAGTCACACACACTCGCATCCCGGCTCTAAGCACCATTGCATGCCTGTGTCCCAACATGATTGGCATAAATCTCATTATGAGCATTTTTTGAACAAAACAGTTTTGTTTCCCCAAAGTCAGAGTATGGGCCCTATTAGCCTGCATCTGTCGTGGTGGAAATGTTTACATTTATAAGCATTCTTTAATTCCTATTATTTCTGCTTGGGTGCTATTCTCACACGTACCACTAAGTGGCACATAGATGCATTTTTTTAGCAATACTAGCAGCTTCTAAATTGCTTTTGACTTGTAGGATGCTGAAATCTACTCCAGCCTTCAGCCTGGACATGGTGGTCATTCCATGTTTGTGTCAAACCTGTGTAGGGAACCCAAGATTTGGGCCCTTTAGACTAGGTTCCCCTTTTAGACAAGCAAACCAGTGGGTGGCCTTGTGGGATATGGACACCTAAGGGTGGTCCTAACTGTGTGTGTACTATAACATAGTAACATAGTAACATAGTAAGTTGGGTTGAAAAAAGACATACGTCCATCAAGTTCAACCATAATGCCTATACCTAACCTGCCTAACTACAAGTTGATCCAGAGGAAGGCAAAAAACCCCATCTGAAACCTCTCTAATTTGCCTCAGAGGGGAAAAAATTCCTTCCTGACTCCAAGATGGCAATCGGACCAGTCCCCGGATATTATATAATTATTCTTTCCAGGTTAAAAGAGAGTTTTCCCTGTATCTCAGCAATGACCACTAGGTGGTGGTGTTCTGTAATATAAAAGGGGATGACTCACTAACCATGAGGTCTTTCTTACAGGATAGTTAGATAAATCAGATATTTTATAGTCACTCTAGGAGTGAAAGGATAGATATTGTATTTAGTTGGGCAGTCTAAAGCCCCTCCGAGGAGATCAGAGAGGTTATTACCTTGTGGCATTACTGGCCACAGTTCAGGTACTTTCAGTGGATAGTTCAGCTCACAGCATATTCCCATAGAGGGGAGATTATCTGAAGAAAGAGAATCTCCTGGTTTGGATTAAGGGGAGAGATACCTGAATCTGCATATCAAATTACTGAATACTGTTTGGAATAAATAAAGAAGCTCATTTGGTTAAGCAGCAACCTCCAGTCTCCTGGTCAGTTCCTCTCCAGGCGGATCCACAACAACCTGGTAAGCACTTACCCAAGGGGCAGCAGGGTCCAGTTGCGGCCTACACAATCCATCACCACTCAAATAGCACACACAGCTCAAAGACACTTATAGCCAACACTCAAGGGTGTGCTACACCTGTAACAGACTTGGACAAACGAATTCCACACTATTGCCATTATTGAAACTGTCTGCACAGTTGTCATCTGTGACAGACATCATATTCTGTTCTGCAGACCAATAAGTTCTAAAGGTAGAGTGACAGCAGTACTCCCCTCATGAGGATTACTGTTTCTTAAATGGTTAAGCCAAGTATTTTTGATAGCTGCAATGAGTGAATCGACACACACAGTCTGCTTTGCTTTGGAACTGTTTGGGAGCCTCCACGCTTTTATGCAATGACGGGCCTTTTGCAAGAAGTACACCCACATTGTAAACTACCTGAACTGGTGCAGAACTGTTTATATTTGAATAAATCTATTTAGTATAAATCCTCATGTGGTAAATAATATTATACATAAAAGTTCTCTAGTAAACTGTTATAAAAAGAACTATACTTTTCCATCTTTCAACATAATTACCATAGAAACAATTTGCATTCTGAGAGTGTTCTGTTTGCTTTGAGCTCTAAGAAACTTACTAGAATATTTATATTATGTAAGAATGCTTAATATATAGTCACATCTTTGTGCTCAAGATTTTTTTTTTAATTATCTGCACAAAGTAGCCTTCGTGGCCTTAATGAACTGATCTACAAGAGAGCAACTGCAACACTATTGACTATTTGGTATCATAGTGCTTAACTCCATGGGGATCTGCAGAAAATAAAGCAAAATTTAAAAGCAAAAAAATTAACCTTACTGAAATAAGTAATGGTTTAAAGCTTGCTTTTGTGTGAGGGCCTTGTATATGCCTTGCTCTCTGTGCAGTGTTTTTATGTAGCCATGTTTCCTTCCATATCCAATCTGCATGTAATATCAAAACCTAAATGTGACCTCACTTAGCAAGGTGTAGTATGTTTTCCTTTGCAGGTTCCTAACCAGAATCTTTGCACAAGGCCAGACAGTAAACTTCCGTAACAGCAACAAGCAAATCTCATCCCATCCCAGTGCAATTTCTGGTACCATCTTCAAGGGGCATAGGGGAATGGACCAAGGGTTGCTCTGTTTTTTTTTTTTTTACAAAATTTGAGAATATATGATTTGCAGTTCTTTTAATATTCTTCTTAACAAGAATGACCATGTCACCAGCTTACTAAGTTATTATATCACCATTTAACATTGATATAGTATTGTGTAAAGCACTGATAGAAAAGTCACATGGGCAGCTTCCTGAGTTTAAATATTAAAGGGGAACAGTCACACAGATATAGAAAGCTGTATAACAAAAGTCCTTTACAAAATTAACATGAAACCCACATTTTTATTTTCTTAAAACAACCGTACCTGATATAAATGTATTTACTGAACTTTCAATCCTTCCCTGCCTTTATGCCTCATGTACAGAGGTGGGGCTGTCAATTACTTTATATTTTGCACTTTCTATACGTTAATGCACCCTCACATCCACCCTCTCTCATAATCACCTATAACTGTAGCATTGGTCCCCTATTTGGGGCATACAAAAGATCTTGGGGTCATACAAAAGTGCTTAATAATAATGTCCAGAAAATGGCACCTCTCTGCTGTGACTGTAAATTCCAAGACTGAAGGAAAAATATTTAAATCATTTTATGGTATAAATAATGTTTTATATGCTAACTAAGATGATAGAAAAGGATTCAGAATTGTGTTTGTTTGCTATGGTAAATATTTTATGTATGCTTGCGCTACTATTGTAGCTGCACCTGTTCTTTGTAATCATGCATAGTCTCAAGTTGGCATTGATTCACAGAGAAATGGCAGCATTACAAAAAAGCTCACCCTAGCTCCATGTAAAATGTGAAAGACTTCATTACAGATCATTATGGTGCTAATTGTTATATAAAAGTACAGCTTCTTTTCAAGCTTCATGCACTAGCAAAGGCAAAGTACTAAAACATCTTAAAAAGTCAGAACACTCTCAATTCTAAGAGTATTTTCATAATGCAGTCACATACACTTATGTATTTGTTCAATGTATAGAACTTTATAAGTGCACCATTTAGGGACTGTGACCAGTATTTAGGTTTCCATTGTAACCCTGTGATCACTAAAAGGGTAACCCCAGGTATTGTGTCTCCATTCCTTCAGGCTCTCGTTAGACTTTTCGATGGGGGGAACATTTCCCTACATCACCATATGAAAATATTCCATGTGCATCAAAATATCATAAGTAGGACTGGCCTACACAAAAACAATAAATCAGCGTTAGTTTAATGGTGCAGGAAGAAATCACTGGTGTGTTTTGGTGCAGCATATGCATTCTGAATGTATATTTTGTGTGACTTAAATCCCTTAAATGTGGATTTAAATTGTAATGAAAAAGGCTAGAGATTCATTTTTCAGCATACAATTAAAAGCACAATGTAGGTGGTTTTGGTCCATGCCTAAGTACAAATACATGCTGTTTTAGCATTTATTTTGTGACACAGCTACAGCTTGCTTCTGTCCTCTCAAAGTAAATGATGGCATTTCAGCAGGTGTGAGCTAGAAATGAATCACTGATAAGCTCAAGTCAAAGTTCTTTATAAATAGAGTGAAGTGAGAAAAAACAGGCAAAGGCGAAGATGCAGCAAAATTGTTGCTTTAATGGTGTTTCAAAGAAATACAAGAAAACGAGCACTGCACTACATAATCAAATTATTATACAGGTATGGGATCCCTTATCCAGAAACCCGTTTTCCAGAAAGTTCTGAATTATGGAAAGGCCATCTCCCATAGACTCCATTATAAGCAAATAATTCTAATTTTTAAAAATGATTTTCTTTTTCTCTGTAATAATATAACAGTGCATTGTACTTGATTCCAGCTAAGATATAATTAAGGCTAATGCCACACGAGGCGTAGGGCTGAAATTTTCGGCAAGCGGATAAACGCTTGCCGAAAATTCAGCCCTACGCCTGCTACTTGTGCCTGCACCCGAATGAATGGGATATGCTCGGGTGCAGGCACATGTAGCCGATATATGCAAGAAAACGCGAGACTTTGCATTCTCGCGCGTTTTCGTGCGTATATCGGCTACATGTGCCTGCACCCGAGCGTATTCCATTCGTTCGGGTGCAGGCACAAGTATCAGGCGTAGGGCTGATTTTTCGGCGAGCGTTTTTCCGCTTGCCGAAAAAATCAGCCCTACGCCGCGTGTGGCATCAGCCTTATTCTTATTAGAGGCAAAACAAGCCTATTGGGTTTATTCAATATTTAAATGATTTTTAGCAGACTTAAGTTATGGAGATCCAAATTACGGAAAGATCCCTTATCCGGAAAACCCAAGGTCCTGAGCATTCTGGATAACAGGTCCCATACCTGTATTTAGAATGTGTTGTGTATATGGGTATAAAGTTAAATACACAACAACACAACACTCCAAAACTTTGCACAAACACAAATATCAGTTTGGTAAAAGGCAATTTTTATTAATATCAATACTGCCAAAATGTTCAGTACAAAAGTGTGTCAAAAACATTTAAAACCAGAGTCATTCCATTCCACTGCAGTAATCCGTAAAACACCTTAAAGGTGGCTATACATGGGCCAGATGTCAATCGGGCAGGTTCAGAAATCCTGTGGTGGCAAGAGTGCTTTGACTTGTTGCTGTGGTCCTCGCCCTGATAGCTTACATCCCATTAATATGACTAGATTGTTTGTCCCTTGGGCCAAATGATCGCACCAATCCAATATCGCCCACCTCAGGGTAACCATATAGGGGGAAGAGCTGTTCGTTTGGCAAACTTGTCAAACAAGTTAATCTTTCAGTGTATGGTAAAGTACCTTAATTAGTCTCTCAGCTCTTGGCAAATTTATATTTAAAGTGAATAAGGATATACTAACTTATTGAGTTAAATAGCATCAAGGCAGGTGTAAGGAAAGCAGGGGAGAAGTGACACAACACTCCACATGTATCGTAACTTGCATCATTCTAAAGCATCCATAAATAAGGGGAGCATAAGGAGTAGGTTGAATGCATCGGGAGGTACACATCCTGGCACCAACAGCCTTCTAATGTCAATTAATTTATGCCAGCATCAATAGAGATTGGTGAGCAAGTGCACCAAATCAGCGTTCTTTTCTGCACAACAGTATCAGTAGCATTTTAAAGCATCTAAATGTCAAAATTAACAAATCTTAGTATAAGACAAAAATCCTGTTCAAAATATACAGGGCCTTATTTACTAATTTGTTTGCTATGCAAGAACAATATTTCCCCCCTATGATGCAGAATTTTGCCCTTAATTCCAGCGTAAATGCGCCTGCCACAAATGTGACAATTGAACAGTTGTGCAATTAGACACAAGATGCCACCATTACAAATTGGGAATCAAGTAGCTAGGTAATAGGTACAGTATATACTTATACGTCCCTAACTGCCTCCTTTTATGCAAGCATCAAAATGTGCAAATGAGAGCCTCTACTCTACACCTGATCATATCAGCGCTTTCTTATACACTTTCTTATAGCACAACGCATGAAAAATACAAAGGTTCATCTGTACTAACAGTATTTTGGTGACATTCTATAAAGAAAAAAAATGCTATAAAATAAAAATATAATATTGACTATATTTTGTAGCTCTCTCTTTTTCTACATATACTGTTTCTTAAGTACAGAAATAGAAACCCTTTTTAAAGGGGTAATGTATTAAAAGGTTTAGTTACCCATAGCAACCATTCAGCAGCTTCCATTTACTAGTCTCTTTCCTGTGCTGTCACTCTCATATTGCTTCTGGATTTCACCCTATGGAGACATTTTGCCTCAGTTTGCATGTTTTACTTTTACCAACTAATGTACAGTGGGAAATTATGTTAATGGAAATGAGTATGTGACAGTTCTTATCTGCACTTCTTATCAAAAACAATAGCAACCAATAACACATTTATTATGAGGCTATATTTGTTAGACTTATTTTGTATTGTCTTCTGGTGAGAGAGACAGGCCTCTTCAGACAGAGTCAGCAGCTTATCTGATTGTGTATGGGCACTCCCCAACTTCCTCCCTGACAGATATCTAACAAAAAAATCAGCCAGACATCTGCTGGCAAGGTTTAAAAAGCCTGTCAGGGCGACTACTGCATAGGTGGTTCTCTCCCAAATGACTGTATCAGCCTGATATGGCCCAGCACGTTGTTGGCCAAATTGAGCAAAGATCCTCATTTGGCAACCTCATTAAACACCACTGTGTGTGGGTAGGTACAGTTATAACTTGAAGCTGGTATTCACGCTGATCTGTTCGTTAACTGAATCTGTTCCACACTGGTACTACATTTTAAAATGTAGAAGTATAGCATACAATACCTATGCACAGGACTGCATGTCTGTAAGGCACAGCATTCTCTTTTATTACTTATTCATAATATTTACATGGATTCATTAATGAAAAAAAATATTTAAAAAAATTCATACTGCATTCAGGAACATATCCATCAAGAGAATTACCGATGTAAACACACTGTATTCTGTTTTGTTACTCATGAGCTGCTGCCCGAGAGAGAAATTTTAAAACAATTGGTTTCTTTGGCTGTAAAACGCCTATGGTGCTGAACTCCATGGGAATCTGCAGAAAGAAAATTAATCAGGAGAATTAACCTGCACCTTGTCCTTCTCTAAACAAACAATGCTTCAATAAACCTTATATGTTACAGGTAATGTCCATTAAAATGACAAGCACATATTTGGTTTGACCTTTTCTGCACCCTGTTTACTCTGCTTCATACTGTATTTACCATATGCCAGATGTTCACTCATCCACTACAAAAGCTTCAGCTTTATTACTATTACATTGAGTGCCCTCTCTGCACCAGAAGTGATGTCTTTAGTACTGTATGTACTACTTAGTGCCATGCTTATTATTATTGTGAACCTCCGTATGACGCTGCAAATGTACTAACAACTGTACATCGAACCTCAAACTTACTCTGGTGTATAAAAAGCCTATGAAGCAGAAAAAGGTCTACATTTTTGTAATAGTTTGATCTGCCATTACAGGCATATTGTTTATTATAGATTTTTTTATATTATTTAAAGAATCTTGTTTTTCTACATGTATATATTTGCAAATATAGTGGGCTTGATATCTTAATGCTTTCTTAACTCTACTACAATGCTGAGTACATGTTTCTGGCACACCAGTTGTCAGTTGTGGTTTAATTACAATCCATGGAAAACCCAAGGCCTGCAGAAGAAGTGTCTCTTGCTTTGCTATCTTTATTGAAAGCTTGAGTGCTTCTATACAAGGAATCCTATCTATAAATCATAACAGTAAAGCTCTTTTTTTCTAGACAGATAATGGAGTAACAAAGGAAACATGGAAGCAAAAATATTAAAAATAACCTTTTCAGAATGAGAATAAATAACATTTTTTCATGCCTAAATTACTTTATGTTAGTTTAATGTTCTCAGCCACAAAGTATAACTATGATGAAACTGGCCCAGTCATTACTTTTTGCCATCTAGAGGTAAATTGAATGCTTTCTTACCAGAGTTTCTGCACAAGGCCGGACACTGAAGTTCTGTAACAGGGTGGCAATGGCCACTTTCATGCTCAGGAGAGCAAATCTCAATCCAATGCAATTCCTGGGACCATCTCCAAATGGCAGAAAGGTAAATGGAGTTTGAGTTGCCCTGTTTTCTTTACTGAACCTGGCAAACATGAGAAGATTCAGAACATACATTAGTAATGAAGTCAGCAACCACTGAGCTCTAAGACTAAAAATGAATACATTATTGGAAGGGGTGTTCTCTATGACAGCGTTTTTCAACCACTGTTCCGCGGCACACTAGTGTGCCGCGAGATGTTGCCTGGTGTGCCGTAGGCAGGGCACCAATGTACTAGGGGGGCACTGCTCTTGGCACCAATGTACTAGGGGGGCACTGCTGCTGGGCACCAATGTACTAGGGGGGCACTGCTCTTGGCACCAATGTACTAGGGGGCACTGCTGCTGGGCACCAATGTACTAGGGGGGCACTGCTGCTGGGCACAGAGTTACATTTTTAAACATTTTCTAATGGTGGTGTGCCTCGTGATTTTTTTCATGAAACAAGTGTGCCTTTGCCCAAAAAAGGTTGAAAAACACTGCTCTATGATATAAGCAAGAGATCATGGTAAAAAAAAATAGGGAGGGTCTAAAGCAAATCTGTACTCTCTCTGAAGCGAGAGTTACTAGAAAGATGCAAGACTGTGTTGAAAGCTCAGAGGACATTGTTTAGAAGATTTTTTTTACCTAATCATGTTTTGAGTATTTACATCCCTTCATGAGCAAAATCATGTTGATATACCTTTCAGGGCGGAACTCTTCAGGCTCTGGCCAATATTCAGGGTCCCGTTGTAGCACATATGCTGGGATCATTGCGACTGTCCCCTTGGGGATGCTAACACCATTAATCTCAACATTCTGCTTTGAGACTCTTTCTAGTCGTCCCGCAGGGGGAAACAACCTGAGGGTCTCCTGAATAACCATATCAAGATATTCCATCTGCATTAGAATGTCATAAGTAGGACTGGCCTATAAAAAACACAATTTATTGACAGTAAATTGATTATAAATTGACAGTAACCTTATTAATATATACTGTTCATATGTTATACAAAATAAAGCAATAGAACAGGAGAGATACACAGAGAATTAGCAGTAACACAAAGAAAAGTAGACATATTTGCCAAGGATTTTTAAAATATATTCAATGAGCAACCACAGTAGTCCTTTTCTGATACATTGCATGCTGTGGTGCCACAACCATGCTGTGCAAGAATGTCCTAACAAATTATTATATGTTGTACTGCATTCTTTTCCAGCAGAGCAAAGTTTTCTGAACCACAAATTACATTATTGCTACACAGCATAGCATTTTCCATTGCCTCATTTTGCCATGCACAGAGCATTTGCATCAGTGGCATAGTGTCAACACACTATGCTTCCACGCAAAAATTATTTAGGGGAAGATGGTGCACATTTGCAAACCCGTTACCCCTCTCTCCCCCACCATGATGCACCGCTAACCACAGCAAACAAGTTAGAGGGCGGTGGAAACATTTGAAGTGACTGGCTGGGCAGGGGGAACTTCTATACAGTGGAACCAGCAATCTGGGTCTCCTTATACCCTGGCCCCCCGTGACAATGGGGTCTGCTGTATGGTAGTTATGCCACTGACTGGCATCCAGGACAATGGCTGTGCCTTGCAACTTGCAGAAAATAAGAGATATTACTTAAGGTGTGCAGCACCGCTGGATGCAAGCCTGCACTGTACTTCTGCCACTAGCAACTAAAATGAAACGGAAAAGTTAAGAAAGACAAAAAGAAGAGAAGAAAAAACTATATATAGAGAAATGATAATCCCAAACATTTTTAGAGGTACATAAATGGCAAAAAAATAAAATTAAATAGGAAGGCATAGTTGCCAGTTTAAGGGCATCTCTGCAATGTATCAACTGGGAAAGGCTTTTCATGGGGTTAGACACAGAAGGAAAATGGAACATCTTTAAAACATTGCTTTGCAGGTATACACAACAGTATATTCCCCTTGTAAGCAAGGAGAGGCAGCGCAAAGCAAAACCCTTATGGCTGAATAAAAGAGTTAAGGTCGAGGTTGGTAATAAAAAACGTGCTTTTAAAGCATTCAAGTTAGCTGGGACAGCGGAAACTTTCATCAGGTACAAGGAAGCAAATAAAGCATGCAAAAAAGCTATCAGGCAAGCTAAAATAGAGATGGAAAGGGATATTGCAGCTAGGAGTAAAAAGAATCCAAAATTATTTTTTAATTATGTGAATAGTAAAAAAATGAAGCAAGAAGGGGTGGGAACTTTATTATCACGGGGGGGTACGTTGGTTGATGAGAACGGGGAAAAAGCTGAAATTTTGAACTCTTATTTTTCATCTGTCTATACATCTGAGGAGCCAGATAATGAAGGCTTCCCTTTTAATATACCCAGTGCTAGTAATTTAGCTACTGGCGCATGGGTCACTCAGGAGGAAATTCAAAAGAGACTTGAACATGTAAAGGTAAACAAAGGTCCAGGACCGGATGGGATTCATCCCAGGGTATTAAATGAGCTGAGCGCTGTGATTGCCAAGCCTCTTCACATAATTTTTCAGGATTCGTTGAGGTTTGGCATGGTGCCGAGAGACTGGCGGATTGCTAATGTGGTGCCGTTATTTAAAAAGGGATCTCGTTCTCAGCCTGAAAACTATAGGCCTGTTAGTCTGACATCAGTAGTAGGAAAGCTTCTGGAAGGGGTAATAAGGGATAGGATAGTTGAATACATTGCAGTTCACAATACTATTAGTTTGTGCCAGCATGGTGTTATGCGTAACAGATCTTGCCAGACTAATTTAGTTGCCTTTTATGAGGAGGTGAGCAGGAACCTTGATGCTGGAATGGCAGTTGATGTCATCTACTTAGATTTTGCTAAAGCGTTTGATACAGTACCTCACAGAAGGTTAATGATCAAATTGAGGAATATTGGCCTAGAACATAATATTTGTAATTGGATAGAAAACTGGCTGAAGGATAGAGTACAAAGAGTGGTGGTAAATGGAACATTTTCTAATTGGGCCAGTGTGGTTAGTGGAGTACCGCAGGGGGCAGTCCTTGGTCCTTTGCTTTTTAACTTGTTTATTAATGACCTGGAGGTGGGCATAGAGAGTACTGTTTCTATTTTTGCTGATGACACTAAATTGTGCAAAACTATAAGTTCCATGCAGGATGCTGCCGCTTTGCAAAGCGATTTGACAAAATTGGAAAACTGGGCAGCAAACTGGAAAATGAGGTTCAATGTTGACAAGTGCAAAGTTATGCACTTTGGTAGGAATAATATAAACGCAAACTATCTACTGAATGGTAGTGTGTTGGGGGCATCCTTAATGGAGAAGGATCTAGGGGTTTTTGTAGATCACAAGTTGTCTAATTCCAGGCAGTGTCATTCTGTGGCTACTACAGCAAATAAAGTGCTGTCTTGTATAAAAAAGGGCATTGACTCAAGGGATGAGGACATATTTTTGCCGCTTTATAGGTCCCTGGTAAGGCCTCACCTTGAGTATGCAGTGCAGTTTTGGGCTCCAGTCCTTAAGAAGGATATTAATGAGCTGGAGAGAGTACAGAGACGTGCAACTAAACTGGTAAAGGGGATGGAAGATTTAAGCTATGAGGTTAGACTGTCGAGGTTGGGGTTGTTTTCTCTGGAAAAGAGGCGCTTGCGAGGGGACATGATTACTCTGTACAAGTACATTAGAGGGGATTATAGGCAGTTGGGGGATGTTCTTTTTTCCCAAAAAAACAATCAGCGCACCAGAGGTCACCCCTATAGATTAGAGGAACAGAGCTTCCATTTGAAGCAGCGTAGGTGGTTTTTCACGGTGAGGGCAGTGAGGCTGTGGAATGCCCTTCCTAGTGATGTGGTAATGGCAGACTCTGTAAATGCCTTTAAGAGGGGCCTGGATGAGTTTTTGAACAAGCAGAATATCCAAGGCTATTGTGATACTAATATCTACAGTTAGTATTACTGGTTGTATATATATATTTTATGTATGTGAGTGTATAGATTGGTTAGTATAGGTTGTGTGCTGGGTTTACCCGGATGGGTTGAACTTGATGGACAATGGTCTTTTTTCAACCCTATGTAACTATGTAACTATAGGACTACTAAGAGACCAAGCTAGCTGAATGACAAAAGTGGAAAACAAAGCTAAAATTTTAGATAGCTATTTTGTTCAATATTTAATGTTTACAATCAACACACACCATTAAAAATCACTGGTCTAAAAGCAGTAGGTAGAGAAAATATTTAACAGGCACTTGTAATACAAGGAAGTTGTTATCTATAAACTATTTATTATTACCTTGTCAGGGAGAAATGAATCTATCTCCTCATGCAGTTTCTGCTGGACGTCAGGGTGGGTGGCAAGATTATAAAACAGGTAAGACAGTGCTGTACTTGTGGTTTCATATCCAGCGAATATAAATATAAGGGACTGAGCCATTATTTCTGCATCTGTCAGAGCTTTAATGAAAAAATAAAGAGGTGTATTAATAATTGTAAGTAAGATATATACTGTAACTTAGCCTTATTTACATTTCAAAAAAAAATTCACTATAGATACAGACTTAGGATGGTTACAAACAAAGCCACTGCGTTGTTTTTAACCATGGCTGTAAAAACTGTGTGTTGAGTTCTTGGGTGCTGCAGATAATCCTGGGGTTTGCTTGAGTACTGATCTACAAGAGGAGAAAATTTAAATACAACTGTGAAGGCATGCATTTTTTACTGGAGGGGGCTTTTGTACCTACATGGTGGTAAAGCATTCCATGTGGTATATAATTTCTAGCTTTGCTCTCTGTGTGGATTTAATTTGCCTTTTTATTAAACTTACTAACTTACTAAGTTTATATTAGTAAAAAAATACAGTTCTGTCCATTCATTGGCTGATATAACCTAGTATGTATTTATGCCCTTGGTTTATGTGTAAAAACAGTGAATCTTATGATCCCAGGGGGCAGCCATTAATATTTAAAATGGCAATTTTCTATTTAGCATTATCCAATGGCACCTACTGCTAGAAATATAAGTTTTTATTAAAATTGTTTAAAGAGGGTTTAAAATATAGAAGAAGCAGTATTTTGCATATGTGCTATTTTATGTGAAATATTTAGATAAAGGTTTTGTTTCCTTTTAAATGATTAAAAGCAAATTAATACAGCCATTATTTTGTAAAATGTCCATTATGTCAACAACAGCACATAATTCTATTTTTCAGGGTCATGTTTACATGTATTAGCTCTTCTTACTGGCCACAGGTGTCAGTAAACAATCCTGTGAAGCACACACTTTTAATAAAGATTCTACTCTTTGGGTTAAATACTCTCTTTGAAGTCCAAAATGTTATTTTCACCCTACTAAGTCACCCTACTATATATCCTGTCTAGGATAGCAAATAAGTGCAACAAATCTTACCAGACATTCCCAGTAAATAATAATTCACCCCAGATCTCACTCTTAATGACTTTCAGACCAGGAGACCAGTGCTACAATAACAGTTGTCCTATAGTACAGGGCTGCTGTGCAATTTCCTATGTGCAACAGCCTTAAAGGAACAGTAACACCAAAAAATGAAAGTGTTTTAAAGTAATTAAAATATAATGTACTGTTGTAACTGTGTAACTGGTATGTTTGCTTCAGGAACACTTCTATAGTTTATATAAATAAGCTGCTGTGTAGCAATGGTGGCAGCCATTCAGGCTGAAAAAGGGAGAAAAGGCACAGGTTACATAGCAGATAACAGATAAAACACCATTGTATTCTACAGTGTTTATCTGTTACCTACTATGTAACCTGTGCCTTTTCTCCCTTTGAATGCCTGCTCCCATGGCTACACAGCAGCTTTGTGCATACAAATTTCCCAGTGCAGGACAGCAGTACATATTAGTTTTATGACTTTGACACATTTTTATGTTTTGGTGTTGCTGTTCCTTTAAAAGGAAAGTTACCCACCAATGTAATACATATAAAATCAAACTCTCAGTAGATCTTTTTTAAAGATAAAATGGCATTCAATCATCAATACCTTTATGCTGATTGCTTGAATCATTTCCTTCTGTTGTCCCTGAATCCACCATAAGTTGAAGTAAATCCACACGTCCCTGTTGGCAAACAAAGTAACAATAACATATTGCATCCATGGTCGGACTGGGCTGCCGGGGAAAAAACCTGGTGAGCCCCGGCCCTAGTGGGCCCCGACAGCCCAGACCTGACCCTTGCCGGCGCTCCTCCGGCCAACTGTTCCTTCCCTGACGCGTTAAACTTATGCGCGCTCAGGGGAGGACGTTGGGTGGGAGAGCGCTGGCGAGGGTCGGGTCTGGGCCGTCGGGGCATGTATATGCTTTCAGTTTGCTCTCACCGAGTGATCTCCTTTTTTTCTCTTTTCCCGAAAGCTTGTGACAGCATTCATAAAAAACTGAGTGAAATCTTTTGGAAAAAAGCTTATATTCAGGACCTCAAAAATCGGTCTAAGGAATGGAAAAATCACTGAAAAGAAAATAAAAAATTTTTTCACACTTATTTATGAGGACAGGAACAAAACAAAGAAGGCGAGAGTATCATTTGTGTATGCTGTGTAGGACTGGAAAAACCAGGGTTGATTTCTTATAGATTAAATGAATGATTACAGTTTTAATGGAATCAGAGACTGACAGCTATAATAAAGGTTAATAGATGAATACTGCAAAAAGCTAGAAATTTCTAGCCCTGAATCAGAATATCTTGTTATGATTTTTTTTTAAAAGGTTTTTATTTTGCATTTTCAAACAAACAACAATAAACAAGAAAAGAAAAACAGGTACAATAAAGTGAATTGGCACTTACATCATTGTTGTGTACAGTTATTTGCGTTACGTATTTAGTGACATTTTGAAATAAGACTCCATGTGGTATCAACTTGTCAAGGTACACCAGGGGTTATTTGTGGATTAATCATCCGGTAGAGAAATATTAGGGTTGGCATCTAGCCAGGGTTCCCATATTTTTTCGAATTTCCCAGGTGCGCCCCGGGCATTATATGTCAGTTTGATCAGCGGTAGTGTCCCATTTATTAGTTCTATCCATTGTTGGATTGTGGGAGGAATGGGGCTCATCCACTTTATTATTACTACCTTTTTTGCATAGAACACAAGGGAGCATAGTAATGCTCTGGATTTTTGAAGGGGTACTAATTCGTCTATTATTAACAAACATACTTCGGGGGACCTGATGCCCGGAAGAGACAAGTGTTCCTCTATATAGTGGGTGACTTCTGTCCAATACGTTAGTACTTTGGGACAATCCCAGATCAAGTGGAGGAAACCTACTTCTGCCATATTACATTTCGCACATTTGGATTTTTCTAATTTCCCCATGGCCTTAAGTTTCAGAGGGGTAATGTATATTTGGTGAATCATCTTAAACTGGATCATTCTATCTCTAAGTGATATTAGGAAGTCGTATAAGCTATCGGTTGTTTCGTCCCATTGGTCCTCGTCCAGGGATGGTACAATTGCCAGCCATTGGAATATCTTGTTATGATTACTTGAAAGCAACTGGACTTCTTGATAGAAGTGGCTTCTTCAGTTCAGTGGTAAGGAATTCCCATTAACCCTTAGGGCTACATCACATGTGGCATTTTTGCCATTATTACAAAACTGTAATGCAGCATAAAAATGGCTTTGGAAAATACAAGCTTTGTTTGGGCATATATCAGGCAGGTGTATTTTTAAATTTCCAGTAATTCATTCTACTCTCCTACAAACCAATGCTCTAATTCGCGTATCCTACAAACCACAACATTATGTCAATCTGAGCTTTGTCACACACACTGCGTCACATAATGATGTGATGTTCAATAACAGTACCTTGTTTGTAGCACTATAGAATTATAATAATGGCAATGACTTGTATATTGAAACACACCTGAGACCTGAACAAAGGGAATAGTATAGTGGCATTACAGAAATTATAGTTTATATGCCACACTGGAACTTGGTAATAACGCAGCATAAAAATGTCAAATGACATAGCCCTAGGTGTGGTTCAGCTAACACCTGCCGGAATAAATTCATTTGGAGTTTGGTTAATGTATTACCCTTTAGGGTTTCAAATGCTAGGGATTTGCATTGAACACAAAGGGTGTGAAACCCTGCACAGCTAACCACAGAGAATGGATAGGCCAGCTGATTAGTAGTACTACTTGGAGATAAGGGAGAGTGTGTTGGCTCAGCATAGAAGAAGACCCATTAGTCAAAATGCTGCCAGACAAGGAGCCACCTGTACTGGAACAACAAGTTACCTGCAAAGATGATCACTGGGCTCAGAAAGCCAGTTTTCAACAGATTCTTTATGTGAATAACAAAAGGATTTGAAGGATTTTGAAGAGAGTCAATATTCACACTGAATGAAGTGCTAGTGATAACATCCATGCTGTATGCTCCAATCACACTAGAAAGTCAAAAGAAATACAAATACAAGTTTCAGCTGCAGGTGCTTATGGTGTAAAGAGCCAATCATGCATTAAATTTGCATGCCAGGGAAGGATAATACCATTTCATAGATTCTGCACATTATAATGGAAAGCAGGATTTGAATTTTAGTGGTGAATGTCTTCTTTGATGAGTCCAAATTTGTGCTCAGTAAGCAGAAAATCATCAGTATTAACTATACTAAAACTATTTGTATTGCACCTAAAAGCAGTGCCTTTTAAAATGCCATTGGATCACCATGGATTGTATCCCAGGACTGGTACTGTAGTTTAAATAACAGGGTTTCTTGTGGAGGTTTGCAGAGGTCTCCAGCAACACACAGTTATCTACTGACATTTTGATTGTCTCAGTATCGTCAGGTTTACTATTATGCATATTCTGTTGTCATGGCAAGTTCAGTTTCTGGTGGCATTAATTGTCATTGTGGAGGGGGAACTGATAAATGGCAATGCATGGGCATTTTAATCAAAACTATATTTTTCAGCTGCCTTGGAATGTATCAGCTTCTCACACTTTTCAAACTGCAGTGTTTTTTTAGATGTTTTAACTAATGTTAAATATAGAACACAAGCTTTATGTATGATGGAAGAAAAATAAAATGTTATTAAACATGACTCACTCCTTCGTTGCACATGGCTCATCTTTGTCCACAGAAACCTGGACATTTTTTACAAGGATATCTGAGTAATCTTTCATTATCTGGAACATCTGAAACATTGAAGACAGTGTGTTCATTAAAATATATATTATTGTCATTTTAAATAAAACCAGCCTTAATATTCTGATCCTTACTGTTGTTCTAATTTCTACATAATCTAGTCATAACATAAGGATTTTCACTAGAACACTCCTTTGGTACCATACTGTCACAAATCAATTAAACATGCTTAAGAGGATAAAAGTCAGATATGTATTACCCCCTTTTATCTCCAAAGGGAATAAATATCAAATACATGAGCATACATAAAAAGGATCTATTATCCAAAATGCTTGGGTCCTTAATTAAGCACTGCTTAATTTGCTGGCACCATATACATAAATGATGATGATAAGGTATCTTTCTGTAATTTGGATCACCAGACCTTAAAGGAGAAGGAAATGTAAAGTCCTTTATCAAAAGAAACACAGGAGTTCTTGTCTCATTTTTTTTAAACATGTTGTTTGGATTTCTGACTTTCTCTCTCAGAAAAATCCTTAATTCCCACAATCTGCACAATTTTCTCCTCTATCCTCTCTCCTGCTCCCCCCTCTCATAAGAATGCTTAGGACTCCCCCCCCCCCTTAGAAATGTGTGATCTGAGCTATAACTAGACTGCAAACAGGAAGCTTTTTAAAATGGCAGCTGCTGTCTTAAGCAAACAGAGAAAGCTTCTAGGGCTCTTTACTCAGGTATGGCAATGCTTTCTGCAGAATAAATATATTGTTCTAGGCGGCACTAATGTGGCGAATCTATTGGCAGTAAAATGCCAAAATGACTTTCCTCGTCTGCTAAAAATCATTTAAATGCTCAATGTTTTTGCCACTAATATGGATTCATGCATTTTAGTTACCACCAAGTACAAGGTACTGTTTTTTTTATTACAGAGAAAAATGAAATAATTTTTTAAAATTAGAATTATTTGATTAAAATGAACTCTGTGGGAGATGGGTTTCCTGTGATTTGGAGCGTTCTTTTTAAAGGGTTTCCAAAAAGAAGGCATCCCATACCCGAGTGGATTAAAATGACCTGATGTGGCTGTTGTGCCAGATATTAAAATAATTATAATTAATGTACCCCCTATTGCAAAATATAAGGATATTATACAGTCACCGATAAAGGTACGAGTATGAAGCCCAGTGCTTTTAAACCAGTCATGGAACTCTGAGGTTACGTCTAATATCCACATGTATTACAAAAGGGGGTATATTATTTATTATAATACACAAGTTTCAACAAGTCATGTTAAAATTACATCACTAAGCACTAATTATAACTGATGACATCACTAAGTGCAGATTATAAGGACATAGAAGGCTTTTACAGGATATTTGATGGCTTTTGTGTATTATAAGGCTATAATGTACAGTTTGTTAATAGGAAAATATAAAAATATAAACATACAATTATATATATATTATATAATCTTCATATTCTAATTTTAGAATGCACTAAGCCATAAGGGTTATGTTGTAAAATGAAGAGTGCAGACACACTAATATAGTGTCCTACTCACCAATGAACTGCCCACTTTATGTTGCTGCCATGCCTAATTCTTTACAGTCTACAGTTCTTTAATTTCCTTGTCAAAAGCAGCATAAACAATATTAGGACCCAAAATATAGCTATCCTTGTGACTTTGCCTTACTCTGTTTTTAATATTAGGGCCAAACTGATATCTTTGAATTTTATAAAGCCCCACTTCTCCACCCTGACTACAGTGTTAGAACTGCAGGAATAGCTTAAAGAAGAACTAAAACATAACAAAGCTGCTAAATGTTACCTGAGTTTATTGACCAACTCATATACTCATATACATATACTGTACACATAGAATATAAAAGTAACAATGCAATGCTGATTAGTAATTTATTTAGATTGGCATTACATGACAGCTAAGGAACCAGTGCATTCTGCATAAGAATTGAATACTCTATGGGGCCGATTCAAGGTTGATAAAACGAGCGCTATTTATAGCATGCATTAAAAATTTTAGCACTTATTTTTTTCAACTGAACGCTCGATTCACTAAAAGGACACTTGTCATAATTAAGAAGCAATGTTCTTTGCGTTATTTATCTTGCGATGAGCGATTTTCTTGCGTTATTTTCCACTGCGTGCGATATTAGCGCACGATATTACACACGTAACCATTACTTTCTGAAAACTACTGTTCTGAAAATTACCATTTCCCTGAAAACTGCATCACTCTAGGACAATCACATACTTGAAAAAATCAGACTGCAAACTCCGTTGTGTTGCCAAATGCTCACAAATCACAATGTTCTTTAAGTATCGCCTACCCCAAGTAGGTGTTAATATTCGCACAGATTAAAGCGATATTTTGCGCGTTTAACACTTCATATGTGTTTGTGAATCATGCGTTAGTACTATTTCTATTCGCTAATTAACGCAATGCGATAGAAATAAGATTTTTTTGTGTATGCGATATGCATCTTAACACATGCAAAATGACTTTGATGAATCGGTACTTAATTATTGCGCACTTTTTAACACAAAAAAGAATGCGATAAGCATTATCAACCTTTAGTGAATCTGCCCCTATGCCTCTATGACAGGCAAGCCTAATTTTCTGCTTAAAGATTTGGGATGACCCCTAAACTTAGCTTCTCAATAGTAATTAAGACCACAATGAGCATGTGCAGAACATGACCTAACAAAATGCAAAGTGAGCTACTAAGCACAACTTTGAAGGCCTAGGTCCTAACTGTTATGGAAATGCAGAAACTCCAGGCTGATACATTAAGTTCAGTATATAATAGGGCATTTCTATAATAGAGCATTTTCTAGCCATATATCATATTTCTGGTTCAGTTCTCCTTTAAAGGACAATGAAAGGTTAATATAAATTAAAAGTAAGTCTAAAGGCATTCTTTTAAAGTACTTACTGCATATCTAAATTCCCAGATCCCTGCTTGCTTCTCTGAGATATGGTGCTGGCAGCCTACAGCAGTTTGAAGACTACAGTGACACCACTGAAATCTCTCTTCCCTTCCTGTAGGTGCCAGCGGCAGCCTTCCTATTCTCTGAGCATGTGTGTAACTTGATCCTGTCTCCTGTTCTGAGCTACACATGCCCACCAGCCAATCAGAAGTGGATCTGGCAGAGGGGAGGGGGGAGGGAGGGAATGAAACACATGTGCAGTATGAAGCAAGGAGGGAAAGGAAGGGAGAATACCTTTTTAGAGATGGCTGCCTGTTCTAGAAAATGTGAAGTGTGACTGAGTAAATATTTGATTAGGTGAGCCAAAAGTGTGGCGTTTTTACTAAACAATAGGAGGACTATTGGGCAGTATGCTTTTTAAATTTTGACTTGCATTCTCCTTTAAGATCCCACTTAATAACCCACTTTAATGGAGAAAGAAGGCAAAGTCACTTGGGGACTTGGTGACTTAAATCACCTTTTACCCCGGGCTGGTGCTCCTGTTAGGAGAGAACAGCACCAGCCCGGGGTACCTGCAGCGCTTCCTTCTTCCCCTTTCTCGTGCGCACGCATGTGCAGTAGAGTGAAAAGCTGAACTTTAACAGAAAAGTCGTCTTTTTACTCTACTGCGCAGGCGCCGACCGCTGGCATTTTAGGAAAAGGAAGCAGGAAGGAGGAAGAACATTTTGGCACCCCCAAGTGACTTTGCCTTTCCTTCTCTTTAAAGGGAAAAAATTCCAGCAATGTCACATCAAAAGGTGTGTATGGCCTACTGGCCCATTTTAAGAGGCAAAATATCACCTTTTACAACATAAGGTCAATGAACAGGACTTGTGCCCAACATTTTAATCATGAAAAACAGAAACTGAAGCTACTCCATGTTTGGTCTTTGTGAGGTTGGTAATAAAATGACCAGTGCACAGATTATCCACCTGATTACAAAATAGTCAAAGAAGGAAAAGGGAGAAAGAATGGGGGCTGTTTACTGGTAGCATATATTTTAATTGATCTAATCATGTTCAATTGTAAATTTTGTTAAAACTCTGCTACTCACATATTTTGAGGTGAACAACACCTTTTAAATAATTAGTGCAATAGGAGACAGAACCATTATGTGTATATAGTGGAGAATATAATTAAGATGTATTGTTTACCTCTTTTAGTTTTCCACTGGTGAATGTAGGTGAGAGCACACTGCGAATCCTTTTCCACTGCTCATCCTCTGCAACAGTGATGGCAGACTCAAGGGGGCCGTTCAAACCAAAATTCTATAACAGATATTTAATAAATCTGCATTTTAATTACTTAAACATACTTCATATTCCTAAAAAGGGTGAACAAGTCAAATTGAAGCTGTAAAGTGTATCTTCTAAAGTAGTTTATCTTACAATCACTCCTTTTTCTTGAATACATACATATGGACATCTCTCACAAAACAGGTGTAAATTACAATGACCCTGAGCCCAACTGTTAGAGCACTAAGGGGCTCATTCAGAAAGCACTTGCACATAGGGTTTTGTTGCACTCTGCACCAACTTGCAAAAAAACACAGCACAAGCAACTTATGGCAGTACAGAGTTCCTTTGTGGTCGACACTAGCTAACTTGCAAGTCTTAATAACATACAAGTTATGGGACAAGAGGGGGGAAGCTTACATACTGGGAAGGGTCTGAAGTCAAAAAAATATGCCGCCCTGCATTTGTTTTTTTGCACTTTGTACCCTGTCCTGTCATCAGTAAATTGCCTTTGAGGAATAATGACTCTCAGAGTCTCTGTAGTATGCAAAATATAGAATAAGGCAAAATATATTAATTTTGTGAAAAACAAAATGTATTGTATCTAAGGGGCTGATTTACTAACCCACGAATCCGACCCGAATTGGAAAAGTTCCGACTTGAAAACGATCATTTTGCGATTTTTTCGTATTTTTTGCGTTTTTTTTCGGCATTTTTCGTTACCAATACGATTTTTGCGTAAAAACGCGAGTTTTTCGTAGCCATTACGAAAGTTGCGTAAAATCGCCCGATTTTTCCGTAGCGTTAAAACTTACGCGAAAAGTTGCGCCTTTTTCGTAGCGTTAAAACTTAAAAGGTGCGAAGTTTCGCGTAAGTTTTAACGCTACGAAAAAAGCGCAACTTTTTGCGCAAGTTTTAACGCTACGAAAAATCGCCAGATTTTACGCAACTTTCGTAATGGCTACGAAAAACTCTCGTTTTTACGCAAAAATCGTATTGGTAACGAAAAATTCGCAAAGACGCCGAAAAAATCGCAAAAAATACGAAAAAATCACAAAATACCGATCATTACGAAAAAAACGCAATCGGACTCATTTCGACCCGTTTGTGGGTTAGTAAATGTGCCCCTAAGTGTTAGCATAGTAGAAGGGGTAGGGTATGTCTGACTTAGGTGCCAAACAAGAATGGGAATGTACCACTGAACACTGTGATAAGACTCTCTAAATTCTTTATTTTACACATGTAAAGGTGTATGCACATATTTGTTTGTTTCTGTTTTCACTGGGTATTTTTATGCCCAATAAAATAGATTTTTATTAAAGAGTAATATGTCATAACTGATTTATTCCACTTTCCATTTGCATTTCAAAGACCTAAAAAGTGGGTTCTTCTACACATCTTCAAAATGTCTTTAGGAATACACCAGAGCATTATATGCATAATCATCTTACCCGTCTGTTAGTGAAATTTGTGTAACACTCTTTCACAAGAATAGTTTTAATTATAGCAGGGTCCATAATTGCAAGTACGGGTTGTCTCCCATCATACATTCTGCAAACAAAAATGAGTAAGAAATTGCTCATGGCACATGCATGTTTTATTCAGTTCAGCACTAGCAGTTATTATAATCTGTGTTTATCTAACTCTAAAATGTCCTGCTTTTATAAAAGGATACTTTAATGAAAACTAAAAGTGTTTTTATGTACTCTAATCTTTTTAAATAATGGTCTGTGTCTTTTTTTTGTATTAAACTCTTTTATTATCTCATAAATAACAATTTCAATTTGCTTAAGTCTAATTACATTTTGCTGAATATTCAGCATAAAGCATGCTAGAGTGACATAAAATGGAGTGAAATAAAATTGAATAAAATAAAGTAAAACAGTATGATGTTTATTATCAGTAAGTAGAGCAAATGTTCAGGTCATGTAATAAGTGAGTTCAGGTAATAAAGTGGCAATAAAATTGGTGCATTATAATATATATCTATTATTTAAAGAGGCAGTTACTTATTCAATAAGATAGATATTAACAGAATATTCTTCTACGGCAATGTCTTTTTTTATTCATTTAAATGGGGAGGGGGATTTATCAAAAGTTGAGTTTGAGAAAAAAAATGATTAACTTATTTAAGAAAAAACTTGAACCAAACAGTCAAGTTTGTGTAGTTTTTGTGTAAAAAAAAGTTATATGCCAGCAAGAATCATATTGCTCCATTCATTTTTCTGGCATGTTTTCCCCAATTATTCAAGTTTCCAGAAAACACACGCATGAGTATTTGTATTTGTGATTTTTCTCTCCGGATTTTCAAAAATCTGCCACATTACACAGTACCTTGTACCTGATAAAAAATTTTTTTTTTAATTTTAATTGAAATGTTTTTAGTAGCTAGAAGGCAATATGAATGCTCCATACACTTTTTTTTGCTCAAAATACATTGCACTTAGGGTGGCGATACACGTTCAGGTTTTAATCTTCTTCTAACGAATGTTCAGCTATCAGTCATATTTTTAAGTGCAACAACCTGAAACTAACATTCAGACTAAAATTGTAGGATAAAGCCCTAAAAATAGCAAATCGGATGGTGTTCTCAACATGAAATAGTTGTCAGACACCAATCATTGTAGGTCCCCCAAGGATACGATACACGTGCAGATGTTATTGACCAATCAACATAGCACAAAAATTATTGGGACAATAATTCTAAGCCCACACACGGCCCAAAAATCAGATGAAACTAGTTTTCTCGAGATTTTAGTGGTGCGTGTATGGCCAGCTTTAGACTACTGGGCTAATGACTAAAGTGTCCTCATTATTTACACATTGACTGAAATGTTTACACTTGTATAAACAAGTAAATGCTGCAGCCAGTGGAAGATACGTTTTTAAAAGATAGTGATGATGTGTGTTTGCAGTAATGCCACTAAACATTTAGAATTACAACACTCTTGTGCAGTAAAATTATTGATTGTAGCCGATGGTTATTATTGTTATAGTATCATTAGTATCATTAATGCATAGATGCCTTCAGAAATAGTAGTTTAGGAGCTATATTAATTTGTTTTTTTTTCATTAGTTGCTCAAAGATAATTTCATGGTCATTTTCATAAAAGTAGTTTTACGAAAGTAATAGCATGTATGGCTAACATTTTCCCACGCGACAAATATTTGATTAGCGCACGTTCCGTCAAATACCGCACGAAAATAGTCTTCGCGACTAAAATAACGCAAGCAGTATCGCGTGTAAATTAATGCAAGTATGCTTTTAGTGAATCGTGCGTTAAGACGCAAAAAATTAGACACAATAAAAATTTTAACGCATGCTATAAATAATGCACGTTTTAACGCACTTTAGTGAATCAGTGTGTGACTACACAGTGCTACATAGAAGGGAGGGGGGCTGGACTTACATTACTTCTCCTGTAAATCCTTTTAAAAAGTAAGGTTATACATACAGAATTCTAAACTACAAGCCACTTCTACCTTTAAAGGGAATTAGTTAGGCATATCTTGTGGAATAGTTAGGGTACTTGTGGAATAAACAGATATATGACTATGAAGATTTTCATTCATCCAGGTCATGGTATATCTAATATAAATAAATCTAAAGCAACTGGACTTGTTAAGTAACCATTGAAGACGTTCCACTACTCATCCGAGCAGTGAAGAAGCTGCTCGGATGAGTAGTGAAACGTCTTCAATGATTACTTAACAAGTCCAGTTGCTTTAGATTTATTTATATTAGATAAGAAATAGGAAAATAAATAAGAAAAGAAAAAAGTTTAATCTTAAAGGACAAGGAAATGTAAACCTCATGATACTACAGAATTCCCACCAGTTATATATTTTTCATTTAAATCTCTTGTGCATGTGGTGGCTTTGGGTCTCTTACTCACCCCCACATCCTCCCATACTTCTTGAAGCATTCAATATCAAACTGTATCATCCCCTGAAAAGATAAAAACAGACAGTAATAAAGTAGAGTAAATTATTATTTTTAAAAACATATATTACAGGTTTAGGATTGATTATCTGGAATGCCTGGCACGTGGTATTTTCTGCATAAGGAATGTTTTGGTAATTTTGATCACCATACCTTACTTAAAAGAGAACTAAACCTCTATAGGTACAACAGCCCCCCTTAACTGCCCTCTATCTCCCCCCTTCACTCTCCCTTCTCACACAGCCTATTACATTGAAAAGTGGCCCTATCTAAAAACCTGAGCTAAAAAAGCAGAGAAGCGTAGCAGAGTACCTAGGTGCCATCTTCTGTCCATTAGAAAATGCTTCGGGTCTCACTGCTGATATGGACGCTACAGGAGCATGCGCAGCTTCAACTGCACATGCTCCTGTAGGGTCCGTGTCAACGGTGAGACCCGAAGATGGTGCCTAGGTACTCTGCTATGTCCCTTTCACATGCAACACCATACATGAAAGGTGCAGGTTGTACCCATATGTGAACAACATAGTAACCAGTGTAAATCTTCACACACATTGTATCTAGAACACCTTTTTTTATCTGATTTTGGGAGCAGTTATGTCATAATTCTGGGAAGCAATTTAGCTGCAAGGATAAAAACACGATGACATGTGCTGACACTTTGCACTCCATAAATTAACTCTTAATTGTTTTTCCACTGTGCCCATTATAGGACTGCATATTTTACTAAAACCTGCAAATAATAAATTAGATATTTTGAATATTTTTAGATTTAAGCCAAGGACAATCCTCCCCTTTAGTGAATAAAATGTAACCTTTATTCTCATACTTTTTATTGTACAGCATGTGCATTTCAAGGATCCCTTTTCAAGGATCCCTGGAATCAAAATGTTATTCACTAAAAGGAAACTTGTTTTTGGTTTTATTTTTATTTTTAAATATAATTGATATGGAAAGTGGTATCTGTCCCTTGCTATTTCCTCCACTGCTTGTACAGAACACATGTACCATGGATAGTACAAGTCTTTTGTATGCAAAGCATTGTTGGAATTATCTTGGCTGGACATAGTCTGACTGATGCTGCATTGTTTTAATGGTATATGTACTGTAGTAAGGTACATGGGACAAGGGACATGGGACTTAGTGAATAACATGTAACCTTAATTCTCTCACTTTTTTAGACCAGTCTCCCCTTTAGTGAATAACATGTAATCTTTATTCTCTTACTTTTTTGTACAGAATCTCCATTTCAAAGATCCCTAAGTAGAATCAAAATGAAGACTTGTTCTTGGTTTTATAGTTATTTGTAAACATAACTGATATGGAAAGCAGTATCTGCCCATAGCTATTTCCTCCACTGCTTGTTTTGAACAGATGTTCCATGGAAGCAATGTAGTCAGCTCTTTTCCATTCTGTTAACCACAAAACATGCAAGGCAGAATTGTCTTGGCTGGACATAGGCTTAAGCTGGCCATACACGCACCGATAATATCGTACAAAACTTTGTTTCGTACGATATTCGGTGCATGTATGGCAACTCTGCGAAGTGACCGATATAGCAGAAAGCTGCAGATATCGGACGACTCGCTGATCGGGCAGGTTAAAAGTTTTTGATCGGGCGCCATTGAAGGTGCCCGAGCAAAATCTATGTTCAGGGCTTAATCAGCCCTGAACATCAGTGGAGGGTTGGAACGATGTTTTGTGTGACCAATGGTCGCACGAAAGATCGAAAATCGGCACGTGTGGCAAGCTTTACTGTTACTACATTGTTTTAATGGTAAATATACTGTAGTCAGGTTGAACAGTGCAGACTAGGCAAAATTCTACTTCCAGCCATGGTTTTAGCTAGGAAGGTACCTTCCTAATGGTGACATCACCAACTGTACTGCACCCTTCCTGTGATGTAACCGCCCATACCCTGCACCCTTAGATCATGTAACTGTGTGCCTGTAGGGCACGAACCATGTAGGGAAAATGGAAATGTTAATCCTTTCAAAGTTGACTTTTTTTAATTCTACTTTTTGTGGCCCTTGTGAGATCCTTTGAGTGTTTATAAGCTCCTATTGTTGCTGTTCATGTAACTGCTGATACCTGCACCCCTGCACTTTGGGATCGGTCAGCCATGGATTGGGAATTGAAATGCCTCTTTTTAAACAGTATACCATGAATAACAACTCATTTTAATTGGTTTCTATTTCCCAATTTAGATTTATTCTCCTCTCATATAAGCTTTGTGAGGTTGACAAACTTATTCTGTAAAGGTGGCTATGCAGGAATTTCAGACCGATTCAGCAACTTATCCGCCCATGTATGGGGCCCTCCAATGAGCCTACCTGACTGATATCTGGCTGGAAATTGGGCAGATGTGAAGCTGCCCAATTGAGTGCTGTCTTTGTTCTGTTGTTCTGACAATCTTTTGCTCAAAACCAAGGTATGTGTCTAATAAATCTTACCTTTTTACTTCAAACGACCTTTGGTATCAGACTTTTTCATAACACCAGGGTCGGACTGGCCCGACCCTTGCGGCGCTCCCCCTGCCCAACCACTCCTGCCCCGACGCGTTAAATTTACACGCTCGGGGAAGGACGTCGGGTGGGGGGCCCTGCGAGGAGGGTTAGGGGGCCCCTTGGGGGGGAGGCTGTGGACATGGGCCATATGGGCGGGCTATGGGCGCGGGCCACGGTGGGCCCTTCACCCCCCCAGTCCGACCCTGCATAACACTACCAATATCTCATGGGTGGTTGTGACTACAGCTAGACACAGTGCTGGCATGGATTGACCCTGGGTCTTTTGCCACAGAGATCCACTTTAAAACTCACATTTAGCTTCTTTTTGAAATCCATGGAGCTTGCATCACTAATGCTACTTATAACGTCAATGTCAGTCAACAGCTGGATATTGACAAAAAAAAAAGCATGGTGGCTAACACAAGGCTAATTATGCAATGGCATATCAATGAGTCTTTTTACAGAGGGATTAATACATCTGTAGAAATTCTTTCCTTGAAATATTTGTACAGTGAGATACAATGCTGCACATAGTTTAAAGAAAAAAAAATGCTTTTTAACATGTGAAGAAAATACTGAAACTAAGGCTTATGGCAAACAGGTAGGTACACCACATGAAAAATAATTATCATTATTCAGTCCAAATGAAATTTAGAAACTACTTAAGTAAAGGCAGTTTTTTAAATAAATAATCATGAAGTCACATATTCATAAGATTTTTTTATTTACTCACTTTCCTAAACTCCAGAAATGTTCCTATGAAGGGCAATGGAGTAGGTCCAGGAATTCCCATTTTCTTAAACAATCCATATGGCCAAATTCCATATCTGAAAAGAAAAAAAAACACCATTTAGTGGAAGTATTACAGTCTTTGGGGTCAGTTTGCGATTTGTCACCTGCTGGAAATCGGAAAACACCTTGGGCAACAAAGTGCCTGTAATAACAAAAATGGTTAAAATCAAACCTTTTCACCTTTTCAAACCCTTTTCACCTAGAATGGAAATGGCATAAAAGTATTGGTGCACTTTCCTGACAGATGATCATGGATTTAAAAGACTGAATTTTTTTTAGCTCAGCAGTTTTCTATCTGTGATTTACATACTGACTGCAATTTAAGTATCCAAAAGCAGGTATATCAAACTTCGATGGACTGAAATAAACGGGTAAAACTCACCTAATGACTTGCATAAATTCTATGGAGGGCCACAAGTACCTAAAGTTATGTAAGGGGTTAACAAAACTTAGCTTGCCTAATAAAGCTCATTTGGAAATAAATAAGGGGTTAACAAATTTAACTGTAGGAAATGTTAATAACTGTGGATTCACAAATCCGGAATGTGATATACCCCAGTACTTTGCTCAGTATTGGATGAATTGGTACTGTCCAACCAAACCTGAACCATTAAAATAATGTAACTTTAATTTTAACTGCTAACTGCAAGAAAATATATTTTATAGCTCCTAATAAGGTAAGGACATTTTCAGAGCTTGGGGACATTCTGTTAGAAAAGGGCAGAGGGCCACAGAAGTCACACAAAACACCAGTTTGACCTGCCTTTTCTGAAAAGTAGACTGTATGCACAAGAAGATGACATTTCAAATAAAATTATTGGTCCTTACTAAAATATGACTGAAATGTAAGTTTAACTTAAAGCTTCTGTAGAATCATTTTTAAGTTTATTTACTACTAAACTCTATGATCCCACTGTAGCTGCAGCAAAGGACTCCAGGCATGCATGGCTCCATTCCAGATTACTGTGTATTGCTTTAGTGCCTATTTGGGGTCTGCCATTGGAAACAATACTGGATGCCAATATGATATTAACAGAGAAGAAACACTTCAGATCATGCTATGTAGCTCCATGTCTGTCATTCACAGGTGTAAGACCTATAACATCCAGGGAAATGACATTTCATCCTCATGAAAAGCTTCTAAATAAAACAGTACAGCTCTGCAAGAAGTCAGCAACGCGATATATTGTTAAAACTCACAACTCTTCTACTCACAGTAATATAAGCACCAATAAAACAGCAAGGAGAATCCATGTCCCTGTTGATAGGTGAGGAATGAGATTCATGGTGCCCTAGGACACCCAGGCTTCTCACTGAACTTCTCTGTGCAAGAGTTTTTCCCGGTGTCTCTGCTGGGTGAGTCATAGCAGTCACATGATCTCAGGGCTAGGCTGGAGTTCTTTGAGTGAGAATTGTTTACACTACACAATGCACCGTATGTATGTCATATGCCGATCAAATTGCAGTAGTGTATGTTTCTAAAACCAAGGCACAGGCAGAGTACTTCCGAAGTGCCAGGGAAATTACCTTTTTGCTTGTTATGTATTTGCTTAATATCCTCAAGCAACTTTGCCTTTATAAAACGAATCTGCAGTTTTTTTTTATGTCGGCATATACTCATATCTGACAAAATTTGCAATCTGCAATCCTATTTGCAATCTGCCCCTAGTTCCACTGAGTATCCCAGGAAATATTTTCCCTTGATAATGTCTTATGGTTTCTCAAAGTGACTTGCTTTACAGACATAAATTAATATTCCTATGGCCAGTAAACAATTCTGTCATGTCCATGTTTCATGTATGGTGGATGTGACATACTATAGGAGTTATTTACAATGCCCAGTGCAGTGTGTAGATTGCAAAAATTGGCCATTTGGCCTTTTATTTGCACTTTGCCCATTGCTTTGAGCATTGTGCATATAGCCACATGCCTCTGCAGGAGACAGGTGGAGACACATAGGGGGAGATTTACTAATCCATGAATCCGAATCCCGAAAGGGAAAAAATCGTATTGGAAACGAAAATTTTGCGACTTTTTCGTCGCCGTCGAAATTTTTTCGTATTTGTCACAACTTTTTCGTCGCCGCCACGACTTTATTGTATTTTGCGTGACTATTTTGTCGCCATTTCGATTTTTTCGTATTGAGCGGTTGTAAATGGCGGAAAAACCAATCCGATTTTTCCGTGCCAGCGACGAAAAAGACGCGGAAAATATACAAAAAAGTCGCAATGGCAACGAAAAAGTCGCGGAGCATACGAAAAAGTCGCGACGGCGCCGAAAAGGTTGCAAAAATACCGATCATTTCGAAAAAACCGCATTCTGACGCCTTCAGACCATTCGTGGATTAGTAAATCTCCCCCATAGGTGAGCTGTTATGCCCCTCGGTGCTCTTGAACTTTAGCTCATAGACTATTACTAATGTCCCTTTTCAAAACACCAGGGACACTCCTACCAAGAAGCAAGGTGAGAACCTTTTCTAAGGCAGTAGTGAGTGGCCAGGTACCAGGGGTGGCAAAAAGCCACCTCTTGTAACTTTAAGAGATTAATTTTTGCTTTTTAAAAAAAATCCACTCAGAAGTACAAGGGTACTTAGTGGAGTAAGGGTAAGCCACTTAGTGGTCACACAGAAAATACTTTTGCCCAGGGTCTGTCTGTTCACTGCATTTAACGCTGGATAAAAAAAATCCTCTCACGCCTTGTGCTTTAGGCAAGTGCTTGTGCTGCCTAGACCTATTTCCGGCCCTTAGTTGGTCTTTGGCTGCAGTGATAAGTTTTAATATATGCATATTATTTTTGCTGAATGATATGCTCACACATTCCTTTCCATTCATTTAATTAATTTTTAAGTTTTTTTAACTAATAGTATAAAAGTCAATTAAGTTTTATCTCTCTATAATGAATCAGCATACATCAATAGATAGGAAAGTACAAAGTGTAGTCTTTCTCTTTGGTATCTCATAATATAATAGCTTATCTTGTTATGTTATAAAGTTATTGCTAGCTTGCATAATTAGTTCACACGACATTGTGCATGAATTAGCACATTTCATTGTTGAAACAGTATAGGAGATTATTAGTCCCTTTTTTATCTGCGTATTATACTTTTTAGAGCAAGAGCGTGTGTGTATTTCTGAGCTTACCGCTGCAAATTGTATCCCTAATAACTGCCTCCTTTAGCTCAATTGGCAGGCCCCTCTTTGTATATACAGAAACTGGGCACTATTAGTCAATTACCTGAACTGGCCTGGAGAGGTTTTAAAGATGACAGCTTCAGTCTACTGTGTGCTGGCAGAGCAAGTAGGAAATGAGGAAGGAACATAACAATAAGGTGCTCTAAAGTAATGGGGAATCAGGGCCCAGGCTGGCCTTATCACTGGGGAACCCACTATTCCTTTTGGACTATTGGGGATATTTCTGGGGGGCAGGGGGCAGTAGGTTCAGAAATATACAGCCATAAGCAGAGACTGGCCATACTGATCATCCCTCCTTGCAAAACACTAATGACGAGTAGGGTAGTCCAAACACAAGAGACCCCCAAACTATTAGGATTGTAGACCTTACCACCCTTTGTAAATGTCTTTTTCTTTGGATCACAGAGGCCTGCAAATATACACTGCATGTTTTTTTTTTATTCCAGTGATACCTTAAACACAAATGACATGATTGACATTGCTTATTGGACCCCCAAAAATAATGCAATGTTTGATATGCAAGGGTGTTGACAGTGTAAAAAGAGAATCTCTAGAGTCTAGATACACCCGCCAATTGCCACACAGTACTATAATATACATCTGGCTAGGGAGTTCATTCCTGTGCTGAAGTTCATCATGGCTGAAGGCATTACTAAGATTCAAGGCTGGGGTATATCACCTAAACATTTTAGTGCTTTCTCACCATTATGATTTTTTTCTCTTTCTTTACCACGTAAGGACATTGCAAATTAATTAATTGTTCTAAGTCAGTTTGTGGAGAGGTAGTGTGGCATATTTATAATTAGCATCTGTGCATTCATGCACTGTGATGTTATTCTGTAGGTTGAGCCTTAAGGGCAGGGTGCACTGAGTGGATTGTATGCAGATGGGGGAAAAGCAGATCCACTGCATCTGCTCTTTTATGTAGCCCCCATAGACAGGCACGGTGTTGACCTGTGTGGATCTACACTGAGAAGAGGTTTGCATATTCCCATTAAAATCATCTCAGTGTATCTCAGTGTCAGTGGGGCAACACAAAATAGATGACAGCAGATCCCTTTTTTCTCCGCCTGTGTATGTGAATGATCAGTTCAGTGTGCCCCTAACCTAAGGGGCAGATTTATTAAAGTACGATTGGTCTGAATCCGACTTTTTCATACCTTGCGTATTTTTGCAGATCTTTTTGCTAATTTGCGCAACTGTGCATCAAAAATTATGCAACAATATCGTATTGCCGCGCCAAGTACGAAAGTTTCAGATTCATTCAAACTTTGGTATCATGACTTTCCTTGGGCCAGGTTGGAGCTGCAGAGTGCCATTGAGTCCTATGGGAGGCTTCCAAAAACATGCACAGAAGGATCAAAGTCGGAAAGGTTTTCCCGCCGTTTACGATCTTTTATATGAAAATTTCATGACCTTCAGATCGCCAATACGATATTATCGTGACTATTCCAATTTTTTCGTAAGCATTTTCATGATATTTGCAATCATCAGAAATTATCATATCTAATCCGAATTTTTCCCATTTTGGGATTCAACTCGTACTTTGATGAATGTGCCCCTAAGTGTGATGACATGTGGGGTGTTTTGTAACCCATGGGAGAAGTCCAGCAGGAAACTAAGCACCTGAAAATATTTTGCCTTACAGATGAACAGCAATTGTCTCGAGTAAAACATTTGCATTGTGTAACTGTTTAAATATTCAAGAGAAGGCACAATTGTGCGAAAATGCAGTCAGAAAAAAGTCAGTGTCTCATGATTACACAACTCAAACTTTTCCCAGTTAGATATTTCTATTTGTCTTTATGGCAAGGTATTTTTAGGTTATTTGTCACTGTGTGTTTGACATACTTCTTTAAAGTGCTGCCTATCGCTAGGCATTTTTTATCACCTTTTTCATAGAAAAGGAACATTATTTATAGAATTGTAGCAATCATGACTTCTTTCACTTGTACTTTGTCCTCATTTCTTATGTGCACACATACAATACACCCACTTAGTGCCTATGTATTTAGTGTAGAAAGGTGAATGGTTAACATTTTGGATGCACCAAATTCAAGATTCAACCTTTTTCAGCAGGATTCGAATCCATGGTCCTGGCTGAACCAAATCCTTAAAATGATGTAATGTTTTGTCACATAAACACAGAGTTGAAAATATTTCCCACATGCAGCAGGCAAAGTTCTTTTTAACCCTTCAGTAGCTTGATTTGCATAATTGGCTGATGTTGCCTAGCATGTATGTGTGCCTTGGATTGTTTGTGTGTGTTATGATCCCACAAGACAGCCCTTAATTCTTAATATGCAATTTATTTTTATAGAGACCTACATTGTTTGTGGGTATAATTTTCCTTTAATAAAAATAGCAAAAATAATTAATGTGCTAATAAGTAAGTATTTTAATTGAGGAGTCAGTGGAGTCAATGGAGTAAGAAAGTTCATGTTGAAGACACTGATATAATTCAGTAAATGGATCTTAATATAAACAGCTGACGTTATTCTATAATAAGTACATACAGTACATAAAGTACATATAAATAGTTACAAGAAATAATAAATGTGATAATAAGTCAGCAAATTTATTGGGAAGCAGTGGAATTTACTTTTTTTTTTTTTTACGTTATGTTTTTAAATTCATTGGTGGTCAGTGGAGTTTGTCTCTGCAAAGCTTCTCTACATTTTGCTTCATATGCAAGTTCTAGGCAACTTATGTAGCTTTCTGAGCAGTTTTTGCAGAAGTTACATAAATTGTGTAAGATGCGCAACATTTGCAACGCGACTGGACCCCTTTTAGAAAGAGATTTTCATGGGGCCCAGTACAACTCTAGGCCTCTCCCCCCCGATGGTGGCCCTGTAGTCATATGACACTTGTGCATCTTAGTTTTGTAAATGGAGCTACATATTCTCAGTTGGATTGAGGTCAGGGAATGGCTGGGCTATTGTAGAAAATTCACATTTTTGTTCTTGTGCTCCACTCCACTTTAGCTTTGTGTTGGGATCACTGCCCTGTTAAAGGAGAAGGAAAGGTACAACCACCAGGCCCGGATTTGTGGAGAGGCCACAAAGGCCCGGGCCTAGGGCGGCAGAAACCTGGGGGCGGCACTCCCGCTGTTCACGCACGCATGTGCACTGGGGGGGGAGGTGTGAGACCGGGGGCGGCCTCGGGCGGCAGGTTTTGAAATCCGGCCCTGACAATCACTGTGGGTGCCAAAATGTTTGGCACCCCCCAGCTATTTTAATTACTTACTGATACCCCAGGCCTGTGTTCCTGTTAGCAGAAAACTACACTGACAGTCCCGCTTGTGCACGTGCAGTGAAAAGCAGAATTTTAACAAAAAAGCTAGCCTACTCTACTGACCATGCATGGGCCCCTGGATCATGAAGAAAAAAGATGGAAGGAAAAGGATTGTTCATTCACGGGTACCCTAGGCCAGTACAGTTTTCTGCTAACAGGAGCACAAGCCCAGGGCATCAAGTAAGTAATTACAGTCACTGGGAGTGCCTAACATTTGGCATGCCCCAGAGATTGTAACTTTTATTCCTTTTTAAGAGATCTACCTTCACACAAGCTCTATTTCTTCTTCAGCAGGCTAAAACAGGTTTGATTGCAAAATATTCCACTGTTTTATTCATTCTCCCTTGGTTTTTTTTGTTTTGTTTTTTTATATTTTTTATAGGATGTTGCATGATAACACATGATTACACATTTCAGCCATTACTCATGTATACTTTTATGACATTAAGCCTGCAACCTGGATGCTTGCCTTATCTTATATTACATATGCATTAACACTTTTGAGTATGTTCTTTCATAGATACGGTTGCTAGCTTCTTTTTCTCTCTAGCCAAAGTGCAAACTCCAATTTAGGTCCATTAGACTGCAACTGTATTGTGCAAGCACGTTTCATTTACTTCATAGATTTTTATACCCAGAAGTACGGTATTTTCTTCCAAATATTACTGTTTAAAATTCTTAATTTAGTAAACAGGCCCACAGTTTGTAAGAATGATCCCCTGGCATCCCTAAATCACTCTTTACAAGTATTCTTTTTAATCACCCAAATAGACTGCATGGCCATGCCTATTCCCCAATTCTATAGTTCATCACAGTTTCTGTCGGGAGTGGGGGAAACAGTTCTCCACTGCAAGTGTTACTGAAATTTAGCATATCTTTTTGTACTTGAGATAAAGTAATTTGTCCCAAAAATATATATCTCTAAAAGTAAATTTGTTCTGTAAAAAAACTTTTTTTTAGGCTAGGTATTTCTGTCTTCTAGTTGTGTCCACCCAGGTGCAGGCACACGCAGCTGTCTCAACTTTGTTGTCGGATATTGGCTGTGTGTGTGTCTGCACCCAGGGGGATTCAATGCTTCCTAACAACTAGGAGATTTTTAACCATATGGGTGGATTGTCAGCCTGTGCTTATCCGCAGGCTGACAATCCCCCCATGTGCCCTTGCCTTTTAGAGCGGCATGTCCCACTTGCCTCACTGATAGGGAGCTGCACTGAGGACTGTTTCAACTTTCATATCTTCTGTCCCCAGTGCGTATGGATTATGCATTCGCATATATTTCACATCTGTAGCTGGGTGGGGGAGGCACATAGGTGTCTCCTGACCTGCCCTATACCCACCTTGCAGGATGTACACCCCTTGCACTAGGGTCAAGAATGACCCCTGCAGTCTTTTATTACCCTATGTCCTTTTTGGGGGGGCAGGTTTAAGACTTTAATCTCCCACATATAGAATTTCTACATGATTCACTTGTGTTTGCATATAATTACGCAATACTGAAAGGAAATATAAGTGCAGGACAGAGAATGGCTTTCAAATACATTACATCAGCTTCTGAGGTGAGGTCTTTTGCAATTACTTTTTTCTTATTTCACAATCAGTAGCACATGGTTTCTTTCGCATGTGAAATTATCACCAGTTAAATAGTAACTTGTTGGATATTTTTGCATAAAACTTTACTACTGCTTAAAATTAAATATAAAATTACATTTATAATTTGAATTTTTAACTTATTTATTATTAAAATGTTATCAGGTCAAGAGATAAAGGGAAAAGGTTCTTGTGAGAGGATCTGTATCTTTCTGCCATCTAAGCTATGATATAGGAATCAATCAACAAAGGATTCAGTGAAATAAACAACCATTTATTGGCTCAAAATTAAACAAACAATTAAAAAAAACAAACATACTATACCAAGGTATAGTAGGTATAGTATGTTTGTTTTTTTTTAATTGTTTGTTTAATTTTGAGCCAATAAATGGTTGTTTATTTCACTGAATACTTTGTTGACTGATTATATATATATATATTCAGGACTTACAGATTCTCTTTCTTAATCTACCATTAATATGATATAGGAATCAGCACGTTTAAAGGTATATTATCATGATTTTAATATATAGTTTTTTAATATTTTATTATACTGTTGTTTTTTTTTTTATTTTGAAACGTGAGAACTAGTATATATTGTATGAAAATGTTGGATTATGTTCAGGGCTGATAGCAGAGATCCACCCATAGAATAGATAAGATTTCATTCATATTTAAAAATAATTGTTATATGGTTACATACATGTTAAGAGGGTCATACACCATAACTCTAATCAGAAGACTATTAATTTCACTGTGCCCATTAAGAGGCTCATTGACACTTATGTACCCTAGGCAGGATATATCAGTCATTGGTGACAGACATCAGCTTCTGTTCAGCAGATCAATAAGCCTCTAAAGGCAAAGTAACAGCAGTACTCCTCTGATAAGGATTACTGTTACTTATCTAGTTAAGCCAAGCATTTTTTGACAGCTGCAATGAGTGAATTGACAAACAGACAAACAGACAAACAATGGTAGTAGCCATTTATACTGTATAGTAATAAACATACATGAAGCAAGCACTGCAGATTTTTTTATATTAGAATAAATCTAATTTGTATAAATCCTCATGTGGTAAATAAAATTTATACTCAGTCAGAACATAATATTTTTCTATTAAATAGTGTTATAATAAAAAAAGAACTATACTTTTTCATCCTTCAACATAATCACCATGGAAACAACTTGCATTTCGAGAGTGTTCTCTCTGCTTTGAACTATGGTACTAGCTTATCTGCATTTTTCTAGTCACTATGTATTCTTATTGCAGCATATGCAATCTGATTACATAGGTTTTTTATGACTTCTACCCCTTAAATGCATATTTACATTCTAGTGACAAAGCCTTTGTGTTCAAGTCTTTTGTTTTCTTAATTTTTAAGCCTAGTATTAAATGCACTATATACATGGTTTTAGTCCATTTACCCCAATAAATTTTGTTAGAGTTTGCTGGTTGTTGTTTAGTGATACAGTCACAGCTTGCTTCTGTCCTCTCAAAGTAAATGATGGCATTTCACCAGGTGTGAGCTAGAAAATGAAGCTCAAGTCAAAGTTCTTTCTAAATAGAGTGAGGTGCGAAAAACATTCAAAGGCAAAGATGCAGCAAAATTGTTGTTGCTCTAATAGCATGTCAGAACAAAACTTTTCAAAACAGGTGACATCAGAAAGAAAATTCCTTAATGTGAGACTCAAAATCCAGTTCAAAATCTACATCTACATTTTCCAACTTGTTTGACATGCATAAAAAGCCCCCCCCCCCAATGCAGACTGTAGGTAATTACTTATGTCAGGTCTCATGCAATTGCCCATTGGTTGCTATAGGTTGCTATAGTGAATTTTTCCAATGCTAGTATGTCTGTTGCACTCACGCAAATCTAAAGCTGGCCATACATTGGCTAGATTAAACAAGCAGATTTTTAGGTATATGGCCCCCTTAAGTCTGCTTGAGAAACCCCTGGGAGGTACAGGTAAGATGTAGCTGAGGCACTGCTTTAGAAAATATCAGGGCCAGTGCCTTTTTTTTTTATTGTACAACCAAGCTTATCCTGAAATGATTGTTTAAAGGAGAAGGAAAGTCTAAGTCACTTGGGGGTGCCAAAATGTTAGTGCCAAGTGACTTAAATCACTTACCTTGTACCCCGGGCTGGTGCCCCTGTTAGGAGAGACCAGCACCAGCCCGGGGTAGCAGCGATCGCTTCCTTCTTCCTGATCGCGTGCGCGCGCATGCGCAGTAGAGTGAAAAGCCGAAGTTTGAACAGAGATGTCGGCGTTTCACTCTACTGCGCATGCGTCTGTCCCGGACAATTGGCTGCAGTGTGAATAGGGAAGAAGGAAGCGCTCGCTACAGGTACCCCGGGCTGGTGCTGTTTTCTCCTAACGGGCACCAGCCCGGGGTACAAGGTAAGCAATTTAAGTCACTTGGGGGTGCCTAACATTTTGGCACCCCCAAGTGACTTAGACTTTCCTTGTCCTTTAAAAGTACGATTAGTCCATCAACAAAAACGACAATTTCAAGTGATATCGTCTAGGCTAGAAAAAATCCTGCTTAGTCCTGCAAACAATTGGACAACGGGCAAATTTAATTGCTAATGATAAAAATTTTCAAATCTGCCCAATCAATTTTTTGACGGATGATGTTGAATGAAAAATCTCTAGATGTGGGATAGTTCGGTGCCCACTAACCCTATGATAATTGGTCGTTAGGGAGAGAAAAATCTTAACTTGTATGGCCACCTTTACTCTTACCATAGAAAAATTCAACCTCTTTCTATTTATTGCTTTTTTATTTTTGCAAATCTCTTCTTGATTTTTTTCATTACCAAGACCATCAACTAATCACAGTTACATATGCAATACAGATAGAAACTACAATCACCTTAAAATAGGAAGATAAAAGCAAATGGCAGTCAGGACTACAAACAAGGGTAATACCCTTTTAAAAGTTTATTGCGGAGGTGCAACGTTTCGGGGCAATGTGACCCCTTTATCAAGCATGATAAAGGGGTCACATTGCCCCGAAACGTTGCACCTCCGCAATAAACTTTTAAAAGGGTATTACCCTTGTTTGTAGTCCTGAGTGCCATTTGCTTTTTTCTTGCTATAGTGTATTTGGAGGGTGCCGATCCCTCTAGCAGTGTGCACCGGACAAAATAATTTTTTGGAGAGTGAGGGTGTGCGGATAAGGTCTCTGTGGTCTAGTTAAAATAGGAAGAAGACATACTACAGGTATGGGATCCTTTATCCGGAAACCCTTTATCCAGAAAGTTCCGAATTATGGAAAGGCCATCTTCCTTTTTCTCTGTAATAGTACTTTGAACCTGATCCCAACTAAGATATAATTAATCCGTATTGGAGGCAAAACAAGCCTATTGGGTTTATTCAATATTTAAATGATTTTTAGCAGACTTACATTATGGAGATCCAAATTATGGAAAGATCCCTTATCCGGAAAACCCCAGGTCCCAAGCATTCTGGATAATAGGTCCCATACCTGTATTATAATAAGTCCTTGACCTATTATTACTACTCAATATATAATTCTAACCATGGTCGCCATAAGTAAGATTGGATTTTCCCCTTTTTTTACAACAAAAATCTTTTCCATACATCTCTGCTCTTCTACTAATTTATCCTATCTTCAATACAGATAGCATCCTTTGATTTTCACTTACAGGGAATCATACTTCCTGCAGACACAATTAGGCATTTGTCAATAAATCAATAAATATGCCTTAGGAAATATAATATGTTGGTAGCATTCAGTTTTACCAAGGGTACACATATTTTTATACTTTGAACCTGTTTACAAAAGGAGTTAATATGACATTAAAACCAAATATGTGAATAACTGCCATATATTTTATTCAGCCTACCTGGAGTGTCATACCATCTCGAGATAATTTTATATCCTGATTTGTGCATGCATGTTGCAGAGAATGTTTTTAGTTTACCTTCTATATCTGTTGCCATTCAGATTAATTAAAGGATTTATTTAATTATTTTACTGAATTTGAAACAAAACTAGACAGTAAATCATTTTGTTCCATTATTTTTCCAACGGATAATGAAAAGGTATGCCGAACTGCATCTCTATCTATCCACCAAAATGTTAAACCAGGTAAGTGGTCTAATATTTTTTTAAATCGTTAATGTTTGTAGATAATATACAGTTTGATTATGTTTCCATTCTAATCTTAAATGGGTACCATGCCTTAAGATCAGTTCATTTTTTTAAATACCTTTTTCTGTTTCTATAAAAAAAATTTAATCTCAGTTGATTACCTTTGTTTCTTTTCTGTCCATTTTTAGGGAAAATATCTCCTTGTCCCAGTAGGACATCTGGGTTGTCTTGTAAGGGAATTGATAGGGAGGGATATGATATAATTTAATGGTATTCATTTATTTCAACCCAAGTTTAAAATGTAGAAATCAATGTCATTTTTTCTGTCACAGTAGTTACCCATCCATACAGAAGAACATAGCAGATTTACCAAATCCCCCCTTCTGTGTCCAACCACAATAGGGAATCATTCTGTTTTGCCTGTGTTATTGTCTTTGATAAATGTATGGCTTTATAATAGGAATACAGACAGGGGAGTCCTACTGCATCATAAGATTTTGGTCTCGTAAGTTGAGAATAGCTGATAAATTAATTGATAATTATTTTTTTACCACTGAGCAACTTTCAAATATAAAAAGAGAAAGTTGGGGAGCAACGCAAGCATGAAAAAGGTCCTAAGGGGTGACCAATAAGGGCTTTGATTGGTTATTTGGCAGCCCGATGTGGGTTGGCAGGCTACATGAGGCAGTACACATAATCTTTATGCCTCCAAGTCAGTAATTAAAAAATGAGCACCTGCTTTGAGGCCACTGGGAGTATCAAAAGGGCTGGTGAGCAACATGTTGCTTGTGAGCCACTGGTTGGGGATCACTGGTCTAGATGATTAGCGTTTCCATATAAATTTTTATTAAAGGAGACATATTGAATAATAAAAAAAACCCTAATTTTGTAAGCAATTATGATTAATATATGGTGCTGGTTTCACTTTGGGCTAAAATTGAATAAAAATGGCCCCTTTATTTATAGATCCTCTCAGTTCTCTGTCAGTGTTTCAAATGAAGGGTGGGTGTGTCCTAATGGTCTCTGCCAGAAGCACAGCAGCAGGGGGATAGCCAATCGCAGCCCTGCAGTCACACAAGCAAAGACACATCCAGAGAATTCAGCCAGCAGGAAGTGGAACAGATGGGTAGAACTAGTAGGGTTTTGGGGGAATTTCTCAATAAATCAGTCTGAAATACAACTTTTTTAAGCACAATCCTTCTATGTTTAGAGGAGTATAATTCACTGGTACATTCTTAATTTTTCTCCTCTCAACTTATTTTCAAAAAATCAGGACATGGATGGGAATTGTTTGCATTATATGCAGTATCTTTGGCAGGATCAACATGTTAAAGGAATACTGTCATGGGAAAACAAGTTTTTAATAGAGCTTCTTCAGCAGAATCCTGCGTTGAAATCTGTTTTTCAAAAACACAAACAGTTTTTTTTATACTTAATTTTGAAATTTCACATGGGGTTAGCCATATTCATCATTTCCCAGGGTGCCACAGCCATGTGACCTGTGCTCTGATAAACTTCAGTCACACTTTGCTGCTGAGCTGCAAGTTGGAGTGATATCATTTCCCCGCCTCCCAGCCTCCAATCAGCAGAACAATAGGAAAGTAGCAAGATAGCAGCTTCCTGACACCTGTATTGCTAAAAGTGGTAACTATCAGAATAGCACTCAATAGTGAGAAATACAAGTTCAGCTTTAAGGGCTCTGGCACACGGGGAGATTAGTCGCCCGCAACAAATCTCCCTTGTCACGGGCGACTAATCTCCCTGAACTACCATCCCACCAGTGAAAATGTAAGTCGCCAGTGGGATGGCACACGCTGCGCATGCGATTTCGGCAAATCGCCGAAATTGCCTCACGAGACAACGCGGGCGACTAATCTCCCCGTGTGCCAGAGCCCTAAAAATACAAGTCCTGCTTAGGACTAGTTACAGGGCAGTAGGAAAAACAATAGGCTTTTTTAAAGCAGTGCTAATTTGTAGAGCTGGCTCTTTCTAAAAGCTCAGGATCAAGCACAATGCACTGAGATGGCTGCCTACACACCAATATCACAACTAAAACAAACACACTTGCAGGTGCAAGAATACAATTTTAAATGGTAGAGTGAATTATTGGCTATGTAAAAGTGTAATTTAAAAATCAAAAGTACAACATAAAAGTCATGACAGAATTCCTTTAATTACGATGATCTTCCAAACCAGGATACACATACATGTTTACATCTATTAATATTTCTTTCTGCTATCTTAAATAGTGGGGTATAGTTCCTATCATATAATATTTTTTCTGTCATAGCAATTTAAACTCTTGGGTATTTAATAGAAATGATATTCCATTTAAAGGGTTTGGCTACATCTAATGTAGCCGATTTATAATTGGAGCATATTTTGTTCAGTAATTCTTTTGTTATTCTCACTGGCCAGTGGTCAGACTGAAAACTTGCTTTTATTTTACTAACTTTATTTTGTACGTACCTGTGGTGAGTTAAAAAATAGTCAATTCTTGAATATTTATTATGCACACATGAAAATTATGCGTAGTATCTATCCTCAAGGTTCATACATCTCCATATATCAACCAACAGATACTGTATATATTTATCTTTGATTATGAATTATGCAATTTTCATATGAACGCAAAATCCCCCCCCCCCTTCCCCTTCACTACGCCCCAGTAGTACTAAAAAAATATAATTAATCCTTATTGGATTAAAGGAGAAGGAAAGGCTAGTAAAGAGTTAATCTCAAGCTGCAGGCATACCTTCAGTTCTCTCAATAATGCCCTTAAGTCTCCCCATATTTCACCTGTTCAGAAGATCAGAAGCCAAACAGGAAAAAGAAACGCTGAGCTGGGTAAAGAAGATTCCCATAATGCAACGCTCCTGCACAGACACTACGACCAGATCCTTAGCTTGCACATGCGCACACATCAGGAGCGTCTGGTTGCTATGGCGATGCAGAAGAGGACGCAGCCGGCAGGAGTGAGAAGCGAGGAGCGGTGAGCAGGGGGGGACAACTGGTTTTGTGCTTTTCAGTGCTATATTGCTATATAAGTGCTATATTCTGTGCCATGCACACCCGGCAGGTGCGGGGAGCAGGGGGGGTTGGGTTGTGGCAAAAGGCGAAGCATGGCAGACACAAGTGTCAGTGATCACCTTGACAGCCGATATATGTAAATAGAGAGTTTTTATATGAATTTACCAAATACAATATAAAAGTGCATTTTCGGAGCGGGGGGGGGGGACTGGCTTGTGCTTTTCAGCAATACCCCATACAGACATGCTGGACAAGTATGTAGTTTCTAGTATGTGTATCTCGGTAAATCTTTCATTAGGCAAGTCAGAAATATAGCGTTTTTACATTACACAGCAATAGTAGTACAGGTATGGGATCCCTTATCCGGAAACCCGTTATCCAGAAAGCTCCGAATTACGGAAAGCCTGTCTCCCATAGACTCCATTTTGATTAAATAATATAGAATTTAAAAACTTATTTCCTTTTTCTCTGTAGTAATAAAACAGTAACTTGTAATTGATCCCAAATAAGATATAAATAATCCTTATTGGATGCAAAACAATCCTATTGGGTTTAATTAATGTTTTATTGATTTTTTAGTAGATTTAAGGTATGGAGATCCAAATTACGGAAAGACCCCTTATCCGGAATACCCTTGGTCCCGAGCATTCTGGATAATGGGTCCTATATCTGTACTATTTAATAGTATGCTTAATAGATTTTGACTTTCCTTGTCCTTTAATCCTTATCTCTCTCTCTCTCTCAATCCAAAGAGCATTGGACGACTAATTTAAAAGGCTGATATAATGAATTAACATTTTTCCTACTCAACAGGCAGGACTGATTAAATTATCTTTTGCGCTATATGCAGTTTATTCACATAACCTGAAATGAATACCTATACAAGAATGTGTAGATTACATTCATTTTAAATAAATAAGGCATGATGACATTTATCCAAGGGTCCTAAAGAAGCTAGGCTTCTGGACCCCTCATGGTAATATTTATAGACCTTATATCTTCAGTCTCATTAACAAGTGATTGACGTAAAGAGGATGTGGTAGTAATATTTGCACAGGGATCAAGATTTCAGGGTTATCCAGCAGTAAGATTGACACCTCTAGTCGGAAGGGAAGGGATGTGAAGAGTTTGCAAACAAGACTACATCATAAAAAATAAAGGAATCTCCAGTTTTTTTTCCAAAATAATTCATGTCCAGCTAATCTTTTTATATAAAGTAATTAGGAATTTAGATGAGCAAAAAGCAGTTGATTCAACTTATTTTTAATTTCTAAAGCTTTATATCAGTTCCCCTGACTTAAATATCAGATAGATTTCATGACATGGATGAAAAAATCTTTACATGGACAGAAAAGCAGCTAAAAGATACAATGCTAAAATTAGCAAATAGAATATTTTCATATTGGGCTATGGTAAGCTGTAGCTTCAGTACTGGATCTTGTTTGTCCTGTCAGACAGGCAAGTGCCCCAGCAGGTGCCAGACTAGAGTCTATGAGGAGGCAATGTATGATAGTACAGTCCTGCTTCACTGCTTGTTGTTGACTTGCACACCTGCTCCACTCTTTCCATGGCTATGTGACCCATATTCATATCCCATATCGAAAGAGAAAAAGCACCCAAGGAAGTTACCAGAACTCTAACTTTGCCTTGGAGAGAACATGAAGAGATGCAGAGTGGAAAATTAAAGCAATTTTCTCTGTATTAAACCTATGTTAGACAATATTATTTTTTTACTTGTACAAATAAACATAGACTAATCTTTCTAAAAACTTCCTGAGAATTATCCTGAGATAATTGTGTCACCAACAAATGACTAAATAATTGTCCCTAATCCAGCACTGCCTCAGTGCAAGTCTCCCATAGGTGCCCACTGTGACATTTACTCAGCATTGGGAACAAATGTGAAAAACATACAGAAAGATGTATTGCTTTTCAAGAAGAATGTGAAAAAATTTGACTTGCCGGAAAAATGCCATTTACAGATGTAGATGGTATATGCGTTGCAATATGCTAAAGATAATGTACACCTATACTTATTATTGCATCCAGTCCTGTCCTGTAGTTACTCTAAGGCCGTTCTGTAAGCAGCCATCATTTTAGCTTTAGATAGCAGTAATTAATTTCCATATTATAGAGGATACTTGAAATGCATTTTGAAATTAATTAAGTTATGAGTTTGTTCTCCATTTCAAATGTATCTATTAAGAGGAATATATTGTTTTTTGATTGAAATATTCTGTTTTAGATATGTTGTCAGTTTTCATTTTAAAAATATGAATGCTAATGCCAGGTCAATGGGTTTGCTTTGTAACAGATGTGATTCAATGCCAAATGGTAATGAGCCAATATGGGTCCCTGGTGGAGTACGGTAGAAAAACAAGTAGAGAAGAGATGCACGAGCAACTCTAGATTAATTTTTTTTACATTACATGAAAGACTAATGTACCTTTATATACAGTCCAGTAGTTCATTGCTTCACAGCTACATTGCTCACATTAAATTAATTTGCAATGGAGAGCAACTATTTACTTTAAAATAAGCATAAAACGAGTCTTAAAAACATCTGAACCTGTAAATTATTATAAAACAGCTTTTGAATCAATTCCATTTCCTTCTCATGAAATATTCCACTGGAAAATAGTTTGGGAAAATTAGGGAAAATATCATTCTAAACAACTTTCTGAAATACATTTATTAGACATTTTCAGAGTCCATTTTAACCAAATAATTCTAGTTTTTAAAAAATATTTCCTTTTTCCTCTGTAATAATAAAACAGTACTTTGTACTCGATCTTGACTAAGATATAACAAATTCTTATTGAAGGCAAAACAATCCTATAGGGTTTATTTAATATTTAAATGATTTTTTAGTAGACTTAAAGTATGGTGATTTAATTTACAGAAAGATCCCTTATCCGGAAAACTCCATGTCCCAAGCATTTGGGATAACAGGTCCCATACCTGTATTTAATTCTGAAAGTAGTGTCTGTCTGGCTGTTTATATTCTCAGCAATGCTAGCTCTGACTTCTAAAAAAAACACAGAAGCCAGTTAATTACCAGTCCTGAAGGAGAAATGACTTTTGCTACAATGTTTAAAGAGTCAGAGATAGAGAACAGAAAGAAACTACTTTCAGTTGCAATTAAGAGAACACATAATTTGGGATCATTATTATAATACTTTGGAAAAACCTTGAAGCAACTGGGTAGCATAATGAAGAGGAAATAGTTACCCTTTTATTTAAAAAAGAGAGAGAAGATAGATTTAACACGCTCATAAACCCTCTGGGGATGTAACAGAGTCGATCTATATTTATAGGAGGTTTGATAAATGTGTGCACAACAAATTACATTCCCTTGGGTTTTAGAGATTGAAAGCCTCTTAAAATTATTGCTGTGGGGCCAAAACCATCAAGTCACGCAAATGATTAGATTGTTTCAGTGTCCTGACGGAATGTAAAAGTGCCTTTGGCTTGAAAATGCGTTGACACTTTTTATTATTGGTTTAGACTGTGCAGAACATTGTAAGAATAAATATGTACTGGAAACAAACTGTAGGGTTGTGCACAGACATTTTCAATTGTAGTTTTCTATTAACAGAAACATTAAGCAAAGGTATAAAATAAAAGAGTATTGCTTTACAGGATGTTATGACTGTTATATGTTGGCAAAGTTCATACTCACAGTAATATAAGCACCAAGAGAGCAGCCAGGAGAATGCATGCTCCTGTTGATAGGTGAGGAATGAGATTCATGGCACCTAGAAGTTCTCGCTGAACTTCCTTCTCCCCGCAAGTGATTTTCCCTGTGTCTCTGCTGGGTGATTCATGTGAGCAGTCACATGATAACGGGAGTATGCCCTTTTTTCTGTCAATCATTTTTGGCATAGAATGGATTTAAGTTTATTCTTTTACAGTAAGAATAATGTTAAAGCACCAAGGCAAAATAATCTGTATTTTTTTAGAACATGGGAGGTTCCCGAGGAGCCTCAAGAAACCTCCACAGTCACATTGTGAAAATACATAGTTACAAAGGATTAAGGACATTAATTGAATCTGGCATCATCACAACATCACTTTCTTATTGCAGGGACCTATATGGTTAGCATTCCCTATAGCTTTAAACCATACACTTCCTAGTTTCAGTGTTACTGGGCAGATACTCATGTATACATTTTGCAGACTGTAATATAGTGTTTAGCAGGGGGTGGATCTTTTGCGTTGGCCTGCATCTGTTAAACCAGATGTGTCATTGATCCTGGGATTAACAAGGCCCCAGTAAAGCATCATTGGAAGTTATCCATCTCTAGTGAAGTTGGGGAGCAGGGGCCCCATGAACAAGAATTTAATGCAGGAAATATTTTGTAATAGCACATTCTAGGAATGTGAGATAATCAGTTAAAGGACAAGGAAAGTCAAAATCTATTAAGCACACTATTAAATAGTACTACAATTGCTGTGTAAAAACACTATATTCCTGGCTTGCCTAATGAAAGATTTACAGAGATACACTAACTACAAACTACATACTTGTTTTAGTGAACAGTGCCGCCATCTTTAACAAGGGATGCCCCTTCACTTTCCCTCACCATCTGTACTGCGCATGCTCACAACTCTGCTCACACCCTGCTCTGCGCAATCCCCCCCCGCTCAGATAACCGCTCCACTCTCCGACACCACAACCCCCCCCCCACTCACACAAAAACGAAACCCCCCCCCCGCTCGGATAACCGCTCTGCTCTCCGCTCCCCGACACCACCCTCCCCTCGTACCTGCCGGCTGCGTCTAGCTCAGAACTCACACATCAACTGTGCACATATCAGGAGAGCAGATATCAGGAGCGCAGATATCAGGAGCGCAGATATCAGAAGCGCAGATATCAGGAGCGCACCGGACCCCCCCGCCCCCCTCACAGCTCCTAGCTCCTGTCGGCTGGGTCCTATACTGCGTCGCAATGGCAACTAGACGCTAGGGAGACCTGCTGCTGATGTGTGCGCATGTGCTAACTGAAGATCTGGTCGTAGTGTCTGTGCAGGAGCATTGCATGATGGGAATCTTCTCTACCCAGCTCAGAGTTTTTTCTTCCTGTTTGGCTTCTGATCTTCTGAACAGGTGAAATTTGGGGAGACTATTGAGACAACTGAAGGTATGCCTGCAGCTTGAGATTAACTCTGTACTAGCCTTTCCTTCTCCTTTAAGGACTTCTTTTACTACCCATGCTACTCTCCACAGTGGTTCATCGCTGCTCTGCACAACCCTGCATTTGGATCATTTGTCTTGAACAAATTAAATTGTTCCTCAGTTTTGTCGCAAAGAGCTTCTGGCATGCTCAATTCTACTTTTACATTTACTTTACTACATCTGAAGGCCCATTGTAAGAAAGAGAGTAGAATTACCCCATGCTCTAATCCAGGTGTCCCCAAACTTTTTTATACTCGTGAGCCACAGTCAAATATAAAAAGACTTGGAGAGCAACACAAACATCATAAATGGAGGTGCCAAATAAGATTGGCTAGTAGGCAGTCTCTATGCACTCTATCAGTTTACAGGAGGCTTTATTTATTAGTAAATATTGTTTTTATTCAACCAAAACTTACCACCAAGTCAGGAATTCAAAAATAACTCCCTGGTTTGGGGGCATTGAGAGCAACATTCAAGGGGTTGGGAAGCAACATGTTGCCCCTGAGCTACTGGTTGGGGATCACTGCTCTAATTCATCCTAGCTGGACTTTTCTGTATTACAGCCAAATAGGGGTTACATTATCTTTGTTGAAGTCAGCCATCTTAAAGGCATTAAATCATTGTAGGATCTGCCATTACAACATCATCCAGCAGGGCACTCAGCAACCTCACTATCCTCACCATAAAGAACCATTTGTGCTGTTTTAAGTTGATGTTTCTACTGTAAAAAAAAGATCTCTCATCTGTCTATAATCCCCTGCAATGTACTTGTAAAGAGTAATCATGACCCTCCTTGCAAAGTGACTTTTTTGAGAAAAAACAAACAGTCTACCCTCATAGTTTGTGTTCCATTCCTTTTACCAGTTTTTGCAATGCCAATTATGTGGAAGAAGGAAATAGAAATAGGTGTTTAAGATGAAATATGCATTTTTTTTAATTTAGAAGGTAAGAGAAAATCAGTTAATCTATATAGTATGAGTTAGAAGTTTTAAATAAATTAAATAGTCAAGATGATTTTATTGAGCAAATAAATGAATGTTTAGATTCTTAAAATTAAAAAGTATATTTAAATATTGTTTACTTGTTGTGGCTTGACCTGAAGGCCTGTGCAAGAAGTACTGCACAAACCATTGCAAGGGATACTTAGGAGTACAGGAAAGATGGTACCACCTGCTCTGCAGTAAACTACCCCTTAAAGTAAACCAGCTTGGTCAATGTTTAAAAAAAGGGCTGCACCACCTAAAGTTAAAAGTTTAGTAACTTTGGTCACTGGGGGATACCTAATAAATTCAATATAGTGGGTAAGATTGTATGTATGCTTAGATTTCTATTAACTGAGCATAAAATGTAATGGGCTTTATAAGGAGTTGTTATTTATTGTATGATAGAAGAATGTTTGATTATAGTGGGGCACTATATTACTATATTTTTGTTTTATTAAGTGCATAATACGTACAATTTTAGATTTACGCAGGATCTATAGGATAGGATCTATTATCCAAATCACCATGCCTTAAAGTGATACTGACACTAAAAAACGACTCCTCAAAATATGAATGTACATAAAAAGTTGCCTCTAGGTCATGTTGATTGATTTTCGCTGAGAGATTTGCTTTTTTAAATAATTGTTACTTGAAGTTCCTAAACCTGACTGTTTTGCCAACCTGACTGTCCCTTCTCAGCCTGTCAGTTATAGCTTCTAATGCTAACGGCCTCCTGCTGCACAAATATGGCAGCCCCCTTATAGGGGAACATGGGGGATCTGACAGGTAATATAAAAGCATCGGGCAAATACCTTTATGGCAAAAATGAAGGTCATGATAGATGTAAAAAAAGGTTTAATTTCTGGTGTCAGTATCTCTTTAAGTCTGCTAAAAAAAAAATTAAACATCAAGTAAAGCCAAAAGTATTGTTTTGCTACAAATATGGATTCATGCAGCTTAGTTAGGCTCATTTATCAGCACTGGTTAAATTTGCTTCTGGGCAGTAACCCATAGAAATCAATTGGTGATTGGCTTTTTTTCAGCTGCAGATAGAACAATAAATGCAACAATTTGTTTGGTTACTTTGGGTTACTGGCCATGGGCAAATTTGCTCAGTGCTGATAAATGACTCATACTGCATTTTATCTTGTTGTCTTTTTCCCATAGAAAGATTATGTGACAACTTTTTTAAATAGTTGTTAGCATTTGATGTGGGCAGCTGTAGTGTTAACTTCTTGGAAAATGTTTTTTTTTTTTTATGTGAGGCTTGCTAATAATTTGTTAGTTTTACCTGGATCTACTTGCAGAGGGCTAAACAAGCCACTAGATGGCAGTCAAATAGAAGATAAAAACTGGTATAAGTTATAGGATATGGATAGGGTTGCCACCTGTTCAGGTTTGAACCAGACAGCTTGTCTTTTGGTAGGGTTGTCTGGGTCAAAACTGGCTGCCTCGTTTTCCCAATTTTGAAAACCGGGCAGGTTTCTCCAAGGTTCTTCCTTTCCCTTATTTCCCTTATTATTATATAGCTCCACTCCAGGTTATATCTGCTTATGTACCTTAAGGTGGCCATACATGGGGTGATAAAAGCTGCCAATTCAGTCCTTCCTGATCAAGATGATAGCTTATTGGTGCACGTATTGGGCCCTCCAACACACTGGGCCTAGCAATGTCTGCCCAAAAATCATCAGTGGATTTAACATGCAATTAGAAGATTTTCAGGGGAGAAGATGTACAATGTGCCAATAGCCTTACGCAGTATTGGGCATGTGTAATTTAAAGGGACAGAAGACCCTTTTTTAATGCCTAGTACTTGTGCAATAGAGGTACTCATACGTTGTACATCGGAGAGATGCTTTAATCAAAAATACTGTTCAGTCAGTCAGGAAAGTAATATTGAAATGTAATACTGACACTGAAATTAACAGTGTGGAGTCCTGGTCCAGAAAACAGGACAATCTTTGCAAACTTCTGTGATCTTGCTTCTTTACAGGTCTATTAATTGCAGAATATGCAAGGCATTGTAGGAATTGGAGTAGAAAGATTGGAGAAAAGCTCTGGTCCCTACTAAAAAATCCGAATACAACAATCGGCTAGCTAACTTTGCAGAGATTGTGTAGAAGTCAATGGCAGATGTCCCTTCCCTTTCCTGAAAGATCCTTCTTTTGCCTCAAGGTTTCGGAAATTTGGCACCAGTTTCAGACACTACAAAAAATTAGAGATTAATTAGAGATTTTTTGTAAATCTCATGACATTGAGTTTACTCACATTTTTAAAAATAAAAATATGAGAAATGTTAAAGTTTAAGTAAATTGTCTCTTTGTGTGTTTTAGCAGAGGCAATTCTCAGTATTGTCGGGGTATTTTCTGGCATTTAGTAGCCGTGACAAGTAGCTGCTACTAAGTAGCTAAGTAGCTCCTAGGCAATAGCTCACATAACATGTAATATAACTGGTTGTGCCCAACCACACAATTCAACATATTAGATATGTTTATTAAATTGTCTTTCTAAGTAGCTTAAATTGCAACAAATATTAATTTAGTCATTAGCCCTCCCCCACCTTCAGTACTACTGCTATGCCTTGCAACTAATGTTTACGCATAGCTGGTTTAGCCAAGAGATGGACAATACCCTCAATACAGGCCTCACGTATGGGATCCATGGAAGCTCTGTGAAATGCCCCCTATAGTATAGATTTCCAATACTGGCCCAAACTTGGGGTTCGCCACCTACAAGACTTCCTGATTGAGGGCAACTTCCCAACCCTTGCCCAACTAAAAGGGAAATTAAAACAGGCAAATATAGAGCTGTATAGGTATCTTCAACTACGCCATGCAGTCATATCACAATTTGGTACCCAGACAATCAATACCATAACACTATCCTCTGAACAAAGGCTATGGAATCCAAATCCAAAAAAGCTGATATCTGACCTATACAAGGCGCTCTTACAAGCCCTTGGGACCCCATTCGAGTCAGCAAAACACAAATGGGTAGGCGACATTCCACAGCTGGATGATGACAAATGGGCAGACATGACAATCGATCTATATAGTTTCCTGATCTCCACCAAAGACAGGATGATTCAGTTTAAAATGATACATAGAACTTATATTACTCCACTATAACTTAAGGCTATGGGGAAAAATCAGAATGCCTCGTGCCCTAAATGCCAATTGACAGAGGCTAATATGGGCCTGCCCTACATTCCTTAAATACTGGACAAATGTAACCAAATACTTAAATGAACAAATTCCCCTACTGGGAATTCTATCCCCAGAAGTGTGCCTACTGGGCCTAATTGATGATCTAGTACCCTTGAACAAAACTAGAACGCTACTTAGATCATTATATATTTATGCCAAAAAAATGATTGCAATGAAATCCTCACCCTCCCGATCTTCAGCAATGGATACAACTAGTCAATACTAGACTCCCGCTTATTAAACTAACATACCTTGCCAGGGGCTGCCCCAATAAATTCAATAATGTATGGGAACCCTGGTTAGAGGCTCAGCCCGAGGCAAGTCCCACTGTATAACGCCAAGACCTAGGCACCAATGGACTACCTCAGAATCATAAGGCCTTGTCCAAGTCTACCCAGGTTACAGCGATTGTAATTCACCTAATCCACTTACTGTCAGGTATTATCTCTATCATAGCACTGCATATTGTATACCCTATTGTACTGTTTTATGTTTGTTAATAAAATAAAATATTAATTTAGTCACACCAAGCTTTGAAGAATTGAAGCAAAAAAAAAAAAAAATGGCCTCAGCGGGACCACCATTTTCTAAGAACCTACCAAGGACAGGGAGGGTGATGGAGTCCATAATGCTGAGGATGACCACTGTTAGTCCCCTTTCACACTAGGAGAAGGAAAGGCTAATAAAGAGTTAATCTCAAGCTGCAGGCATACCTTCAGTTGTCTCAATAGTGCCCTTAAGTCTTCTCATATTTCAGCCGTTCAGATGATCAGAAGCCAAACAGGGAGAAAAAACGCTGAGCTGTGTAAAGAAAGTTCCCATAATGCCCCACTCCTACGCTGAGACCCAGACCAAGTGTACATGCTCAGTTAGTTAGACTATGCGTCAGCTTCCTGCTGATTGGCTCAGATCGACATTCCTAAGGGGGGGGAGTGAGTTCTTAGCATTCTTGAGGAAGGGGGGAGCAGGAGATGGGAGAGAGCAGAGATCTGTGTGTCTCTGGCACATAAATTAAGAGGAGTCAGTGCAGCATTTCTGTGAGTGCTTATGGCACTTGCATACCTTTCTTTCTCCTTTAAAATGCAGTCTATGGGAGATGAACTTTCCGTAATTCGGAACTTTCTGGATAATGGGTTTCCGGATAAGGGGTCCGATACCTGTATACTCTAGAACTCTCACTGATCACTAAGGAATAAAGTGTAGCAAATAAACAAAGGTCAGGAGGGTAGATAGGATTAGGTAAAGGTCAGGGTGGGTAGCAGACAGAAGTTTGGTCAGAATCAGACAGAAGCCAAGCAACTGGACAATACTAGGACAATACTGAAGCAAAGGAATCAGTCTACAATGTACTAAATAGGCAATAAAAAACATAATACTGTGTGCATGTACTTTGGCTTGATAATGCATACGTCAAGTACCCAAATCAGCATAGATGTGTCAAAGCATAAATAAACCGACTCCACGCATGTCCATCTTATCAGATTCCATTGTGGGAATGTAGTTAGTGTTAATAAAAAAATAAGCAACATGAAAACATTTTCCTTTGAGTGAATTAAATATAGGGACTGCAAACTTTGCAAAAATATAATTTGCCCCAGTGTGCAGTGTATGCAATACAATTTCTTACTAAGAAAGTATATGCCCCTTCAGAAAGGTCTTGCTGCCAGCATTTCATTTTTGCCCTAAAATTAATTGTCTTAAGAAGAAAATCACATTGCAAATTCTGTTGCCATTTATGCTTATTTAATACTTAATAGGACATTGCTTTTTTAAATATTAAGACTGATTTCATGCTGGGAAGATCACAAGGCTCAGAAAGTCAAACACCATAAAAGAAATGTATGGGTCCAGAGTGATTTGTAAGTCAAATAAGAAAGTGTGTAGGGCCATAGGGAATACCACACACTGTCTAGTCTGCTGACTTATGGTACAGGGAGAAAGCCTGAATACTGAGCACAAAGGAAAACAGATGAAGTCAGTGACAAATCAACAAATGGCCTTGGCACCAGAGGGATAGGTGAGTATTTTGTCCCCATGACATATGTGCTTATTGGCTGGAGGTGTAATGAATCCCCACAGGCCCTTTGCTTTTTGCAATAAGATCCATATGTAAGGCCAAAGAGAGGACAAGGGTCATGTGACTAATTTCATTTATTACAACTGTTCTTGTTCATACATTAAATACATTTGTTAGAAATGATGCATGTTAGGGATGCAGAATTTGTAGTCTTGGGTAGTCTTGTGAAGGCAACAGTCTGACAGGCTGACATTTCCTGATCATAGAAGAGCCCTGGAATCCCCTATCCCTACAGGCATAAATGTTGTATCACTCAGAAATTCTTGCTGCTGCATTAGCAAGTGTTAATGTGTGGACATTTCAATCATCTTCAATATACAGTTTGAGTACAGAGTGGTTTCTAGCTCTCCCAAAAGGCAATTTTGTGTGGGTATCAAAACACTCCTAGTAGCTGCTAATAAGTATCTCTGTATGTCTTCCCTCTTAGGATGAAGACACAAGGGGTTACTAGTAGCAGCTACTTGTCACAGCTACAAAAATAGGCAATGCTGGTCATTTACTGATAATTGTCTCTATATTGGGTTTAATTGTTGTCTTTAGCAGAGGCAATTCTTAGTATTGTCTATGGCAGCATATTTTCTGGCATTTAGAAGCCATGAAAAGTAGCTACTACTAAACAGCTCAGTGTGTCTTCACCCTTATAGGTGACAACGTAAGAGCTCTGCATTTCCCTAGTGATGACATGTCTTCCAGGCAGCCTTCAGAAGCAACTGTTAGTGGCAGGAAGATATTTGCATTTTAGGTAGGGGCGGATATCTTCAGAAGAACACTGAATAATATTTATTTATTGGTTAATTTATTATTATATTTATTTAATGGTTTCCTGGAGAAATCAAACCCTTATTACACCATCCAGCTGGTGTTTATTTGGAAAGATTAGTTGTTGATGGTTACTGCACACAAGTACTTTTGATTGCTGCAAACCCCTCAGAAATAATTACATTTATCAAAGTGACTAGGCATGCCCAAACTGTATTCTCCAGCTGTAAATGAACTATAGGCTGTCATTAGCAACTAAGAACTAAGGGTCTACAACAGCCTCAACACTACAGACTCTCAATCCCTAACATAAAATCTAAAATGTCAATGTAACATACTTCATACTCTTCATGCTAATTGGTATGGGCTTATTTCTGTGTTCAAGCAGAGAAATAATCTTGAACAATTCAAATGTATTTAAATTTTAACAGAATACTTTTAAAGTCATAATTCATAAAGTTCCATGGATCATAGAATCTGTGGCACTGACATGGAATTATCAGCCTGCCAACCCCAAAGATCCTATGTGTTCTGGATCCATGCAGTGTTGTTTATATTTATAGGCACAAAAAAGCAGAAAAGAGAAGACACTTAACATTCTTATGTAGTCTTATCTGTTGGGGGGGGGGGCTATAAACCCACAAAAACTGCTCCTAATAAGTATTAGTTTCAATTTTTTCTGTCTAAAAATATTGTATAGTAAAATGGTGCATAAATCACTTAATCCTGTCTAATTTAAATGGTACTTCTTTCTGTCAAATCACAGAACGGAATGAATTTCAAAGCATGTATATGTTTAACATTACAGCTTTATTAATAAGTCATGCCATATCATACAAATAAATATATTTCACTTATATATAATATCTTACATTTTTACAGTATATATTAAAGCGGTGCTTTACATTTTCCCACATACCAGTTGGAGAATGATGCTCACCCATCTTGATACAAGAGCAGACATACGCTTGCTGATTTCAGTCTTTTAAAAGAAAAGTGCTCTGGTTGAGAACCTTTCCTGTTTTAAGCCCCCACTCATACTGTATGAGTGGCCCTACACATGTATGGTCACTTTTCTATTTGTTCATTATTATGACATTTCTCTATGCAGCTATTCTCAACTAGTTAGCGTTACACACAAATGCTATATGATGCCCAAATTAATTGAACATATATTCATGGAAATTATAATATGTATGTGAAATTATAATATGTAACCATATATAACAATAACTTATATACCCAATGTAGTGTGGAAAAAAAAGAAAACCTAATATTTCCTGTCATATAATTCCAGTGCATCAGTTTAAAATTGACCTTCTTAGATTAAATTGTTATGTTTTGAACCTAACCAAGCCTGGTACATTCATCACTACCATATATGAAAGAAAAGTATTTTTACTTTCTTCATAGTCTATTTCACTAACCATAGCTTATTTTATAGTGCTTTTTTTTAAATTGCCACTTTTCACGGTAAAGTAAATACAGCTAGGCAAAATATTCTCTTCTGTTACTCATTCAGTTCATGTTTTCATACATATACATGTATATTCAGAGTTGTGCTCAGGGGGGTTCCAAGCAGGGAGTACCTGCACTGAGCCTTATAGTAGGTTACAACATTGCAGAAGATGAAGGTAGTAAGAAAAAGTCCTTTTCCTTTTCAGTGTGTAGCAATAAAGCCCCTTTTCTGTTTATTATGTAGGAAATATAGCTCCTGTAGAAGCAGTGAGGAAATTCATCTCTTGGAAGGGACTGTGACTGCCAGATAGAAGATATAAAGAGCAAGATGACAGTAACACTTTATATTAATGTTTCTATCCTACAGCCCTTTTCTCATTGGTGATTGCTGAAAACTGTTGTTTAGCAATGCCTAAAGGCCCATGAATATGACAGTCCTACTTTTAAGTTATGTGACCCCAAAAAAGTTCATTTTGCACTGGACCCCAAAAGCATTAAAGTGTAACAATGCCATACAAATATCAGGTTAAACCAGTGCTTTCTGACCTGGGGACCAACAGTTTGAGGGTCAGAATCAAAACTGTATTAATTACAGTGACATTCTGCAAGCTTCATGTTTACCTGTGTACATATGTACAGATATACACAAGTGGCTGCAAGTCTCTTAATTTCCAGTCCCATGGTTCTTCTGAGAAATAGTGTGATGGGCTATTATTCTGATTCAAAGCCAGAGTCATTTTCCTCCTCACTGCTGTCCTCTTCATTGTCTGTGTCTGACTCGGAGTCATTGTAGAGAGATATCGTGGCTTGAACAGGAAAGTTTCTAAGCAAATCTGCTGCCTCTTGGTAGGTGTGAGCCAATAACTTTGATTTGGGCCAAAATAATCTAAAAACAAAAATAAAAACAATGCATTACGGCTTCTGGAGAGATACCAAACCATCTTTTAAAACTCAAAAACTGCAATTGTTGGTAGTAGAACAGCAAGCGAACAACCTCCTGTCGTGATATGGGCTGTACAATACTTTGTGCAGGCTGTATGGACACAAGAAGAAATATCACTATTGCTGTGCTTATACAAGTTTTACTGTGCCAGTAAATATGTAAGTATGTTTGGTTCTCTGTTTTTTGTTTATGATCATCACTGGAGGCATTAAACATCCGGCTTTAATATTTGATTCCTAAGCTGCATTATGTCTGTGTTACTTATATAAAATTGCAGTATATCTCAACATAAAAAACATGCACGGTAATCTTGGTATGCTAGATTAGAGCACATTGATTTATGTAGCACTGTTAGGGATGGCTCTTACATGAAAATTCTCTTGCACCTGGATGCCCAGCATTATGTTGTGCAACTGTCAGAGTGTTAGGGATAGTTTACTTCCCCTTTAATGCCTAAATAAAATTCTGTTTGTTGAACAGCACATTTACTCTTCATAATTACATTGCATTGGAAAATTTATAGTCAGACAGCGGGCATCTTTTTTTTTTCTCACAGAAAAGAACCAAGGAGGCCACCCCTTTACAATTGAGCAATTGAACTTTCGCCTGAAGCATTACAAATGGCTCTTCACTGTGAAATTGGCAAGATAGTAGGCTACAGGATTCTCTAGGGCTGCAGTGAATTTTGTGTACTTAAATGAATGTATATGTGTGTGTATATATAAAATTATTACACATACATATTATTTTCTGACTGAATGATATGGCCTTGTAAGTATTACTGCAATGTTATTACAAACCCCATTAATTTTACAGCTACTGAAATGTCACTATTCAAAATGAATTCACAAATGTTTATATATAAAGAAAGCATTGCATCTGGATGTCATTATAGTATCTAATGAACTGAAAAATATGCCTATTTATATCTATTATTTATTTTACATTTATATTCTACAAAAGGAAGCAATGGCTGCATATAGTTAGATTTGAATGTATTTATTTTAATGGGTTCTGTCAAACTGCTACCTACTTTAAAAGCAAGAAGTATGGCATTTTCCATATATTTAATTTATAAAAAAAAAAAATAATTACAACATTTTAATAATTGGGCTTTAAACTCATGAGTCTTGGCTTATGGGAATGCCTGCTTTGCATTCTAGTATGTCACTCAGCATTGGTCTCAATCCCTGTGGCCAAAGACTCACGTCTGGAGCAAATGGGACCAAATAACAATTGTTGGGTATTGCAATGCTCCGTATGGCCTGTGCAAATGCTCACTGGCACAAGAACATATAAAAAAACTAATTATAAGATGCTGTACATACATATATGATGAAGATATGGCACAGACATAAAGTCTAAGTAACCTCTGCACTAGTTGGACATATGCTACAAATGAGGGCTCATTTGCAATTGCAAGAGCAAGTACACAAATGCTTGTCAGCCATACAGCAGTCAGTAAGGACAGGGCCCAATGCAGCCTACATCTGCTGCCATCTGAATGATGTGTAAATTAGGGAACAGGTAAAAGCTAGGATGAGGTGACCAGATCAGTTGAAAATTCAGGGACATGTCTAAAAAAATCCAGCAAGCAGGGCTGAACTGATTGCAGTTTATTTTAAATGCCCTGCAACATGTACTTATTAGACTGTACCCCAAATTTTCAAGCGATCTGGTCACCCTAAGTTAGGAGGGAGGTCGCCTCCATGCCTGATTCCTCCCACCCTTCATGAATGCAGCACTGCTGAACACAGGCAAAGCTGTATTCATGTAGGTGGCCAAAGGTCTGAGAGCTCCAAAACGGAGAGCAAAGATGTGCAGCAATTCCAGAAACAAGGAAGACAGTTTGCAAAAAAATGGCAGCCTGGATTTCTGCATTTTGCCTTTCTGTTCCTTAACGAGCCTTAATGTGTACAATCAATCACGCACTTATTTAGTGAAGAATAACACATTTCGCACCAAAGTGTGCATTTGAAATTATGGCACAAAAGCTCTTGGCAGAAATGAAACCTGGCCCATTCACATCTGGTTTTCATTGTGTTCATTTCACAAAGTGTGTGTTACTCCAACTAACACTGTAACACATTTACCTCACAGGATGGTTATACTCCACAGGCTTCTGAACTTGAGGATTTTCACACAAGCCTCTGGCATATGGCTAGGATAAAGGAGAAAGAAATGTTACTGCTGAGGGTCTGCTTAATACATTACAAAGCTGCCTCTGTGCCATTTAGCATGTCACTGCCAATATTGGATACACAGGGAACATTTTAGCAAATGCTACTGAAGGCTGTACAGCCTCATCAAAGGGAAATCATGGATATTTTCTATAGGGTTTCATCTATGCCAATTTCATAACACAGGCAGTAAATCTGACAATATCACATGCATTAACAAGGACTGCTTGTATCTACATAAATATAGCAATGCTTTTAACATATAGCTTACTTTTAATAAATAGAAAAATAAGGACCAAGTACCACTGCCTGGTTACTAGGTTATTGTCCCATGCAATCAGACAGTGACTTATGAGACAGTGCTTAACAAGCATGTCTACTAGAAAAACACATATTTCTGACAATATAGTAGCATTTCAGTATTCAAGTGCTTTAAAGGGTTATATGAGAGGGAAGACGGACCTTCCTGCATTGCAACCTGGGTGAACTGAAAGCATCCTCAACTGGTTCCACATAAAACCCCAGCTACTACATGGCCTATAAATGCCACCAGAAACAGAGATGCTATACACTCTATGCCCTTTACTCCCACATACATATGTATGTCTATAATATATATAATCTATTAATAATATTAAAACAAAATGGTACTTACATGGATTTGGGTCTTTGGTTTATGGGATTTGACAAGCCAAGGTCTCCAGAACAATGTGTGAGTTCTGCAGAGGAGAAAGAAGGTATTGAGATGAGTGATAACAGTACCCTGCATAGCAATTTACACTCATATGAGTGCTCTGAGGGTTCCCACAAAAACAAGGACCAGGTTAACCCTGAATTAGCTCTAATGAGAACACTTTGTCCTGAATCCCATTAGCTGCTGTTGAAGTGTTTGTTGGGAGCTGTAAGAGTTGTAGTGCAACAACAGCTGTGGGACTACACTTTGATACCCCTAAATAATATATGATTTATGAGGCTGCAACTCCAGTGTTAATATTATTATAACATTTATACAGCTCACACACAAGATACACTGAACTAAATGCACTGATACAAGCCTAAATATATATAAAAGATAGTGCTAGTTTTGTGGAGATGTATAACCAGTAGCCATTCTGCTGTTGTTGGACTACAAACCTCAGTATTTTAATAACAGCAGCAGCTTGGCTATTCCATTTCTAATCAGACTGTGGTCTTTTTTCATTGGTCCCATAGTTATTCCATACATTACATTTACACCCAGGATCATTTGTGCTGACCCACAATGCACAGCTTCCACAATCTTGGCAAAAAAATTCTGGGGACATTATGAACTATGAGAAATTCTCTAATTGGGCAGTGTCCAAACACACAAAATGAAATGGCCATGATCAATACTGGAGCTAGTGCTGCAGGGCAAGCAAATCTGCATTGTAGCCCTACAATATTGTTAATACTGACTGAGTTATACAAGTTGGGCAACACTAAAAGTCTGATAGGGGAAAACATTTTCTGGTAGTAGAAATGCAATAATTTAAGGGCAACAACTGAAGGTGCCAATAGCAGACACCCATGCCTTGGGCATGGATACTGGGCAGCACTATCCTGCTCCTGCTTATGAACACTCCCTATACATTCCCTGCTCCTGGGCATCCCATAATAAGCAGAATGGTGCTGTGTAGTTACCGCTGTGGATCTGTCCTGACAGCTCCTCTGGACTTCCATCTCTCAGGTAAGGACTTGCAGTTCCTGAGGCGCTTGTAGCTGGAGCCACTCGGCGTTAGCAAGCCACCAGATGCCCCACCAAGGTCCATAGACATGATGTTCTCCATTCCCAAGTGATTGTCTCCGCACGCTTCTTTGCACTGATGGTCCATGGGGGTATCTCCCAGGCTTTATAGCCCATCCCTGGCCAGAGGCGGCCCAACCCAATGTTTACTTTAGGGATCAGCAGCCATGAAGGCTTCAAGCAATCTGTAGACTCGTGCTATGTCCCAAATGGCTCGGGGTTAGAAGTAACAAGTAGGTGTTAATGGCACCTTCACAGCCCCGTGTCCCTGAGCACCACATTTGTGTATGAAACCTAAAGCCCCATAGCTCTCACCTAGCTCTCTCCCCTAGCTCTAACCCTGCAAAACCCATGGGAACATCTGACAGGTGATGGCTCCCCTATAGATCACAAGGACTGACTTTAGCGCTCTAATAAAAACAGTTCTTTTGCATGATGCTCTCTATAATTGCATGCCTTTTTCATTAAACCTCTACTCCCTACTTGTCCTGAATAATATTTTATCGTTATTGCCCGACCTTCCATCAATAGTTAAATAAAAAGGCACCAGTTTAATAAAATATTTAGCTATATTCTCTAGTGGCACCACCATGTGTATTGATATAGTGCGTAATTGTGCGCTTCTGGAGCAACCTGGATGCAAACCATTGTGGCTTTGAAGTCTCCTTCCTGATAACCTTTCACTGGGAATAAACAATAAGTCATTTAAACAAAACAACACTAAACAGATATCTAGTCTGAAGCTTAACACGTACTAATGAAAAAGATCGCCTATGCGATAAAGTACCGCAGCTTATCTAGTGGGTTATTTATCTAGCGAATACAACTGCTGTCACCGAGCTACAAGGGGCCCTCATTGCCTGCTGCTATGTAAATGCAATCAACAGTAAGGTAGATATGTAAAGTATAAGCAGAGCCAGGGATCTGAAAAGCAACACGAAAAGTTCGAAACCAATATCGCATGTCGCACCAAACCATATACTTGTATCCGATTTTATTTGTGTAAAATAGAAAAAGTCGGGTTATTGCTCTGACTATTTGTAGTACCAACCTCATTAGCTCAGAGAAAACAATATTAGTACCACATAAAATGGGAGCTGTGAAACAGGCTCGTGTCTTTTCTCTTCTCACCTCCCCATGATGTCTGTGAGTTGCCCAAAGCAAACAGGGAATCTTTATCAGTTGGGCCTGCTGGAGTGCAGAGCAGGAATGTGCTCACAAATGGCTTAGGGAGAGATTTGGCAGGTCAGTGTTAATCAGAGTTGGGCCTGGGAACTTCTCATGCAAGGCACCCAGCAGGCTTCTCTGGGATAACTCATAATAAAATAACTTGCCTTTGCGCCAGCATGGAGCAAATTTATGGGCAGACCTTTGGCTGAGGTATTGCACAACTGCATTGGTTTATGTGTCCATTAATAGGCAGGGAGTTAGTAGGTAGAAAAAATCTCCTGGAACATGTATTTCTAAAAATCAGTATTAATTCATTTTACTCATTTAACAAAAAAAACAAGCAATTATATAATCAATCAATCAATCTATCATAAAGTATCTGTCTATCATCTACATAAAGCAGGTTTCCCTGTTCACCAGAGAGAACACTGTAAATACATATAATTTATTTTGGGGCCCAGTGGCTAAATTGGTATATTTATGGCTGCCTTCACATTCTGCTATGCAGTCCTTAACCCAATTAATTGAATCTTTCTTTGGTTGATGTTCTTCCTATGGATCTTTTCTCACAATTATGTGGCTACCTGTGCCTTAGTGCTCAGAGCTGCAGCAGGTGAAAGATATCTAAATGTATTAAATGTATTATATAGGACCTAATATAGACTGAGACATTGGACACAAGGGGTATGTGAAATAAAGGTATTTTGTTGTTTTTATATTTGAGAGTGCTGGTCCTTACCAGGTATTGCACAACTGCATTGGTTTATGTGTCTATTAAACAGGCAGGGAGTTAGTAGGTAGAAAAAATCTCCTGGAACATGTATTTCTAAAAATCAGTATTAACTAATTTTACTCATTTAACAAAAAAACAAGCAATTATATAATGAATCAATCTATCATAAGGTATCTATCATCTACATAAAGCAGGTTTTCCTGTGCATCAGAGAGAACACTGTAAATACATATAATTTATTTTGGGCCCCAGTGGCTAAATTGGTATATTTATGGCTGCCTTCACATTCTGCTATTCAGTCCTTAACCCAAATAATTGAATATTTCTTTGGTTGATGTTCTTCCTATGGATCTTTTCTCACAATTATGTGGCTACCTGTGCCTTAAGGTCCCCATACACGGGCCGACTATAGTTGCCGATATCGGTCCCTTGGACCAATTCGGCAGCTAATCGGCCCGTGTATGGGCAGAACAGAGCGGCCTGGCCAACTGATATCTGGCCTGAAATTGGCCAGATCTCGATCGGCCAGGTTAGAAAATCCAGTCAGCTCGGCTCGTTGATGCGGTCCCCGAATCGACTGCCCCATAACCACAAATGTAATCCGATCGTTTGGCCCCAGGGCCAAACGATCGGATTTTTTTTTGTTACTTGCTACCCGATATCGCCCACCCGTAGGTGGGGATATCGGGTGAAGATCCGCTCACTTGGCGACATCGCCAAGCGAGCGGATCTTATAGTGTATGGGCACCTTTGGTGCTCAGAGCTGCAGCAGGTGAAAGATATCTAAATGTAGTAAATGTATTATACTGTATAGGACCTAATATGGACCGAGACATTGGACACAAGGGGTATGTGAAATAAAGATATTTTGTTGAGAATTTTTTGAGAATGCTGGTCCTTACCAAACATATGTATTTTTTTGAAATGCATCTTGATAGAGAATTTGGAGACGAGTGTGGGTACATTTTCTTTAATATATATATATATATATATATATATATATACAGTATATAGTAGCAGCTAGGAATGCACCAAATCCACTTTTTCAGATTCTGCTGAACTCCCGAATCCTTTGTAAAGGATTTGGCCGAATACTGAACTGAATCATAATTAGCATATGCTAATTAGGTTTTGGAAGGGTTAAATCTCGCTGCCGACGAGAAATTTTCAACGTCCATGTTTAGGTGACAAAAAGTCACATGAATTTTAGGATTTGGTTCAGCCAGGACCGTAGATTCTGCCAAATCCGAATGCTGCAAAAAAATAAAAATCTTAATCTTGTCTGAATCCCAAACCAAATCCTGGATTCAGTGCATCCCTAGTAGCAGCACCAAACTATATGCAGCTTTTTATACAGACTGTTCATCGGTTATATTAAGTTCTTCATTTGAATTTTATTTATTCTTTGCTCTTTGCTCTTACAGCACTTGGAGACATAACAGGGGCAGATACATAAATGTCCTGTGTATATGGAGTCTTGCATGTGAAACAGGTACCAAAATAATCCTGTCTGACCCTACAGTTAACTGCTTGCTTTTATTTATATCAGTGCCCTTGAACCAAATGTTAAGTTATAATTGATTTAGAACAACACTATGGGGCACATTTACTAACCCACGAACGGGCCGAATGCGTCCGATTGCGTTTTTTTCGTAATGATCGGTAATTTTGCGATTTTTTCGGCGCCTTTACGATTTTTGCGTAAAAACACGAGTTTTTCGGCGTCTTTACGATTTTTGCTTAAAAACGCAAGTTTTTCGTAGCCATTACGAAAGTTGCGCAAAGTCGCGATTTTTTCGTAGTGTTAAAACTTGCGCGAAACGTTGCGCCTTTTAAGTTTTAACGCTACGAAAAAGGTGCGACTTTGCGCGCAAGTGTTAACGCTACGAAAAAATCGCGACTTTGCGCAACTTTCGGAATGGCTACGAAAAACTCGCGTTTTTACGCAAAAATCGTAAAGACGCCGAAAAACTCGCAAAAAAACGAAAAACTCGCAAAATGTTCATTTCCAATCGGAATTTTTCCAATTCGGATTCGAAATCGTGTCTTAGTAAATCATCCCCTATGCAAAGGAGACCAAAGGGAGCTGGACTGGTTAATTTAGAGAAGTTGCTTTAACACAACTTATCCCAAGATGTACATTTTATAACTGCATAATGCATGCAAATATATGTTGCCCATATTACAGAAATATTGTTTTTCTAGCTGATGGAAAGAGCCCACAAGCAATTTATCAATCTCTTTTCTTTTGGCAGAGACCCATTGGGAGCCATAAGAGCAATGAACCTATGCATTTTAACATTGTATCACTCTGCCAATGATTACCACAACATTGTATCTCTGCTTCCTGAAATTGTATCACTGCTCCCTGGTGTAACTGTGTCCTTGAACTCTATATCATGATGCTTGTTGTATGTTTTACACATCCCTATCTATCTATCTATCTATCTATCTATCATCTATCTCTCTATCTATCTATCTATCTATCTATCTATCATCTATCTATCTATCTATCTATCTATCTATCTATCTATCTATCTATCATCATCTATCTATCTATCTATCTATCTATCATCTATCTATCTATCTATCTATCTATCTATCTATCTATCTATCATCTATCTATCTATCATCTATCTATCTACTATCTATCTATCTATCTATCTATCTATCTATCTATCTCTCTATCATCTATCTATCTATCTATCTATCTATCTATCTATCATCATCTATCTATCTATCTATCTATCATCATCTATCTCTATCTATCTATCTATCTATCTATCATCTATCTATCTATCTATCTATCTATCTATCTATCATCTATCTATCTATCTATCTATCTATCTATCTATCATCATATATCTCTATCTATCTACTATCTATCTATCTATCTATCTATCTATCATCTATCTATCTATCTATCTATCTATCTATCTATCTATCTATCTATCATCATCTATCTATCTATCTATCATCATCTATCTCTATCTATCTATCTATCTATCATCTATCTATCTATCTATCTATCTATCATCTATCTATCTATCTACTATCTATCTATCTATCTATCTATCTATCTATCTATCATCTATCTATCTATCTATCTATCATCATATATCTCTATCTATCTATCTATCATCTATCTATCTATCTATCTATCTATCATCATCTATCTATCTATCTATCTATCTATCTATCTATCATCATCTATCTCTATCTATCTATCTATCTATCTATCTATCATCTATCTATCTATCTATCTATCTATCTATCTATCTATCTACTATCTATCTATCTATCTATCTATCATCTATCTATCTATCTATCTATCTATCTATCTATCTATCATCATATATCTCTATCTATCTATCTATCTATCATCTATCTATCTATCTATCATCATCATCTATCTATCATCATCTATCTATCTATCTATCTATCTATCTATCTATCTATCTATCTCTATCTATCTATCTATCTATCTATCATCTATATATCTATCTATCTATCTATCATCTATCTATCTATCTATATATCAATTATCTATTTTCAGAAAGATTTCAGTTTCAACTAACTTGCAGTGTATTACTTTAATACTGCTTCTTCATACTTCTTTTAGTCTCTACATCTGGGATCCCCAACTTTTCTTACTTGTGAGCCACAGTCAAATGTAAAAAGGCTTGGAGAGCAACAATAGCTTCATAAATGTTAATAGAGATGCCAAATAAGGGCTAATATTGACTATTAGGTAGCCTCTATGAACAGGTTGGGGATCACTGCTCTACATAGGTGGATATTTTGCTGTCTAACCTCTATCTGTTGGACTTGGTGTATGCCTAAATGTGGCCATACACGGGCCGATTCTAGCTGCTGATATCGGTCCCTTAGACCGTTTTGGCAGCTTATCGGCCCGTGTATGGGCACTAACGACGGGCCTTCCCGACTGACATCTGGCTTGAAATCGGGCAGGTTTGAAAATTAGTCAGATCAGGGACCGCATTGGCTCAGTGATGCGGTCCCTGAACTGCCGGACGCCTATACCCATCATTCTAATTTGATTGTTTGGCCCCAGGGCCAAATGACAGAATTAGCCTGATTTCGCCCACCCGTAGGTGGGGATATCGGGAGAGGATCTGCTCGCTTGGCGACCTCGCCAAGTGAGTGGATCTTAGTATGTATGGCCACCTAGGCTTGTGCCACATGGGACAGATTCTCGGCCTGCAGATAAGTGTAACAACAATCTGCACCCAGACCAAAGCAATGCTTCTGGGTGTAGGCACAACTTTTAGATTTCAGGGCTGATTGTCAGCACTGCCAAAAGCTGATATAGGCCTGCGTTTGCCTGCAGGATGAGAAACAGAAATTAGCCTGTGAGCTTTCAGTATCAGTTAGTACAGGCTTTACGCGTAACTGTGAAGGACTCACCTGGTATTGTTCTTATGTAAATATTTTAACAAACTAATTAGGATCAATTCACATTAAACACTCATTTTGGTTTCCATTGTTCAAAGGAGTTGTCACTGAAGGAAGAACTTTTTATGAAGTTTAGACTTATTAGTATATATATGCAAACTCATTCTCTTTTGTTAACTGTAGAACAGGGCTGATAATGGGCACTCACTAATTCTGGGTGTATTGCTTATTTTTTAGTTACTCATGTACAGAGTGCAGAGCTTTGTCCATGACCAGAGAGAAGACTTTCAGGCTCCATGCAATGGTTTCTCTAAGTGCTGGTCAGTGCCCAGTTATAGCTGCAGCCAGATGGGCAAGTGTCAGAGCTGAGGCAATGCTTCAGACACACCTTTACTAGTCCCACTCACTAGTCACTCAGGGTCCTGATGAGCACTGCTTATCTTGTTCAGTAAACATTACACCCTGTACCACTGAAATTGGCAATATGGTTACATTTTGTGAGTCTTCCTATATTACATATTATAAAAAAGGTCTTTATGTTTGTGTAGCTGTAATGTTGCTTATTTAAATAGTTATATTGTGCTTGTAAGTATCATTAGTGAGCATAATGTGTCTGGGTGTGATACAAAGCATGAAACAAAAGCATGCGCATAGCTGAAAGAGGATGATAGTAAGATTGAATGGGTATGGTTTGAAGGGTGCCTAAAATGATAGCAATACTGATGATAAATGTTGGTTTCTAAATCTGGTAGCCTAAATCTGAGGCATTAATGCCAGTGCTTTCACTTTAAGGCTAAGGAGACATCATTATTACCCTAAAATTTCCAAATTATTTGAAAAACTGGGGAAACATAATGAATGTAGGTTATTGGTTTTTCTATATGTGTCCTGGTTTTTTAGATGGTGAGATAACTCTATCAGGTATCTGCCCAAAGTCATGTAGCTTGTTGCAAATCTTTTAGCACCCATAGGTAGTGCCAGGGGACATTAGTCTATAACCAAATCTATGTATTGCCATCTCCCCTAGTGCAGCAGCTTGTTTTGTCCCAGCAAGGCTGTATGGAGATAGGAAAAGTTACAGGGTGAAGTTTAAACTTCCCCCCTGCCTATGACCCTATCCATTTCCCATGTGGCTTTTCTGGGACTTAAAGTTCTGCAACAAAGTGAGCAGTACAGAAAGCTGTGTGGGGAAAGAACATTCAGACAACATAGCTTCTGCCCTCCTTTCTGAAGTTTGAAGTAGACTGACAGCAGGGGGGGCTGGCTAATCTAAGTAAATACAGCATGGCAGGGTCCCCCTTAGGACCCCCCCCCCCGATGTCAGAAGAGCTGCTGTAATCTGATTAACCATAGACTGGTGCTTTCTATTGGGCCTTTGTGGGGATGTTTGGGCCTTTGTGTATTTGAAATGCTAGGGCCTATGTCAGATATAATATGCCTTTAAGGTTAATGAAATAGGGGGGCCTTTTCTCCTCTGGTGTATTTCAGAAACACCTAAAACTGCCCATTCCACTACAGGTAGTTATTAGCCTGAAAAGACTCTAATTCACATTTTAGACTGAGACCCACTAGAGCTCCATTAGCCTTAATGTTATGCAAATGCATGTTTTTCTGTTTTCTAATGACTGACTTGTGTCTGTTTGCTGTTGTCAGCTTGCCCCCCTATTAACTGAATAAACACAAGCCCTTATTTGACAGCACTGCGGTAAATGGTATAGTGCTTCTGTCTTTCTTTTACAGCTCCTCGGATTGCTTTTCACAGTAGTAGAAGGAACACTTTAAGACAGAATGTATCTGTAACAGGACAATGATATGACCAATTTCAAGGGAGCAAGTAGATTTTTTTTATTGTGTCTGATGGTCATTATAATCCATGTGACATTGCTCTATATAGACTATGAAGCACTGGGCATTTTGATTGCATATTTCTCTTAAGGCGTATTGCTTTCATCAATATACCTGTCTCCCTGCCTCCACCTACATCCTTTTCAAATGACTAGGAAATGGGTTGTGTATTGCAGATGGTACTTTGGAACTTTGGCAAATTCCAGGATGGCTTCTATTGACAGTGATTTATACTGGGCCAGTGTGCATTTTTCGCTCTTTTAGTCACTGAAAGAACAGGGTATATTTCAAAATTTAGTTCAGACATGTATCAACAATGAGCAAATTTGCCTGTACATAGCTCCCAACTGTCCCGATTTTTGCGGGACATCCCTCTTTTGAGAGCTCTACACGAGGTCCCGGACTCTTACTAAAAAGTCTCTCATTTCCCTTTGATCCATGCACGCTAAAAAAAATACAAATGTTTCTCAAACTTAATTAAAAACTAGCTCTTAGCAGAGAGCCCAGAAAGTTAACATGCAACACCTGCACTGAGATACAATTGTAACCAATAAGCTAAACAGGTCTCTTGGGGGAACTGAGACTTGCAGCTTAAAGGGCCATTTCAGCTTTTTAAACAAGACTGTAATAGCACATAAAACAAGACCTCAAAACCCCCAGAAATGTGTTCAAACTTTAAATACCCTGCCAAATTTAGTCAAAAGGGAGGGGTATTTAGGGGGTGTGGTCGCAAAAATGGGTGTGGGCAAAAAAAATATATTTTTTGTTCCTCTATCCATTTTTAAAATGTTGTGAGGTATGCCTGTGTGCAGTATCCCATGGCAATCAATCAAATTGCCACTTTCATTGTTTTACCTACAGCTGACTGAAAAACATTAATCACTGATTGGTTGCTATGGGTTACTGCCAGGTCTGGACTGGAAGCCAATAAAGCCCCTGGCATTCCAAGTACACAGAGGCCCAAGCAGCCCCCACCAGACTAATAAATAGTGGCTGTCCATGGCATTTTACATCAGCCCCTCTGGCAATTGCCAAAGCCACAGATTAACAGTGGGGGCTGGTTACTGCCCACTGGTTGATAAAAGAGCCCCATGGTCGTTGTCAGGCAGGGTTCAATCTGGAACATACATTTAAATAAAAATAGTAGCTGCTTAGAAATGTACATGATGTTCTAAATGCTGTCTAAAGTCAGGCAAGCATTTAATTACTTTTTTTTTTATAAAAATAAAATTAAAAACTGTACTTTGTAATTTGCTAAAGTCAAACAGACATTTCACATGCATGTATAATGACCATTATCTACAAGCAGCCTCAATCTTTTTCACATTAGGTGATAGGCTGACCGAGGTTGACCTGTCTGTCCCTGCCAAATGGACGCTTCATCAAGAAATCACCAGGGGACTCGGGTCACAAGCCAGGGTGTAGAATGAGGCACCTCTCTCACTGCACAAAGTTCAGCATTTTTCTCTTCTGGACAGAGGGACATTTATCTCTGAAAAGTGCAAAGCTCTTCACTCCCATCTAAAATTAACTTCTATGTATGATGTGTAGATAGAGCAATTGTAAGACCATTTGCAATTGCATTTGCTTTTCTAGCTGTCTTCTGGAAAGTACAGTAGCACTAACAACCAGACTGTGGTTTGAAGAAAAGGCTGGAAGGAGACTAGAAAGGATCCTAGGAAGAAAGATTTACAATTGATACCCATTCTAGTAAATTAGGATGGCTGACACTATCAGCAAAGCACAGCTAATGCAAAAACTAAAAAACCCAACCAAATTGACCAACTGCAAAATTATGATTATTTTGCATAATGAACAACTATAAACACCATATAATTACTACTTTCCAGTTTTATTGCCTTATTTATCAAGGGTTAGGTACAAGTGTGAGAGAGCTAAAGGCCACAATAATACACAGTACATTTTTGCCAAGCCCTACCATTCATTATGGGGTTTGGTTGCTGCTGTATCTTGGTAAGGTTCAAAACAGTTGGCTGCACACCCAAGTGTCACAGTATTGTTGTGTGCTTGGTGTGTTCAGTGTCAAACACTTACCTTTCAGATTAGGCCAAAGACCATCAGTGGATACTGGAATATGGTGTTTCTCAAGCAACTAGTTACCCTGGCAAGTGTGTCAGCTAACACTTCCCCATCTGGCCTCAGCATTGCAATGAGAATATTTCACTCCTAGAAATAGCACAGTGGGAGAGATTATTTTCTGCCCTGACATTAACCTGGAAAAAGTAAAAATGTGCAGTTCAAATTATTATAAAATCATAATAAGATTCTAAATAGTGAATAAACCAAGTGGTTACAGGAAAACTTTCAAGCAGATATTAGATAATTCTTTATCTCAAGAGGAGAATAAAATCACTACTGAACAATCTACAATGGTGCTAACCCAGCTACACATCATTAAGAACATAGCCAATGCTATACAGTATATATAAAGAACCACTCAGGGCTCCTTGTGCTCTATTGCTATCACTTCAAAATCAGGTTACTTGATAACAGTAATTGTATAAAATCCTTATAATGATGATTGCAAAACCTCCTTTCCTCGAAATACATGTCATCCTGTCACCTCACCCCCCTAATTGCAAATCTTTACATACACTGACCTAATTTATTAATATGGAAATGAATCTGGAGACAGTGATGGTCAGCCTGTGATAATATATAATATCTTCCATTTATACTATAACAATGCTCTGTTTTCTGTTACTTGCCGGCATACAGACTTTAGCATTAGTCCCAATGCCCTCATTTTATTTACTTACCCAGAACAAAAAAAAAATAGCTTTAAAGGGGTTGTTCACCTTTAAATTACCTTTTAGTATGACATAGACATTGATACTCTGAGAAAATTTGCAACTGGTTTTCATTTTTTTTTTTTTGTGGTTTTTCAGTTATTTAGTTTTATGTTCAGCAGCTCTCCAGTTTGGAATTTTAGCAACTATCTGGTTGCAAGGGTCTTGTTTACCTTAGCAGCCAGACAGTGGTTTGAATAAGAGAAAGGAATATGAATATGAGAGAGACTGAATAGAAGGCTAAAAATAAAAAAATAACAATACATTGTTGTCTTACAGAGCAATACTTTTTTGCCAGCTGGGGACTGTGACCCCCATTTGAAAGCTGGAAATACAGTATGTAGTAGGAAAAGGGAAAAAACGATACAAATAAATAAATAATGAAAAACCAATTGCAAAGTTGATAGAAATAAAATATTCTAAAACATACTAAACTATATCTTAAATGTGAACCACCCTTTAAAGTCTTTTTAGTGAAAACTAAATATGTGACATCCACTGCATTTCCCTGGTTTAGCTTGCCTAAGCATTAAGGTTACTCAGAGTAATGTGGTACATTAAACAAAGCATACTGTAATTATTTCATTTCCTATAATTTGTATTAATGGTGCCAGTGAATAACTGTAGTTCAAATGACTGCAGACCATAATTGAAGAAAACCTTAGCTAGGGATCATTTGTCTTAAAACCATGCCATTTTCATGGCAATTCTATCTGAAGTGCAGCAACCCAGCACAATAATGCCAGCTGATTGAGACCCTCCCATGTCTGTGCAAATAATCTTATGAAAGTGTTTCTGAATAATCTGGGGCAATTCTCTTTTCCATTTATCATACAGGCTATAGGACACACTAAATACATATTTTACAATTATGTTGGACTTACTGGGGCAGAAATTAATGAGATGCTGATTTATCCCTCTCACAAACAGAATTAATAATGTAAATGAATATAGTCATATAGTGCACAAAGTTTATTTATAAATATTGTAATTTACAGTTTGGAGGCATAATATATTTAATAAATAAGGCCATGACAGCTTTTCCAAAACGATTTTAGAAGAAAATACAATCTCAAATACATTAGGAGTGGTTCATCTTTACGTTATCTTTTACTATGTTATAGAATTTTGTATTCCTAGCAACTTTGCAAATGGTCTTCATGATTTTTTTTTTTTTATAGTTTTTAAATTATTTGCCTTCCCTTTCTGTGTACAGCACTTAAAAAAATGTATTGCCCTGTGAGGCTGCAGTTTTATTGTTGTTACTTTTTATTACTTATCTTCTTATTCAGTCCTTCACCTTTTCAGACTCTGACAGAGTCTCCTGTAGGCTGTCAGTCCACATAGAGGCTACGAATAGCCAATCATAGCCTATATTTGTTGGTGTTACTCTCCAACTCTTTTTACATTTCAATGTGGCTCACAGGTAAAAAGGGTTGGAGCCCCTTGCCATATATTATAGTTTATCCTGTGTCCACCCCTGGATTACCGCTGGCCCCGTCTGACCATGGAGGCAAGTTTACTAACCTTTTTTTTAGGTAGGTCTAGTTGTTCTGCTACATGCATCTATTTATGAAAGATTGAAAATATTGTAAAAGGTTAAAAATGTTGCTGATTTTCCCATTGCCTATTTCTAAAATTTTATGGCTGACCCATTTTTTCCCAATTAACCCTTTTGATTAAACATGTCGACCTTAAACAAATATTCATGAAATTACTTTACTAGCTCAGACCTACCCAAATCATGTTACTAACAATGGGAGGGTGAATCACTTATTTTGGCAAAATTATAGAAATCAGCAATATTTTAATACCCATTTGGTAGGAGAATGCCATGAAAATAGTGGAATTTCAGTGGTATAAGGGCTCTGGCACACGGGGAGATTAGTCGCCAGCGGCAAAACTCCCTGTTCGCGGACGACTAATCTCCCCGAGTTGCCTACCCCTGCCATCCCACCGGCGAACATGTAAATTTCCTGAAAACGCCCCGCCGCGTCTGCCATCCCGCCGGCGACTTACATGTTCGCCGGTGGGATGGCAGGGGTAGGCAACTCGGGGAGATTAGTCGCCCGCGAACAGGGAGTTTTGCCACGGGCAACTAATCTCCCCGTGTGCCAGATCCCTAAGGGCTCTGGCACACGGGGGAGATTAGTCGCCCGCGATTAACTCCCTGTTCGCGGGCGACTAATCTCCCCGAGTTGCCTACCCCTGCCATCCCACCGGCGAACATGTAAGTCGCCGGCGGGATGGCACATGCGGCGGCGCGATTTCGCGCAAATCGCCCCGCCGCGTCTGCCATCCCGCCGGCGACTTACATGTTCGCCGGTGGGATGGCAGGGGTAGGCAACTCGGGGAGATTAGTCGCCCGCAAACAGGGAGTTAATCGCGGGCGACTAATCTCCCCCGTGTACCAGAGCCCTAATACATTTTAGGCAGATTTATCAAAGTGTGAAATTAGAGCTCAGTACAGAATAATTCACCCTCATTCTATTCATTCCTATAGTATTTTTAGAAGTGTATTTATCAATGGGTAAAACTTAGTGCTCACCATTTGGTAAATGTGCCTTAAAAAAATCCAAAAGGAATGCATAGAAAATGGGTAAATTTTACAGTAGTGAGGTCTAATTTCACACTTTGATATATCTGCCCCTTCATTTCCATTAGCACTTTCACAAAAACGTTACAAGAAAATTATTAAAGCTGTATAGATAGCCAGTTCCAACATCAGCCAGGACCAGCAGAGTGCACAAGTAATATGCAATATTTCTTCAATATTCATAAAAGGGTAGAAAATTTAACTAAAAATATCTTGGTCCCATCAAAATACTTTGGGTGCCAATGCCATACTAAAGAATAATAAAACACAAAATATAATTAACAATATGTTAGGGTTTTATACTAAAAACAATTGACATTTAATGAAGTTGGGTAACAACTAGTCTACACAGTGTTTACAATGAAGTCAAATGACAATATTTTCTCACATAGGGATTGTGCAGAAGAATATCCAAGCTTATTCAGAAAAGGTACAATGACACTGAAACAACACATCTCTTTGTAACTCTTTATTATGGGCAGTGTTTACAGGCAGATCTTGCCATTACTGGGCCACACTAAAACTGGCCACACACATACACATTCATTTCATGAATTTTAGACATTCTAATATCTGACCCACCTCTCTGTTATGCCTGATTCATTCACCTTATCTATTCATGTTGCTCTCTGGCATGCTGGACAGATGACAAAATATGTGGGATATTCAGTCTGGGCAATTTTTTTTTATTTATGATGCAAAATACTTACAGAATAGCATACAGTCAGCAAGCAGGCAAAATATTCCATGCTGGTTTTCTAATTGTTATGGGGCACTCTCATTTAATATTTTGCATGGTTTGCATTTGCCATTTGTACATTGAGGGGAAAAACTGTGCTGAGAAAGTCCTGCTTGCCCCTGTGTAGTAAAGTAGAAACAAGTCGCAAGGGGTTATAAGGTATGGTGGCAGAGTTTATGCATTTGCTCTCTTATCTTCATGGCATGTGTTAAACAGACTTACAGAGGTGACAGTACTTGGAATTTACATGTCTTCCCTGCATAAACACATGCTGTGCAGTTATGTGGGAAAGATGGGAGAGATCCAAGGAAAGGCAGCACAGTAAAGTACTTGTAAACACATGCTCTGCAGTACTGGGACCAGACGGAGCCAGCGAGACCCGAGTGCTGGTAGCTCTGAGAGTTCTGTTCCACAAGACTCAGTGTATACAGTATTAAAGTCAAGAGCCAGCACTCATTTGTGTTGTCTCTTGATGGTATAGAGAATCCCAGATATCCAGAGGTCAAAAAATAAGCATAAAAGGGGAAAAGTACAAACCATAAAACATTTATTTATATAGAGCCAGCAAATTTGCAGTGCTTTACAATAAATGTAAACAAACAGGGATCTTAAAAAGCTTAAGAAACAAGAGTATACAGAGTAACAATAGGATCAGAGGGCCCTGCTTGCAAGAGATTACAATTTACAGAGGTTAGGGGTACATTAAAAGAAAAGCAATGTGGATATTGAATTGATGATTTATGATACATATATAAATGTCTGATCAGTTTAGATACAATGAATATCAGGGGCGAGCCAAGCCGACCGGCGCCCTAGGCAACCCGGTCGGCCAACCCCGCCCACCTACCCGCCCCCCCAAACGGTGCGCATGGGTGGGGCGGTGCGATTAGATCGCTCATTGCCTCCGCCGCTAATGACAAGCGGCGGAGGCAATGACAAAGTAGCACTAGGGGTAGGCAGGAGAGGCTCCTGCCTGGCGCCCCTCAATCCTTGCGCCCTAGGCAGCTGCCTCTTCTGCCTACCCCTAGTTCCGGCCCTGATGAATATGCTTCCCTAAACACATAGGCGGAGGGTGACTTTTTTGTTTGGGGAGGCTAAAGATGGCCCATACACAGACTGACCTACAGCTAATGTGACACTTAGTGGATTCGCTGCTGGCGTAAAAAGTTAACCTCCCAACTACCTCTTGCCATTCCCACTGACTCCCAGGGATACTGTACAAAAGTGCGGGTGGGGGTGCTTTTTTTTTTTACCCTAAAATGTTTAGTATGTAAAAGTATTCATACGTGCACTTCTGTTAGGGGATCTGCAAACATTTGTGATCAGTTAGCTTAAAGGGCTAGTTCGCATTCAAATTCACTTTTATTTTTAATGGTTTTTCAGTTATTTAGCTTTTTGTTCAGCAGCTCTCCATTTGGTATTTCAGCAGCTATCTGGTTGCTAGGGTCTTATTTACCCTACCAACCAGGTAGTGGTTTAAACAAGAGATGGGAATATGAATAGTTAAGGGGCCTACTTGGAAAAATAAGTAATACAAAATTATAATAATAATAAAATTGTAGCCTCACAGAGCAATATTTTTTGGCCCCCATTTGAAATCTGGATAGAGGCAGAAGAGAGGCAAATTATTCAAAAAAATTAATTAGGAAGACCAATTGCAAAGTTGCTAGGAATAGGCCATTTTATAACATACTAAAGGTTAACTTAAAAGTGAACCACCCCTTTAGATGTGTTTATGTTAGTTTTATAGCAAGAAAGGCAGTGGATACTGACTCCCCATTATAAAAAGTGAGACGAGCTGATTCGGTCCCCGATCCGACTGGATTTTCTAACCTGCCGGATCGATATCTGGCCAATTTCAGGCCAGATATTGGTCGGCCAGGCCCCTCGGTTCTGCCCCTACACGGGGCGATAAGCTGCCGAAACGGTCCAAGGGACCGATATCGGAAGCTATAATCGGCCCGTGTATGGGGACCTTTAGGTGGCACTTTGTGGAAGAATTGTTGGCAGTCACTGGGGGCAATGATTGGTATCCTACAGATGACCTCTTTTATCATAGATATCCACATGTTCATATATCTGAAAATCTGTATGTAGATGTTAAAATTAAAATTGGGTTAAAATGTAAGGGACATTACGCGATGGAAGTATTCTTATAAATAATGGAAGAGAAGACCTATTATAAAAAGGGAGCATTTTCCCTTTATCTTTTCACTTTTCAAGAAAATAAATAATTGGCTAATTTTACACCATTACAACAATAATATTTGTACATTACACCTTTAAAAAGAAATGTATAGAACTGCAAATAATACCCTTTCCGAAGAAGAACTATTATGCTGACAACCCATTAGCAGCCCAGATTCAATAAAGCAGTGCATTATGTCTCAAATATGTTCTTCATTAGCAACATTATAAAAATGGTGTTCCAGAGATATATACAGAAAAAATAGGTTTGTTCTGCTTGATACATTGCTTTCTATATATATATATATATTGGAAAATAATGTATCAAGCAGAACAAACCTATTTTTTCTGTAATCAGCTAGAAAAGGCACATAATGTGATAATTCATGTTTGTTTAAAAGGAGCAGTCAATAAACAAAAACAGCTTGTTAACAAAGAGGAAATAGCAGATAAGTCATTGAACCTCTTTAAAGGAAACATCACCCATATATTTTTTTTACAAAAATATTAAAAGTGTAATTACAAGCAAGTTTTCATTATAAATGAAATTAAAAATGTTTTAAAAGTAATTTGTAAGCGTAATGTTACAGGGTGAAAGAATATATGAGAATACCTTCCTGTTGTGGCCTATGGCTTGGACAGTCATATTGCATAGTTGCCCACAAATGCAAACAGAAGGATTTTTGCATGATTATACTATAGAAGTGATTTCCTAAGAGGTGTTTTCCATAGGCAGCAATAGATAGCTATTTTCACATATTTTTTTTTTTGTTGTGCGGGAAATCATGCAGGTGACTACATTCCATATGGCAGTGATCCCCAACCAGTGGCTCATAGGCAACATGTTGCTCCCCAACACCTTGGATGTTGCTCTCAGGGACCCCAAACCAGGTAGTTATTTTTGAATTCCTGACTTGGTGGCAAGTTTTGGTTGAATAAAAACAAGATTTACTACCAAATAAAGCCTCCTGTAAGCTAATAGTGTGCATAGAGGCTACCTAATAGCCAATCTTAGCCCTTATTTGGCACCTCCATGAACTTTTATGATGCTTGTGTTGCTCTCCAAGTCTTTTTACATTTGCCTGTGGCTCACGAGTAAGAAAGGTTGGGGATCCCTGCAATATGGCATTACCCTTACTGTAATTGCTATTGAAATCAGTACTTGTCTGTCCCTTTCTACATTGCTGGTACTCATTCTTGAAACAATTCAGCAGAAGCCAGCTTTCCTCCAGCAAATACCCTAATTCCCACAATGGCTGGTATAAATCTTCACAGATCTTTTAGTTTTCTGGCTTCTGCTACATTGTTTCTGTAGCACTGCAAAGAATACAAAGAGGCGGGCAAGTAAATACAAGTTTCTTTCATTATGCAGAAACTGGGGCAGAAAAACTTCCAGAGGCTTGGGTATTGGAGATCCAGAATACCTTTGGTCTCAAGTATTCTGGATAACAGGTCCCTTGCCTGTACACAAATATATAGCAGCTGGTTTCATTTTGGGGAGCCTTGACCTTCATTATGCTCCTTCTATGCCCCTAGGGATGTATGGACTAAAAGGCTAAAATACTGGTGAAGATCTACTCAAAAGCAGATCTTAAAGATCAGCATGCTGTTGGCCATGAAGTTTAATGGTGCTTTTCTCTGAATGAATCAGTGGTGAGGGGAATATCACTGCAAACAAGGCATTTAGCTTATGATTATTATAGAGACTACTAAGTAGTGAACAAGGTTTGACATGCAACTGCTGGTTGAGACTGTGAAAGTAACAACATAAAATTTTGATTTCTTGTAAAACACAGGGCCTCCATCATTAATCATGGGACCATACTGATAAGTTAGCAGGGCCCTCCCCCATGAAGCCCCAAATAACTGCCCATCTGTCATCTGGGACCCCTAGGTGGGTCCTGCCAACAAGTAAAATGGGGCCCCAGTGGAAAACAAATGCCAGGTCACTCACTGATCTGCTTTAACCATACCTTGTTTATGGTGAAAAATATGCCCATGATCCACCCTAACCCCACCCACAAGCCCCTTTTTTGGTCTGCAAATCAGGTAGTCCCACTCTGCCACTAGACTCCTGACTGAAATAACCCCTGATGGTGGCCCTTGAAAACCTACTGTTTGGAATGGATATATCACTTTTTTCATCCACTTTGCTATCCATAAAATTACTTACAGTTAGGGATAGTAAAGTAAAATAGACCTCCAGTATATAGAAAGCCCAACAGACAGGTGGGACAACTTTCTGAATATACCAAGTGTGATTCCTAACACTACGAAAGCTTATATGAAAAAGTAGAAAGGTAATATGCATTTTAGCCTTTTATTATAAATATCATCTTACAGCAGTACAAATAAAAAAATGAAATAAATTAGTCTCATTGAAGAAAAAAAGTGCTTTTTAAAATAAAAAAACGCCATCCTTACAGAGTTTTAAAAGAGGGCTTTAGTTCATTCATAAGGCAGAAGTTAAAGAACTTTATACAGATGTGAGGATTTAGCATCCAACAAGTAGGTATTATTGCAATATCAGGTGTTAAGAATGTCCACTGTGAGAGGTAATAGTTCCATGAACTGAACACATCTATCCGCGAAACTTTTCATCAACACCAAAGTCCTTCAGTCCTTCTCCACTGATTAAGCTACGATCTGTGACTGTCCAGGATTTAATTATCGTACATTTCTTCACCTTCAGAATCACTGTCACTGTCTGTCTCCTGGTACAAGGATATTGTAGCTTGGACAGGGAAATGTCTCAATAATTGCTCCGCTTCCTGATACATGAAGTCATAGCATCTTGATTTGGGCCAAAATAACCTGCAAAAGAATGAGAAAAAGTGCTAAGTAACTAAATGTGAAATGGATACCATCATTATTCATTATCCTAGTTTTTAACCCCATCAAACAGTTACACATACACATTATTCAGTGTTCTTTTGCAAATCTGTAGTTTTTTTTAGTGTTTTGGACCACATATAAAAATCCCCAACTGACAGGTTTTTCCAGGAATCAGATATCCATTTAGTGCCTATACATGGGCCAACAGTTCCAATACATGGGTCCTATACATAGTCAAGAATGAATGAATGGACACCATAAAGGCAATGACACACAGAAAAGTCTAAAAAGGCAGTGCTAAATCACACAAAACAGCCCACCACATATTACACTGAAGTCACAGGCGTTCATATTTTTGGTTTTAATGTGTGATGCTATGATGCTGGAGAAGGCTCCATCTTGTCTGAAATTAGCCTCAGAACAGTTCTTTTATCTGAGAATTTGGAAGTACAAGTTAAGTATCACTTAAGTACTTACTTAACAGGATGTTGAAAAGCTGAGGGTTTCCCTTTTTCATTCATATATGACCGATTGTCACTGTAGAACTAGAAATGGGAAAAAAAGAGGCATTTACAAAAATGGCAGAAAAGAATACTCGCAGGGGCTGATTTATAAACATAACACTAACATGTGCAAGTGCAGCTGCACCCAAATGAATGGAATATGCTCAGGTGCAGGGACATGTAGCCGAAATCCGCATAAAAATGCAAGAGAATGCAAAGTCTGCATATTTTGGCTACATGTGGCATTAGTCTAAGGTTTATGTTGCAGATAAGGGCTCTGGCACACGGGGGAGATTAGTCGCCCGCGATTTAACTCCCTGTTCGCGGGCGACTAATCTCCCCCGTGTGCCAGAGCCCTAACATATTACATGAGATTATCATTATCATTATTATTAACATGTATTTAGAAAGCACCAACATATTCCACAGTGTTGTACAACAAATAGGTGTATAACACTGTGTACATACAGATTAAATACAAGTTTGTATTGCGAGTTGTTTCCAATATCCCAACATCCTCTGACTTATGAAGGCACTACACTTCATCCATAGGCATTTCTTGAAACAATACAGGCTTCCTATATTTTTAGTAACATTGGCATCAAGCATAATTTTTACCAGGCAGCAACTGTAATTCCTAAAGCACTGCTAGCATTACAGAATAATGTATCAGAAGCCAAAAGCTAAGGGTTACCTGCTGCAGGACTGTAGATTCACTGTGTGGAGTCGCATCTGTTCTGGGGGCTTGGTGCCAAGGTCTCCACAATGCCACATTACTGGAATACAGTACAACAAACACATTTGGTAATGAAACTCCTTTTGGTAAAACTGGTGGTCTCAGAGAGATACTACACAGAGGGCCTGGTTTATCTGCAGCTTTCTATTTATTAATATATAGGGGGTGCCATTTTGCTTGCTCCTACGTGCAGAAAGGAGCTGTGGGTTAAAGCACTAGATTCTGGCTCACAGTAAGTCTGACTCCTGGTGATGACTGTCACCTTTAGGCATTGGGTGAATTATAAATCCCCCCCGGGTCTCAGGGACAGAAAACATGAATGTTATATTACATGTCTGTATGATACCATTGGTAGCTATTTCCTAACTCGAATAATAACGATTTGTCATTTTCTCGAATAAATGATACAGGATAAATTGTCTGTAACCAATGGATGCCATACGCAAAGTGATTGGAAAGTTCAGTGCTATCGGTACTACACCCGTAGGGAGGAGTTAGTAGGCAAACAGCTCACACAAACCTGCATTGGCCCTCGCCAGGCGCGCCGGTGCCTGACCCGCAGCTCCCAAGGCCTCTCTGTTGATTTGACTCCATAGGGGAACCTTCTCGCCGTGTCTCAGACCTGCCTAATGATCCAACTTCCCTGACTCTCTCTACAACTCTCACTCATCAACTTCTGACTTTTATTAAGAGCCCTGGAATGCAAAGGTCTAGTCACCTCCCTTCGGGCCGAGGGCGACACTGAGGTGAGAGAGTAACTTTGCGTACACATGGGCAGGTGTGAAAGTGCGCACCCAGAGAGCCGGGACACGTGCTGCTGCGGCAGATGGTGCAGATGGGCGCACTGCGCTCCTGCTGGGACCCATTAACTCTCCCACTCCCACTATTGCACAACTTGACTGGCACACCAACCACAGGCCAAGCCTTGCTTGTTCTTTTCATAGTATAGATTTGTATATTTACTCGGTGAAAAACATTAACAAAATTGAATATGTGCGGTAAATTTATCATTTATGCCTTTGCCCGATAGTAGTGAAATTGTTAGGTGCATTAACCTGTTTAAAATGCTGTAAAGGCCCATAGGCAATATTACTGCACTGCTTTTCAGACTAATAGTTCAAGCACAAGCACCACTTTGAGGCTTAATATTTTTCCACAGATAACCCCCCACCTCATAATGGCAGGGTCCTTATTAGACCAGCTCATTCTTTCCCTCCTTACCCTTTACCTTTGTCAGCAAGTATGTGTTCACCACTAACTTAAATTGGGGTAATGGTACAATATTACTGTACTAAGTAGAACAGAGGTTTTCACATGATAATGGTTCAAGCACTTTGAGGCTTAATATTTGACCACAGCCCCCAGCTCATAATGGCAGGATCCTTATTAGAACTGCATATTCTCTCTCCTTAATCTTTACCTTTGTCAGCAAGTCTGTGTTCACCACTAACTCAAATTGGGGTAAAGAGACAATATCACTGCACTAAGTAGAACAGAAGTTTTCATACTATAATGGTTTAAGCGCCAATTTGAGGCTTAATATTTAACCACAGACGCCCTTACCTAATTATTGGGGGGGGGGGGGTATCATCATTAGACCAGCTCATTCTCTCTTATAAACCCTTTCCCCTATGTCAGCTAGTCTGTGACTACTAAAGGTGGCCATACGCGTAGCAGTTCCGATCTTTAGTGCGACCACTGGTAGCATGAAAGATTGTTCCAACCCTCCACTGACGTTTAGGGCTGAATTGTCAGATATGGAGGTATAAACAAAAGAAATTTTACCTCCACCTAGACATTCAGCCCTGAACATAGATTTTGCTTGGGTGCGTTCAAAATCTAAATCTTTTAACCTGGGCAATCAATGACTCTACCGATATCCACAGCCTTCTGCGATATCGGTCGCTTCTTCGAGCAGCCATACACGCACCAAATATTGTATGAAACGAGGTTTCGTACAATATTATTGGTGCGAGTATGGCCGGCTTTACTCAGATTGGGATAATAACAATAACAGCCTGGAACAGATTGGTATTGGATAAACCGCACCTTGGGTTTGTAGGAGCTGAATATAAATATAATCTTTATTACTGTGATAGCTTAGTGCCGACTACTCAGACAATGTTTCAGAGTCATAATACTGTATGCAAATGTGTAATGAGCATGAGGTGGTGCAGATACATGTATATTTGTCCACTATGTGGTTGTATTAGTACATATATGTTAGGGTCACTGTGGGTTCATAACCTTGAGTTTATGTTCTAGTTACATGTACTTTCCCGCCATCCTTATATTTCTCAGCACATTGCTCTTCTTTCTACCTGATACTTTTCATGGGAACCCATCCAGCAAGTGTTGCATTTGCTGTCTCTGTGCTTACATTTTGCTGCTTGTCAAGTATGAGTGTGAAAAATGCTGGGAACTATAATGAAGTAAATGAAGTCCATTAGGGTACATTGGGCAGATTCAGTCAACATTCACACTTTGCGCTGATGTCTATGCACACAATAAAATCTGGCTGCAGCTCAGGACCAAGTTTGTAGGTGCCAATGTAAACATAACTTAATCTGCTCCTGCTAATGGGCCACAAAGGTGCCTAATGGAGGAGTGTTAATAACACCTCAGGCTTGAGAAAGAAACTCTGAGTGCTTTCCACTGTGATGCTCTGAAAATCTTTGCTGGAATTTATTTCAGTAGATTAATGCATTAATGAAAAATTAAAAATCACATTTCTTATATTGCCAAAACTCTTATAACATCCCTGGAGAAAAATTGGACCTGATAATATTTTTCCTGACAGGGAAGCTAACAAAGTACTTCTCTCTTATACCGCACATGGGAATAACAGTGTCACTGTATGAAATTATTTTGTTCCTGTTGTCTTATTGCACTCATTTAGAGCATTTGCTTTTGAAAACTGACAGCTGGTATGGTCTCAAAAATTAAAGGGAAACATTATGAGTGATAAAGGCATTCATACTAAGCAAATTGCTGTTGCCCACCATTTTAATTGTTTTTTTTTCCCCTTGGCTCTGCAGTTTGGGACATAGCCTGCCATCAAGGCACAATGACCTTATTATTTTAGGGCATTTGTTGGAATGTCAGAATGAGAGACGGATAAGGCAGGACCTGAGCAGAAAGATTAGCAATGAAAATAATAACAGAAATAAAAATGTAGCCTGACAATCACAGACACAGGGGACTAGAATGATTTTAACCTTAGAAAAAAAGGGAATAATACAAAAACATAAATAATTACATGAAAACAATATTATTGTTATACTGTTGTCATATTGTTATTATTGTTATTATACTTTTTATAACACTGACATTCTGTAGGACTTTACAGAGATTATACATCATTTACATCAGTCCCTGTCGTGCTTACAATCTCCAGGGGTAAATTAACATGCCTGTATGAAGAAAATACATGCCCATGTATGCCCATATGAAAAAAATATGCCCAGAGGAAACCCAAACACAGAGACAACATACAAACCTTATACAAATCTCACGTAACCTCCATATACAGCTAAATGTTAAAGAGAAAAAAGTTTGTGTTTAAACTCTGGCATCAAACGTGTGCACGCGCACGCATGCAAATAGTTTTACTTTCTCATGCTCGGAGCACCGGGGATTGGCGCACAGGAGATTTAAGGGTGAGGGCAGACGAAGCATTAATCTGCTTCTCTCAGCCCTGTGCTTTTCTGCAATAAAGGCAGGGGTGTAACTACAGAAGAATCAAACCCTGTGAATGCAGGGGTCCAACAAAGCCCTAAATAATGAGCAATTTCAATATATCTTATCAAACCAGTGTTTTGGGGTCATAAATGGAATTTGCTGTAAATAAATGACAATAGAAAGAGCCCTGCACACAGTATTTGAGCTGTGTTCTTGCTTTTTAAAGGAAAAGTAACACTAAAAAATTTTAAGTAACAAATGTATTCTACCCTGCCCCAATAATTGCCCTATCCTGCAAACCATTTAGTATTTTGAATGCTTTATTACAAAATGCCTGTTAAAACTCGGCTTCATTTGAACAAAGGCGATACGGCAATGCAGGGGAAGCATCCACTATGCGACAATCGATTGATCGAGCCTAGCCTTGCTTCTTTATAGGAAGGAGTCATGCTAGGATCGATCAATCGATTGCCGCATAGTGGATGCTTCCCCTGATACTTCCCCTGCCAAGTTGTAGCAGGTATTTTCTAATAAAGCATTCAAAATACTAAATAGTTTGCAGGATAGGGCAATTATTGGGGTAGGGTAGAATAGATTTTTAGTGTTACTTTTCCTTTAAATTCTGAAGAGAAGTAGCTCAATGGCCCTTCCCTAAAAAGTCAATTTGAAGTAAAAATCTTAGGATTTTGGGAGCTGTAGTTTGCCAAAAACTAGTGGGCTGCAGAGCGGCCACCCTTATTTGCCTTTTTTTTTTTTTTTTTTAGGGTTTTTAACCCCAGTCCTGATGGTGAAAGAAAGGTTACATATAATAAATGTTACATATAATAAACATGGCTTCAGCAAGCTTCATCCTTTATGAATCCACTTGTACTGCAAAGCAATTGTACCTCTATTATGCCTAAAGGAGAAACCTTTCCCTGGAGCGCTATATTGCAATTGCATTTCTGCTAGAGCAGCCTGCTGCTGTTCTTTAGCCCACTTGCCGTCAGCCTAGATGAGATTGCTTTCCTAACAGACATAATGTAATTTAATATACAATGCCTCACAACGCATCTGGTTGATATGATGGAAATAACCTGAACAATGGCATCAATAAAGCTGGGGGGGGGGTGGGGCGGAACATTTTTCACACAAAGGAAGGATGAAATGGAAACAAAAAAGACCCTTAGCGTTAACACTAGATTCCCTGAAATTGGAGTGTTAATGGAATTGTCCTTCTGTGGGTGTGGTTAGGCAAACTGTATATTTTAAGGTGCTAAAATGTAGAGTTTATTATAAAAATGCTTTATCCTTCTCTTTCAGTATTCACTTGCATTTATACATTAGAATTGAGAGCTTTTCATAGACAAAACTACTGCTGTGTCCCAAACGGCTAGAGAAAGAACATAGCTCTTTCTGTGCAAGAATGAACTCTAGTGATATGTTTGGAGGTGCTATAGGTTGTATGACAGTGATGGAAGGGTGTAAGCAGTGGGGCTTGTGCCACAAAGCATGGTGAAAACCTCACCTGAGGCAGCTGTACCCACAGATTACCAGAGGTGATATAACCTAGCATCATGCAGGCCAACTCTGGCCAGTGTCAGTGGCAGATGAAATAGGTTTAAATTAAAAGAAAATGTAGGGGATCTGACATGAAGCATGGTCACAGTGTGTGGTTAGGGAGCTAGGAGTGGCGGTGGTTAATGGGGGTAATTGATACAAATGCGCTCATCACAAGCTGTTAATTGACACTGGTATAGTAGGGTGCTGGTGTTTGAAAGGGGGTACCCTTGGGCAGGCTGTGCAGGAGTCAGGTCATTGCATTAGATTTGGTGGAAGAAAGAACTGTTTACTAAAGGCTCCACTAAATTCACATTATATAAAGCCATTACCATCATGTGGACTACCACTGAACACTTATATGACTTGCTACTCCTAACGTTTAGATAAGTAAGTGTGGGCCCCACGTTGTTAAGGTAGAAGGTCCCTACCCCAGGGGTCCCCAATTACTAGCCCACTGCATGCATGATCATATATGTATGAATACCTTTATTTATAAAGCGCTACAAGGATACATAGTGCTGTACAGTCTTGCAATATACACAATTCCACACAGGGAGGAGATGTGTTATAATAAATACAATAAATAAGTATAAATACACAGAGATTAAATGCCATGTAGTGTGAGATACAGTAGGAAGGAGGTTCCTGCCCCATAGAGCTCACAATCATGCTCATAATCTGCCATAGCCATACCCCATCATGCTAAAACATTAGCCATGAACCGACCACACCCCCACAAGAATGCTGCCTGTATTAACCCATGCCCCTGATTAGAGTACCTGCTGTACCACCCTGTTGGCCGCTCTATTTATACCCATTAACCATTTTAGCACCACTTCAATTACTCAACACCCATATGTAAAATAAACAGTGATTTATTGCTTGCCACCATTGTTATAAAATTGTTTTATTTTGTTATTATTGTAGGAATAGTCATTTTTTTTCAAAATCCCTTTTCAAGGGTATGCTTTTTACATTTTAAGTGATGAAAATTGGTGTGGCCCTGTTTATAACAACTGATCCTGCTGTCCATGCATCCATTCTGTTTAGCCTGGGTTTAAAACTGCTCTGTTTTTTACAAAAAAAGATAAATCTCAGATACAAGCTAATCAACTAATCATAATTTGCCCTTTTTTCCACTTTATTTCAATTGTGGTTTGGGTATTACATGACATACATTGATTTACATAGTAATACTGATTAAAAAGTTGTCCATCACTACTACTAGGATCAGATATGTCCCAAGCTCATAGATTGAATGGCATTTCTCACCTCCACAAGTCATTGCACATTCTCAGACTACCCCAGCAGGACTAATTCTTTGAGTATACACTTATTAACGCTCATCAGGAATTGCCAGCATGTAGTCATCAGGATTCATCAAGAGAAAATCCAAAAATAAATAACGAAATGGCATAAGCAAATATATTAAAGATCATTAGAGCCACATGTGTCTTAATGAGAAAGAAAAATACCAGCACAGATGATTGTATACCAAGCAACTTAATTAAAAGAAGGGGCCAAGCATTACATTACATTAACATTTATTTATAAAGCGCCAACATATTCCGCAGCGCTGTACAATAAGTGGGTTTCATACATTGGACATACAGAGTAACATATAAAGCAATCATTAACCGATACAAGAGGTGAAGAGGGCCCTGCCCAAAAGAGCTTACAATCTACATTACCAAGGTTTGCTGTGTGTACAGTATATTAAAAAAAAAGTAAGTTTGATAGTTTAACTGGGTAATGTCTTTTTTTTTCATATGTTAATAAGCACATGTAATATTTAGCCCAGGGCATTTTCTGTCATAGAAATACACTTACCATAGAGGCAGAAAATGCATAGAAAGCAGCATAGCACTTAGGATCAGTTCCCTGGGCTGGTGTTTTTTTGAATAAAAGGCACGCCAGCCCAGGGTAGCAGATAGCAGATAAGCAAATATAAACACCCATTTTCTTTGGGGTTGTAAATGTACTTAGAATTTTTCCATTGCACCCAATCTCTCTAAAGTAGACAGCCCAGATTAAATGTAACCTCAAGCTCTCTCCAGTGATAATCATCCCTACATGAGCTACATCAGAGATCTAGCTGTCATCTAATATTGAAATAACAAGGCAGGCTTTGCCTGCAGATATTGCTGTCAGCAGAAAAATAAAAATGTGTGCATTGCCTACTTTAATGATGAAAGAATAAAAGCCAAGTGTACACAAATGAGGAAGTATTCTAATGGAAGGTTCTTTTTGTAGTACATGCTCCTCTGAGCTTGGAGCGATGGAAAAAAGTTTTATTGTACAATATTGCTTTAAACATAGAACCCTGCTGTTGCTGAACTAAATATCCGAGCATGCTTAAGTAATGTAGGTGTGTTCAGTAATTTATAGTCTAGCATCATTTGGATAAAGGTTGGTTGTGCAAACAGTGTGTATACCCCCTTAAAGTGGACCTGTCACCCTAAGAAATAAGTCCAAATTATTTTCTATATTGTTAGTTGAGCAAAATAAACTTCACTTACACTATATAAATAATATAAATCTTGTTTTCTTCCGTCTTGGAATTACTCAATCAAAGCAAGCAGGCAGGCACCATTTTGTGGACACTGTTATGAAGGCAAGCTTTGTATCATGCCAAAATCTTATTTATGTGCCAGAATGAGGGACCTGATGCCCATGCACTGGCTACACAGTTAGATAAGGAGGAGGGAGGGGAGAAGTGAGATGTGCAGTGACATCTAGGAAGTGCTGAATGGAAAGCTAAAGTTACTGTCTGCCCCGCCTCTATGCCTAAGGCATAGAGGCGGGGCAAGCAATATATGATTGACAGCTGTGATTTTTAAATGCCTTTATAATGGGTTTGGATGTGTTAATATAAAAATTAATTTGGGTTTCATGTGTAATTTGAGCAGGACTTTTATTATACAGATTTTCATGTCTGGGTGACAGGTCCACTTTAAAGGATGCATCTTTAATTTTACAGGAATTCAACTTTCAGCATGTTTTAGGGAGAAACTCTAATTGTTTCCCTCCCACCATTTGTTTGGGCGCTGACAAGACTGTAATCTGCCTTTCAGTGAGTACCTGGCCAGGAAACAAAATCTGCTTCATGTGCACGTTGACAGGTAGATTACTGTGCCTTGATATTAGGTTGGATTTTAATGATATATGAGGTCCATAGACATTTGGGTAAACCACAGTGAAGTTGTTAATGCCATTTGTAATCACTTGTGGGTAAAAAAAATGGAAAAAGCACTTTGGCATACTGAGGTGTGCTAACTAAATGACCCCTCTTGTCTTTTGGGGGTGGCTCACTGTGTCCTTAGTGAAGCCAGTGTATATACTGAGGTCTACCTATGATTTACTAGGGTTTTTTCATCCCATATGAAGGAAGTGGCCCTGCAAAGCTTCTGCAGGCTCCATAGACTCGTTTATATTCAGCCATATAGACGTATTATATCGTATACTAAGCCCATTTCACGATACAAATCAGATGGCACATTGCCCATTCTTAAGCTCATAATTAACAGATGATTGCAAAGAGCTCTTTCAGTAAAAGTGCGTTGACAATTAATTTTTAACTGCATAAATATCAAAATACAGTTTTGAACACAGTTTAATGCTACTCTCTTTATTTATCTCTGCTGCCTTGATTTCTAGCAGAACATCATCTAAAGAATTCTTTCAGTAAGAAAATAATGGCTGTCATTTTCAAATTCCCTAGGTCAAATTTCCAGATGCTGAGACACAATAGCAAGCCTTTGGTTTTTTCAATAAAATATATTGCATTTTGTATTGTAGCTATTATGATTTTAGATATTGCCAAGCCATTTCTAAAATGTTTAGTTATATAACAACTATACTAGTTTTTAACACCTCTCGCGCAACAGCCAGTAACTATTGTAAAGGAAAGCACATTCAGGGTGTTAACAATCATTATGGGCCTCTTAAGTGACAAAGTTAATTTGCTTTTATTGCCTGGATGAGTGTGGCTTTCTGTTTGCTTTCTATCTGCTCTGAGTAGTGGGTAGAGGGATTACCACTTGAGTCTGATTCTGACCTGGGCATTATCTGTCAACTGGCTCCTCATAAAACTGACCATAGTGTGTGTGAATGTGGGACCTTAGATTGTAAGCTCCACGGGGCTATGGACTGTCATTTTTGACAAATTGCACATTGCAAATGTGTTTGCACTATGTAAAAAAGACAATTATCATTTTAGCATGCCAAAGGTATGGGATGTTATCCACAAAGTTCCAAAATATGACTTTGATATATCCCATAAAAAGGTCCTTAATTTCTGCCTGATCTGCTTTGCCATGTAATATAATATCTTGTTTTGATAATAACTAAGCAGGTATAAATCCATAATAATGACAAATCAATTCTATTTTCAGAAGCCTTATGGCATGGTGCAAGTTGTTGTGGAAAAAAAGCCATAATTCAAAGCATTCTGTATCCCATACAAAATATATAATATACTTTCCTAGCTCCTTGAGAAACCCCTCCATTTTCTTGGACCTAGAGATCAAGAAATGATCTATATGTTGCAGTCACCTCTATGTAATAGTAGACCTGGTTTTGATATGTGTGAAAAAATGTATCTCCTTCAAAGAGTATGTGACAACATTCACGCTCTGTAACATTCTATATTCCCTGCTGTGTCACCAGTACTGCTGAAATAAACCAGTGGAGCAAAGCATTCCATTCCTTCCAGGATCACTAAGAGGGCAATGCTCCGAAGCACAGACCCTGGATTATTCTCAGTGCCATCTGCTCGTAACAACAGGCTCCAAAAATGCATCTTTTGTGGCAATGACTCAATCGACCTGAAAGCTATTGATGAACTGTGGCATCTCTATGAAGAATTACATTCTTATATTAATAATAATGTATAATGCAACAGATGGTTGCCAGGTGTCTAAAATAGGATGTCTATTCAAAACATCATACCGCATAATATTTTTTACAATGTAGCCCTAAAGAGAGTTTTTTCCAGATACATAGATACAATATCACATTATCTTACTCCGAGATTGCAGATTTTTTTAGCTTCATATGGAGCTCAGAAGTGGTACTCATGGCAGTATGGGAGAGTTTTGTGTTAGGCTGGCCAATCCTCAAAAGATCCACTTGTTTGTTGAGGTGGCCAAATGAGCCTATCTTTCCCTGAAATGACCACCTTAAAGGAACAGTAACACCAAAAAATTAAAGAGTTTTAAAGTAAAAAAAATATAATGTACTGTTGCCCTGCACTGGTAAAAGTTGTGTGTTTGCTACAGTAACTCTACTATAGTTTATATAAATAAGCTGCTGTGTAGCCCTGGGGGCAGCCATTCAAGGAGAAAAAAAGGAGAAAAGGCACAGGTTACATAGCAGATAATGGATAAGCTCTGTAGAATACAATAGTGTTTTATCTGTTATCTGCTAAGTGTCTGTGCCTTTTCTCCTTTGAATGGCTGCCCCCATGGCTACACAGCTGCATTCTTTATATAAACCATAGTAGTGTTTCTGAGGCAAACACCCCAGCTGTACCAGTGCAGAGCAGCAGTACATTATATTGGAATTTCTTTATATATACACTTATTTATACACTTTAATTTTTTGGTGTTAATGTTCCTTTAAGGTGGGTGATATCAGGATTTTTAAGCTTGCCTGATAGACATCTGCCAGATTATCAGCCAAATATCAATCAGGCAGGCACATCAGAGTGAGCCATACACAGGCAGATAAGCAGCTGACTCTAACTGAAGAAGCCAAATTGGCAGCTAAAATCTTCCCGTGTATGGCCAGTTTAATTTAGCGTCATTCACTGTGCTACTATGCCCCTTTGACTCTTTGGTTGTTAGGGTCTACATTACTGGAAAGCGAGTATGGGTACTAATTGCTGCGGGAGTCACTCTTTGCACCTATAGCCAGTGCTGAAATGTTTCAATAAAACAGTACCTGTACTTGATCCCAGCTAAGATATAATGAATCCTTATTGGAAGCAAAACAATCCTTCTGGGTTTAATTAATTTGTAAATTAATTTTTAGTAGGCTAAGTACAGTGATCCAAATTATGAAAATATCTGGAAAACCCCAGATTCCCATGCACAGGTCCCATACCTGTAATGGGTACAAACTGGTATGGTTCCAGAATACCAGTGTAATTATACCAACTGCAAACCAGCTCCTAGTCCTACTTCTGCTCTGTGACAAATGAGGACTTTTATCTAGCATTCAGTATGTCCAAATGAAAAATATCTTGGTACATGTACAATTTATCATTTTAATGAATTCATTACTTCATTCTTTCATTAAGTGCATGTTTGATTCTGCATTGCATTCACTAACTTTAATAACCTAAACTAGTGAAACACAATCACATAGCTGTGCTGCTCTTTCTGTGGTACTGACTGTGTGGTCAGGAATCCTCTGTATTGCAAAGCTACAGCTCTGTATAATGCTATGGGGCCTAATTATCATGGTGTGTAAAAAAAAAAAAAACAGTGACAAAATCACATCACCAGGCATCACTTTGTAAAAAATGGTGTACCATCCCCCAGGAGTCACTATGTTGGCAGACTATTGACCAACTGGAATGAAGAAGAATTGCTACAGCCTCAAAACCCTTAGTAAGAAACAGTGAATGTTTTAAATACGAATGTTGATGAAAACAAATCATCTGGATACACCCTGTTAATTAAAAGGTCACAATTTTGTTAAACTTGTTTAAAACCTTTTACTCTCTATCATATAACATGTTTGAAAATATTGACATTACTCAATTTCAAAAGTATATATCTCTTTTAATATTATTTCTAATAAAAACATTTAACAAAAAAACAAAACAATGGTGTACCTCTGTGTAAATATCCCGTGTAAATAGAAGCTGACGTTAGTAAATGCTATGGGAAAATACGGGGTTCATTATCTTTTTTTGCATTTTCCTTCCACCAGAACTTGCTTGCCACTTTAATTTTTCTCATTGACTTATGGATTATGTAAGGTCTGAAGGGGTGTAAAATAACAGCGTCAAATCTGGCTTTTGGGCTGTGCAAAATTAAACACATGCCTTGATAAATTCACCATTTATTTTACACTGTTTTTCTGGTGTTGTCTTACACAGTATGATAAATAGGCCCCTTTGTCTTTTAAAAAGATCACAAAGGTCCAAATAAAGATGAGCTTGTTTTATTTCTATCAGATTTCCTTTGCAGGGCCAACACCATCCATAGCCAACACCCATATACAGTACCTCTTAAATGACAGCATCCTGTTACATTGAATCATGTATGTTTTTATAAATATCTTGTACAACTGGCAACTACATATTCAAATATATCAGTAATGATCATTTTCATGATAGCATTTGACCATAGTACTTTTCTGACGGAAAATGTTTGGAAGTTGAACAACCCCTTTAAAGATGGGCATACAAGGTGAGATCTAGGTGTTTGGCAAGGTCACTAAATGAGCCAATAGAAATCCATTGGTAGAAGACTGCATCAATGCATTACGGGAGTCTTTTCCCAATGTGATTTTCAAACCTGCCCACCTGATATTCGACATCTAGAGAAACCCAATACATTCCTAAGAATACTCTTTCTAGATTACAGTTCAACATTCAATAACATTAATAACAGACACCTTTAGCTAATCTGGGGAACTCGCTTCACGCCAGCAATTTTCTTCCCCAAGCATCGGATGCATTGAGTTATATAATGGGAATATAGGTTATGGATTTTCCTGCTTCATGCTAATAAAGGTCTTTGTTATCTAAAGGACATCACTATCCACCAATATGCCAAATGATGAATTACAATATTAAGAGAATGACTGGAATGGCTGTGAATAAGTGACCTTTAGGGCTGTGGCACACAGGGAGATTAGTCGCCGCGTAACATTCAAAAGCAAGATTAGTCAATGCAAAGGTGATTGCTGTGGAATATGGTCCTGCTGGGGGAGGAAAATGTCCTGGCATTAAAATAGGGGTTAAAAATGTAAAACACTGGATTAATTTGGTCACTTGCACAAGGGGCAGATTTATTATAGTGTGTAAGCCAGTATCATTGGTGATCTTTGCTTTTGTTTATTAACTTCTAGGTCACTGTTAATCTAATTGCTTATTGGTAGCTATAGGCAACATCACCAGTAATGTTGGCTTACACATTCCATGTAAAAGTTAGGGCTACATATTTTGGTGCACAGTGGGAAAATGTTTATCCCCTTTAAATAAAACAGCAATACATTCTTAAGGTAATACACACTGAAACACTCAGGACACTATTGGTGCCCCTAAAAATAATTAAAATTGCAATATCACATGATCCCACCACCATAGGCAGGATGTGGCTTAAAGACCCATATAAAAGCTAAGTATGTTCTTGTTTGAGACAGAGTTAATTTGCATTAAAGGGGAGGTTCACCTTTAAGTTATCTTTTATTATGTTATAGAATGTCCTGTTCCTAGCAATTTTGCAATCAGTCTTCATTATTTATTTTTTAGAGTTTCTTAATTATTTGCCTTTCTTTTCAGTCTATCTAGCGCTCAGATGGGGGTTACTGACCCTGGCACGTAAAAAAACCTATAGCTCTCTAAAGGTCCCCATACACAACTAGATTTTTTAACCTGCCCGATCGATATCTGCCCAATTTCAGGCCAGATATCAGTTGGGCAGGCCCATTGGTAGTGCCCATACACGGGCCGATTAGGTTCCGAATCGGTCTAAGGGACCGATATTGGCAGCTAGAATTGGCCCATGTATGGGGACCTTAAGGCTACAATGTTATTGTTGCTGTTACTTTTTATTACTTATCTTTCTATACAGCCCTTCACCTTTTTATATTCCAATCTCTTATTCAAATCACTGCCAAGTTGCGAGGGTAAAGCTGGCCATACACGCACCGATAATATCGTACGAAACCTCGTTTCGTATGATATTCGGTGTGTGTATGGCATGTCGGCGAGTCGACCGATATCTCAGGAAGCTGCTGATATCGGACGACTCGCCGATCGGCCAGGTTAGAAAATTTTGATCGGGCACCATAGAAGGCGCCTGACCAAAATCTGCCGTCAGGGCTGAATCGGCAGAAGGAGGTAGAAATCCTATTGTTTCTACCTCCTTATCTGCTGTTTCAGCCCTGAACGGTGTGTGGCAGATCTGATACATCGTCAGATCGCCATGTGTGTGGCCACCTTAAGACCTTAGCAACCAGATTTAGCAACCAGATTGCTGCTGATACAGCAAACTGCTGAATAAAAAGCTAAATAACTGAAAAGCTACTGCATCATACTAAAAGTTAATTTGAAGGTGACCCACCCATAAACACAGGTTAGTAGCTGTACTAAGCAAATCTAACTTCAGCCTTTAACTGGCCATGCACTGCAAGATCTGCTTGTTTGGCATGGTCACCAGATGAGGTAATTTGGCCATCCAAACAATGGTCCAAATTGGGCTGATCATATAAAGGGCCTACAGATCCATTGGATAAGGACTACATTATTGTGTTTTTGCACTCCTCATCAGGTTGAAAAACAAACCTGCCAGATAAAAATCTACCTGTTTTTTGGACAAATATCAGTCAGTCAGGTCTGTCTGTGGGGCCCATACCTTAACTTAGTCGAGAATAGTTAGCAGCTTTTATTGGCCTGTGTATGGCCACCTATAAACTGTTAGAACTGTACTCTATATAAGTGGATCAAATATCTGTCTCTGTCATTCCAGACATAACTTGCTGATTTCCACATAGTGGATATAAGCAAGAAATCAGTACATACCCTACACCATTTTGTTAGAAATTTTGGTGAAACTGGACTTGGTAAGACTCCTTGTTTTGACTTTGTCTGTGGACATAATTAAATCAAATGTATATACTGGTAATGTTTGCAGATACCTGTAAACCTAATAATAATTTTTGTATTGGTACTTCATGTAGGTAATACATAGTATTTGTAGGTTTTTGAAGTCTTGGATAAAAAGACTGAAATCTTTTTTGTTGCACAGCCACTTGTGGGCTCTTTACCTATCTTTTCATGCCTTGTCATGCAACTTTGCTAAAATTGTACAATAAACTTATCATGAAAAGCTAAACATTGTATAGGTCTACATTAAGCTTTTTCATTTATGTTCCATTGCGCTTTATCAAGTTGTATAGCTATGGTTGAAGAGAAAAAACACTTTACCAGTAATATTGTTTTCCCTTTTCTCTACAGTTTACTATAAATTCACATAATATTCTAAAGAGGTAGCGTCATAATTTTAATACACACATTATAAAACAACAGTTTTGCCATATACTTCTTTTTTATAGCATGTGTTGTTGTTTTTTATGCATGCATGCTATGCTGTAACAATAGCATGCTGAGTATCATGCACATGCTTTGAGGCATCTGGTAACCTAGCTTCTCTGCACTGGTGTATATTAAAGAACTTGTCTCAATATCTGTTCTCCTCTCCTATGGCATGTCACTAATATCAGACTTTATCCCACGTCAGTTTGACTTGCAGTTAGGCTACTTCGCATTTTGTTCCTCTGGTCTTTACTTTTCCCCTTTAGCCATAGCTTATGAATGCATCGCTGGTAAAAATCTGCTTACCTCCACTTGCAGCTCAGTGTCCTGTTCATGCAGCTAGTCTTCTTTAGAACATTACCATACATCATACGGCAGGCTGCCAACCCCCTCACTACCAGTAGCAGTAAGGATTGCCATACACTTTCAGCTTTGGCAAGGTCACCAAACCAGCAAACCTAGACCTAATTTGGCAACCTATGCGGAGGACCAAATTGGGCTGATCCAATTGATCAAAACACTGGGGCATAGAAAGGTTCCATCAGATGAAAAACGCATTAACTTGAAAATGCGGCCCCCATTTAAGGGTATTTTCAAACCTTCAAATTTTGCTCAGATATTGGTGAAGCATACCAGCCCATTGGCCACATACAAAACCTTTAAGCTACCAACTTGATCTGGAAGTCAGCTGATTTTATTGGTCAATGTATAGTTACCTTCTCAATTTTATGCCATTGCCAGAAGTTCTTTCACTACTGTAGGGCAGACTGTAACCCCATTCACTACCAGAAGCTCTATCACTTCTATACAACAGGCAATAACCCTTTCACTTCTAGAAGCTCATACATTCCCAGCCATGCACCCACTTGCACCTACCTGCAAATTACAGCCCTTCCAAAAGATTAAGTATTTTCATATATATTAAATTATTATAGGCAGCTGGAAGTATGCTCTACACCCCCCCCCCCCCCCCCCCCCCACCACTACTGCCCCTCTTTTAACTCTTCAGGATTATCATTTTAACAATTACATACTCCTCACTCCTTGTGCTTTGGTCAGACAAAGCGGTTACTCAGCAAACATATTTCGCTCCCATGGAAAAACACTGTACCCACCTGTGCTGCATCAAAACTTTTTTGGTTTCAGCCCCAAAATGCTCTACCAATAAAGACTATCTCAGGTGGCAGGGGCTGCTACAGGTGTTTATCTACCAGTGGAGAAACAGCATTGTCTAATATTAGCCTCAGGCCAATGGCACACAAGCATTCTTTAAGTACATTTCATCTTACTGAAAAGCTCCTAGTTTACTTGAATGTAGAATATATGGCATTTTTGACCCCAAAATATGCAGAATTGTCAGACCAAAACCTGCCAGATATTGGTTGGGAAGATCCATAGGTAGGTCTGGCAACATAAAATCCTTTTAAATAGGATTTTAGTTTTTGAAAAGAAAAACACAAGCCTGGGACAGTATCTTTTTAAATAGGAGATAAGAGATAGGCAAGGCATTGTCTGAGAAATGGGATACATAAAAAGGAAATATTATCACATCATTTCTCCTATCATAATGCTGTTTTATTTCTGAGCGACATTGGGGCTAATTTACTAACTCAGGAGCTAAACATGCAGTTGTCAATATCAACCAATAAGCAGTTAGTTATGATTAGTCTACTATGTTAGGAAATATAACATGTACATGTTAAATGTAAATAGTTGTGTTGATCTCTTCGACCTGATTAAAATGAGAGGTCTGCAATTTCTAGAGGTTGTGTAAGTCAAAAGTTATAACAGTTGAAAGGCTAAGGGTGGGCCGCCAGTCTTGGTGGGGCCCCTGGCAATTGCTCCTTTTGCCAATTTATTAAAACAGCCCTGGCCCAGATCACATCTGTTAGTCACACCTTTTTATCAATATTATGCAGGACTAGTTTGAGAAAAGGGCACAGCACACATGTGCTGGGGCATGTATCATACCTATAGTTCCAATATTTTTAAGGTCTCTTGCTTATCAGACTTAGTACCAAACCAGACCAAACCAGTGTCCATAGCAGCCATAAAAATGTATGTTATAAGTACCCTCTAGTATGTATTTATATTTAGATTTTTGTAAAGCTTTTTCTGGGTTCCTGCTAAGGTTACAGGAATTTTTTTATTTAAATACCAGTATATGTGGGAGTACAGCAGTTGGCAGGCAGCCTGGTTGCTACATACAATACTTTCACAGAGAACAGCAACCTCATTAACACTGTTCCATATTCACTGCAGAGGCTGAGTGCTACAGTGCTACAGGCTGAGTTTGTACTCCATGAAACACAGCAGTTAGGAGGGAAAGTTTTAGCTCAAGCTACTGGGCCATGGGGTATGGCTAACTCTTATTTACTTTAGAAAGATGGGTTTATAAATCCTAATCAAGAATGAAGTAAGGCTGTCCATTTTGATCCTTTCATCTGCTGGGTCAGTAATTGCATCTTATATAAAGACCTGTGATCTACGGTGTTCACTTAACCCTCTTAACAGTGATATGCATCAGTATGCTATTCTTGCTATATGCATGTTAAGTATAGATGCAGTTTTATGACTGACCTTGACTGAATGCACCTTTTGTAACTAAATCTATTCAATACTTATTACATTATTTTTCAAGGCTACTGTAACAATAAGCAGATTTTCTCTTTTCACAGTATGTCATTCTGTCTAAAACCGCTTTAACCAGAATTTTCCATATCTAGTTAGGGCAGAGTACACTCCTGTTGCTGGAGTCCTGGTGTTAGAGAAGCAGGGAGGGGACAGATTGGGACAGGACAGCTATCAAAACACCTGGTGTCACAGGCCTTACCATTTTTATTTCTGCTAAGTTTTAAATGCCCACTAGAATCACTAAAACATATTGCCATAGGCTGCACTACTCTTATTTACTTGCACATTTGTTTGTTCAGCTTCAAGGACGATGCCATATTGTTCTATAGTAGAAGAACCACTTGTCAATTGGCTATAAAAAATTTAATAAAAGCTGAATATTTGGTTAGCTCTTACAAGCTTTTATGTTGGAATGGGTGTACTCTTGTTTTACTTACCAAGAAATGCTATATAAAATGGTTTTCAAAATATATACTTGTCCCTATTAGTGGTGAAAATTTTTTAAATGTACATAAAATTTAAGTAAACATGCACAAAGATTTTTGCTGAGTTGATTCTTCATAAGGGTTGGTTTGTAAGCCATTTATTTGCAATTGGGTCTTGTTGAAAATGAAAGTAAGTGTTAGATTGGCCAGACTGGGGATGTAATTGGCCAGCTTGAAATATACTGAAATATATGGACAAACAATCCCTGTTTTGTTTAAAGGGGATGGCATTTCTTAGTAGCTTAGTGCACAGAATGTTTATGGGGCTTATTTATCAGTTTTTGAGTTTGTGAATTTGAGAGTGTTTTTCTAATTCGAATAAACTCACATTTTAAAGAAATATGAATGCTTGCTTATTTATTAATATGGAAAACTTGTTCGAATTAAAAAACTCAAACTTGAATAAAACTCGAAAAACATGAAAATCTCAAACTGAAAATATGGCTTGAGTTTGCCATTGACTTCTACATAAACTCACAAGCTTTTAGGGCTCTGGCACATGAAGAGATTAGTCGCCTGTGACAAATCTCCCTGTTTGCGGGCGACTAATCTCCCCAAATGCCATCCCACCGGCGAAGATGTAAATCGCCGGTGGGATGGCATACGCGGCGGCGCAATTTCAGTGAAATTGCGGAAGTTGCCTTGAGAGGAAACTTCTGCGATTTCACTGATTTACATCTTCGCCGATGGGATGGAATTTCGGGGAGATTAGTCGCCCGTGAACAGGGAGATTTGTCGTGGGCGACATTCGTTTTTGTGTTTTTTGCACTTAATAAATATCAGACATTCGAGTTCTTGAACCATAAGTCGATTTTGGGTGTAAAAATCAATCTTTAACACTGTTAAATCATCCCCTTAAATATGTACATGTCTAACCAGGCACGTCAATATAGCACAGATAGAGTACAAAATTAAATTCTAGTTTCCTCTATTGGTGAATTTTAGCATTACACCCAATATTTTATCACTTGTATTTGAAATAATATCTATGCACATTACTCAGAACCAAAAAAAAAAAAGGATTACTTAAATGTAAAAGTGGACCCAGGAAAAATATGCTCTTTGGTGGGCCACCACAGGACCAAGAAATTTGTGAAAGAACTAAACTCAAAGAGGTATACTTGAATATAAATTCAGAGTAGGGGGCACATTTACTAAAGGTTTTTGATAGAAATGTCCCCTATGTAAAAATGTTGCAATATAGAATTAACATGAAAATATAAATTAAAATAATAAATAAAATATTATATAATAACACTTCAGTCAAAATTTATACCAGGCAGATGGTGGGCCCTCTGTTCTGCTGTGCCAAAGGGTTATTTGATCCATACCTAGACCTGGAATTTTATGACCAAGGACAGGCTTCCAGTATAATTTAAAACAAAGGGTTAAACTTAAAGTGTCTTTTTACAACCTGAAGTACTCTGTCACTATGTAAGCTCACCTGGCAATCTTATGTTTTCTGGGGTTTGATTGCTTATTAGTCAATTTTTTAAATCAAAGACAAACAGGAGAGCAGCGACACCTACTGGATTTTACTGTGTATAGCTTCAGCCTTCTGAAGACTACCTTGGTGCAACCTAATTCCAGTTACACAAGAATTTGTAACACCATTTTGGATAGTGGCATTATTTTTTCTTTAGATATCCAGCCCCTTCCCTCAGCACACTAGCTGATTTGTTGATTAATCAAACATGTAGTAAGGATAGTACATTGTACTTCCTTCATTGGCCCTTTAGAAACAACTGGCACTCAAGTTTTTGCAAAATATGTGACATGGCTAGAAGTGACATCATGGAAACCCTTCCTTCAATCCCACAACGAGAACCTTTCTGTAAGAGAGACACATAAATCAAATGCTATACAGGAAGTTACAGCTCACTTGAGCTATGGCATAGTAACCAGCATCTGGGGCTTATTTACCAACACTAGGCAAATTAAGCCACAGTGACCAATCAGTGATTAGCTTTTTTTAGCCAGCAGAAATGAAAGCAAACAGGTGCAAATTTGGGCCAGTATCTAAAATAGCCAGTAACATTTACTGAGTGGTGCATAGCACATTGAACCCCACCATGGATAACACTTTTCTTGTCCTTTAAAACACAGCTAATTATTTTTGATGGCCCTTGGAAACAGGCTCTATGTTGTTACTTGAGGATAGTTAGAGCTAGCGGTAGTACAGATGTTCGCAGTGGTGATCCTGTCTGATGAGTATCTATGCTGCCAGCTGATGATTAGGGTACTGACCTTTTGAGCATCGGGCAGGTACAAATGTTAAACACATTCTTTTTACATTTTATGATGTTCCTGGTTCTTTACCCATCCCACAGATAGAAAAGATAAGATTAACAAACATTTGCAAATATACTTTTGTTCAATCCATTTCTAAATGTGCCTGCTTAATATACATTTCTTTAAAGAAACAAACCTTTTTTTGTTGGTTAGATATTTTTACCAAATATATAGCAGAACAATGCTGCCACCTTGTGAATTCATTTGTAAGAAACCAGACTACGATAATTCTAATTCCAGTTATGAAGACTTACCATGTAAAGTCAGACCAAAAGTGATCCAGGATGTGTCTAAATTGGGCGTCCACTGAAGTGACCCTACCTATCACTGGTACGGAGTGCCAGTGTGTTTTCATATAGTTGGTTAGCTAAACATCATTTAAAAAATGCACTTATTCATGTTTTTCTATAGTGCTAAATGTACATGCTTACAATACATTAATATCTTACACAGGAACAATAACAATTATATAAAGTCATATTATATATAAGTTTTCACATGTTAGAATACTTATAATATATATAATATTTTATGATATAAAATTCAGCAAATTAGGCTTTTAAAGGTACATGTTCTCCAGACAATAGGGCATATTCAGTGCTGGATTTCACTTTGCGGCGCCCAAAGGCCACCTCATTCTCCGCCCCCCCCCCCCCAGAAGGTTTTTGCACGTCCCGTCCCCAGTGCTCCATATGTGAGCATATTTTACTTGTGGGTGGGCTGCATGCCGCCCCTAAATTTATGCCGCCCTAGGCATCCGTATTGATGCAGGCATTAAGGGAACCATGGAACTACCACTTTGTCATGAGGTAGTGATTGCTCCAGGGTTTCCCTGTTAGGGTGCAGTGGCATCGGATTTGCACATCCCATCCCCAGTGGTCCGTATGTGAGCACATTTTACTTGCGGCTGGGCAGCATGTTGCCCCTAAATTTATGCTGCCCTTGCCAAAAATCTGGGCCTGGGCATATTCAATTACCTAGATGCTATGTTTTTTGCACCGATTTTTTCCAGAGTTCTGGCATTAATGCAGACGCAAACTGGTGACTCTCCTGACACAACTGTGTCCGATTCACCAAAATTGATGCAACTGCACATGCACTATGTCACAAATCGGGCACAGTTACCTGAATATTTTCTTGATCTGAATGTCATCTTTTCCATTGTTGACTCCCTTCATTTCCGGTGTTCTCTGTGCAAATGATGTCTGTGTTGGAATCTTTATGTGTACATATTCTCTCCCTATTGACACAGGAAACCATGGGGCTTCCACTTGCTCAGGAACTAGCGGTAGCTCCAGGGTTTCCCTGTTAGGGTGCAGCAGCAACAGATTCAGAACACAAGGAAGGAAGGACTGAGCAGTGCTGAGTGTAATTATATTGATGTGCGAAGAGTGCAGTTTGACACAAGTACCTTTAATGAAATTGCTTTTAGGTGCAACTCAATGCAGGAAAAAACTGCTTAATGTGCTTGCAGACAATAAATGAGAACTAATGCATTTACTGCTGGATGGCTACTTGCCAGGTCCAGATATAGATTTAAAATAGGCCTGGCATTTCAAGTACACAGAGGCCTAAACAGCCCCCACCAGCCCAATATATAGTGACTGACTATGGCATCATACAACTCCCCCTCATGGCAAACAGACTGTGCTTTTTTAAAATAAGCATTAAAGGGCAAGGAAACGCAAAGTCACTTGGGGGTACCAAAATGTTAGGCACCCCCAAGTGACTTTACCTTTCTTTCTCCTTTAAGTAGGATTCTGTTAATATAAAAGATGGTTATTAATTATTCTTCTGCCTGTTTTTTTTAACCATAGAGTTTTTATTGAGAGATAGATTACAGACAGGTTTTCAATCAGGTCATCAAAAGAGAAATCTTTTAAAACAAAAGCAGGTATCAGTCATTTATCACATGAACAGTAGTTATTGGTGATTCTCATTGTAGTATTACATACCCTGCGCATCTGTTTCACTATTTTTGTGCTTTAATGATGCTAACTTTAACCAATAAATTATCTAAAACAAAATCTGTGCATTGCTTCCACTTATTTGTTAAATCTTCGAAGGTGAGGGGATGGAAAGAATTTGGATCTGTAGTAATGGGGGGGGATTCAGTACCAGAATGCCAGTACCAGAACAGCATAGAGGGCCTTGGCATGTGTTTGCTCTTCTATTCGAGAGGGGAGGGTTTGTACGGTTTTAGGTGATTTTTTGTGTGGAGGGGTGCCAATATAGTTGTGTAAGAAGCATTTAGAAAGAGGTGTGAATGTAATTCTAGCAGTTCAGGATCAAAATGGACTACCAGGGGGTCTTCTGAGGGCTCCAGCCTGGGACTGTTCCCATCAGCCCAACCTTATTTAGGGTGTGGCCCCATTGAGTTATAATAACAATATGGTTACAGCGGATACAGAAAAGGCAGATGTGCTTAACCAGTTCTTTTCTTCTGTGTATACAGTAGAGGAGCCAGTGGGCCAAGTCCCACCCAATAGCTTCACTGTTGCCTCAGCTCCAACTACACAGTGGTTGGCACAGGATATGGTGCTTAAAGGGTTACACACGATAAATGTAAACAAGGCACCTGGGCCAGATGGAATACACCCTCGGGTACTGAGAGAGCTAGGGGCAGAATTGCAGTGGCCCTTGTTTCTGATATTCTCAGACTCTCTTTCATCAGGTATGGTACCTAGGGATTGGAAGAAGGCGAATGTCATTCCCATATTTAAAAAGGGAGTAAGATCTCAGCCTGGCAATTATAGGCCTGTAAGTTTGACATCCGTGGTGGGCAAGTTATTTGAAGGCTTGTTAAGGGATCACATTCAAAATTATGTAGTGGAGAATGCCATTATGAGCAGTAATCAGCATGGCTTTATGAAGGACAGGTCATGTCAGACCAATTTAATTGCTTTTTATGATGAGGTAAGTAAGAAGCTGGATAGTGGGGATGCAGTAGATATAATTTATTTGGATTTTGCCAAAGCATTTGATACCGTTCCCCACAAACGACTGCTTTCTAAGCTAAGGTCTATTGGTCTTAGTGAAGTCATTTGCACATGGATAGAAAACTGGCTACAGGATCGGGTACAGAGGGTGGTTGTTAATGGTACATTCTCTACTTGGAATAAGGTCCTCAGTGGGGTCCCTCAGGGTTCTGTACTGGGTCCACTTTTGTTTAATTTGTTCATAAATGACTTAGGGGAGGGTATTATGAGTAATGTATCAGTGTTTGCAGATGACACAAAACTCTGCAGACCAGTCAATTCTATCCAGGATGTGACATCCCTGCAGCAGGATCTTGACCAACTGGCAATCTGGGCAGCTAAGTGGCAGATGAGATTTAATGTGGATAAATGTAAGGTCATGCACCTGGGATGTAAAAATATGCAAGCCCCGTATACCCTTAATGGGACTGCACTAGGCAAATCCATAATGGAGAAGGACCTTGGAGTCCTTGTAGATAATAAACTTGGCTGTAGCAAGCAATGCCAGGCAGCAGCTGCAAGGGCAAACAAGGTTTTGAGCTGTATTAAAAGGGGTATAGATTCACGGGAGGAGGGGGTTATTCTTCCCCTTTACAGAGCGCTGGTAAGGCCCCATCTAGAATATGCTGTTCAGTTTTGGTCTCCAGTGCTCAAACGGGACATTATTGAGTTAGAGAGGGTCCAGAGAAGGGCAACTAAGCTGGTAAAGGGTATGGAAAGTCTCAGTTATGAAGAAAGACTGGCCAAGTTGGGTCTGTTTACACTGGAGAAGAGACACTTAAGAGGTGACATGATAACTATGTATAAATATATAAAGGGATCATATAATAACCTCTCTAATGTTTTATTTACCAGTAGGTCCTTCCAACGGACACGAGGGCACCCACTTCGTTTAGAAGAAGGGAGGTTCCATTTAAATATTCGGAAAGGATTTTTTACTGTGAGAGCTGTGAAGTTGTGGAATTCCCTCCCCGAATCAGTCGTGCTGGCTGATACATTATATAACTTTAAGAAGGGGCTGGATGGATTCTTAGCAAGTGAGGGAATACAGGGGTATGGGAGATAGCTCTCAGTACAAGTGAGGGAATACAGGGTTATGGGAGATAGCTCTTAGTACTAGTTGATCCAGGGACTGGTCCGATTGCCATCTTGGAGTCAGGAAGGAATTTTTTCCCCTCTGCGGCAAATTAGAGAGGCTTCAGATGGGGGTTTTTTGCCTTCCTCTGGATCAACTAGTAGTTAGGCAGGTTATATATAGGCATTATGGTTGAACTTGATGGACATATGTCTTTTTTCAACCCAACTTACTATGTTACTATGTTATTTCCACCATAGGCCGATGTAAAAAAAACTAAATCTCTGGTGAATCCTAGAAAACCCAGTTCAACACTATTAGCAAATGACACAAGAGCTCATTTACCAGTGCAAGTGAGTACAAGTTACATTTTAACCCAAAAAGCAGCAATGCAGCATCAAGGAATGATGTACCTGACACAATTGTGCCAAATGCTCTAAACTTAATGCAGTTTGAGTGCATATGCTTTGACACAATTTTGCTAAAAATCTTCAGTGTTCAAATGTCTTAATTTTTGGCACTCCTGGTCAAAATTATGCCTGTGCCTGATTCTTTAGTTGCAAGATTGCTGTTTTAATTGATGCAAGCCACTGAGGGAATCCTGGAGTTATGGGTACCTTTAAACAAGAAAGAAAGGTAAAAACTAAGTAAGCTTTATCAGAAAGGTCTATGTAAATACAGCCATAAGCACTCACAGAAATACTGCACTGACATCTCCGTCAAAAGATTTGTTGTGTCTGTAATTCATGTGCCAGAGACAAACAGCTCTTTGCTCTCTCCCCTTTTCTGCTCCCCCAAGAATGATAGGAACTCCCTCCACCCTTAGGAATGTGGATCTGAGCCAATCAGCAGGAAGCTGACTCACAGTCTTACTAACTGAGCTTCACTGTTCACTTGGTCTCGTCTCGGTGCAGGAGTGTGGCATTATGGGAACTTTCTTTACACAGCTCAGCGTTTTTTCTTCCTGTTTGGCTTCTGATCATCTGAACAGGTGAAATATGGGGAGACTTAAGGGCACTATTGAGAGAACTGAAGGTATGCCTGCAGCTTGAGATTAACTCTTTATTAGCCTTACAAGACTTGCTAGGGATTCCACAGAGGCAGTATTAACAGACACCTGATAAGAACCTACTCTGGGTTTCCATACCATGAAAAACAGTTTTCTTTTTTTTTTTTAGAATTTCTCATTATGTGAAGAAATATCAGAATGCAACAGGCCATACCAATGCAGGCAATGCAATGTTAAGGTCAAATGTATAGAGGTGCCGGATTTCATCAGGTGGTACTGTCAGGCCATGGCGATTCTGGGGCTGCTGCCGGCCGATGCTGCCCCCTCTCTCCTGCAACGTGCTTACAACTTAAGCATTGGAGCGGGTCCAGAGGGAGCCGCACCAGTAGTGAAGAGAATGCTATAATGCTCTCTGCACTACCAGAGTGAATTTTCACCTTGTCTCATGGCAGGAGTGGGGTTCAGGACATGCAGAAGCTATTTAGAGGCCTGGCCAGCCCAGGGCCAACCAGAACAGGAGCCCATCTGTGTATTCCAGTATTCCAGCTGAACAATCTGACCCTACGTGAAATATATATCTCTCCCCATCTCACGCCCCCTGCACAGAATCAGCCAGGCACTACTAAAATCAACTTCTAGAAAACTCAGTAGAAGTGATGAGCAAATTTTTTCACCAGGCATGGATTCATTGTGAAATTCCGCATACCGCCATTGGCAAATGTTGTGCGGTAGATGCATTTCACAAATTTTTCACCATTTTGCATATTTTTCAGCAAAGCAAAATGGTACAGATTCTCTTACTACGATTTAATTCACTGTGAATTTACATTTATTGTGCCATTCAACATAGGGATGACCCTGTATTGAGTGTAAGTTACATAGGTTTAAACATCCATGGTCCCACACATTTAAATACATAATTAAAGATAAACAAAATGCAGGAACACAGATAGGAACTACATTTACACATTAATCCCCATGAAGTGAAAATATTGAATAAAGTGCTGGACTCCATTAAAGTCCATTTGATTACATTAGAGTCCATTACCAACTTCAAGGCTGGACTTAGGCCAATTGGACCTATTGGACCCAATAGGGCCCCACACCCATGGGGCCCCACATCAGCATGAATAAGCACATAATTCTCTCCAGTCCACCCCCACCAACGATTGCCTGACAATGCAGCTATGTGTTCTGGGACATTAAACACAAAGTAGGCACTGCGTTCATACTGCTATCCCAGAGTCTTGAGGGGCCAATAATCACTGTCTCACACTGTATATGTAGTATGTTTGGTGTGTTAGTGCCCAGTGCTTGGGGGCCACATTGTGCCAAGGAATGTTGGGGGTCAATGAAACAAGAAAAAGAGAGGTGATAAGGCAGGGTTACATCATCAGTCACAGAGAGAGAGAGAGGCAGGGACTATTTGTCTGGTTCCACTTCTGTAACCAGAAAGTGCAAACAAAATCTGCTCCAACACGCGGTGAGTAGTAGCCATCTCCGTACAGATATATATATATATATAGATCAACAAGTTACACTGACACTTATAAATTGCTGCTAAATAAAAAGCTTACAATTAAGATATTTACTTTAATTGGTACTTTAAAGGAAAAGGAAAGTCACAATCACTGGGGGATGCCAAAAGTTAGGTTGGGGAACACAGGAAGTACAGACAATAGCAGACGTAAGCCTGCTATTACCTGGGAGATCAATACCCAGGAGCCACTCATACACTACAACCCCCCACATACAGTATAAATGCTGCAGCATGTAGAATCTATGATCTGTGGCACTTACTTAAAGGGTTGACATTTGTGTTTTATCTACTTTATATTAATTAATCTAAGCAGATACAGTGACATACAGTATATAATAAATCCCAGAGGTTATATTTTATTATGATTATGAATTTCCTTCCTCTGATATAATGTATACCATCTCCTGTAGACTTGATTTAATCAAGGCTTGTCATGTGATGATGTGAATGCATAAAGCATCCAGTGTCCATTACCTAATGACCATATATACGACTTCAGCATCACAACTAAGTCATCATAATATGATATAAAGAATATTATAATTGGATGATAAAGTTGATGTGGAGAACCAGAGATAAGTATGAAAAACTGAGCCACACTCTCACATAGATAATAAGTATAGGGAGGCTGTGAATACCCATACTATCCTTTTTTAATTTTATGCAGGGAGGGGAAGGAGTCCTGACCCTGTGAGCTGACAGGAAGAAAGGCCTTCAGAGGAAGTCCTGTGAGAGCTAAAAGGAGTAGAAGGTGCTGTAAGATTCCAGATATTACTGTGTATGAGGTCAGGGGAACCACAGTAGCAGAAAAGCATGCTCTGTTTAGCGTGCAGATGAAAAGAGATCCTTGTCAGGGCTCTAGAGTACAAAGCGTGCTCTTTTCAGGGCACAGAAAGCCAAAGGAAGTCATTCTCAGGACCCTGAAGAAACAGCCACATAATTGGAGATCCCCCAGCAACTCAGAGACCAAACAACCTGCAATATTATGTGAAGTAGCACCTAGCTGGCAGGCTGTATGTATGCAAGTTATAGATATAGTGCCTCAAAATAAACCTGTGTGTGATTTTGGGTCAGAGAAGTTCCTACTACGGCGAAGTCTGTCCTGGCTTTGGGTGGAGGCACGCAAATGTATAGGGTACCGGCTCTCCCATATAGTAGAGACTCCTGTAACGCCAATAGATGGAAATCAGTGCAGGATTTTCTTCAGCAGCAAAATAGGGCTTAACAGGAAAAAGAAGTTGAGTGAGGGGAATGAGTAGGTGAGGGGAAGCAGGGCTAAGGGTAAGAAACTGAGCCAGAACTCCAAAACACAATATGTAAATTAAAGTACATGCTAGTGGTGAAGTTGACATTTAGAAGAACGGGTCAGAAGAAGACTTTCCAAAGGAAGTAGAAAATCCAGAAGAAACTGCCACATAATTAGCAGTGCAGTTTTGGGCTCCAGTCCTTAAGAAGGATATTAATGAGCTGGAGAGAGTGCAGAGACGTGCAACTAAACTGGTAAAGGGGATGGAAGATTTAAGCTATGAGGTTAGACTGTCGAGGTTGGGGTTGTTTTCTCTGGAAAAGAGGGGCTTGTGAGGGGACATGATTACTCTGTACAAGTACATTAGAGGGGATTATAGGCAGTTGGGGGATGTTCTTTTTTCCCATAAAAACAATCAGCGCACCAGAGGTCACCCCTATAGATTAGAGGAACGGGGCTTCCATTTGAAGCAGCGTAGGTGGTTTTTCACGGTGAGGGCAGTGAGGCTGTGGAATGCCCTTCCTAGTGATGTGGTAATGGCAGACTCTGTTAATGCCTTTAAGAGGGGCCTGGATGAGTTTTTGAACAAGCAGAATATCCAAGGCTATTGTGATACTAATATCTACAGTTAGTATTACTGGTTGTATATATATATAGTTTATGTATGTGAGTGTATAGATTGGTTAGTATAGGTTGTGTGCTGGGTTTACTCGGATGGGTTGAACTTGATGGACAATGGTCTTTTTTCAACCCTATGTAACTATGTAACTATGTAACTCAGCAACTCAGAGACCAAACAACCCGCAATATTATGTGAAGTAGCACCTTGCTGGCATGCTGTATGACTATGGTTTTATTGACTATAGTATATGAATATGAGATGTTTACAGTAGAAGCCTTATGCTTGTTCTTTAGAATTTCTGGAAAAGGAGGGCCTACCATCCCATGCAGTTATACAACTGAGTTTACCTTGACACACAACTGCTTCTTATTCGGCCAAGAAATATATCTGCAGAATATGAGAACCAGTATGGGTAAACACTTTGCCAATATGCCAATCTTTTCATGGCTAAACCTTTCTCTCCACCTGCAACACCAAACCTCTGATGTACCTCCGTTACATAGATGACATATTCATAATCTGGACAGGTACTGAACAAGAACTCAGAACAATTCAGTTTCACAAACAATTTCATGACTTTCACCCAATTATCAATTTAAAACTGAACTAGTCCCCTACTCACATTCACTTTCTAGATCCAACCATTCATATCAGGGAAAATAGTTTACAAACCACCATATATAGAAAACCAACGGGTAAACCATCATATCTAATGTATGATAGCTTTCACCCTGACCACACTAAACACTCTATCATCTACAGCTATATAATCTGATATGTTCTGACGCTACTGAAAGGGACCACCACCTAAAAACACTCAAAGCAGATTTAATTAACAGGGGCTACAACCCAAAGATTGTGGATCAAATGCATCCATACAGCCACCAGGATTTCCAGAAGTCAACTTCTACAATACAAACAAAAAACAGAAATAAATCGAATTGCTCTAGTGCTCACATACAATCCCCAACTGAAGACCCTCAGAAAAATAGCCAAGGATCTACAGTGTACACTTCATAAGGATGAGAGGCTCCAAAACATATTCCCAGACCCACCACTTCTGGCATTCAGGCAGCCTCCAAACCTAAAATGACTAATAACAAGAAGTGCCTTAATACAACCCAACAAAAATGGAACTTATTCATGTGGCAAAAACCAATGCAAAACCTGCCCACACATCTGTAATTCAGACAAAATACAGATTCCAGACACATTAGAAGAATACAGCATCCATGGCCAGTACAACTGTTCTTCCAACATGGTGTACTTAATACAGTGCACTATTACTATAACAAACAAAAAACTGGACACACCAGTAGGGATCAATTTTAACAGCCCTCACCACTCCATGAATGATTTAAGAATCTTTAAAACAGAGAATGAAAGAAAGGTATGGCAGTACAAATTAATGAGAACTTTGAACTCTCTGGAGAAGGGAACACCAAGCTTGCTATGATTATCTTAGTTAGCCAATAAAGGTATCACCTTTATACCACTTCTGTTATTTTTTATTTCAACTGCTTGTTCTTTAAAAACACATTTTACCTCCAAAGCAATAAATATTTAGCTTTGCAGTTTGCATACTGCATTCCCTTAATTAAATTAGCCCTTTAGACTTGACTTTTCTTAAAGGAAAAGTAACACTAAAATTTTTTAAGTAAAAAAGCTTTTCTACCCTGCACCAATAACTGCCCCATCCTGCAAACCACTGTATTTTAAATGCTTTAATATAAAATACTTGCTAAAACTTGGCTTCCTGCCAATTGAACTACGGTGATAAGGCGAAAGAAGGAGCTGCATCCACTTTGCGATGATCAATTGATCGAGCCTAGCCTTCTTTCTGTATAGGAAAGAGTCAGGCTAGGCTTGATCAATTAATCGTTGCATAGTGGATGCAGCTCCTTCCTTCGACTTTTAATTAGCATATGCTAATTAGGATTCGGATGCAGTTCGGTATTCGCCCAAATCCCTTAAAGGAACAGTAACAACAAAAAAATTATATATTTTAAAGAAATTAAACTATGACGTACTGCTGCCCTGCACTGGTAAAAGTTTTGTGTTTGCTTCAGAAACATTACTAGAGTTTATATAAACCCTGGTATGTAGCCATGGGGGCAGCCATTCAAAAGAAGAAAAGGCACAGGTTATATAGCGGCTAACAGATAAACCCTGTAGAATACAATGGTGTCTTATCTGTTATCTGCTATGTAACCTGTGCCTTTTCTCCTTTTTTCCAGCTTGAATGGATGCCCCCATGGCTACACATCAGCTTATTTATATAAACTATAGTAGTGTTCCTCAAGCAAACACCCCAGTTTTACCAGTGCAGGGCAACAGTACGTTATGTTTCAATTACTTTAAAACACTTTCATTTTTTGGTGTTACTGTTCCTTTAACATGGATTAGGGGGTTCGGCTGAACCCGAAAAACTGGATTCGGTGCATCCCTACTTTAGACTAGAGGAACAGAACTTTCATTTGAAGCAGCATAGGGGCTTCTTCATGGTAAGGGGCATGAGTAAAATGCCCTGCAGGACAATGTTGTTATGGCAGATTCTATAAATGCCTTTAAGGCTAATGGCACAGGGAGATTTGCTGCTTATGGTTAAAGCTGGGCTACTGCGGGCCATTAGCTTGGCTAATTTCTTGAACAAGCATATTATTGACGGCTAATGTGATCTTAAGATCTACAGCTAGTTAGGATATATAGAGTTTATATATGCAAGTGTATAGGCTGGTTTGTGTATATATGTGCTTAAAAGGAAAACTATACCCCCAAACAATGTAGGTCTCTATAAAAATTTATTGCATGAACAAGCATATATGTAAAACCCTGCTTCATCTAAATTAACCATTTTCATAAAAATATACTTTTTTAATAGCATGTGCTATTGAGTAATAGAAAATTGCCTTTTTAAGAATTAGGTCCGTCTCCTGGGATCATAGGATTCACAGTGCACACAAACAAGCCAAGGCACACATACATGCTAGGCCACATTAGCCAATTAAGGAGACATTTTATATAAAGTTCATATTCAGTTATAATATTCATACTCCCTCAAAATGTGAAATGATGCAGAAAGAAAGAAGTTTTGAAAGCATTTTACCTCCTAAAACTGCCATTATATGAGAGCTGCATACACAACCTCACTGATCAGAAGTCAGAACCAAATGAGACATGGGAGTGTCCTTCAGTCTCCCACAGGAAGTGGTCACAGCACTGATTGACAGGCTTTACTCAGCAGCAGCAGGGAAAACCCCTCCCTCCTTCTGTGTCTCTCTGCTTGTGCTGCTGCCTGGGGAGGGGGGGGGGAGGAGAGGAGGAAGGGACTGTCTGTGAGGTCGCTAAGCCCCACCCATTCTATGAATATTCACTTCACTTTAAGTAGGTGAGGAGGGTGTCATAGAAGTCTATGAGAGCTGGGGCTCTGAGCTGTATACTGAAGAGTCTAAACCGGAAGCTGGTATAAGGTCTGGGTAGAGCACAGTTTTCAAGCAGTTATGGACATATTTGAACCCAAAGGTATTAAAATAAAAGCACTTCCTTCTATTTTACAGTTTTTTACATGGTTTAGTGCATTGTAAAAATTTATGCTATATATCCCCTTTAATGGACATAGTTCTGCCTTTTGCTTCCACACTATTTCCAGTCAAGTTACAGTCAGAGCTGCATTATTTCCTGTCATGTGATCTCTGAGGGAGCACACAGCCCAGCACTAAATGGTGGCTCAAGGGAAAGGATATAAAATGGCAATATGTCCTGATATACATATTCCAGTTACAATATAAACTATTTGTTGGTGAAGTATTCATTCTGTGTTATAGTTTTCCTTATTTTGAGTGGTTGAACTTGATAGACTTTTTTCAATCTGATTTAACTATGTAACTATAACTAGGCTACACTAATTCATATTAGTGGCAAAAAAGTTATTTAGCAAGACGTAAGGTATAGTGATCCAAATTACAGAAAGATCAATTATCTGGTTGCAAGCATTCTGGGTAATGGATCCTATACCAGTATTTCCTAGGTAGACTCTGTGTCCTGTAAAAAAGAAAAAATAATAAACAATCAATGGTACATTAAAAAGAATTTACATTAATTTAAAAAAAGAAAAGTTTAGTCAGGAAATCCTATCAGCTGAATCAGTACATTATTTTGCTGAAAACAAAGGTCCCAGAAGATTTTAAAGAATGCTGTTTAAAGAAGTCAGAAAAGATAACTACAGGAACACCAAAGGACGTATTGCACAATAAAGGAATTGTGGATGAAAGCCAAGAATTATTTTCAGAGAATAGCACTGAAGCAGTGTGAAAATAGAAAAATAAAGAAAATGTATTTTATGACTTAAATAGTATACTACTAGAATTGTCCTATTTGTGCCCGACAATAATGTACTGTATAATGTTTAGTATAATGTCAGTCTGACTCTCAGCTATACAGCTGCCACCAGGTTATATTGAACCTGAGTCTGTACACTCAGGCATTGGTGCCAAATGTATACCAAATAATGCCTGCCAGAGAAGAACAAGAGTCAAAGTTAAGAAGCAAACCAAACCCTAGTAATCATTAGCCATCTAATCTTTTCTTGTGACATGCAACATGTTTATTTATTCTATCTTTAAATTAAAATGATTCAATTGGACTTAAGCAGTGGCCTAACTACCTAAAATGCAGACCCCATTACCATGGGGTCCTGGACTGTGGGGTCGGCTGAAGTAGTTTACCATCCCCAGCCACTTCTCAAGTTTAAATTTTTCTGGTTCATTTATTTGCAGTGGTCTGCAAGCAAAGTAACAGGCGGGCCCAAAGGGGGAAGGGGGTTGGGCTTGAGCATGCGTGCCAGGCCCCCTCCAAAGATTTTTGTGGGGGGTCCTGGACTAATCAAGGTACCTTACTGGATTTGATAGAATTTTAGGATTAAACAAGGCTGATGTTAAAAAAGGAATACTGTTTAAATACTGCAGTGGAGAACTATAGCCACAGTGAAAATGCCCCACTTACAGCTTTCCATGGTGTCCCTGAAATACATGTGGTGGTAACAGGCAGACCTCTGCTTGGAAACAACTTTCACATGATCTTGTTTTTTTTGCTATATGACTTCCCATGTTTTTAAACTACCTCTAAGTTGGCATACTTGCTTTTATTTGCTGTAAATTACCCACCCACTTAGATTGTAAGCTCTACACAGAGGCCCATTTACCAACATTCTGATTTTCATGGTTTTAGAGTTTTTTGAACTCATAAAACCACAAATATCTAGTCATTTATCAAAAGATCTGAATTGAAAAAGCAGGAACGAAATAAGTTGTGGAAAATATGTGAAAACTGGACTTTTTCGTTTTATCACACAAAAACCATACAAAAGCCAGTGTTAAAAAACCCTAAAAACCTTTAAAACCACAAAGCAAAAAAAATCTTCCTAGGAACATCTGCCATTGACTTCTACATGATCTTGAGAGGTTTTAGCTGGCATATTTATCCATTCGGATTAGTTGCAGTTTTGTCACATAACTCACAAACTCCCACAAACTCGTGAGGTTTTTTTCTGCAACAGAACTGGATTTTGGTGTCAAAAAAGCTAAAATGAAAAAATCAAGCATTAGTAAATGCCCCCCTTAGTACTTCATTTTTAATGTAACTGTACTTTGTATTTATAAGAATTTACTGTTGTTTGACCTGCGTTTTGACATTTGAAGCCCCCCCAAAAAAATGCCTAATTAAAGAAAACATAATTCTAAGCAACTTTCCAAAATGAATTTTTTTTAAAAAATTTAGCGCTTCAAAAGTTATTTGTAAATGTAATTTCTATAATAGGCGGAGGGTGAATTTTTTGTTTGGGGAGGCTAAAGATGGGTCATACATAGACTGACCTAAAGCTAATGTGTAATGTGTTGCTGCTGGTGTAAAAAATGAACCTCCCAACTGCCTCTTGCGGTTCCCACTGACTTCCAGGGATACTGCGGTTCGGAGTGCTCTTGTTTACCCTAAAATGCTTAGGATGTAAAAGTATTCATACGTACACTTTTGTGAGGGGTTCTCCATACATTTGTGTTTGTGATCAGTTAGCTTAAAGGGGAAGTTCACCTTTAAATTAACTTTTAATATGATGCAGACATTGATATTATGAGACACTTTGCAGGTGGTCCTTTTTTATTTTTAATGGTTTTTCAGTTATTTATCTTTTTGTTCAGCAGCTCTCCATTTGGTATTTCAGCAGCTATCTGGTTGCTAGGGTCTTATTTACCCTAGCAACCAGGTAGTGGTTTAAACAAGAGATAGAAATATGAATAGTTAAGGGGCCTGCATGGAAAAATAAGTACTGTATATACTCGAGTATAAGCCTAGTTTTTCAGCACCCAAAATGTGCTGAAAAAGTCAAACCTCGGCTTATACTCGAGTCGGGTGCCATGGGTCCCTCCAGACTAGCACCCTCTCTCCTTTGTGTGCAAATTAGGCCACCTGCAACCAGACCCTCCAGTGTCCTGGCCTAGGCTCCCACTAAGCAATACTTATTTCCCCTTACATCCCTCTGGGACTGGGTCTGCTGCCAGTTTGCCAATGTGCAATGAGCGTGGGGTAGTACTCATATTGTTTTTGTGATCCTCTTCTCCGCTTACAGAGCTAGTTTACTGGGGGGGTTTTAAATAAATATTGAAAAACATATACCTCACTGATGCCTCAATTAATGTTATTTTATTGGTATTTATTTTGATTATTAAAACTTAGCAGTAGCTGCTGCATTTCCCACCCTAGGCTTATACTCAAGTCAATAAGTTTTTCCAGTTTTCTTAGGTAAAATTAGGTACCTCGGCTTATATTCGGATCGGCTTATACTCGAGTATATACGGTAATAAAAAATTACAATAATAATAAAACTGTAGCCTCACAGAGCAATCATTTTTGGTTACCCCCCAGTGACCCCCCATTTGAAAGCTGGAAAGAAGCAGAAGAGAAAGGCAAATTATTCAAGAAAAAAAATTTAATTCGGAAGACCAATTGCAGAGTTGCTAGGAATAGGACATTCTATAACATACTAAAAGTTAACTTAAATGTGAACCTTCCCTTTAGATGTGTTTAAATTAGTTTTATAGAGAAAGAGGCAGTGGGTACTGACTTTCGAGGCACATTATATACAGTAAGATGCAGTCTGTATTTACAAAACCAGCACATTTATATTCCGAGAGAAGCAGTGGGCACTGATGGCAGATATTCAGGCCCTGGCACTATAACACTGGCACTGATACACAACATTGGCCCCACTGTAACTAAACAACAATGAACAAAACAATGGTAAAAGTAAAAAAAAAAAAATAGTAAGTACAGAAAACAACACCAACAAACATATAAAAGCACAATTAGCGTTTTCAGGGGGAAAGAGTTACCTTACCATCCATCTGTTAGGATAAGTGATAGGGATATTTTAGATGTCAGGTGACAAAAAACAATTTAATTTCAGATAGTGATTCAGCCTTAAAGGACAAGGAAAGTCAAAATCTATGAAGCACACTATTAAATAGTACTACTATTGCTGTGTAAAAATACTATAATTCTGGCTTGCCTAATGAAAGATTTACAGAGATACACCTGCTACATTCTACATACTTGTTGCAGTGAACGGCGCCGCCATTTTGTCAGCACCCCCCCTCCGCTCGATCTCTCTCTCTGGTCTCTCTCTCTCCCCCCTGCCTCTCCCCCCCCCCCCCCCACCAGCACCTGCTTGCCGGCTGTCTGATCTTCCGTGCCACTGCCGCTGCTGTGCCACTTCTGCCATGGTAACAGGACGCTAGGGGGGTGCGCATGCGCCGCCTAAGGTCTCAAGTCGCCAAGTTTGGGAAGGAGTGAGGCATTATGGGAATCTTCTCTACCCTGCTCAGCGTTTTTTCTAACTGTTTGGCTTCAGATCTTCTGAATGGGAGAAATTAAGGGCATTATTGAGACAACTGAAGGTATGCCTGCATTTTAACTCTTTACTAGCCTTTCCTTCTCCTTTAAGAACTGTATAGTGCCTGTGTATAGTACCTGTGGGAGTGGGATGAAATCTGCAGCAAAAGTTGAGAGTTGGTTCTCAGGTAAAGTTACAGTCTGCAGATTCTTCTTTTCAGTCTTCATTTCTGCAGAGCCTTCAGTTTGTAATATCTCCCGAGCCCTGTGTGAATCTGTGCCTTGATTGGTCAGTTTTACTGTCTGTCAAGAAAGCTGTGCTCTGATTGGAGAATCCACAAGAAGAAAGATCCAATTAGAGCACAGCTGATTACAGCAGAACTGGAGCTTGCAGAAACAGAGTGAGCTTTTTTTTTGTTTTGTTTTTTTTTTAAAGGGGCCAAGCAGGTTTGGGAAGGCTTAGCCTCCCCAGCCTTACTGAAAATCTGCCTATTGAAGCATTTGCTTAACTTCTGGTTATGACTTTTTTAACAATTTTGCAAAGGCCAGTGTCCTCCAGCAAGACAGGTCTGTCAGTCTGCTTGTATGGAGGATGTGGATAATAATTCCTTAAAGGGACAGTGCCCTTATGTTTACTTGATAGGCCAACTCCAGTTAGGAAGGAACAGCCAGACTTGTCCACATGCAAATAACTTTTATTACAGCCGATGGTCACCATTACCTTCACACAAGCAGGCACTGGAGCATTTCAAATGATACATACAATTCTTTCTCCTTCCAACAACTTCCCAGTCCAGGTACACAGTTTAAGTACATTCACTTTTCCATTCCGATACCATGGACCTAATCCCACCTCTCCATCTAGTGGGCCGGTATCCACTATAGTACCCCTCCACTCTCTTTAGTGGTCCAGTACTCTGCAGTGATACCTTTCCACTCTTCCAGGATAGGTATTTTTATCTACGGATTCTGGGCTGAAGCCTTCTAAACTCTTTTTAACTGTTCCTATACTGGCACTGGATTCCCTAACTAACGGGAGACCCATTGGAACATAGTTCCCCTTCCTTTCCTGGTTGGGGCGGAGGCTGCCCGTGCTATCTACCCTGACTACCTTGTGCATATAATGCTTGCTATTACACCCCTCTAACCTAGACTAGCTATTTCTCTCTACTGCCCAGGTCCTGACTCACCTCCTGTCGATAGGTGTTGATCTGACCCCACCCTCCTGTCAAAGACCATAACTTGGGTGTGGCTGCTCCTTTTATAACCTCCTGGCTACACTGCCCTCTGGTGGCTGGGGGGGGGGGGGTCTAAATTACACTTAACTTTTCTAAGTAACTATACTGCCACCTAGTGGTCAAACAAAGCAACAACCTTGTGCCCCATTTCCCAACATACAGTGGCTTGCAAAAGTATTCGGCCCCCTTGAACTTTTCCACATTTTGTCACATTACAGCCACAAACATGAATCAGCCACAAACATGAATCAATTTTATTGGAATTCCATGTGAAAGACCAATACAAAGTGGTGTACACGTGAGAAGTGGATTGAAAATCATACATGATTCCAAACATTTTTTACAAATAAATAACTACAAAGTGGGGTGTGCGTAATTATTCAGCCCCCTTTGGTCTGGGTGCAGTCAGTTGCCCATAGACATTGCCTGATGAGTGCTAATGACTAAATAGAGTGCACCTATGTGTAATCTAATGTCAGTACAAATACAGCTGCTCTGTGACGGCCTCAGAGGTTGTCTAAGAGAATATTGGGAGCAACAACACCATGAAGTCCAAAGAACACACCAGACAGGTCAGGGATAAAGTTATTGAGAAATTTAAAGCAGGCTTAGGCTACAAAAAGATTTCCAAAGCCTTGAACATCCCACGGAGCACTGTTCAAGCGATCATTCAGAAATGGCCCATGGTGACTCTGGACGAGCTTCAGAGATCTACAGCTCAGGTGGGGGAATCTGTCCATAGGACAACTATTAGTTGTGCACTGCACAAAGTTGGCCTTTATGGAAGAGTGGCAAGAAGAAAGCCATTGTTAACAGAAAACCATAAGAAGTCCCGTTTGCAGTTTGCCACAAGCCATGTGGGGGACACAGCAAACATGTGGAAGAAGGTGCTCTGGTCAGATGAGACCAAAATGGAACTTTTTGGCCAAAATGCAAAACGCTATGTGTGGCGGAAAACTAACACTGCACATCACTCTGAACACACCATCCCCACTGTCAAATATGGTGGTGGCAGCATCATGCTCTGGGGGTGCTTTTCTTCAGCAGGGACAGGGAAGCTGGTCAGAGTTGATGGGAAGATGGATGGAGCCAAATACAGGGCAATCTTGGAAGAAAACCTCTTGGAGTCTGCAAAAGACTTGGGGCGGAGGTTCACCTTCCAGCAGGACAACGACCCTAAACATAAAGCCAGGGCAACAATGGAATGGTTTAAAACAAAACATATCCATGTGTAAGAATGGCCCAGTCAAAGTCCAGATCTAAATCCAAAGGAGAATCTGTGGCAAGATCTGAAAACTGCTGTTCACAAACGCTGTCCATCTAATCTGACTGAGCTGGAGCTGATTTGCAAAGAAGAATGGGCAAGGATTTCAGTCTCTAGATGTGCAAAGCTGGTAGAGACATACCCTAAAAGCCTGGCAGCTGTAATTGCAGCAAAAGCTGTTTCTACAAAGTATTGACTCAGGGGGCCGAATAATTACGCACACCCCACTTTGCAGTTAGTTATTTGTAAAAAATGTTTGGAATCATGTATGATTTTCGTTCCACTTCTCACGTGTACACCACTTTGTATTGGTCTTTCATGTGGAATTCCAATAAAATTGATTCATGTTTGTGGCTGTAATGTGACAAAATGTGGAAAAGTTCAAGGGGGCCGAATACTTTTGCAAGCCACTGTACATATTAACACACATTTTTCACCTTCTTACGTGCTGCCTTGTGTTACATTGTTTTAAAAGCCAAAGCCAACAGGGTAGAGAATAGAAAAGGACAGACAAACACCGCTTTTTATAGCAATTTTATACACAAATAACTTAGAAACCATTACAGATTTGTAATAAGGATATTGATTAGAATTATGTCCTTCAAGCATCCACTAAACAACAAATGTTAAAGAGATTTGACAAACTAGACAGTTATGCTACCTGATATTGGCTAAGATGCGCTGGTATCCTATTGTGGGTCTGTAAGTACCCATGTACACCTATGGATTAACAGCTCTAGTTACGGAATTAGACAGTGGGATTGGTCTGGAACTTGCACACTGGATTTTAACTAACATTTTTTTAACTTATAGGTTACTTATTTGTGACAATCACTTGCACTATACTGGTGAATTAATAAGAAACTCACCAGGGTGTTTCTTTAGGAGTCATTTACAAAGGTAACCACAACTGTGGTTGCAGTTGTTGCATGAGTTAATACCATTCATTAACCCTTTAACTGCCAACGACGTACGGCGTACGTTGTGGCAGTAAAAGGCTTTATCTGCCAACGACGTGCGCCGTATGTCGTTTGGCAGATAAACATACTCTCTGCAGAAGTGGCATGTGTCGCTTCCGCAGAGAGCTTTTAAGCATGACAGCCCCCTGGGAAACGAGCCAGGGGGGCTGTCAGGCCGGCCCTGCAACGCGACACTGCAGGGCCTCCCCCCCAAGCAGCAGACGCATCGCATCGCGTCTGCTGCTTACTGCCGGCTTCCTACTTCCTCCCCAGCGCCGCCCACGCGAGTTCACGCGAGATGGAGGGCAGAACTGCAGCACTAGCACCAGGCAACCTTGAAGACAGGTAAGGGTGATTTTTTTTTGCATTTATACACACTTACACACACTTACATACATGTACACACACATACAGCACACAATTTTACAGTTTTTTGGGTTTTTTTAGTTTTTTGCACACTTATATACACCTATATACACTCATATACACTCATATATACACTTACACACTGTCACACAACTTTTACACATGCACACACATGTATACACAAACACTTTTTAAAAAAATTTTTTTTTTACCACTTTGTTTTTAGTCTCTTTTCCTTAAAAACTGTTTATTATGACAGCGTGACTATTGGATCAGATATTCTGACCACTAATTACTCTGTTGTTTCACTAATTTGCACAACTTTTGTGGTTTTATTGCATTTTTATCCCTGTATTAGTATTCCTGATCTGTTTTTAGCATAGCTTTGCCATGTGTAACTTTGGTGTAGAAAAATAACTTTATCTATTTTGAATTCCTCAGAATGTGTACATTCTAAAAATATATGGCTTTCTGGGGGTCTGTGTATAGTTAGGGGGGTTACTGCACATAATACGCTGACAGGGGGCTCTGTGTGCAAAAGCTGAGTTGGCAGGCGAGAAATCCATATGCACTATTTTTATTTTGGGGTCAGTACACACCACAGACTTTGGTATATCTATGCATATTGGGCATCAAACTGTTCAGTAGGCCTCTGGTGTTCCTATTTGGGGTGATTTGCCTTTGTATGCAAGAAATTGTGTGAGATTAATGTGGCAAATCGCAACATTTTTAGGCGATTTTCTGAAATGTCATAAAAACCACTAATTTTAGGAAAGCTTTGCAGCTTGGTACTTTGGTGTAGAAAGGACTCTTTACCCATGTTGGATTTGTCAGAATGTGTACTTTCCAAAAATATATGGTTTTCTGGGTTTTTCTGTATAGTTTGGGGGTGTTACAGCACATAATACGCTAACAGGGGGCTCTGTATGCAAAAGCTGAGTTGGCAGGCGAGAAATCCATATACGCTATTTTCATTTTGGGGTCAGTACATACCACAGACTTTGGTATATCTATGCATATTGGGCATCAAACTGTTCAGTAGACCGCTGGTGTTCCTATTGGGGGTGATTTGCCATTGTACGCAAGATATTGTGTGAGATAAATGTGGCAAACTGCAACATTTTTAGCCAATTTTCTGAAATATCATAAAAATCGTCAAACTTAGGAAAGCTTTGCGGCTTGGTACTTTGGAGTAAAAGGAAATGTGTACCCCTTATAGATTCGAGGGAATGTGTACTTTCCAAAAATATATGGCTTTCTGGGGTGAGTGTACTTTTTTGTAGCATTATCCCACATAAAGGATGTAAATGTGTTGATTTTCTGAAATGACGCATCATATGGGGGTATGTTCCCATTGGGGCCCCTACATGCCACATATTTAGGTAAACCTATACATATTGGTCATCAAACTGTTCAGTGGACCCCTGGCGTTCCAATTTAGGGTGTTTTATCTTGGTACCTAATGCTATGTGGGAGATAAGATGCTGCAAAGTGGAAGCTTTGAGCGGATTTTTGGAAATGTCATAAAAATTGCTAAATTTCTAAATGCTTTGCGGCTTGGTACTTTGGAGTAGAAAGATACGGGTACCCATTTTAGATTCGGGGGAATGTGTACTTTCCAAAAATATATGACTTTCTGGGGTGAGCGTACTTTTTACTAGCTTTATCCCACATATAATTATGTAAATGTGTGGATTTTCAGGAGCTGAAATGACAGAAATGATAGATCATATGGGGGTATGTTCACATTGGGGCCCCTACATGCCACATACTTAGGTAAACCTATACATATTGGGCATCAAACTGTTCAGTGGACCCCTGGAGTTCAAATTTAGGGTGTTTTATCTTGGTACCTAATGCTATGTGGGAGATAAGGTGCTGGAAACTGGAAGCTATGAAGGGATTTTTGGAAATTTCATCAAAATTGCTAACTTTCTAAATGCTTTGCGGCTTGGTACTTTGGAGTAGAAAGATACGGGTACCCATTTTAGATTCGGGGGAATGTGTACTTTCCAAAAATATATGTCTTTCTGGGGTGTGTGTACTTTTTACTAACTTTATCCCACATATAATGATGTAAATGTGTTGATTTTGCAGGAGCTGAAATGACAGAAGTGACAGATCATATGGGGGTATGTTCACATTGGGGCCTCTACATGCCACATACTTAGGTAAACCTATACATATTGGGCATCAAACTGTTCAGTGGATCCCTGGAGTTCAAATTTAGTGTCTTTTATCTTGGTAACTAATGCTATGTGGGAGATAAGGTTCTGGAAACTGGAAGCTATGAAGGGATTTTTGGAAATTTCATCAAAATTGCTAACTTTCTAAATGCTTTGCGGCTTGGTACTTTGGAGTAGAAAGACACGGGTACCCATTTTAGATTCGGGGGAATGTGTACTTTCCAAAAATATATGACTTTCTGGGGTGAGCATACTTTTTACTAGCTTTATCCCACATATAATGATGTAAATGTGTTTATTTTGCAGGAGCTAAAATGACAGAAATGATAGATCATATGGGGGTATGTTCACATTGGGGCCCCTACATGCCACATACTTAGGTAAACCTACTGTTCAGTGGACCCCTGGCATTCATATTTAGGGTGTTTTATTTGGTTACTTTATGACCTGTAGGAGATAAGATACTATAGACTTGAAGCTTTGAAGCAATTTTTTAAAAACTTCACAAATTTTGATAAAAACCTATAAATTTAGGAAAGCATTGTGACTTGGTAGTTTGGAGTAGACAGACAATTGAGCCTACTCTGGATTCCCCAGAATCTGTTCATTCCAGAAATGTGTAATTTTCTGGTATAAACCTTCTGTTAGTGGAAGTTTTGGCCTTGAAATCTAAAGTATGCAGCTTTGTGAAGCAGTGCTTTGGAAATTTGGTAGTGTACTGCTGGGAGTTTTTGACCTATACAAGTGAGAATTCTCCATAAAACTATATATATTTGGTATTGGCACATTCAGGAGACATAAGATTTTCTAAATCAGTTGCATTTTTGTGCATAAAATAATTTTTGTTTCTGGTATGTGTGTTTATATTATGAAAAATATGATTTTTTTTCAATTTTTAGACATTTAGAAGCCTATATCTTGTTACAGAATTGGAATTACACCAAAATTCTACCATATTTTGAAAGCTTAGTTTGTCCTGAAAAAAACAATTTGGTTTTCCTGGGTAAACTAAAAGTCCCCCGAGGAAAGGCCCCTAAAGTGAAACAGTGCAAAATGTTCAAATACTGTCTGGCAATACAAGTTCCGCTTTAACCAAAACGGCTGGGAGTGAAAGGTTTAAAGGCACTTTTGTTCAAAGATTCACTTTTTTGTAATAGTTAGTGCAACTGCATCCAAGTCACATGAAAATGCACACTTTTGATGCAACTGCGCAAGTGTACCTTTGCCTTGCAGGCACAGTTAATCAGGAATTCTGAAAAAACTAAATTGTACTTTGCACACCGCACTAGCCTAAATAAATCACTCTTTTTGTTTACAAATGTAGCCCACTTTTGCAGATTCTTTGTGGCACTACCTTGTGGAGCACTATCACTTGGCGCAACAGGAGTCCTGAGCCCCCGCTTACTATGGGGGTTTACAAGGGATTCTCCCTATTATGGCGTGCCTCCACCCAGGGATGGTAGTGTGGATCTGTAGTCCACCCCCTGGGAACTTAATAGGTAGTTATGCCCCTCTGGGCTAATAGATCTCACCACACGGTAATATGAATAAAGTAAATGAAAAGGTTTATTGGACGGACACCTCTCCAGGAGCAGCTTATCAATAGTATACAGTGCAGGGTATATCTCCATACGTCTCATTGAGTACCATCTCCTGTTGGCCTACCCAATGGTACTCCCGACATGTGCTCCCCTCTAGGGGCTCTCCCCGGTACTCACGGCAAGACACTCTACCATAGAGTTCCCCCGGTACTCATGCTAGGACGTTACCCCACAGGGACCCACACCGGTACTCTCACTGGGCATCCTCAGATCCGGCCTCCTGGACTAGCGGTGACCTGTTCCACCTACCTAGCCACTTAGTTCCCTGCACTCCGGCTGATATAATGCCGGGAGGTCTTAACCTCGCTACTACTCCTGGAGGGGCCATGTCCGCCCATTCTAAACTAGGCTGTCCTACATATCATTCCTAGAGCGATCTATTACAGAACTCTTACCACTCTTGGAGCAGTCCCTGGACTAACCACATCTCCCTTACAGCACATGACTGCTTCCCTTATATGGGCCCATGCACCACCCTGTGGCCATAACCCGAACTACAGGGGTCCTCCCCATTAACCACTTAACACCCAGTCATCCCAGTGTCCCTGTTAACCAGCACCACCCTGTGGTCTGTCCTAGGGGTTCCTGTCCTAAGGGCCCATTTTTGGTAAACCCCTACACAAATATACTGCACTAAATTTCACAATATTTGTTAGCTTTTCATAGTCTTGACCACTGGAGTCTTCTATATGTTACTTTCCCAAGAAGATCATTTGGCTGAGAAGTGAGTGTTATAATTTTTTAAACAGTACTTGTCAAGTTATATCATTCATTTATTAAACTTTTTTTTTATTAAAAATGCATAGTATCCAGAATATGGTGCTGAATCTCAGCACTTTTTACAGTTGGAGTCAGCATAATGCTTAGTGTTTAGCCAAATTCAAACTAGGTTTTTCTGTAAACCCTTGTTTGTTACATTTTTGTAAGATCCATGTTTGTTTAATTAAGGTAAAGCCCTGCATAATTTGCTGGCACTTTATAAATAAATAATAATGACGATGAAGAGGTGCCTGGTGCCCTCCCACCATTCTGTCCCAGGCACTTGCCTCTTCTGCCTACCCCTAGTTCTGGCCCTGCTAGTACCCCTTTTTATTTGACACTGTAAGCTCCAGTAAGAAGGTGTCTCATTTCCTGTTGTATTGGTCAGTGTTTCTATGTAATCTTATATGCCCTTTAGTGATGTGCGGGTCGAGAAAAACCTAAGCTGCACCCGACCCTAACCAACATGGCTTCGCCCCTCTATTTATAGACCCGTGGCCACCCCACAATGATGTCACAAAAGGAGCAGGGCATGTCGGGCGCATGCCTATAAATTCACAATCCAGTAGAGGAAGCTGGCAGTGTTAGGTCGCAGGTGGGGGGGTGAGCACAAGTGATGTGCCGAGATCAGCTTGAATCCACCTGACTCGCGGGTATCGGACTGGTCTGCACATCACTAACGGCCTTGTATGTACATTTTCAGAGATGGTGACATCACTGCTACCACCAAAAGTGATGTCACTGTGCATTTTTTTGCACTGTGCATATTTGCCCATAGCGCTGATTGCTCTCCATGCAGAAGCTTCAATTACGTCATTGAATGCTTGCTGCGCATGCACACACTGAAATTCACGGAAAACTTACAAAAACAACCCACAAGATTGCCTTAAGGTGATGGAAGGCCAGAGGGCAATACAAATCAAAAAGTGCAAATCCCTGCTCAAACAGCCCCTTCTTGTTATGTTATGGCACTGCCCCATAAAGCAATTCAAATGGGTTTTTTCTATATTTATGTTTTTTTTTGTAGACTTAAGGTATAGGGATCCAAATTACAGAAATATGCCTTATTCCGGAACCCACAGGTCCTAAACATTCTGAATATTAGATCCCATGACTGTATGTATACATGCACACACACACGTAGGAATGCACAACTGACAGAGAGCACTGTTGTACATCAAAATTAATTCTATATGGCAGAAATTTGATTAAGATAGGGACTCACTGCAGATTTATTTAACAAGGCACAAATTTAACTCTCTCTTGCTCTGAATTTGCAGGGCCACAAACCTACTTATACCCCATCTATGTTGTTAGTTCAGGAAGGTATAACCTAGTCCTAGGGAATAATGTACCTTCTATTATAAAATATAAGAATATTTTCAAGAAACTGGAAACACTGCAAGGCCCCCACCAGGAGTCATTGCATCAATAAACTATTGGTATCTACGGTAAACTGAATCTGTCTTGTGTGGCTTTGTAGACTCTCTTGGAAGTCATCTTATATATGGTTATATTATGTTAAGTAGAACCTCTTTATTTGTATGTTAGGACAAATGTTCCATCCATAGATTTTTTTTGTTAAAAATTGAATAAAAACATTATTACAAAAGAAATATAAGAATATCAGAAATTAAAGAGGGATTCCATAACCTTATAACGGCTACTTATATTTATAAATTACACACAATATGGTGCACGTTTGTTTGTGCCCTCCCCTGTGGTGGAGCACAGAGGAACGTACCGCAGGGAAATGCACAAACAAATGCTTGTGAGTATGAGCCCTAAGAGCACTTACTAAGCAATACCTTTTTGAACAAAGCATAAATGAAGGAATCACCATGTTTTACATGTTAAGCAAAGCCATTGTTATATAAAACCCAAAGGAACTATTTTAATTAACTGGCAAAAGAGCTATTTACAACTATGGGGGAGATTTACTAATCCACGAATGCTCCGTGCGTATTTGCTGCAACTTTTTCGTTGCTTGCACAACTTTTTCGTACCTTTCGCAACTTTTTCGTACTTTGCGCCAAAATTTGTGCAACAAAATCGTATTGTCGCGCTGAGCACGAACGTTTCGGATTCATTCAAGCTTCGTTATCGTGACTTTCCTTGGGCCAGGTTGGAGCTGCAATTGATTCCTATGGGAGGCTTTCAAAATCGTACACAGAAGGATCAAAGTCGGAAAGGTTTTCCCGCTGTTTACAATCGTTTGGTACGAAAATTTCGGATTGCCAATACGATATTTTATTACGATATTATCGTGACTAATACAATTTTTTCATAAGCATTTTCGTGATATTTGCAATCTTCAAAAATTATCGTATCCAATCCGAATTTTTCCCATTCGGGAATGAATGAAGCCCTATTTGTTCAAACTCAGCATTGTGTGAGCAACATTGACCATAGGTATCGGAACTTCAGAACCAGGGGATTCATGGCCCCTCAAATTTTTACCATTTTCAGTTTTAATTATGCAGGGACCCAGTGCCTGTTCCGATAAAGTGTTTGTACTGCACAATCTGTTAACACCACAAAAGAAACATCTTCCCATACTGATGACCATTGGCAACCCCTAAGAATGAGGGTGCTACAGCTCAGCATTATTATTTTAGCAGTCTGCAACTACAACTGTGTTTGCCTGTACCTTTTAATAAATAGAGTAGCACAGGAGGGTTCATCTGTCCACCAGAGAGCTAGGGAAAGGGTATCAAGCAGTCCAGCTTGGCAGCTGACATCTTCACTGCATTTCTCTACCTTGTATTCACAGGTACAGGACAAACAGGGCAGTATGGAAGAAAACGGGTGGTGAGGTTTGGGAGGGGGCCCTGAATGCAAAATAAAATATATAAATTGTTTTCCATGTCCAAAACACAGATTAAAGAGCATTACTTGTTTTTATTATTACTTGTTACGTAATAAAAATGTGTATACGCTTAGTAGTTTGACTACAATACAGCAGGGACAGGAAGGACTGGACTGCAGGGTCTGCTGTATAGTAGTGCCCTGTCCTATCTTCACTACCAACAGCAAGCAAGTGGCCACAGGCAGGTAAGAGGGAGCCATGGTAAAGTTAAAGTGACTGTGCATACACTATTCTCTTTTTTCTGCTCACATACATTGCATTTCCTCCTGTTTCTATTGACTTGTAAGTGGAGAAAGTACCTAGGTTGTGAATGTATGATAGGGGCATGACTAGTATATGCAAGTTGCAGGGCTAAACTGATCTCATTAAATCAGTGATCCCCAACCAGTGGCTTGTAAGCCACATGCTACTCACCACTCCATGTAATTTTGCTCCCTGTGGCCTCAAAGTACATGCCCATTTTTACACAGTTTTACTCCAAGCAGAAACTGCTGCAAGCCAGCAACCCACATGGCCAATCACAGCCCCGATTTAGCATCCCCAATGAATTTATTTCATGCTCGTGTGGCTAAGCAACACTTTTTACAATTGAGTGTGGCTCAAGGGTAAAAAAAAGTTAAAGATCCCTGCATTAAATGAATCTGCAATCAGTGCAGCTTTTCTAGCAGTTTTTTCTAGGCGTGTCCCTGCATTTTTGAGACATGAAGGCTTGAATCCTTTTCAATTTGAAAAGCAGTTAAACATCAGCGAAGCATGAACCATTCCCTGTAAACACAGCGTTGTCTTAAACTACACCAAATAATGGGTGATTTTGGCTGCACATTTTGCCATACATTTTTTACTAGTATAATCCATGCACAGGCACTTTTCTATTATTGTAAATGGGTTATGTTAATTTCAACTGCAATACTCTAATAACATAACAAACAGAGTTTAAAAGTGTATGCACTCAACACATGCTGAATTATACATTAGCATTGCATAGCAGTTTTTTAACACCAGGGGGCCCATTTATCAAAGTATGATACAAAAAATTCGGATTAAATCCAATATTTTCTGATGTGCGCTAAAAGTACGAAACTTTCTGATCTTGGTTGTACGAAAATATCGTGGTACGATCCGAAAGTTCCAAAATTTTTGTAGCTGAACAATCATAAAAGGCGTGAAAAAGCTTGAATGAATTCCGAAACTTTCGTATTCCTTGCAACTAAAAAAATTGCTCAAATTAACGGAAAAAAAATTGAGGAAAATACGCACAGTTCTAAAACTTAGAAAAAATACGAATCTTTAGTATTCGGACTCAATCGTACATTGATAAATTGGCCCCCAGGCATGTGTTGGATATAACTTTCTGCATTTAAACCTTTTTGTATTTGCATGTGTTGGACTATAATTCCACAGGTTTAAGATTAATGTTGAATTATTTTTTTGTTGAGAAGCTAGCGTTTCTACATTATATTCTTTTTTTTTTGCTCTTAAGCACACAAGGTGCTGATATACATTCTACTTAGTGACATTAGTGGGTCGGGACCTAAAACCCACAATAATGTCGGCCAGGATTTGTATATCATTTTGTATATATGCAGCAGATAACAGCACAGATAGCAGAGTAAAGGCGTTAAAAGAAATCATTCTAATATAAGGCCAGGTTTATTGTAATGCCTCCTTCCCTCACACCATCCCATGATGGGGGTTTGCCCGGCTGTTACCACCTGACTCCTCTTCTGTATGAAATGCATTGGCTGGAAGGATATTTCCCATGAATGGTAGGCAGATCCATACTGTTCCATACATTGGCAGCCCTCAGTGGTTACTGTAACAGAAGGAGGATATATCACACCTCCCTGAGTGCTGGGCTGGGGGAGGGATTACACGCAGCCTTACTCAGCGCTGTACCATCAGTTTCCCACGGAGGAGAACGGGAAGAAGTAATAAGGAGGATAATACTGCAGAGCCCGAAACAGGTCTGACTGAATCCCTCCTGCATCATCCCTATGTCCATAGTGTGGCAGCGACGTGTGAATGTAGGCACTCACAGGGTTACATTCTCTCCCCCCACCCCACACAATGAATGGATCAGGCTTCCTTGAGCATCACCATGCAATAAAGGCCGCACCAGGCGACGGCTCTGTAGTGCTTTATAAAATGCAACGATGTCCAACCTGCTGACCGACAGTTGTGTTTAAACCACACGTCCCCATTTTCACCCAGGCATGCTGGGAGTTGTAGTTTAATGAATGCTGCAGGGCAGCAGATGGACATCCTGAAGACTCCTCCAATAAAATTGTGTGCCGGGCTGTGACTTATAATATAATAACATAAAATGATATCCCTAGGTTTTAATGCCAGACTATAGAGAGCTGGGTCGGCACCGGTCGGAATTGTGTCCCTTTAATAATTAAAAGGCAGAAACCTGGAGTGAGATGCAAGGCGGGGGGTGGGGCAGTGATATTCTAATCCCCTGGCAGGGAGGGGGAGGAGGATGTGTTGTATTGTGAGTGTGTGTGTGAGTGAAGAGAGATCAAGGCTGCCGTTCTAAAGGGCTTTGCTCAGTTCCAGGGCTGATAAGGTGGATTCCCTATTTGTGCTGTTTGATGAAGGTTTGGGAGGGCAAGGGTGCCATCACGGTGAAAGATCCGCAGTGCCCATTTTAGTATTTGCCAGATGCCTGTCAGATGGCAGAGGTGGGCTGGATAGGCTTGCAGTCACTAGGATACACGTTCAGGGATGGGGAAGGCAGACATAGGCTTGCTGCGCCAGTTATTGGAGCCTATGACAGTCGCTTCTGCATTGCCCACAGTGGATCTATAACCCTTGTGTGTGTGAATCTGATGCTCTGTTACTGAGCGGGCTGATCTCGGAACATTCCAATGGCTCCTTAACGTGGGATATTGTCTCTTGTTTGTGACAGATAAAGAAAAGATGTCGGGCCAGACGCTGACAGATCGGATCGCAGCTGCACAGTACAGCGTGACAGGCTCAGCAGTGGCCAGGGCAGTCTGCAAGGCGACCACTCATGAAGTGATGGGGCCCAAGAAAAAACACCTTGACTGTAAGCAATCATTATTTTATATCTGCCGTGGCAAATTAATGACTGGCTACCCTGTTGTTTGGCCTCCCTATATCTCTGCTTGTACAATTATGATTCATTCTATAGGGGAATGGCTGCCATTTTTGGGTTAAAGTGGTATTTGCTTCATCTGTGAATTTATTGGGGGATGTGGTCACATTTCAGATTATGGTGGTGCACAGGGTGGTGCCCAAGGGGTGAATCTAGTCAGGCCTCCTGTTGGCTTTTAAGGGCTCAATCAAGTCCACAGGTAGGTGATGCAAGGGTGAATACAACTAGGCCTTAGGTGTGTGCAGGGGTGAGTCTAGTCAGGCCTCAGCTAACTGCTAAAGGGGTGAGTTTAGCCAGTCCTTAGGTACTGAGGCAAAAATGTCAACTAACCACATCCGTATGGTGGTAACAATTCACTTTGGGCATTTTCATGACCTAATTTCATTTTACCATGTAGTGCAAGGGTCATTTTGTAGCCTTTGGGGTATCAAAAATTCATTCAGGCCACAACAAGCCTGAAAGTACCCATGCATTGCTGCCTGTAAGAAGTACCTGACATAAAAACAGCCCTACCATGTGAAAATGCAGGAGGGAGAATAATCGCTCAATTAAAATGACAGGTATATAGCACTTATGCAAAGAGTAGTTAAACCAGGAACTTAAGCCATTATGGAGGTGGAGCCAACAAGATTCACTGGTTCTGCCCCTTTATGAAGTATTTTAGAGCAATGGAGGGCTGTTAGATTGATAACCTCAGTTTATAGATGGTGACTGAAATGGTTGATCTGGTTAGAGGACACACCCTTTACAATTATTTGGGCCTTAGCAACCTTTTGTGTAATCTGGTTTGAGGGAATTGAGTCATGTAACTATATCTTACCAAGTAAATTGCCTGGTGCCTTTATTGAATTCCAAATTACATCTTCATGGTTTTTATGAATTTTATTTAAAATTTTTTATTTAACCTCAGTGATATTGATGTTGCATTTAAATCAGAGCAGCAATGATGATGATGATGTGGCCTGTGTGCTTCTATTAAGCATCATTGAAGTCATGATCTCACAATGAATTGTCATCCAGGGCTGTTCCTAGCAGGGAATCAGAGAAGTAAAAGTGAGTGGTATTAAGTAATGATACATGTAAACTGACTTCTCACAGGCCTGGTTTTTCCAATGTCTCCTTCACTGACCTTCCTGCAACCTTTGTGTTTCCCTGACAAAATGCTGATCGTACAAAGCACATAGCTATTTATTATTTTTATCCAGTATCACCACACCCCAGGTTCTTTTTATTTGCTGTCTTTAGTCCCTTGGTTCTGAATAGAGAATATTTTTGCTCTTAATGAGACATGGGATTTAATTTTACATTCTTTGTACATTATATATCTTAACCCCCTTCTGCACGTTCAGGGTTATAACATTAGAAAACTGCGAAAGCAGCACAATGTAGGCAAGAGGCTTATTGTAAATAAAAGAAAATAAATGTAAGAATATAAGATGTAATGAATATACCTGCAACATCTTTTTTTTTGTTTTTGTTTTTTTTTTAAAGGGAACTTCAAGTCCAGTAAATCATATGTGTAAGTGTGGAACATGATATCAGTGTGTTGTAATGGGTGTCTTTTTAAATGAAACCAGTATGGTGCACTTAAAGAAGTGGACCTTCTCTGTAGATCCATTTGCAAGGCGCAGCATCAATGTGGTTTAGGCACCTTTTATTACACTGAGGTCAGTAGGGTGTATTTTTTGTGTCCTTTCTCCTATGTACAGCAAAACAGGTGCATTTTATCTATGCCTGCTGTCTGGTTAATTTAGATGAGGCTAGAGATTCCCATGTGTAGCCCTGTAAATCATTTACCTCTATAAACTTTCCCATGGGATTGTCCCACACAATAAGGCCCAGCTGTCGCTAGAAAACCCCAATTTCCTGAGCCAGCATAATGTTTTAGTTGGGCTGCATCACAGGAGCCAATAGGAATCTGCATTGCAGCTTTATAAATCTTTACCTTTTGTCTGTCCTGAGCTTAGGGAAACATTCTGGCTTGTAACCTTGCTACAGTTGCTTCAGTTTTCAGGCTAGGGTTGATCAATTCTGTATTGTACTAGATTCTATGTAATTGAAATATACTGCAAAGTTAAAAAAGATGCATACTATAATGTGATAAGTCATTTATTACTATATTTTATGGCAGTTCTTGCTTATAGCATAGTTATTGTAAAGAGAATAAAAACTGCTATATATAGATTGTAAGCTCTTTTGGGCAGGGCTCTCTTCACCTCTTGTATCGGTTATTGGTTGCTTTATATGTTACTCTGTCCAATGTATGAAACCCACTTATTGTACAGCGCTGCGGAATATGTTGGCGCTTTATAAATAAATATTAATAATAATTATTATAAAAAGCAGAACAGAATACATTACAGGGGCAGCACACCACAGGGGATGGACCAGCTTGATTATTTTCAGAACCTTTAAAATCCCAAGAAAAAATTAAAAAATGGTAACCCATGTATGCTTGCCATAGGGCTGCTGTGTGGTAATGCAGGCTTATAAGTAAAGGGAGTTTTTTTGACTTGTATGCTTTCCATGTTCTTGTTCACTCACTGTTGTTGCTATTGGCAGAACAAAGTACCACCATAACTATTGCCCATGTCTTTGTGATGCCCCAGCAGCCCCAAATTTTTACCTTTGCCAATGATATGGGGTGGGCCAAGCACATTTTTAGTACTGAGCAAAGTTTGTAAGCTTGTATCGCAACTCTTTACCATATATACGTTTAATAAACTGAATTAAATGAGATCTTAATCACTTAGGCAACAAAACATGCTGTATTGAACGGCATGACATTAACCCTTAAATTGATATAAGTAGGGAGTGTTGTGGGTCAGTCAGCACCTATAATAATCACTTAAAGTTCTTGTATACCCCCTTTTAACATGAGTATAATGAATAGGGCTTGTGCTGAACATTGTTAAAGTTTAGGGTTAAAGGTAACGCGAAGCGATCTGGGTTGTATATTGTAGCCATTATCACTTTAATTGCTTTGAATACAGGCAAGTAACATGCTCATGTATTCTGTAATTGTGATACATAGCATTTATATTTCATGTATGTATGCAATTGTTGGGACATTTATTTGTTCAGGGGTGTTAATAAAAGGTGAAAAGTTTACATTTGAGTAGTAACAAAGGCTTTTTAATCAGCCGCTGGTTTTCCAGTGTAGCCATGGACACAGGATTTTCAGGCATGGAAATAAATCTTTGCCCAGTACAAGGACGCACAACTGGAACAAAATTGCATTTTTGAAAGTTATACATAAAGCATTTGTGCTACACGACTGTAGTCATGATATTTCTACTATGGTGATTTAAGTGTAATGCTGTTGGCATATGTACGTTTGACTACTTGGTCCAGTGTTAATTTTTCTGCCTCTGATAATTCTTGTGTCTGGACATGATTATAAGATCGCACCGTAGTCATGCCTACAATACACAATGTCCAACTTGCTGCATTTATGCTTGACACCAGAATTGCTGCACCTAGTGGTGGGTGCAGAATTTTGAGGCACAACATGTCAGTTTTAGCACTTTGCTGGCTGTTAGTAAATGAAGCAAAGCTACAGTGTCTATCCTTTAAACATTTGTTGACATTTAATCTACTAGGAACTGTTTGCTTTTGGGTTGGTTTGTTTTGCTAGATAATTACAATTTCAACTGTCTGTGGATTAAAATTATGCATATATGAGTTCACACAGAGCATCTGCACCTGTAATGGCAGTTTGCCATTACTTGGTCATGAATTATCTGCCACAGTATGTTGATGGGTGCTTATTTTTATCTACAAGAAAATAGTACATGAGCTACAATCAAAACATTATTATCATGATGTTATATTAAAACTTTCAGAGGATTAATTGAATTTTAATCAGGGTGACTAAACGTAAATACTACTTCCATAGTATTGCTGTTCCACCAGTTGTTGAAGAACTACAACTCACAGAATATTCAACATAGTATCTAGGGTAAAACATGGTGGGATTCAGTAGTGAAACTATATATACAGCAGACACCGCATTGCGGGGGGGGGGGGGGGCAAGCAGCAGGGGGGCCCGGACCAGGGGATCTGCTGTACCTTAGTCCCACCTTAGTCCCTCCATTGAAGGGAAAATAATACTGTTTAAAAAGAAAAAAAATGCCCCGCCAACGCTATGGCAAATAAGCTTATCATCCCAGATTTCTAATAATGTGAATGCGAGTGACATCACATGCATGTGCATAATCAGCAATCATTAAGCTCTTGTGTGTGAGGAAACATGGCTGCCAGCATCAGGAGCTTCTGGTGCGGACAACATAATCCTGGGGAGGAGACTTTTTTAAAAAAACCACGAACTGGAATGCAGACTGTATTGGCCCGCACCTTTGGTGTTGGAAACAATTTTGGCCCCCTTTTTATAAAGGTCACACTATCCTGAGGTATTTTATCGAACCAAGTATCCCCTCTACCTCCTCTGAGGCCCATGTGCAGTATAGTACTTTTGGCAAGTTTAGTATGCTGAGCATGCACCTGACCAGTGGGCACAGGTGATACTTGAGTAAATGGATCCAACATGGTGGCATGGCACTCTGGCACAGGCCAGGTGCAAACTAGTAGAAATGGAAAGGTTCAGTAATTTTTTCTGCAGAATATTGTTTGATTGGCTAATTTAAAGTGTAGAATCACACATAACACTTGAATAGAAATCTGCATAAACAAAGGTCACAAAATAGACCCAAGTACAAGTATTTGTATTTGAAAATTCACCATGACAAAAATTTGCAGAGTGAGTAAAAAGCCACAGTCACATCAAAAAGGTTGTGGTCGTGTCAAAAACGTTAGTTGTGCCAATAAAGTTGGCTGGTGCTCCTGACTGGGGTAGTTGCAAACCAGCAATCCTCTTCCTTCTTCTGTCTTTGCACCTCTTTCACATGCACAGTAGAGTGAAAAGCCAAACTTTTAAAAAAATAAGCTAGCTTTTTCACTCAACTGCACATGTGTTGGCCATGGGATCGAAAAGGAGAAGCTGCTAATTTGCAGGGTACATGGTAAGCGATTACAATCACTGGGGGCACCTCTCAGTGATTGTACCCTTCCTTCTCCTTTAAATTTAGAAACAATATGTGGTCTACTACTTTTGTGTACAAACAAAATGAAAGTAATTGCCCATTTTGAATGTCTGCTTCCAAAATATAAAATATTTTTGGCTTTTATGATACATAAAATGCAAATAGTGCGTTTAGTCTGCTAAAGTATCTAGCATGAGAATATGGTGAAAAACAGCTAACTTGAGCAAAGATGTGCAGTTTATTAGTTTAAAGTAAAAAACATTTATCCATTTTGCATGGTGTTGTAAGTGTAGATTAAAAAATCTTCTAAAATGTATTTAAAGGAAAAGTTGACCTTAAAGGACAAGAAAACAAATTCACTGGTGGATTCCAATATGTTGCCCCCCCCAGCCAATTTAGTTCCTAGGTTTGCTTCCTGGTTCAATGCTCCTATTAGGAGAAAAAAACGCATTGGCCCAGAGATGTTTGTATGATAGTGCCCCACTGCCATCTTACCTTACTTTCCTTGACTTGGACTTGGGGGGGGGGGGTTATTTATCAAAACTCGCAAATTTGCCCATGGGCAGTAACCCATAGCAACTAGTCAATGATTGGCTTTTTTTTATTCAGTTGCTGGTAAAACAAGGAATGCAACAATATCTGCCAAAAAATGCCAAGTCTCATGTTTGTTGGCGGATATCGGCTGCGTATGCCTGCACCTAGGTGCATTCAGTGATTCTGTGTGCAGGCATATCTAGAAGATAGTCAGCCTGTCCTGTAGCCTCACCGCAGTAGTTTTTTTTGGCTCCCAGGGTCAGTGACCTCCATTTAAAAGCTAGAAAAAGTCAGAAGAGAAGGGCAAATAATTCAAAACCAATAGAAAAATAACAACGTTCTGTAACATTCTAAAAGTTATCCTGAAGATAAACTGTCCTTTTAGAGACTTTTGGAGAACAAAAGTTACTCAAATTAATACATGCATTTTTTAAAATTATCTTCTAAACCACTCCCCCCCCCTTAATTTGCTAAAATTATCTCCTTCCAAACCCCAATAGTCACAAACTCTGCTTTCCCTATTGTTATGTCAGTTCTCAATTGCGTGATAGTATTTTACAGTGAATATGTGTACTACTGTATGTAAACACAATCATAAATATAACTCACAGCAGGAGGTATATTTCAATGAGTCTGCTGTGTTCAGTTATATTTGCAAAGAGTGAATTGCACAGTTGAAATTTGTAGAAAACATTGAAAGCTTAAAGACTCATTCAGCCTTTGAGGGTATATTGAATCTAAACACCTTATCCATGTACTGATTGTCTTATTTCCTTGCTGGTAAACTTAGAGCAAAAAGAAAAAAGTGTGTGTGTGTGTGTATATATATATATATATATATATATATATATATATATATATATATATATATATATATATATATATATATATATCAGCAGGGTATGAATATTGATGTATATTGATGTAATGTCTAATGATATCTGTGTAAGGCATTGTATCATTTGGGCGGAATGTTCACCTTGAAAATTAAGTGATATTTAAGTGATATTTTTTCCTTTTTTGTAACTGTACTTTTTGTTGCACTCTACTTAAATGAACACACTATTCTGGAACTCTTGCAGGAATTTAACTACTAAAATGGAAACCACAATAAGTGGTTCAAACTTCAACTAAACCCGTTTCCCCAAATGTCTAATATTTACAAAAAAAATGTCACAAGGAAAAGTCACTGCGAGAAAAGTTGTATAAAATTAAACTTTTTCGAATTGTTGACGCCAAAATCCCAACTTTATCGGACTGACGCTGCAACAGTTCAACAAAGTTGTGAAACCTCTAAAGTTTCAAAACAGAAGAAAGATCTTCAAGGAAAGGGAATAGACCTTTTGCCATTGACTAGGTACGTTTAATCTGGCAAATTGTTGAATTCCTATTTTTAACTGTTTAAACGCATAGTAAATCTCGGAAAAGTTGCAGTGTTTTTTTTCTCTCCGACTTTTGCAAAAAAAATTTGAATAGAGTTTAAAATTAAAAATCGATGGCTGGTAAACGAGCCCCGTAATGTAGCTATCTATTAAACCTTGAATCTCCTTTCTGCCTATCACTGCATATAAGATCATGGTGATAAACACACACATGATTGTAGGAACCAGTTGAAATCTCAAGCACGGGTAAATAACTTAACTTCAAGTGAATATATTGGAGGTGATGTAACATAAATTCCATCTAATATATTGGAGATAATGCTAAATTTATTAGGTTTCTAGGAACTTTGGATCACGTTTTCTTGTGAGCTACATGTTTTTGTGTGTGGGTTTACATTTTATGAAGGTGATTTAGATGGCGTATAAGATATTTAAGGTGATTTTTTTCATGATTCAAATTTTTTAGCACTAAAACTCAACACAATTTTTAAATTCTGTTTCAAAAAATTGAACGTCTGGTGTTTATTAAGTGCAAAAAAACAGAAAACTGGAATGCAAATCTTCATGTAAAAACTTGCCAGTTTATATAGAAGTCAATGGGAGTTGCCCTAGGCAAAGTCAAGCCATATTTTCAGTTCAAGATATTCAAGTTTTTGAGTTTTATTCGTGTTTGTAAACTCGAAAATTTGAGGTGTTCAAGTTTTTTATTTGAACAAGTTTTTCTTGGAATCTTGAAAATTGATGTCTATTAATGCATGAGAATATTCAGTATTTATCCAAAAAAAACATGGTCCGAGTTCAAAATGACAAATTAATGGAAAGAAAACTGATGAATTGAAACATTCTGGATTCTTTAAATTGCTTTCATTAATTGAACAGTTTTCAATAATTCATTGGAGTAATTATTGAGAAACAATCCTGACATAAACTGTTCTTTTGGTATCATTTAAGACATTATTCGGCTCTGTTCTATGTCAGATTCTTTTCATGCCTCATGTATTTTCATAAAACAAGAAGAGACGCATACACAGTCTGTTTCAGTAAATGTGTCTTCACACTCTATTGAGGACAAACAGTTGTCACTCATTTCAAGAATCACAAAGGCATTGACAAGAAGACATTATTTAGCTTGTTACTTTTATAATCTTTCCGAGATAAATATATGCTAGTCACTCATATAATTTCTTTTCACTATGCAGATCAAATTGCAGATTAGTTATGTTTTCCAGGACTGCAGAACGACATGGTTGTTGTTTGCTTAACTTTATTTGGGTTTTCAAGATTCATCATGCTTGCGGCAAGACCATATTGAGGGTTCAACAACATTTTACATATATGTGAAAACTAGAGAATTTCGAAGGTAGCAGTGAATTTTGGACAGATCTTTAGACAGATTCATGTTTTACTTTTTAAACAACTTTCCTCCATATGTAATAAAAGGCAATAAGTTTGCACAGTAGCAGTAACCCATAGCAACCAATAAGATGTTTGCTTTTAAACAGGTAACCAGTAAATATACCTGCTGATTGGTTGCTATGGGTTACTGCTACTGTGCAAACTTTTATTATATAACCCCCTAAAGGCAGCGCCAGATGAAAACCTTGTGCTGTTTTTTAATAAATACTGTACAGCAGAGTTCCATTTTTCTCAGCTGTACCAGTTTAAAAATAAATAAATAAATAAATAAAAATAAAGACTAGGTGTGATTAGAAGCCACCTGTCTCTGTGCAAATGGGCAGATTTCAACTGGAAATGTTTTGTTTTTATCCCTAGATGATTTTTGGTTTTCCTTATTTTTTGTTTGTGGTTTTTGAGTTATTTATCTTTCTATACTTATTTCTATTTACATTACAACCAGGCAGGAATATTAATAGGAGGGGGTCTAAATAGAAAGATGAGTAATGAAAAGTAGCAATAACATTGAAGCTTCACAGAGCATTTGTTAGTCAGAAGAAGAAGGCAAGTAATTAGACTATAAAAAAATAAAAATAAAAACCAAGTGAAAAGTTGCTTGGAATGAACTTAATATGTTAAAGAATGGCTAAGCTAATGTAGATAAACCCCTTTAAATCTAGCCATGTATGCAGTGAGGGGGCTTGTCACTGAAGTGCTGTGAGGCAGATGTGATATCAGGCAGCATTAATGTTTTTTCTGCTGATGGAGAAAGCACCATGTTGAACAAAAAGTCTTTAATACCTTAAAGGAAATGGCTGATGTAACAATCTCCTACAGACAACAAAAGCCCCTGAAAATATCTCTTGCTTTTCTTAATTCAGGAGAATGGGATCACCTCCCTGTTAAAGGGACACTAACAGTACATGCAGGTATTCACTGCTAAAATTATGTATTTGAACTTGGCTTACAACTTCAAAAAGCCACTGAGTCAGCATTCTAATAACAGTAATATATTTTACCTTGTAACTACAGAATTTAGTACATAAGTCAATCTTTATGAAGTTATTGCTAAGCAGGCTTCTTAAGACTTTAAATGAGATCAAAGACTGGCTCACTAAAGGTTGCCATGCAAGAATGGAGTTTAAACTGCCCCCATTTCATTGCAGAATTTTCTTGCTGTTTTGGCTGCATAGGAACCTCTTGCTCTGTATCGTGATCAAGAAACTGCATGAGTTCACAGTAATGCAGACGCACATATTCTGGATATGGCAAATAATGTAATCTAATGATTATGATGAGTGATTAGTTACTTTATATCGATGCCCATTAAATAACATTTATGATGGGACCAAAAAAAAAAAAATACAGTGGAATACAGGTATGGGATCCCTTATCCAGAAACCTATTATCCAGAAAGTTCCAAGTTACAGAAAGGCCATCTCCCATAGACTCCATTTATAAGCAAATGATTCAAATTTTTAAAAATGATTTCATTTTTTTCTGTAATAATAAAACAGTACCTTGTACTTGATCCCAGCTAAGATATAAGTAATCCTTATTAGAGGCAAAACAAGCCTATTAGGTTTATTTAATATTTAAATGATTTTTAGCAGACTTAAAATATGGAGATACAAATTACAGAAATATCCTTAATCTGGAAAACCCCAGGTCCCGAGCATTCTGGATAACAGGTCCCATACCTGTACTTCAAAGAGGGTATGTAAAACTGTACAGGTATAATTCAAATGTAACTCAAGCTCAAACATTAATAAATCATTCCCATATTTTAGCTAAAGACTTTACTTTGGGGCCACCAAAAATGCAAATAATTTATCTTTCCTTTGCCTTGTAATAATGATATGTTTAAACCAAAGGACCTGAGGGCTCATTCATAATGCCCCACACTATCCCGGTTCCCACACATGAGCAGTGCAGTGAAAAAGCCATCTTTTTTGTTATAGTTTGGCTTTTTACTCTACTGCACATGCACAAGTGGCGCGAAGAAGGCTGGTTTCCTTTTTCTTTGTAATAATAAACAGTACCTTGTACTTGATGGTAACTGAGCTGCATGAATCCATATTGGTAGCAAAACAACCCCATAGACTTTAATTTATGTTTAAATAATTTTTAGCAAATGTAAAGTATAATGATCCAAATTACAAAAAGCCCCTTTATCCAGAAAAGCCCAGGTCTCAAGCATTCCATATAATAGTTCCCATGCTTATACAGTCGCTCCTGAAAACAGAGTCAGACTCAAGTTCAGGTGATAATCAGACACATAATCTAGCACTGATGGAAAGCTGTACTCAAAACCATAAACCATCACTTGTCACATATCGATAAATATATATTTTGCATGCATTTTTTCTCTTTTGGCAGATAACCTAGGTGGGACAGTAAGCCGAGATGGGCGTTTGACATATCAGCTTAGATTTCAGATAAATATAACAATAAAACTCTTTTCTTAAAAAGCAAGCAAGCACAATAGAACAGACAATATAAATAAAAATAGTGGCACTTTGTGTAATGTAAGTAATTCCACTCAATGAATGCAACTAAAAACAGACAGATTGTGTGGTACGTAAGTGAGTGTACTCAGCCATTCTGAATCTGTTTAGCAATAGTGTAGTTAAAATCCTTATAAAAGTATAGTTCAGAGTTCGCACACTTGTATGCCAAATACCACTTTGTGTCTGGAAATGCCCACGAATGGTCTCAATGCAAATTTCTTTGAAAAAAAGAAAACCAATTATGGTGCAGGCTTTATACCCTTGCTTGTGACTACTCACAAGAGATCCATAAACTTCAGGCACGTAATTGCAATCCAGGCTGTTCTCCTCCTTTGTCTCTCCCTAGCTACTAAGTCAGCCCCAAACCAAAAAATAGAATTACAGAGCATGTATTTGAAAAGACTAAACAGTCAGATTAATTGTTAATGCGCGGCAATGCAAAAAACATATTATATACTACAGCTCTCGGCATCCGCAGCCATCTGGTTAAGGCCATATTTAATGGGGCAGCATTCCCCCTTTTCAACATGAATTCAGTGAACAGGACAAGTTATGCACATATTTTCTATGGCTTTTGTTATTTCTTTAGCCAAAGAGGGTTATTTAATTATCCACCTTGCAAGGACCGAACATGGAGTAGTTTTCAGATTATCTGTTTGCCATTTCATTTCAAAAATAACAATCATAGATATTTCTTATATTTTTCCTGTTTAATTATGTTCAGTTTTACTCCCCTTTTAAATATAACCTCAGCTCACTGGCTGCTACAGGTTATCTGTGCTAATAGTTTACTTTGTAGCAGAACCTCTTGAATATGTACGCCTATGAATAGGCCATATTGTTGGATTGTACGCTATTCAGTCTGGAATTTAATTCCAGGCATAGATCCACGTTGTGAAAATATCAGTTGCTTGTTGAAATGTTTGCAAATTATATTTTTAACCTTGATGATATAGAAGGTCTTTAGTGTGGGTGTAATTGCTGAATCGTTCTGTCATAACTTTATTTCTCAGTAAACTAAACCAAGATGTGGGAGCCAATTAATTTTACAAAAACATTGAGATCTTTCATTGTGTACTCACTGAGTAACAAAGCAGACCTTTACTGCACTCTTTCCATAGGGCCCCCATGAGCCTCTTTCCAATTGGTGTGCACTGACTGCAAGTAAACTTTACTCAAAGAACTAGGAGGGATATACATTCATAAAAACTATTCAGTAGTTTTAACATTAATTGTAATTGTGGTTAAAAGCATAATTTGTTTTTTCTTTTACACTGCTGGACCTGACTCTTGAAATAGTGTAGTAGAAGCCTCTCTCCTAGCAAAAACTAATTCTCACAGTGTCTTGCTACGTTGTTTAAGTACCTGTGCAGATAATAGAAATTGATAAATACTGCTTTTAGTAGCAATTATATATTTATCTCTAAAACCACAATGTGCAGTATGAAGCAAGGAGGGAAAGGAAGGGAGAATACCTTTTTAGAGATGGCTGCCTGATCTAGAAAATGTGAAGTAAGTGTGACTGAGTAAATATTTGATTAGGTCAGCCAAAAGTGTGGCGTTTTTACTAAACAATAGGAGGACTATTGGGCAGTATGCTTTTTAAATTTTGACTTGCATTCTCCTTTAAAGGGGATATAAATTCAAAATTTTGCCCAACAAGAAACCTTCTGATACATAATTAAAGGGGAACTCTGGCTTCCAAACCACAGGCTTCCAAAACACAGAACCCCCTAATATACTATCACTGTAATGGCTTCCTTCAAAAAGTATGAATAAAGACCATTTTTTATTTTAAAATCTATCTGTAAAAAACAGTTCTTTTCTTTCTGCATCATTTTAATCCTGGCAGGGAAGGAGGGACTAAAACATTGATATTACAAATTGTAACAACTTCTCATAAGCTTACAGACAGCATGCAGTTACTACATAACCCACGATGTATTGCACTGTGATGTTCCTTTCCTTATTGACATCACGTGTGCAGGGGATTGTGGGATTTGGAGGATACAGGCTGAAGGCAGGCTGAGGACAGTCATCTTCTGTTACATTTTGACTACTCAGAATATTCAGCAACATCAGCAGAAGAACAGTTAGCTTGGCTTAACTGTAATGTAACTGTTCCAAACCATATTATTACAGTATACATTAATTGATGTATACTGCAGTGTTGCTTGAAATTTTGTTTACTTGCGTAGGTTGTGGTTGGGTGAAGCTCCCCTTTAAACATTTTAGTAATACATAGGAAATAAATGGGAATTAGGTGCTAATAGAGTCTGTAAATATTTGATCCATTTTGTGTTCATTGCTCTTATTTTTGTGTTAACCTCAATGTAGAAAATATACTTTTTTTTATAAAATAGGTAGCCTCACTGGTATGGTAGTTGCTCTTCTCTTACATGAAGGTGGTGGGGAGGAAATAGTCTTCAATAACACAAGCAGCGAGGTGCTTCTTGGTCTTGGTTGCACTTTTGCCATTGGTGCCACTATCCAGGGTCCAACTGGGAGGAGGGGGGGTTCCAGGGGCCCCCAGAGGCCCTGGCAGCTGCCCAACCCACTCCCCCGACCATGCATACATAATGCTCTACCATCAGAACTTAGTTGGGTGGGGAATAGACAAGTGGCCCAGGGGAATCGCTGGTGGGATCGGGTCTGGGCCAGCGGGACCAACCAGGTTTTTACCCATTGCCCCACTGGCCCAGTCCGAACCTGCCACTGTCGGGAAAGAATTGCCATGAACACTGGTTTAAACGGAATTTCAGTTATATAGGTAATCCGTTTAAAGCCCGGGGACAGTAATATTCAGGCACAGAATGTTAAAGTCATACGTTGTCCCTCAAAGTGAGAGAAGTATGAGCAGCATGACAGTATTTGCTGGAGACCCTGGCCATAGCATGTGGGTTTGCTGTAAGTTCTGTGACTGCACATGAACCTGGTGCTACATATACAAGTCTCTGGTATGGGCCTGGCGAGTTTGTCTGTTAGACACCTATAATAGAGACTTGAAAGCTGTTAGTCCAAGAGAGACACAAATTGCTGTGTAAGATGACTGCAATTCAAATTATAGATTAAAAATTGTGAAATTGCTGTCCTGATTCTGTCTCATGACAAGCACTGAATTAAATTGAAGTTGTTTGCCTGTGTTGCTGTGGTCTCATTCATGTTCCCAACCAGTTCTAAACTATTAGATACATAATTAGTTCAAAGTATATTTCTGATAGTATACTTATACCACTTATGTGCAGAACATTACACAGTACCGTAACTATCACTGTTAGGGCCTGTGCTGCAGAGCCCCCACCCCCCTCTAGACTCAATTTTTGCTCTGGATTTGCGTGCTCACGAGCCTTCAGCGGGTGTAGTCACACCCCTGGCAGATCCACTGACAACACATAAAAAGCAAATGGTCTATGTTGTGTCTAGAACCAGATCACCTTTGTTTCAATGGCCATGCAAATGTAATTTTTAAATAATCTGTATTAAGTATAGCATAGCACATCATCATTGGAACATCAGATACCTGGCTATAAATGATTATATATTTTTATATATTAGTTTCCAGCCAGCTGCAGGTATAACAATGAAAGCAGAATTTGATTAGTTGCCATGGATTACTGCCCAGGTGCAAATTTGCCCAGTGTTTATAAATGACCTCCTCTGTGTCTTACAGATGTAGATGCTTATTTATTAGTTCCTCTCTGACCTGGCTGGTTTCCTATCTACACAAGAGGGTTTTAGGTGAACTGTGTAAATGGAGTCTGAATGATGTGGTTATTATTTTGGGAGTAGTTTGTATCATTGAGGCTGCAACAGTCCTCTTGGTAAATATATCCAGAGATAAGAGTAATATTTAACCATTAGCAACATTAACCCTCAAGTTATTTTCTTTCAACTTGGAGTAAGTCTTGAATCCTATTTAGTTCAGATTTTCAGCTTTTGTTAGAATAGAGGTTTATAAATGAACTTTTATCCTTTAATGGTTTAAGGAAATTCCATAAACCAGAAATGTACCCCTTCCGTAATTTTTTGGGATGTTTTAAAATTCTGTGAACTTTGAAAAGCTCAAAGCTGCAGTGGTGCCAGGTAAGGAGATATGGTCAGGAATGGAGATCACACAAAAATATGCACTGTCTAAAGCAGTTGTCGTAGTTTCTGCTTCCAACACTTCCAAATTACGGAAAGGCCATCTCCCATAAATTCCATTATAAGCAAATAATTGTGATTTTTGAAAACTATTTCCTTTTTCTATGTAATAATAAAATAGTACCTTGTACCCACCAGTAGTTTTTTATTCTCTGCCCTGGTGGCTGTGGCATTTGAAACAATTGAACACAGGCAGCAGATTGACAGACCTGTTTTAGTGGAAGAGACTGTTTTAAACAATGTTGCAAATGCCAACCAGGAGTTCAGCAAATGCTGCTTTCAATAGCAATTACATTTACAAATAACGTTTAAAGCTCTAAAAATGTTTAATAAATTTGTATTGGAATGTTGCTTAGAATTATGTTTTCTTTTATTAGGCAAAAATTATTTTTATGGTTTGACATATCCTTTAAGGTATGGAGTTACAAATCTGAAAAACCCCAGGTCCTGAGCATTCTGGATCCCTTACCTGTATATAGAAATTAAGGCCCTTGGCCTAGTTCGAGGAATCCATGTACAAGGTTTGCCAGGGCCATGATACCTAAGCTGACCCATTGGTGCAAATTTACAGAGATGAAGGTAAAAGTATGAATGAAACATTGTATCCATAAGAAGTTCAGTATCTGGAATTTCAAAAATAGATATAAATGGTTTTTGTTTTTTTAGAGAGATACTTTTGAGAGATACGTTTTGATTGAATTTATGCGGCCCATCCATAAAATGTGATGGGCTTTGCACTTCTCTAGGAGAGTTGCTAAAAATTTGAACACCAGAGGGTAATTAGATCTCTCTAATGTATCCTAGTAAGTAGTTATTTTCACATGCAGTAGGGAGATATAATGTGGGTGCCAATGAAAATCAAAATTTAATTGGAGGAGTTTTACCATATGGCTAGGTAAGTGCTTCTGTCTTATTATGGTTAATGAATAGCCCAGAAATAATACCAAAGGAATTCAAGATACTATATACATTTGTAATGGAAGTTTCAAAAGGATAAAGGTCAAGTCATCCGCAAAAATGTTAATTTTGTGATGGTAGCCTCCAAAAAAAGACTCTGTCTTGCACCATGATAAATTGAGAATATTATGGTGGAGAAACCTAACATATTGGCTAAGGCAGTGGAGGTAGGATATAAAGCCTTGATACACTGCAAAAGGTTGACTCCAAATGCGGTAAGCAAAATTATGCGCCTGATTGCATCTGAGGCCTTCCTACCAGGTACTTAACCCTACCTGGTCTTTATGAATTATAGAGGGAAGAAAAGTGTTAACTCTGGATGCTAGTATTTTTCCAAGAATTTTTACAGTCATATAAATCAGAATTTGGATTAGGGATCACTGATATTTTCTCTTTAACAGATTCTGGGTGAATTTTAAGCTAATAAACATTGCTGTGAAATGGGAGGTTAACACTGAGGAGAATTTTCTTTAATACATATTAGAGAATCCATCTAGGTGCTTTAGTGGATTCCAGTTGTCCTTTAACCTGAGAGACCGTCCGTAATTTCCCTGTCTGCTTGGTCTCTTTGGTCACAAGTCAGTGTGGGAAGATTAAGACCTTGAAAAAATATATCAAACATGTTTTGGAAAATCGAGGGTGGTTTGGTATAAAGCTTTTGGTAAAATTGCACAGATTTGTTGGCATTAGTAATTGGATTTCGAGTAAGGGAGTCCTGGGAAGTTCTAATAAGATGAATTGTAGGGGGAGAGTCTGGGTTATTCAGTTAATGGGCTAACATTGTGCCAGGTTTATCTAGGGCGCAACATAACGTATGTTTGGTCCGTCTCAGTTTCTTTTCAGCTGCCTTAGTCAATAGAATGTCCAAAACTCTCTGTAGTTTTATAATCTGAGGGTGATAGTCAACAATTGGATTGGAATTTTTCAAGAATGTCATTCTGTCTAATTCTTGGGTCGAAGAGGAAACTGCATTCCATCTAGCACTCTTCCTCTGGGGCCCAATTTGAACGAATGGGCCTCTGTGCAAGTTTGAAGGCATATGCTTATCTATTATATGTCTTATGATGTAGTCTCAATTTCCAAACCATATTTGAATCTTCAGAATGGATTAAAGGGCCATGTTTACTATCACTACAAAGCTCAAATATGTTAGTTAAGAATACCAATTGTTTTGTATTGGGAACGTAATAAGTAGCTATTGTTATAGGAGAATCTCCTTTATAGATATAAGCTGGATAATATTCACCTTCTGGGTCTGTGATCATATTAGCTACTGCCAGTACTAGTTGAGAATGAAAACATAGCGACTCCCTTGGCTTTACTAGGTCTGGTTGCTAATAATACAGTTGGGAACCTTTTATGGAAATACCTGGGAAAAGAAGAGGGGAAAATTCTGTTTCTTGCAAGCATATAATATAAATTCCCAAAAATGTAAAATAGGAAAAGGCTTTAAAGGAACAGTAACACCAAAAAATCAAAGTGTATAAAAGGAATTACAGTATAATGTACTGTTGCCCTGCACTGGTAAAACTGGTGTATTTGCTTTAGAAACATTACTATAGTTTAGTAAATGAAGCTGCTGTGTAGCCATGGGGGCAGCCATTTAAAAGAGAAAAGGCACAAGTTACATAGCAGATAACAGATAAGTTCTGTACAATACAATGGTGTTTTATCTGTTATCTGCTATGTAACCTGTGCCTTTTCTCCTTTTTCCAGCTTGAATGGCTGCCCCCGTGGCTACACAGCAGCTTATTTATATAAACTATAGAAGTGTTTCTGAAGCAAATGTGCAAATTTTACCAGTGCAGGGCAACAGTGCATTGTATTATGATTACTTAAAAACATTTTTATTTTTTGGTGTTACTGTTCCTTTAATCCTCTTAACAGGTGAATTAAACCCCTGAACATTTACACTAAGAATTTTAAGTCCCATAATTATTGAAGGTTAAACTGATACCTAAGTTTAATTGGGGTATACCTTCCTGAGGGGTGTTACCATATATAATTGATTCATTTTCGTTGATGGATTAGTTTTTCGTTTAACAAATAATAGCAGGATTCCCATTAAAATAAATTGATTTGCATATAGACAGCAATCAATCAAACAAACACTTAACTATAACGTTTGTCAACTGTAATATAGCAAAGTTCTAAATGGAACCATACTCACTCCACGTGTCTCCCATTGGGCAAAAACATGTCCTAGCCAGCACTTACTGATTTACTTCATGGCCATCCCATTTATAGTAAAGAGGGTATCATTGGGGATAGGGAGAAAACAAAGGGGGGGGTAGGGGGAAGGGAATAAATAAATACACAAATTACATGGAACTTAGCTTAGCTTAGTGGTTTGAGGAAAAGAAAAAAAAATGGGGGAAATAGAGTGGCCTTAATAAAGAGCCAAGCCTGAGTATGCAATAAATGTTTACCGGTCACTGAGTTTGTTTCCAACCAATTTGAAAGGGTCCAGTAAGCTGGTGCGTCAAAGGCAACAATAGAGTAGTCCAAATATTTTTCATTGAGAGCAAGATGAGACAAAAGTCAAGGTTTTCGTGGGCTTGATTTCACGCTTTCATAGGATGGTCAGTTTGCCTTGAGAAGTTTCTGATGTAATAATCTCTTTGTTGCGAAATTCAAGTTTATTAGCATTTCTTGCTGCAGCAAGGACCCCGCTACTTGCATCTGATGGAGAGTAATATAATGTCCCTTGGTGGATCCTCTGCATGTTTCAGAGGGAGAGCTTGGTGGACTCTATCCATCTCCAATCTAGTGATCTTGGCACGTTTTCTGTGAGGGTGCCGGGATCTCTGGCTGGCCATATACTTGCTAGCTATTGCGAGGTAGGGTGTCTGCTGGGGTGGACTGCTTCCGTTACCTAAATGGTGCTCTGCTGGTGCAGAGCCAACTCAAGGTGTGGCCATGGATGTGCCCCCAGAAGTTTGTGTGTGTGTGTGTATACAGTGGTGTGAAAAACTATTTGCCCCCTTCCTGATTTCTTATTCTTTTGCATGTTTGCCACACTTAAATGTTTCTGCTCATCAAAAACCGTTAACTATTAGTCAAAGATAACATAATTGAACACAAAATGCAGTTTTTAAATGAAGGTTTATGCTGATGCCACACCAGGCGTAGGGCTAATTTTTTCGGCATGTAGCCGATATACGCATGAAAACGCGAGACTTTGCATTCTCTCGTGTTTTCGTGCGTATATCGGCTACATGTGCCTGCACCCGAGTGTATCCCATTCATTCGGGTGCAGGCACAAGTAGCAGGCGTAGGGCTGAATTTTCGGCAAGCGTTTTTCCGCTTGCCGAAAAAATTAGCCCTACGCCTGGTGTGGCATCAGCCTAACGTTATTAAGGGAGAAAAAAAACTCCAAATCTACATGGCCCTGTGTGAAAAAGTGATTGCCCCCCTTGTTAAAAAATAAATTAACTGTGGTTTATCACACCTGAGTTCAATTTCTGTAGTCACCCCCAGGCCTGATTACTGCCACACCTGTTTCAATCAAGAAATCACTTAAATAGGAGCTACCTGACACAGAGAAGTAGACCAAAAGCACCTCAAAAGCTAGACATCATGCCAAGATCCAAAGAAATTGAGGAACAAATGAGAACAAAAGTAATTGAGATCTATCAGTCTGGTAAAGGTTATAAAGCCATTTCTAAAGCTTTGGGACTCCAGCGAACCACAGTGAGAGCCATTATCCACAAATGGCAAAAACATGGAACAGTGGTGAACCTTCCCAGGAGTGGCCGGCCGACCAAAATTACCCCAAGAGCGCAGAGACAACTCATCCGAGAGGCCACAAAAGACCCCAGGACAACATCTAAAGAACTGCAGGCCTCACTTGCCTCAATTAAGGTCAGTGTTCACGACTCCACCATAAGAAAGATACTGGGCAAAAACGGCCTGCATGGCAGATTTCCAAGGCGCAAACCACTTTTAAGCAAAAAGAACATTAAGGCTCGTCTCAATTTTGCTAAAAAACATCTCAATGATTGGAAAATACCTTGTGGACCGACAAGACAAAAGTTGAACTTTTTGGAAGGTGCGTGTCCAGTTACATCTGGCGTAAAAGTAACACAGCATTTCAGAAAAAGAACATCATACCAACAGTAAAATATGGTGGTGGTAGTGTGATGGTCTGGGGTTGTTTTGCTGCTTCAGGACCTGGAAGGCTTGCTGTGATAGATGGAACCATGAATTCTACTGTCTACCAAAAAATCCTGAAGGAGAATGTCCGGCCATCTGTTCGTCAACTCAAGCTGAAGCGATCTTGGGTGTTGCAGCAGGACAATGACCCAAAACACACCAGCAAATCCACCTCTGAATGGCTGAAGAAAAACAAAATGAAGACTTTGGAGTGGCCTAGTCAAAGTCCTGACGTGAATCCTATTGAGATGTTGTGGCATGACCTTAAAAAGGCGGTTCATGCTAGAAAACCCTCAAATAAAGCTGAATTACAACAATTCTGCAAAGATGAGTGGGCCAAAATTCCTCCAGAGCGCTGTAAAAGACTCGTTGCAAGTTATCGCAAACGCTTGATTGCAGTTATTGCTGCTAAGGGTGGCCCAACCAGTTATTAGGTTCAGGGGGCAATTACTTTTTCACACAGGGCCATGTAGGTTTGGATTTTTTTTCTCCCTAAATAATAAAAACCCTAATTTAAAAACTGCATTTTGTGTTTACTTGTGTTATCTTTGACTAATAGTTAAATGTGTTTGATGATCAGAAACATTTTGTGTGACAAACATGCAAAAGAATAAGAAATCAGGAAGGGGGCAAATAGTTTTTCACACCACTGTATATGTATATATGTGTATATATATATATATATATATATATATATATATATATATATATATATATATATATATATATATATATATATATATATAAAAAATGGAGGAAAGCAGGCACTCACGTCTATTTAGATCAAAAGGATGCCTGGGTGCAGTATCAGAACAATTGCAACATAGTGGAAATAAATGCCGCACTCACTTTGATAAAGGCTGTGGATACGGCCGAAACGTTAGATTGACGTTTTTTTCACAATAAAAGCATTCTTTATTTTTCAGTAAGTCCTGTGAGTGCGGCATTTATTTCCACTATATATATATATATATATATATATATATATATATATATAATATATGTGTGTGTGTTACTCCATAGCCTTGGATAACCTTTGAAATATATCAGCTTGGTACTTGACATTTTAGTGTGCCTCTACAGGATGAGCATACTAAGTGTCACATAATAGCCTTGTGTTTTTTCTAATAGCCTTGTTTTTTTTTCTTTACTAAAGGTGGAAATATATATTCAGATATGCTCAGGACCTGGGGTTTTCCAGATAAGGCAGCGGTTCTCAACCTGTGGGTCGGGACCCCTTTTGGCGTCAAACAACCCTTTCACAGGGGTCACCTAAGACAATCGGAAAACACATATTTCCGATGGTCTTAGGAATAATTTTATGGTTGGGGGTCACCACAACATGAGGAACTGTATTAAAGGGTCACGGCATTAGGAAGGCTGAGAACCACTGGGATAAGGTGTCTTTCTGTAATTTGGATCCCCATATCTTAAGTCTGCTAAAACATTATTAAAACAGTAAATAAACCCAAATGTATGGTATTGCCTCATTATAAGTAAGGATTCATTATACCTTAGTTGGGATCAAGTACAATGTACTGCTTTATTATTTCAGAATAAAAGGAAATAATTTAAATTTAAAACATTTTTTTTTTTTTTTTAGTAATTTGGAACATTCAGATAGATGCACACATACATGGTATTATGTCCTAAACTTGATTTAGAGCAATTTGCAATACAGATGTTGCTGCTGAGTTGATGATATTACCATGCCAATGTAGCTTCTGCTTTCCTCAGCACCAAAATTAAAGAGACAGCAGCTTGAAATTAAATAAATATATTTGCAATGTGAGCTGTCATTGCTCAGATTGTGAACTGTATTGGCTATTCATACCTGAAGTACTTTCTGCTTTTACGACTTCCTATGGAGGAACGCAATGCTTTGTTTGGCAGTCCGTATTGCTTGCCATATGGAAAAGAATGAATCTATATTTAGCCAGAAGCAAAGTTATTTCATGAGTGTGTCAGGTCTCTATGCCAGCAAGAACGCTATTTGAGAGGACATCTTTTGAAATCCTTTGTGAGGGTCCAACTATTTGCTCTCTTTAAGCATAAGCTAACAGTAGGTCAATAAATAATTGCACTTTTTTTTATTATTTCTGGAACAGATATGGGAGATTTTATTCAATAACCTATTATCCACAACGATCTGAAATGCAAACCCAGTGATTTCTTTACAATAGTGTACTCTTTTAATAGACTTCAAAATAGATTTTTTAAATGACTAGCAATAATAAGCTAAAGGATGGCCTCTGCTCCAAAGTAAGGCAAAACACCCCATCTGTAGCCTCTTTTATTTGCTGCAGAGGGGGGGGAAATTTCTTTCTGACTCCAAGATGGCAATTGGACCAGTTCCTAATCAACTTGTACTATAAGCTATCTTTCTTACCCTGTATTTCCTCACTTCCACCCAGCCCCTTCTTCTACCTCTAATGTATCTGCCAGTATGACTGATTAAGGAAGTGAATACTACAACTTCACAGCTTTCATTGAAAAAAAACCCTTTCGGAATATATAGATGGAACTTCTTTTCTTCTTATCAGAATGGGTGCCCTTATGTCTGCTGGTAGGACCTGCTGGTAAATAATGCATTAGAGAGATTACTATATGATTCCCTTATATATTTATACATAGTTATCATATTACCCCTTAAGTGCCACTGTAAACAATCTCAACTTGACCAGTCTTTCTTCATAACTGATACTTTCCATACCCTTTACCAGCTTAGTTGCCCTTTTCTGGGCCCTCTCTAATTCCATAATATCCCGTTTGACCACTAGAGATCAAAACTGCATGGCATATTCTAGATGGGGCCTTACCACTGCTCTGTAAAGGGGAAGAATAACACCCTCCTCCTGTGAATCTATACCCCTTTTCATACAGCTCAAAACCTTGTTTGCCCTTGCAGCTGCTGCCTGGCATTGCTTGCTACAGCCAAGTTTATTATCTACAAGGACTCAAAGGTCCTTTTCCATTATGGATTTGCCTAGTTAATGAAAAAGAAAGTTACAATCACAGGGGGGGTACAAATGTAATCACTTACCTGAAACCCCCAGCCAGTGCTCCTGTTAAGAAAACTATGTTACATTTTCATAATTAAATCTCATCTGCCCCTTAGCTGCCCAGATTGCCAGTTTGGCAAGATCCTGCTGCAGGGATGCTGCATCCTGGATGGAATTAATTGGGCTGCATAGTTTTGTGTCATCTGGAAACACTGATACATTACTTATAATACCCTAACTAAATCACTAATGAATAAGTTAAATAGAAGTGGAGCCTAAGGGACCCAATAAAAAACCTTACTCCAAGTTCCATTAACTGTCCCCCTCTGTACCCGATCCTGTAGCCAGTTTCCTATCAATGTGCAAACAACTTTACTAAGACCAACAGACCTTAGTTTAGAAATCAGTCATTTGTTTTGCAGAACATAATTTTAAATGTGATCCCTTAACATGCCTTTAAAATACTGCCCACCAGGGGTGTCAAACTGGCCTATAATTTCCAGGCTGAGATAATAATCCCTTTTTAAATATAGGAATTACACCAGCTTTCCCCAATCAATAGGTACCATACCAGAGGAAAGCGAGTCTAAGAAAATCAGAAATAGAGGCCAGTTTAAAACTGAACTAAGCTCTCTAAGTACCCAAGGGTGTATTCCTAAACCCATGCAGGGATTTTGTAGAATCATGTCTGTTTTTAATGCTGCACCACCACTGACCGCCCCAATATCATAGCCATCCAGTACTGGCTTTAAGCTTTGTGCCTTGATACAGAGATTTCCCAGGATTCTCTGAATCTCTTAATTATATTATGTTCTGTATATAATGAAATCCCCAAATCTATTGCAGTTTTACATTGAGGTACAGTTAGAACCAGCTTCCTTTACCATGAAAATAAAAATACCAACATTTGCCAGCAGGTGGCACATGGTCTATGGTATTTTCTGTTGTGTTTTGCTGGCAAGTCTTTGCACTCTAGCACTGGGCCGAAACTAAGGGTAGGCAGAAGAGGCACCTGCCTAGGGTGCAATGAACCTCTCCTACCTACCCCTAGTCCATCCTCTCTTGTCAGTGCCCCCGCTGGTTGTCATTACGTGGTGAGGCCAATGATTCCACCCCACACTGACTGAACTGCCAAGCACGCGTGAAGGGGGGGCGAGGTGGCCGACCAGGTTGCCTAGGGCGCTCGGTCAGCTTGGCCTATCCCAGCTCTAGCACCAGCTAGAGTCAGGATTTTTAAAAAGTGATGTCTGGACACAGTGACACAAAATGTGAAAACTTGCTGGCTGCATCTGTGCGTTGAATTGTTGCAGTATTTTTCCAGCCTCTCTGGCATGCCCTTAGTGGTGTAAGACATATTTCTAGTCTTTTGTTGCCCCTTTCCCAACTGTTTTGAAATATTGCTGGCATCAAATTTAGAATGAGCACATATTTTTCAGAAAATAATTGCATTTCTTACATTTGATGTGTTTTCTTTGGTTTAAATGATTTGTTAATTCTTTTATCTTTTTATTTACATTTCATGCAGTGTCCCAACTTGGAAAATGGTGTTGTACTTGAAATGTTAAATAATTCCTCACTTTTTGGAGCTCTAATCTTTTTAACCTATAGTAAATAAAATGAGAGAATGCTTCTCCCCAGAGCATTAATGTTGCCATGTGTACTTTATTTGGCAGAATAGCTGAAATGTATTTTATACTTTTCTCCATTGGTTGATGTAAGGTGGTCTTTACTGAAGTCAGTGGAAGGCAGCATGTATAGTAAGTTCCTCTTGAAATATGTGTAGAAATAGTACCATGTTGGTTTCTTTGCAAAAATGTAAAGCTTATTCCTACTGTAGATGTGACACTATCTTAAAGAAGTGTCAGATGTTGCCTCATTTGCAGTCCAATGGCAACTGCAGTCCAGCATCAGCTTGTGGTCTCAATGCCATATCCCAGGTTTCAAATGCTCTAAAATAGGATATCAAATTGTAACCTGGTTTTATTGCTTTGATTTTTTTTCTTACAGTCTTAATCCAAGCCACCAATGAGACAAATGTCAATATTCCTCAGATGGCAGACACGCTGTTTGAACGAGCTACAAATAGCAGCTGGGTCGTTGTGTTCAAAGCCTTAGTCACAACTCATCACCTAATGGTTCATGGTAACGAGGTAAGGCCTTTGAATAACATGAATCTGAGCAGATGAAAGCAACAAAAAAAGCTCATTCTATTTTTTTCTCCGTCTTTTCTGTACACGTCAATATATATAATCTCAGAGGCACCATGAATAGCAGCAGTAATAATGCCTTGTTGTTTGGGCTGCTGTAAACTGTGCTAAATAAACTCTTCAAAAGATATGGGGAGACAAAGTATCAATTGTTCCTGCCAGTGTGAAGCTTGCCCCAATGTAACCTGCCCGACCAATACCTGGCCTAAAATTGGGCACATGTCTATATGTAATGTTAGAAAATCCAGTCAGGTGCCTACCTTAACTGTGCTGTGGTTTGCCACAATTATTTGATTTTTAATACACTAGTCACAGTACAGTGTAAACAACAGTAATGCAGTAGAAAGCAATTCTAACACTATAGAAAAAAATAGAAGACGACCAATGTGCTAGCAGTGTTATGCTTCCTTATATTGAATGCCTTGTTAAATGATGATTTAGCAATTTTCTAAGATGTGGGAGTCTTGTGTATGTTTTAAATGTTTATTATGTTTTGTATTTATTTTGCAGAGGTTTATACAATATCTGGCATCTCGCAACACCCTCTTTAATCTTAGTAATTTCTTGGATAAAAGTGGCTCACACGGTAAGGAAAAATCTTTTTTACTCACCCCCTCATACACCAGATCATTCATTCAAAGGTTTCTCTAGCTCAAAATGTAAAAGGCCTCAAAATTGATATTAGCTTCACAACCCAACATTCAGTATTGATACTGTACCATGTTTTAATTTCACTTTATTAAATGGGAACATAAACAGCATGGAGACCCATTCATGGGTCCTGACTGAAAGGTTATATATTACTCATTGATACTTAACTTTAAAGGAGAAAGAAAGGTACAAACTAAGTAAGCTTTATCAGAAAGGTCTATGTAAATACAGCCATAAGCACTCAGACACGCCGCACTGACTTCTCTGAAAAAAGATTAGTTGTGTCTGTAATTCATGTGCCAGAGACATGCAGCTTTCTGTTCTCTGCTGTCTCCTGCTCCCCCCTCCCTCAAGAATGCTAAGAACTCACTCCCTCCCCCTTAGGAATGTGGATCAGCAGGAAGCTGACTCATAGGGGCTGATTTACTAAGACACGATTTCGAATCCGAATTGGAAAAATTCCGATTGGAAACGAACATTTTGCGACTTTTTCGTATTTTTTGCGATTTTTTCGGCGTCTTTACGATTTTTTCGTAAAAACGCGAGTTTTTCTGCGTCTTTACGATTTTTGCGTAAAAACGCAAGTTTTTCGGCGTCTTTACGAAAGTTGCGCAAAGTCGCGATTTTTTCGTAGCGTTAAAACTTGCGCGAAACGTCGCGCCTTTTAAGTTTTAACGCTACGAAAAAGGCGTGACTTTGCGCGCAAGTGTTAACGCTACGAAAAAAACGCGACTTTGCGCAACTTTCGTAAAGACGCCGAAAAACTTGCGTTTTTACACAAAAATCGTAAAGATGCCGAAAAACTCGCGTTTTTACGCAAAAATCGTAAAGACGCCGAAAAAAATCGCAAAATTACCGATCATTACGAAAAAAACGCAATCAGACGCATTCGGCCGTTCGTGGGTTAGTAAATGTGCCCCATAGTCTTACTAACTGAGCATGTTCACTTGGTCTGGGTCTCAGTGCAGGAGTGAGGTATTATGGGAACTTTCTTTACACAGCTCAGCGTTTTTTCTTCCTGTTTGGCTTCAGATCTTCTGAACAGGTGAAATATGGGGAGACTTAAGGGCACTATTGAGAGAACTGAAGGTATGCCTGCAGCTTGAGATTAACTCTTTACTAGCCTTTCCTTCTCCTTTATGTGTTGGCAATAATCTTCATCAGACAGAGGATCAGAGCTCCTTCTTGTTTAATGTGTGGAAAAAAGAACAAGCATTTTTATTTTTAAAAAATATTATCAAAAAGATAATGAAAGTATAGGCATGAAACCAAATATTCAAACAATGACCAAACCGTGATCCAACCACCTATCGTGCATCCAGGGCCTGTGCAATCGTTTATGACTATATGTTTGATTCCCTCTAGGTTATGATATGTCAACATTTATACGGAGATACAGTAGGTACCTCAACGAAAAAGCCTTCTCCTACAGACAAATGGCATTCGACTTTGCAAGAGTAAAAAAGGGGTACGCAGTATGTTTATATCCTCTTATAAACTACAACAGTATGCTGTATTCTGCTATTGGTGTAACATGTGGTCTGCTTCCAGGGCTGAAGGTGTCATGAGAACAATGCTTCCAGAGAAACTGCTAAAGGGCATGCCAATACTACAAGGGCAAATTGATGCCTTGCTTGAGTTTGATGTAAGTAAAACAAAGCATGTTTTATCATTTGACTTTACAAGTTTACAGGTTGTTCTAGTGCAGTGGTTGTTGGGCTTTTTCAGTTCAAGTGCCCATTGGAAGTCAAACCTTTGGTCAGGGTCCCACTTAGACCATGAAAAGGTTACAAAGTTAGTAAAATATTGATGTATGAGTCATTCAGCCATGGCTCCATGAAAATCTATGAGAGCAAAAATGTTTTCAACCCAGACCTCATCCTAAGTGACATCTTTTAGGTGCAACCGTAGAAGCAAATAGATATTGTCCCTGAATCGTACCCTAACTGGCATTAAGGCTCAACTCCCCTTTTCACTGTTCCAAGCCCCTAGTTAGCCAACCCCACAGTTTGGGACTCACTGCTCTAAAGGTGGGCAAACACAGGCAGATGTCAGCTGCCCATTCAGGTCCTTTGGACCAATTTGGCAGCTTATCTGGCCATTTATAGGCACCCCCGACAGGCCTACACAACTTACATTTGGCCAAAAATTGGGCAGATCTCGATCAGGCAAGTTTGATTTTCCGTCGGATCAGGGACGCATCGCATTGTTGATGCGATCCTCAGTCTGACGGCACCTATGCCGCCGGTTTAATTCGATCATTTGGCCCTAGAGCCAAATGATCGAATTAGCCCAATATGCACTCCTTAATATGTACTTCAGATTGACCGTTGAAGTATTGTTATGCAAATATAGAAAAAGAAAGTGAATGTTACACCACATGTATAGTATACTGTTTGTATAATCCTCAGTGCAATGTATAATTGTATTTGCTGTGAGGCTGTGAAATGCCCTTAAAGGAACAGTAACACCAAAAAAATGAAAGAGCTTTAAAGTAATAAAAATATTATGCACTGTTGCCCTGCACTGGTAAAACTGGTGTGTTTGCTACAGTAACACTACTATAATTTATATGATAAGCTGCTGTGTAGCCACGGGGGCAGCCATTCAAGCTGGAAAAAGGAGAAAAGGCACAGGTTACATAGCAGATAAGAGATAAGTCCTGTAGAATACAATAGTGTTTTATCTGTTATCTGCTATGTGCCTGTGCCTTTTTTCCTTTGAATGGCTGCCTCCATGGCTACATACCAGCTTATTTATATAAATTATAGTAGACTTTCTGAAGTACACACACAACTTTTACCAGTGCAGGGCAGCAGCACATTATATTTTAGTTACTTTTATACACTTTCATTTTTTGGTGTTACTGTTCCTTTAATGTCTCTTATAAAGTGTAAATATCTTGTGTTTCCACTTTTTTAAATAATGTTCAAATTACCTTGACAGAAATTTGCACTGGTTTGAGTTACATTCTTTATAATCCCCTGCTTACCTTAATCTTTTCTAAAACCATTTTAATTGGCATTTCAAAGCACATAACCCATTAAACTCACAAAATAAATAATGCCATTTTGCATTTTCTCACACACGTGAGACCTGATTGGTTCTATTTGCATTTTTGTTTCCATGACTGCCAAGCAAATATTGATGTGGTTAAAAATCAAACTTTTTCTACCTGGATAAGATATCTGTGGAGAAACTTTTTTGTTTGTATATGTATATATATATATATATATATATATATATATATATATATATATATATATATATATATATATATATATATATATATATATATATATATATATATATATTACACTAATGTTGTTATTGGGGCCTTCATGATTAGCTTCCTTCCTTATCCTTGCTGCTCAATTTTTAAAGGCATGGTTTTAAAGAGGTATTTTTGCTTATTGTGGATAGAAAAGAAGTGCAGCACATCTGAAAATTGTAGGTTCCACCTTAACAATCTTCATTCTTGGCTGCTGATACACTTTATGGAGAGGTACTATAATAAGAGTAGAAGCACGTAGCTAGCAAACTGCAACCACATCTCAAATTCCACCTTAAATTTCTGTAAGCAAACATTTGATGCCTTAGTCACAAGAACATAACATTAAGTAGCACCTGGGGTTTTTTGTACATAAAGCAAACCATAGTAATGGTTACTCCCACCCCCCAATGAGTTTACCTTATGTCCCTGTAAAGAGAGGGAGCAGTATTTAGCAATTTTATTTTCTATTTATTAAGGGGACTCTAACCTTCCAACCTCTAGTTTTTCCTTTCTTTCTTTTGAATTCCCTTTTGGTCTGAGATTTTCTCCATTTGCTTAATGTGTTTCTGCTCTCTTCTTATTTACACTAAGCTTATTATTTTCTCTTAGTCACTACTTCCAGATACTTGCTCCCCTTCTTCCCATGTGCCATTCTCTTCTGCCTTTTTTCTCTGTGCTCAGCCAAGTGCAGTAAGCCATCAATATTATAATGGAAAGCACTTTATAACAACCCCCAACATTTTACATGTGTATTTTTTTCCAGGGACAAAATATTTCAGCATACATTTCATGTATGCCAGTGCCCTGTACAATTTGTATCTAAAGTTTGAAACCCCTGGTAATACAACCTAATATGAACAGCACTCTTTTACTACCAAATAGCATTTCTATATATTTCCTGATTTTATCACTGCTACCAACCATGGACTGTGTTATGACTGGATAAATAAAATGACCAATCATTTTTTTTTCTACCATGCTTATGAGGTGAATGAGTCATATGCCTTTCTGGAGAGAATGTAATTAATTCCCATCCATCAGAGACACAGCTCCAGTAATTAGATGCCAAGTAACTTGTTTGGTCTGGGACAGAATTTAATTTAGAAAATAATACACGCCTTGATTGATCTAGATTCCTGCAACCCTCAGTCAGTCTGTATATTATCATTGCCTGTAAGATTAACTGCAATATTTTATTTACTATATCCTAGCTTGTGGCATGCATTTTCCATTTTTTTAAAAATTTTACTGAAAATGTTTTTCTCTGAGACTGAGAGTATGCAGTGGTAGGATGTCCTAATATGAAAAGAAGAGCGACTTGGTTTGGGTGTAGATGGATCAGTGGTGTGGTTGTTTGTAACAGGGCATGGTTCATCCAGGTTAGAAGTATGGCTTGAAATATCCTCTTTGACACATCTATTGATCCACACATTCTTGTTTCTACAATTTGCTTTTATGACTTTCTAGCCTGTAGAAATAGATAAAAATGTGTCCTTCTGTGTGTCATTTATTGGATAAGACTAATGCCACACACGGTATGCGTTTGTATATTTAAAATAAATAAATTGCATCTTCAATGCAGAATATTGCAAACAATAATATGTGATAATATGTGTGCTGACTAAGCCCATTACACTGGCAACTGTATCCCAGGGATGCTGATGTCATGCAGTATGTATGCTAGGGTGCACAAATGAATAAATGTTGTAGCTGTCAGCTGTCATTAAGGCTCAGTGACAGGTGCTAAAACACTCACAAGCTGTGAACTGTACCGTGAAATATCAGTAGAATTATTGTGGAGTTTCTCAAACACACATAATAAGAAAATTGTAGTGCAGACATTCATATCACAGCCCAAAAGGATTTAAAAAAGCATAGTATGCAGTTTTAAGTAATCCCTAGACAAAGGGCTCAGTTATTTAGGTAACACAATCAGTTTTAGGCAGTTTCACCTAAATTGAGGTGCTTTTTTACCCCCACCTAATTTTAAAAACATGGAAACAGTCCCTAAATGTATGGAAAGGTTCCACAGAAATCTGGTGAATGAAGCTTTTGTGATTGTATGGTCACATTTGTACGTGGTGTTTTACTAGTCTCGTATGTCCTAATAAATCAGCCTTTAAGCTTGATCTCCTTCTAAACCTTCGACCCCCCCACCTTGCAGGGTCTGCTTTCTCTGTTACACCCCTCAGTAGAAGATACAGTAAGGATATACTGAATCACCAGTTCAGTGATACAGGAAACTTATAAAGTCTAGTCAATGTGCAGCATATATATATATATATGTACTAATACCCCAAGATTTCCATTTTATTATAGTGACAGTAATGAAAGAGATGGCAACCTACTCCCTGCATAGATTTCAGCACAGCTCTACAATACATGCACTGAAGGTCTAATTAGTGATCATCAGAGATGATGCGTGCTTATGAGCAAAGCTTTTATACTTTAGAACTGATTTAATTATTCATACATTAAAGGGAAAAAACAAAATGTAATATAAGCCTAATCTTATAGAAATAACAAATCTTTAGATATAATTAATTTAGTTCTGTACTGTTTTTGAAATAATCAAGTTACTCTTCACTATCACCCTGTCAGTAATTTCTCTCTCTTTTTATACTATCTTTATACTCTCTTCATGCACAAGTTGGGGCACAAACAAAATCTAACAAAATAACTGATTCTAGCACTAATCCTGCTTGTAGAGAGACAGTATTTTTGGTATTTTCAAAACTGTGAGCTCTAATACATCATCTAGGCAAAGGGAGCACCAATCCATATATCCATTAAATGAAGCTTATATTACATTTTTATTTTTGCAATAATTCCCTTTTAAAGGGATGTTGTTGCAACTTTACAATTTTGTAGCGTGTGTAGCAGCAAAAAGGGGAAAGTTGTGCTCAACCACTACATTTTAAACCATTAGGTGGTAGTGCACTGAGGTTGTGACCACAAAATACATAAATACAAAAACAAGAAATCCTCTGCACTCACACATTATCAATAAATATAGGACCTTAAGACATTCTGTGCATTAAGCTACCAAGAAATGCCCTCCCCTTTAAGCAAAACAGAGATTGTTTGCCCATATATTTCAGTATACAAGCTGGCCAACTACGTCAAAGTCATCCCTTCTGGCCAGTCCTACACTCACTTTTATCTAATTCATTAAGAATTCTACTGCTTCAATATACATTAAACACCCTTCCCAGCTACAGTCATGTGATCCCAGTGGGGCAATAAAAGGGCAACCATTTGGGGGTTTTAACCTTGAAAGCAAGCAAGTAAGTTGCAGTTAAATGTATATTGAAGCAATAGAATTCTAGTCTATCAGCAGCCTGGCTAACCCCAATCAGAAGGTCACTGTAGATGAGCTGTTAGGCAACACCATGCTTTATTAAAGCCACAAACAAAAACTAGCAAAACTTATAGGCAAATTCTGAACAACTAAATAATCTTTTTTTTCAGGTGTTTTGGTCACATTAACGCCAAAGATGACTTACATATATAAAATTAGATACCAAAGTTGAGTTAAAGATTTCAGTGGTCTTGATATATAATGGCAAATTCAGTGCATTCATTCTTTTTTTTTCTTTGTTTCACAGGTACATCCAAACGAACTAACAAACGGTGTTATAAATGCTGCTTTTATGCTTCTTTTTAAAGATCTTATCAAGTTATTTGCTTGTTATAATGATGGAATAATTAATTTATTAGGTGAGTAATGAAGTTTATATTATGTGTTCAAATTGTAAGCCTCTGGGTCCACACTCGGTCTTATTGCTATAAGATTTTTTAGCATTGTATTACTTATTTTTAAAATTTCAAGCAAAAAAGTAAATACTACTCGCCTAGTAGAATGACAATTGTTATGCCCATAGGTGGCAATGCTTCATGGTACCCAGCTGATCGGCCTCTAGACTGAATAGAGGAACACTGTACAAGTGGTCATACCCATGCAGGGCCACCTTACATTCATCCATTTGTTCGGGGACAAAGCCCAAATGTAAGGAACTGCAGGGAGTGATGGATTTGACTCCTCTTAACTTTCTCATCTGTTGATGAAAATTCATCAGCCACCAATGTGCATCAGCAGGTGAAATTTTCAAACAGATCACCTAAAATTCAACAGATGATCAGTCCTGAAAGAAGTCGGCTAAATTACTCTACCAGATCTGGGCATGTATTGCTTGTAATGCAAAGTGACTGTATACATCCAGCATCAGTTGAGGTATTTTTTTTATTAGAGACACAGTACATAATAAATAATCTAAAAAAACTGAATTTAAAAACAAAGTAAGTGTTAATTAGAGATGATAAGAAGTTCTTTACTACCCCAAAAGAAAGAGGTAAGGGAAAATATGATGACAATGAAAGAGCGATCTGAGAGGTAAGATGAAAATCAGCACAAGGCAGTGACACGAAGGCCAAGAGAGTGGAGGGACTGGAGGAGAATACACAGCCAAAACCAGCTGAGAGATCAAGAAATATTTGTAGTGAGTAGTGGTTTTTGGCTTTAGCCAATAAGAGGTCATTGGTTAGTCATGTTAGAGCAGTTTTTGTGGAGAGTTGTTGTCTAAAACCAGATTGTAGGGCATCCAGCAGGTTATTGTCAGAGAGGAATAGCTCCAGTCAGTTGTAAACTAGGTGCACAAGTAGTTTAGAGATGAAAGGGAGCAGAAAGATTTTGGAGGGATCAAGAGAGGGTTTTTTTCAGAATAGGGGGTAACAAGTGCTTGTTTCATTTGGGCGGGAAGATTCCTGTAGGGAATGAGAGATTTCATAGATGAGTTAATGCTTTTAGCATTTGCTAAGCATTGAAGCATTGCGTAGACGTTTGGAAGGAATGGAATTAAGTGGACAGGTGATAAGGTGAGAGAGCTAAAAATTTTGAGACTTCCTGCAGTTGCTGGAGAGAAGGAGCCAAGAAGAGACTTTTCAAATATGCTGCATTTTTTTCTGACCCTGAGATTATTAAAACCAACTTTGGAAACTTCTTGTGTGAGAAATTTGGCATTGTGATCAGTAGAGCAGGCCAGTAATACTTTGGGTTTTATCATTTGAAAGAGCACAAGCGGTGCACTACTTCCAAAACTAATGTGGCCATAAAGAGCCATTAACAATTACATAAGAGCATGTCCAAAATGAACATGGTATATGTTGAAGTGGACCTGTCGAACCCTGCACCAGTGTTTGATTGAGCCCCTTACTGAGCCCTTTCATTGAGCCCTTCAGTGTTTGATTGGCTTCAAATTGCATTTTTTCCATTGACACATGTCCAAAATTAATTTATTCAGAAAAGGATGTAATAGCAAGACAACTATGGTAATAATTGATATGACTTACTTTTGTTTTGGTATTTTGTTAATGCAAATATTTTATTAGGGACGCAAAGCATTCACACACTCTTGAGCACTTTTTGGTTTAACTGTTTACAACAGCAATTCTCTGTGAACAAATACAGCTCCCAACATTACACCTCCTAGAAAGTAGTACTGTGAAAAGCACTGTGCACTGTGAAAAAATTAATTTATTTGTCACAACAAGTAAATTTCAGATGGCTCATACATTAAGATTTCTGTATGTATACACATTTTTCTCATTTATAGATAAACCCTTTTTTCCCTTTTATTTCTTAGAAAAATTTTTTGAAATGAAGAAGGGTCAGTGCAAAGATGCTCTTGAAATTTATAAGCGATTTTTAACAAGAATGACCCGGGTGTCTGAATTCATGAAAGTTGCAGAGGTAAGCTCAGGTTTAACATGGGCTTATAGAGCACCTTTAAATTAGTGCTTATTATATTTTGACATCTATTTTGGTTTGCTGCATCCGTAAATGTAATTTCTCATAAAGACGCAGGATTAAATAATCAAGTGTATAAAAACAAAAAACTGAAATTATTATACACTGTGTCTGGCATCCATTGAGACAAGAGGAAGGATGCCTGTACCTCCAAAAGAGTCTGGTAATAATTTAAGCACTGTGGCCTTAAGTGGAAAATGTAGAAATTTGACATTAGGACAGTGCTTCAAGATTTGAGTTGAAATGGGAATGAAATTCAGTTTGGTGTAGCAATGATAAGCTAAAGAAAAGGATGTCAGAAGGCTGGTATAGAATGTGTCTCAGTAGATAACAGCTCAGGAACATAAAACGCACATGAGAAATGGAAACTGGTAAGGCAGCTCACTAGAATAATTTGCGAAATTATTTGCTGCTTACCAAGGTCTATGCCACACACTCATGGAGATTTTATTTGTAAAAAAAAATTATGATGATTGTCTTTTTTTTGAATTACAGCAAGTTGGCATTGACAAGGGAGATATTCCAGACCTTACCCAAGTGAGTATTTTAATCATATAAAAACTTTAAACATAGTATATGGCCAAATCAAAAAGGCCTGCCACAGCTCGCAGGATTATTCTGTGTCTGAAAGTGCAACAGTTAATTTTTAAAATGACGCACCTCTGATTGTCAGCATGTCATGCAGTAAAATTAGACCCATAGGCAATAGCATAGAAAATGTATTATTTGTGCTATGCATTTTAAAATAGAGATTGTTTTTCCCAACATAACCCTTTTTATCATCTGGTTTTAGAACTGTTGACTAATGATTTTGAAAGAATATTTTTAAGGGTTGATGTGCAATACCATTGTTGCTGCTAGTGAAATAACACGTTTCCTGTGTATAGGTCTTTTGCTTCCTTACAGCTGAAAATAAAACTTCACATAACACCTCTGCTGTGCAACTATAAATAGACAAATGCCATATTCCAAAAACATGTCAGGAATTCAGTTATTTAGTGTTTAGCTCTGGATCATGCTGTGTGATTCTGAAACTTCAAAGTCTAAATAAAATTTGGAATTTTAGATCTATTGTTCCAGCCTTACAGATATATTATCAGCCATGTGCAATACTCCCCTGAAAATCACCCAGTGCTCTGCCAAGATATGATGCACAGATTCCTGATGTTATCACAGTACTGGTATGGGACCCTTTTTCCAGAATGCTCGGGACCTGGGGATTTTTTTTTATAATTCAGATCTCCTACCTTAAGTCTACTAAAAAAATTATTTAAACAGTAATTAAACCCAATAGGATTGTTTTGGCTCCAATAAGGATTAATTATATTAATCCTTATATTGATCCTTAATTAGGATCAAGTACAAGGTACAGTTCTATTATTACAGAGAAAAAGGAAATCATTTTGAAAAATTTGAATTATTTGCTTATAATGGAGTCTATGGTAGATGGCCTTTCTGTAATTCGGAACTTTCTGGATAATGGGTTTTTGGATAAGGGGTCCGATACCTGTTGTACTCATATGAAGTGGTTTTGGCCAACCATATAAGAGAACCTATTTTATCTGCAAAATGGAAAATGTAGAAGAATGATAATCTTAGTAATGTTAACACAGTATTAGTATAGGTGTGCCTGGGCATAACGATGGCTCTAGCTTAGAGCCCTGCAGCAGGTCAGGTACCATGAAGTATCCACAGGGAAATGTGGGCATTTAGCAGTAAAGGTAGAAACCAGTAGGGGTGCAGCTTGGTAGGTTTGTGATCAGGCCTGGTAGAGTATGTTGCTCTGTATCTTGCTGCCCTTACTGCCTTCATCCCACCCTTAGATTAAATCACTTTTGGTTTTATGATGTCACATCCACAAACTGGACCACTAAGCATTCAGGGTCCATTATTTGTTATTCTTTAGGAATACAAAATAGAATTGTTGACTAACCTTGAAACACTTAATAATAGAGGTTTTCTTTTTTAAAGGATGGCTGCATCGATGAACCGGTAATTTATAAGTTTATGATTTACTGGTTTGCTTTCAGCTTCCTCTCTGTCCTGGCTCTTATCTGAAAACAACTTACTTTAAATATCGCCTTGAAATAGATTGACTTGTTTCCTAGTGGTTAACATTACCTTTAAACGTATGAATTAGCTCACTAAACTTTGTGTTCTTTAAATCTACTTTCCAGCACGCGAAATCTAACCTTTTCTAGTCTTGTCTTGTAATCTGTGAAATCAGCTCAGTTTTGTTTTTGTAAAAAAAACCAAACTCCTATAAAGTTATTTTTTCTTTGTTTTGGTAATATATGTTTGAGAACAACATGACAATTTTGCTTTATTTTGGCTATTCAAATGGGATTCAAAAGAGATTAGAAGTTCCCCTCATTCATTTTAGAGGCAGATTTTCAGGTGCTATTTCCCCCCTAGGTTATGTAAAGGTTTAGCACTGCTACAGGTTTAATTTTATGTAACCTGCTTATGTCTAAAGGTCAAAGGGGCAGTATACCTCCTTGCTCAAATTAAATTCAGTTAATAGGGCTTATGCTGACAAGGCTACCTATTTAATCACAAAAAAAACTATGGTGATTATTTCTTTAGCTAAACAGGGAACACTGAGAAATTGAAGATACTCCATGTTTGGTCCTTTGACTGTGGTCTATTATGCAGGGGGTTTACAGTGCACTGGAATTGAAGCAGGTGTCCCTAACCTTTCTTACTCATGAGCCACAGTCAAAAGTAAAACGACTTGGAGAGCAACACAAGCATCATAAAAGTTCATGGAGGTGCCAAATAAGGGCTAAGATTGGCTATTAGATAGCCTCTATGCACACTATCGGCTTACAGGAGGCTTTATTTGGTAGTAAATCTTGTTTTTATTCAACCAAAACTTGCCACCAAGTCAGGAATTCAAAAATAAATACCTGGTTTGGGGGCACTGAGAGCAACATCCAAGGGTTTGGTGAGCAACATTTTGCCCCCGAGCCACTGGTTTGGGATCACTGTGGGATCTCACTCTAATTGCTTCCTGTGTGATTAGCTTTTGGTTTTAGTACTGTTGTCGGGAGGAAGCCTTTTTCTATTAATATTTGATAATAGTATATTAATGTATTAGAGCAGTTCTGTCCAACTTCTGCGGTGCCGAGGGCCGGAATTTCTCTAGCATACATGGTGGAGGGCCGCTAATGGAAGCCAGTTTTGACCACTCCCCTTTTTTAAACCACACCCACTTCAAACCACACCTATTTTATCACAATGACAGTAGCACAGCAAAATCCCAAATGCTTGGTCTCTACTGTGGGGATATCAACCATCATTCATATGTGAAAGAATTATGTCATATTAAGATATACCCTTAAATTCCATATGCCTCCTCCTCCCCTGTGGATAGCACATAATTACACACCTTAGGGACCATTTAATGGCTATTTACAACTGCTAACAAACTCCCACAACAAACCCCTGCCAGGTTCACCTCCCACAAGCAGCATAGGGCAAGCAGAGTATGGCACACACAGGCAGCACTCTGCCTGCCCTACCCTGCCTGTGTGTGCCATACTCTGCCTGCCCTACCCTGCCTGTGTGTGCCATACTCTACCTGCTCTATGCTGCCTGTGTGTGCCATACTCTGCCTGCCCTTAGCTGCCTGTGTGTGCCATGCTCTGCCTGCCCTACCTTTCCTGTGTGTGCCATACCCTCCCTGCTCTATGCTGTCTGTGTGTGCCATACTCTGCCTGCCCTATGCTGGCTGTGTGTGCCATACTCTGCCTGCCCTGCCAGGCAGTACCTACATAGGTACCTACAGTACCTTTGTCTGAGGTGTGAAGAAGAGAACAATGGGGATGATTACAGCCTGAGCCTGAGGTGTGAACACTGCAGGGGTTTAACAATGCAGAGATTAAAAGGTGTGAAAAACACAGGGGATTACATGTTTAAACAATACAGGGGGATTACAGCCTGAATCTGAGGTGGAACCATGCAGGGGGTCAGTTAATCTCAGTACTGATACCATTTAAAGCTTACACAAAGGTAAACCATCAACGCAGCCAGACAGGTGGGGGGCCACACAGAGGGGGGTCGTGGGTTGGACAGCACTGTATTAGAGGATTTCAGAAATGTTAATTTTAGTTGGCTTTAATATCGTCCTTTTTGTTTTATGTCTTCAGGCCCCAAGCAGCTTACTGGAAACTCTAGAGCAGCATTTAAATACACTGGAAGGCAAGAAACCTGGAAGCAGGTACATATAAATAAGCTCATCACTAATTATGTGTGTGTGTATACACACACACACACATATCTTGGTTCAACATTTTGGCAGCACCCTGTTTATTTGAATATATTTATTTTGACCCTAAAGTGAATTTGCTGTGGGGCCCAGTAACATCTAGTTACATAACTGCTTATTGAAATTTTGTTATGTGTTCTGGAAGTTTTCCTCCAAGCGAAATGTGCAGCTTGAAATCTTGCAAAGTGCACAAATTGTAAAATTGGCTTCTTTAAACAGGCAACTACAGTAGTTCTACCAGCTCATCATTTGTAACTTTTCATGGGCCTTTCTATAGGCCTAATTACCTTCTGTGAGACCTCCAATTACAGATGAAGCAACAGCTGTTGCTCTCTATTAGTCCCGTTGCAGGCTAAATTCTACAATTAGATTTATTGTAGGCGAGTAACCGATGCGCTTGGGGTACATATCAATGGTTAACAGGCATTAATAACATTTATCAAACTTCAAAATATACTAATTACTTAAGATGCAATATTGTTTTAGTCTGTGCTTTTATTTTACTATAAAATGCCCTATGTTAATATAGAGATCAGTCTCATTCATCCTTTTTTATTGCCCTTGCTTCTCTGGATGTTTCAGTGAAGGGTAAGCAAAACTTTTATTTCTTTAAGTATTTCTGTTAGTTGCTTTTAGATATAGCCATATGCAAATTAAGTTTATCCATATTCACCACATATAGAACATATAAACAAATATAAATTGCAAACTATCCTTGAAGGAAGTAGCAGAACAGTACTGGTTTTTACAGTGCTGTTCTGTGAATGCAAAGTAAAACTTAATCAATGGTTTAACAATGAGGGGGTTTGGGTATATTTCGTTGCTGACATTAGCCAATTGTAGCCAAGAGATATACAGTGGCTTGCAAAAGTATTCGGCCCCCTTGAAGTTTTCCACATTTTGTCACATTACAGCCACAAACATGAATCAATTTTATTGGAATTCCACGTGAAAGACCAATACAAAGTGGTGTACATGTGAGAAGTGGAACAAAAATCATACATGATTCCAAACATTTTTTACAAATAAATAACTGCAAAGTGGGGTGTGCGTAATTATTCAGCCCCCTGAGTCAATACTTTGTAGAACCACCTTTTGCTGCAATTACAGCTGCCAGTCTTTTAGGGTATGTCTCTACCAGCTTTGCACATCTAGAGACTGAAATCCTTGCCCATTCTTCTTTGCAAAACAGCTCCAGCTCAGTCAGATTAGATGGACAGCGTTTGTGAACAGCAGTTTTCAGATCTTGCCACAGATTCTTGATTGGATTTAGATCTGGACTTTGACTGGGCCATTCTAACACATGGATATGTTTTGTTTTAAACCATTCCATTGCTGCCCTGGCTTTATGTTTAGGGTCGTTGTCCTGCTGGAAGGTGAACCTCCGCCCCAGTCTCAAGTCTTTTGCAGACTCCAAGAGGTTTTCTTCCAAGATTGCCCTGTATTTGGCTCCATCCATCTTCCCATCAACTCTGACCAGCTTCCCTGTCCCTGCTGAAGAGAAGCACCCCCAGAGCATGATGCTGCCACCACCATATTTGACAGTGGGGATGGTGTGTTCAGAGTGATGTGCAATGTTAGTTTTCCGCCACACATAGCGTTTTGCATTTTGGCCAAAAAGTTCCATTTTGGTCTCATCTGACCAGAGAGCACCTTCTTCCACATGTTTGCTGTGTCCCCCACATGGCTTGTGGCAAACTGCAAACGGGACTTCTTATGGTTTTCTGTTAACAATGGCTTTATTCTTGCCACTCTTCCATAAAGGCCAACTTTGTGCAGTGCACGACTAATAGTTGTCCTATGGACAGATTCCCCCACCTGAGCTGTAGATCTCTGCAGCTCGTCCAGAGTCACCATGGGCCTCTTGGCTGCATTTCTGATCAGCGCTCTTCTTGTTCGGCCTGTGAGTTTAGGTGGACGGCCTTGTCTTGGTAGGTTTACAGTTGTGCCATACTCCTTCCATTTCTGAATGATCGCTTGAACAGTGCTCCGTGGGATGTTCAAGGCTTTGGAAATCTTTTTGTAGCCTAAGCCTGCTTTAAATTTCTCAATAACTTTATCCCTGACCTGTCTGGTGTGTTCTTTGGACTTCATGGTGTTGTTGCTCCCAATATTCTCTTGGACAACCTCTGAGGCTGTCACAGAGCAGCTGTATTTGTACTGATATTAGATTACACACAGGTGCACTCTATTTAGTAATTATCACTCATCAGGCAATGTCTATGGGCAACTGACTGCACTCAGACCAAAGGGGGCTAAATAATTACGCACACCCCACTTTGCAGTTATTTATTTGTAAAAAATGTTTGGAATCATGTATGATTTTCGTTCCACTTCTCACGTGTACACCATTGGTATTGTATTGGTCTTTCAAGTGGAATTCCAATAAAATGATTCATGTTTGTGGCTGTAATGTGAAAAAATGTGGAAAAGTTCAAGGGGGCTGAATACTTTTGCAAGCCACTGTACATGTTGAAAGCCTACATATCCCATTTCAGGGATAGAACTATAGCAGGGGTTCTTTTTTCACATAGAAAAGAACAAAAAACCAAAGGCCAACTTTAGACTTGAGGAACAAAACTTTTATTTGAAGCAGTGAAAATGGTTCTTCATAATGGGGGGGAGGTGATGTGTTGGGAGATTCTGTTAATGCCTTTTAGGGCTTGGATGATTTTCTAGAACAAACATAATATCCAAGGCTATTTTTCTACCAAATTCTATCGTTAGTATAGATATTGTTATGTATAGTTTACATACAGCATGGAAAATAAGTAATGAACACATTAATGTTTTCTCAGTAAATATATTTCTAATGGGGCTTTTGACATGAAATTTACACCAGGTGTCGGCAACCACTGACACATACAAATAAATCAAAACAAATAAGTCTTCAAATTAAGTTATGTGTAATAATGTGGAATGACATAGGGAATAAATATTGAACACACAAAGAAAAGGAGGCGCAATAAGGCATTATAAGCCAAGAAACCTGCTGAAATCTGAAAGCAATCCTGCCCCCTATCAGTGCATATTAATATCAGCTGGTTTAGTCCAAACTGATGGCCTTTGAAAAGGTTTCTCATTACCAAGGTATCACACAAGAAGCATCTCATGATGGGTAAAAGGAAAGAGCTCTCTTAACATAGTAACATAGTAACATAGTAAGTTGGGTTGAAAAAAGACATACGTCCATCAAGTTCAACCATAATGCCTATACCTAACCTGCCTAACTACAAGTTGATCCAGAGGAAGGCAAAAAACCCCATCTGAAGCCTCTCTAATTTGCCTCAGAGGGGAAAAAATTCCTTCCTGACTCCAAGATGGCAATCGGACCAGTCCCTGTATCAACTTGTACTAAGAGCTATCTCCCATAACCGTGTATTCCCTCACTTGCTAAGAATCCATCCAGCCCCTTCTTAAAGCTATATAATGTATCAGCCAGTACGACTGATTCGGGGAGGGAATTCCACAACTTCACAGCTCTCACTGTAAAAAATCCTTTCCGAATATTTAAATGGAACCTCCCTTCTTCTAAACGGAGTGGGTGCCCTCGTGTCCGTTGGAAGGACCTACTGGTAAATAAAACATTAGAGAGGTTATTATATGATCCCCTTATATATTTATACATAGTTATCATGTCACCTCTTAAGCGCCTCTTCTCCAGTGTAAACAGACCCAACTTGGCCAGTCTTTCTTCATAACCGAGACTTTCCATACCCTTTACCAGCTTAGTTGCCCTTCTCTGGACCCTCTCTAGCTCAATAATGTCCTGTTTGAGCACTGGAGACCAAAACTGAACAGCATATTCTAGATGGGGCCTTACCAGTGCTCTGTAAAGGGGAAGAATAACCCCCTCCTCCCGTGAATCTATACCCCTTTTAATACAGCTCAGAACCTTGTTTGCCCTTGCAGCTGCTGCCTGGCATTGCTTGCTACAGCCAAGTTTATTATCTACAAGGACTCCAAGATCCTTCTCCATTATGGATTTGCCTAGTGCAGTCCCATTAAGGTTATACGGGGCTTGCATATTTTTACATCCCAGGTGCATGACCTTACATTTATCCACATTAAATCTCATCTGCCACTTAGCTGCCCAGATTGCCAGTTGGTCAAGATCCTGCTGCAGGGATGTCACATCCTGGATAGAATTGACTGGTCTGCAGAGTTTTGTGTCATCTGCAAACACTGATACATTACTCATAATACCCTCCCCTAAGTCATTTATGAACAAATTAAACAAAAGTGGACCCAGTACAGAACCCTGAGGGACCCCACTGAGAACCTTACTCCAAGTAGAGAATGTGCCATTAACAACCACCCTCTGTACCCGATCCTGTAGCCAGTTTTCTATCCATGTGCAAACGACTTCACTAAGACCAATAGACCTTAGCTTAGAAAGCAGTCGTTTGTGGGGAACGGTATCAAATGCTTTGGCAAAATCCAAATAGATTATATCTACTGCATCCCCACTGTCCAGCTTCTTACTTACCTCATCATAAAAAGCAATTCAATTGGTCTGACATGACCTGTCCTTCATAAAGCCATGCTGATTACTGCTCATAATGCCATTCTCCACTACATAATTTTGAATGTGATCCCTTAACAAGCCTTCAAATAACTTGCCCACCACGGATGTCAAACTTACAGGCCTATAATTGCCAGGCTGAGATCTTATTCCCTTTTTAAATATGGGAGTGACATTCGCCTTCTTCCAATCACTAGGTACCATACCTGATGAAAGAGAGTCTGAGAATATCAGAAACAAGGGCCACTGCAATTCTGCCCCTAGCTCTCTCAGTACCCGAGGGTGTATTCCATCTGGCCCAGGTGCCTTGTTTACATTTATCGTGTGTAACCCTTTAAGCACCATATCCTGTGCCAACCACTGTGTAGTTGGAGCTGAGGCAACAGTGAAGCTATTGGGTGAGACTTGGCCCACTGGCTCCTCTACTGTATACACAGAAGAAAAGAACTGGTTAAGCACATCTGCCTTTTCTGTATCCGCTGTAACCATATTGTTATTATAACTCAATGGGGCCACACCCTCAACCTGCATCTTTTTACTATTAATATACTTAAAAAACTTTTTGGGGTTAGTCTTGGCCTCGGCCGCGATGCGCTCCTCATTTTCTATCTTTGCCTTCCGGATTGCTGTTTTACAACACTTGTTATAGTGTTTATATTCATTAAACGCAGCTACTGTCCCCTCTGACTTATATTTCTTAAAAGCTTTCCTTTTTTTCCCTATTAACTTCTTTACCTCAGAGTTAAGCCACATAGGGTGATTCTTAACACTTCTACTTTTTCTTATTAATGGAATGAATTGAGAACAGTAATGATTTAATATCATTTTAAATGACAACCATTTCTGCTCTGTATTTTTATCAGAAAACATAATGCCCCAATCTATGCCCTGAAGCGCTGCCCTTAAGGAGCTAAAATTTGCCTTCCTAAAATTCAGTGTCTTTGTTGCCCCCGTGTAAATTTGTTTCCTGCACCAAACATCAAATGAAATAACATTATGGTCACTATTACCCAGGGGTTCAACCACTTGCACATTTGCTATACGTTCTGGGTCATTAGTATAGCATTGTTCCTGGTTGGCTCCTCAACAACCTGTGACATAAAGTTGTCGTGCAGCAAGTTTATAAACTTGTTCCCATTTACTGTCCTGGCAGTACTATTGCCCCAGTCAATATCAGGGTAATTAAAATCCCCCATTATTATCACTTGCCCCAAACTAGCAGCCTTTTCTATTTGCAACAGGAGCTGGGCCTCCTCCTCTTCGCTTACATTAGGGGGTCTATAGCATACCCCTACAATTAGCTTGGTAGATTCTTTACTATCTGTGAGAAGCTCAACCCATAAGGATTCAGCTCCCTCTGTTACCCCCATCACTTCCTCCTTAATATTTGCTTTTAAGTCGTGCTTAATGAACAGACACACTCCTCCTCCTTTCCTATTGCCCCTGTCCCTCCGAAACAATGTATACCCCCCAATATTAACAGCCCAGTCATGAGACTCATTCATTAAGACCTTTGCAACCTTATTGTTGCAAAACATACTGATGCCATTGGTTACAGATGTATTTCTAAGCTTCTGAATGTTCTATTGAGCACTGTTGCGGCCATAATCCGGAAGGGGAAAGAACATAATTTCACACCAAACTGGCCACGACCATGTTCCCCTCGCAAGATTTCTGATAGTCAAAAGAATAATCAGCAGAGTTTTCCAAGAGCCAATAAGGAAGGATGAATGGAGAAATGTACTGGGACATTCTTGATAAGAATCTGCTGCAATCTACCAGGATGCTGAAGGTAAAATGAGGGTGGACATTTCAGCAAGACAATGATCCCAAACACACAGCCAAGGAAATTCTCAGTTGATTTCAGAGAAAGAAAATAAAGCTGCTACAATGACCCAGTCAATCACCCGACTTGAATCCAATTGAAAATCAATGGAAAGAACTGAAGATCAGAGTTCATAGAAGAGGCTCTGGAACCTTCAAGATTGTGTGGAAGAATGGGCCAAAATCCCACCTGAGCAATGCGTGCAACTAGTTTCTCTATACATGAGGCACCTTGAAGCTGTCATTACCAACAAAGGCTTTTCTACTAAGTATCATATACATTTCAGTAAGTGGGTTCTTTGTTTTTGTGGATTACTTGGGTTGTTACCAACATCTGGTGTAAATTTCATTTTAATAGCCCCATTAGAAATATATTTACTGAGAAAAACATTGATGTATTTAATACATATTTTCCCTGCTGTAAGTGAGTGTATAGATAGGATCAGTAAGAGTGTGTATGTATGTGCACTGGGGTTCATTTGGAAAGGTTGAATTAATAGATTTAATTGGTCTTTTTTTAACCCTATTCAGCTATGTAAGTTTTAATTTTTGTATTCGGTTTAGTAACCCTTTAACAGTGGCGTAACCACTGTCCAGCCAGGGGTGGTAAGGGGGCCCAGACTGCAGGGTCTGCCTCGCAATGATGCTATTTTTTTAACAAATTTTGCTGGGCAGCCTTGACATTTTTTAGGAGGGGGGTGGTGATGCTGACATTTATACCATACCATTGCCCTTAAGGGTTGCCACCTTTTTGTGGGCCCCTTACCAGCCAATGACGTGGAGATGGGGGATGGAACCAAGAGGGATGGGTGCATAAGGGGCAGAGTTGCTACACCATCGGGCAAAGGAGAGGAAGAATCAGCTAGAAGGTGGTGCGGAAGAGGTATTGGGCAGGATGGAGGGGGGGTTGAGGGTAGAATTGGAGTTGAACAGGGGCGGGTGGAGGCTGAACAACTAGGGATTACAAATTTACCCGCATTTATATTGCAGGTACATTTGTAATACTGGCCCTGGCTGGTATTTTACTGGCTAGGTCGGTAGGCTGGGTGGCAACCCTGCTGTCCTTTTTGTATGTAAAAGGGGACGCAGACAAATTATACTTCTGTATTCTGTAATGAGTTAAAGAACCAGTGAATAAGACCTTTTACCAATTAGTTAGTGACGCAGTAAATCTAATTTTAACAGGCTAACAAGTTCTCTTCAGGTGTTACGGTACAATTATCTCCTTATTTAGAAAAAAATTACTATTTTCACTTGTTTTAGAAGTAAAATTGTTTTAGAAGTAAAAATGGCTCACCACATACAGTATCTAAAATATCAAAATGACTCTAACGTAAAATCTTCAAGTTTCTTGGCTTCTAAGCATTTTTCTTTTTAAAGCGGACCTGTCACCTTAAGAAATAATTCCAAAATGTTTTCTATTGTGGTTTTCAAGCAAAATAAACTTTACTTACACTATATAAATTATTTTAATCTTAGTTTCTTCAGCCTTGGAATTCACAATTGCAGCATGCAGGCAGGGGCCATTTTGTGGGCACTGTTATCAAAGCAGGCATTGCATCCTGCCAAAATCTTGTTTCTGTGCCAGTATGGAGGGACCTAATGCCCATGTCCATGCACTGGTTACAAAATTACATGGTGAGGAGGGAGGGGGAATGTGAGGGGTGCAGCAACATCTAAGAAGTTCTGAATTGAAAATGAAAGTAACTGTCTGCCCCACCCCTATGCCTAAGGCATAGAGGCGGGGCAGGCAATATATGACTGACAGCTGGGATTTTTAAATGCTTTTATAATAGGTATGGATGTGGTAATAAAAAAATGATTTTGGGTTTCTTGTTTAATTTGAAAAGGGCTTTTATTATACAGCTTTTTATGTCTGGGTGACAGGTCCACTTTAAGCACATACAGTTGAGGTATTTTAGCTTTATATAGTCCTCTGACAACATGGTATTTTTATTGGCATATTAAATATGTATGTAAACAGAAAAATACGCAATGAAGATAATTACATTTTGCAATGAAGATAATTACATTTTGTAATGCTTTCTCTATTATTCTTCTGGTTTCAGATCTGGATCTCCAGTTGGGAAGGTACAAGTTAATTGTTATTTTTTTTTATTGTGTGAATTTAATTCTTTCTATGAAATTATATTTCTTTCCTGAAAAAGACCTCCTTCATGTATTTAATACTTAAGGCCATTGGTCTACACAATCTACAGTTCTTTATGGAATTTTAAACATTGTTTAATCAGGCAACGGTAAACATTTTGTGGTATATTTCTCAAGGGTAAAAGGACAGTTCCCAGAAAAAGCAACATCACCAGTACAGTAATGTTGGCTTGCACACTATAATAAATATGCCCCCATATGTAACCATGTGGCACTAAATAGCACAAGTGATGGTGGATGGTTTGGGGTTTAAAAGCCAACTTAGTTTGTCCAGGTGCAGTAACCTATAACAACTAATAAGGTAGGTGACCTGTAAATGCTGCATGTGCCTGCACCCTGGTGGGTTTAATGCTTCTGGGTGCAGACACAACAAGATCTTTTACGTGTAGGCGCAGATTGTAAACCTGTGCTTATCCACAGGCTGAAAATCCACCCCATGTGTCCTTGCCCTAAAGGAGAATTAACACCTTAGCAGTGAGTTATTTGCTTCAACTTGACTGAAGAGAGAAATGTTAGATAACTGTTAGTGTGGAAATCATTCTGTATGCAACAGATATCTGAATATAGTTTTCTTTTATGTGTACCTGTTTAGTCATCTCCTGCAACAACCGTCACGTCGCCTAATGCAACCCCATCTAAAACAGTAGACACCTCACCACCTATCGACCTTTTTGCAACTGCAAGTGCAGCAGCTGCAATATGGTGAGTCTAAACAACAAGAGACATGTTCTTGTAAAATATATTTTTCAAATGTCTGTACCTTGCTGTTTCTTTGTACCATGTTGGTGTCGGAGAAACAGGTTGTGCAAGCTCCTAGTACTATTTACAGTACTTTTTCTGCTTTCGTATACAGCTCACCGAAACTGTCCAATGATCTTCTGGACTTGCAGCCAGACTTCAGCTCTACTACAGTATCTGCTTCAGCGTTGCCTGGAGGTGCTAGTGCATGGGGAGGTAAAACCATTTTCCCCCATAATGTTCTTCCCAAAATATTAACAAGATCAAATTCACATTCTTATTTTTGTACACTGCAAATAAGATGAATTTTTGGCCACCTGGACACAGTCGGTAGGAAATTAAGCTAATGAGAAAAGGAACGTCCTGTGATGTTGCTCTTTTTCGAACAGACCAGTATAATGTTAGATGACTCTTTTTTGCTCACAATCTTAATTTTATGAGCATAGCAACATCACAAGACTTTGCTTTTATTTAGCTGTGTGCAGTCAACTGAAATTAACAGCAGGTGGTACTGCTGTTTCAGATTCTTTATATTGGCAATGTAAAAACTGCTAATATTTTGAAAACAAGAAATAAAAAAGTTTATTTAAAAAATGCACTCCTTTAAAGGAGCCCTTCATCTTCTCAAAACACATATCATTTTCCAGTAGTAAAACACAAATAACTCTTTGCAGTTTCTTTATATTTTCTTTTTTTACCGATTTTCTAAAAAATGAAAGTTTATAATTCATTTTGTTCCCGGCTTGTCTTTTGTTACCCAGTAGCAGCACAGTAAGCCAGATAATCAATTTTCTAATAATTTTTCTAATTAATTTGATGCTTTGGTTAAAGAAACAGTAACACCAAAAAATTAAAGAGTTTTAAAGTAAATAGAATATATTATACTAGTGCCCTGCACTGGTAAAAGTTGTGTGTTTGCTACAGAAAAGCTACTATAGTTTATATAAATAAGCTGCTGTGTAGCCCCGTGGGCAGCCATTCAAGCTGGAAAAAAGGAGAAAAGGCACAGGTTACATAGCAGATAACGGATAAGCTCTGTAGAATACAATAGTGTTTTATCTGTTACCTGCTAAGTGCCTGTGCCTTTTCTCCTTTGAATGGCTGCCCCCATGGCTACACAGCTGCATTCTTTATATAAACTATAGTAGTGTTTCTGAGGCAAACACACCAGTTGTACCAGTGCAGCGCAACAGTACATTATATTGGAATTTCTTTTATACACTTGAATTTTTTGATGTTACTGTTCCTTTAAGATATATCTGCATCAGTTTTAACATAATTCTGGGGAATGTTGTACATTTTTTAAAAATGATATGTGTTGGAAGGTGAGTGCTGGATCATGGGGTCTTGCCATGCCATTTGTTACCAGCAAAGAAATATCAAAGTCCAGTCCCTGGTTCTTAAGCCTAACTGATGAACAGCTGGTTCTGTGACAAGACTGGCCTCTAATTGGATATATAAATGACAAAATCACTGGGAGTTCAGGGACACTACACAACCAATTAACAGCTATATTGGCTTGGAGGTTGCTCAGACTTTCCAATCTATCTGATAAAAATCAGTTTGTATTAATGGAACATGCTTGGTTACATCCTTTGTACAAATGGGTATAATTGGCAATCGTTTTGTGTTTTATGGGATTTTTAGCAGCCCGGCCCCCATGCAAAAAAATCTTCGGAGGGGCCTGGTGCAGAGTAGCAAACCCTACCCAGCCCGCTTGCCCCTGCCTGCAAACGGCAAGTAAATCCCTTGGTAAAAAATGTGGCTAATTTTTTTTTTGCTGGACAGCATTTTCAAGATGCTGCTACACGGCTTAATAAATTTACTGTTTCATAGTACATTGCAATGCCTGGTGATCAAATGGTGATGTGGGGTGATTTTGGCTGCTTTTTTTTTTTTTTTTTAACAAAATGATAACTATGACCCTTAGCTACAACACAATACTTAAAGTTGCAAGCGAGTAGATAAGGAGGAAGAAGCGTATGAACTAGAGAGAGTACGCTGATGTGGGAATTGGGAGGATGGAGATATTGGAGAAGTAGTTGGTGGGATGGGGAGTGAGCACTAAGATTCTGAGAAGCAGGAGGAGAGACTGTAAGGGTAGGGCATCAGAGAACGACAAACACAGCTATACTGGGTAAATTGTCCCCTGCAGTTAAATGCCCTCCCATACAGATTCTATAACTTAAAGATCTGGACTTTCCTTCTTATGTGCAGGAGAACACATGCCTGTCTAACTAGCAAATGGAAGGGTAAAACATTATGCCAAATACTTACTCAGTGTGTCTGAAAGAATAACTTTTTCAGGATATATTTAATCTGCACAAATTACAAAGTGTCCCTACAGATATTGTTCCTTTGCCAGTGAGGTTTTTTGCTAAGCATCTTCTTCATTTACTGTATAATGTTTCTTGTCAGTTATGAATTAAGAATTTGTGTACACAAGAAACATGCTATATGCATCTTGTTGGGAAAGCAAATGAGAAATAAAATGAGAAGCAGTAGTAGTGCATGCAGTAATTGCGGAAAAATTCCAAGAGGTAGGAATGAAGAGGAACCCTAAAACTAGTTTCATTCTTGCTGGCAACAGAGTGGAACATTATTCTAGATTTAAGGGAAAGATGGTACTAATTTTTTTATTTTTATGTTTCTGTGAGGCATATTTTCATCATCATAAAGCATAAATAAAATGGCTTTGTGCTTTTTAGCCATAGATATTACATGGACAGGTATCCAATGCATTGCAACCAAAACTTGTACTACGATATAAGTTGATTAAAGTGCAACTATCATTCTCTGTTTTTGGTTATATAGGGTATGCAGATTTTGCTGTATACATCATTAATTCTTCATCTTTTTATTAACTGCTTACTTACTGGACCAAAACTCAGATCTTTTGGGTGAGGGTGAGTAGTCCTATCCTGCCTATTCGTTCTCTCTCTGTCCCTGTGTTTTTCTATATATTCTGTGATGTGAACCATGGCTTCCTTTTAATCTCTATACTTTGTTACATGCAGACTCTCTTTCTGCACCTTCTGCTTCTACTGTTACCTCAGAGGCTCCTCAGCTTTCAGATCCTTTCTCAGCTGAACCCAGTGCATCTATTGCTGCTCCAAGTGAAACTACAAACTCTTCAGTTTCTGCAGCAGCTACAAATATCCCTACTAGCTCAGCTGAGGTTGATCTTTTCGGAGGTTAGTATATTGACCTAGAAATCCATTATTCGTTTTGGATTTAATAGTATAATTCTTATAACATAACTTAGCAAGAATTTAGCAAAGGGTATATTTTAGATAGTAAGACTCTATAGCTTAGCAGGGCAACTTTTCCATTAGTTAATAAAATAAAATAGCCAGGCTTTGATTGGCTATTTTGACTTAGTTGACAACAGTTAAAATGTGGTATTTTTCTCCGTGCTAAGTAACTGGTTTTGTTTTATGTTCTGTAATGTTATATATTGGTCTTGATTTTCTTACTTGACATATCTATTCACATTGTATTTGTCTCAAGGCAAGTAACGTGCCGTCCTAACACCAGATGTCCCTTTTGGGTACTATGACTTGAGAGGTAGATGATATATTAGTGCATGGAGAACCAAGCGAAATTTGATAAGAATTAGGCATTAAGCTCCAAGGCAGTGGTATATGAAACAATATGTTCCTTGGTATCCACTACAGTTTTTACTAAATGCCATAAAATACCCTGCCATACACAATACTGAGAATTGGCCCTGCTAAAACAAACTTAGAGACAATTATCAGTAAATCATCAGCATTGTCTGTTTCTGTAGCAACGACAAGTAACTGCTACTAGTAGCTCTGTGTATCTTTACCCTTAGGATACCAGCAAATACTGGATCAACTACAAAAGATTTGAAACGGAATACAACACCTGATTTGCATATTCTAATTAGTAAATTTGTGAAAAAGTTTTAGCAAAAACAAAGTGAACTTAATGTCTAAAGTGACATGATAAAAGGTATTTGGATTGGGTTTAGCCAGGTACTGGGATTTGGCTGAATTCTGCAAAAAATGCTTGGATTCATGCATCCCTATTATCAATATGTTGGTTCATGCATACCAGACAGATGAGCAATTCCGAATTAGTTGACTAGATACATTGCTTGATAGAGGACTTGGAGAAGCCCAAAATGTTGCTCAGGGGCACATATTTTACTGCCGAAAGCTTGTACTGTGTAAATACTCTGAATCAGTTGACTAGGACATGAACCAGGAGTTCAAGTTAACAGCTTCACCAAAGGATCAGGCTGCAGACAGTTAACACAATATTATATATAATGCACCCAAAATACCAGGGGTCTGGTGTGTAGTGCATACAAGCCTATGGTTAGATGTCTTATTCCTTGCCCTGTCATCAACACACTAAGCAAGAGGTGTGGAACACTTCAGAATAAACCTACAAATATGAGCACAGGGAAAGGGTCTGCTAGTTTTATTGTGGTATGGGTATATTTGCTTGGCAAGGTTTAAGATGAGCTCATTTTATGACAAAATGTTTCTTCACTGAAAGTGGAATGTTCCAAGAAGATGTTACTTGTCCCAGTCACTAGTTCCTAACCCAGGGTGTGCAGAAGAAGCCACCTCTGTTTATTGTGCAGTGTTATGTGCTATTGGTATCCCAGGCACTGTGACTTTAACATAATGTTGTAATTCTTCCTGTGACCAATAAACCTGCAGTTTTGTTACCAACCCTTAAAATGTTTTGAAATTCTCAAGCTTTTCTATCTCTTTAGAAAGATATATGGATCTTTTTGTAGCACAAACAAATTTAGAATCAGTGCTGAATTTTAGCTCCCTATGCTTCATTTCTAACTTGCAATGAAAATTGCTCTTTCATTTTTGTACTTAGTGTCCCCAGTAACCCAAAATCAGTTGACTGTTAGGTTTCAGTTTCATTGTTATTTTTTTCTCTCCTGGCCTAACCTGCTGCCTTGTTGCTAGAGTAGTTAAGACCTAGCAACAAAATTGGAAGTTTCAATTCCAAGCCTAGGGGGGCACATTTACTAACCCACGAACGGGCCGAATGCGTCCGATTGCGTTTTTTTCGTAATGATCGGTATTTTGCGTTTTTTTCGGAAATTATCGCGACTTTTTCGTTACCAATACGATTTGCGCGAAAAAACGCAAGTTTTTCGTAGCCATTCCGAAAGTTGCGCAAAATCTGGTGATTTTTTCATAGCGTTACAACTTGCACGAAAAGTCGTGATTTTTTCGTAGAGTTAAAACTTGCACGAAACGTTGCGCCTTTTAAGTTTTAACGCTACGAAAAAGGCGCGACTTTTCGCGCAAGTTTTAACGCTACGAAAAATCGCAAGATTTTGCGCAACTTTCGGAATGGCTACGAAAAACTCGCGTTTTTTCGCGCAAGTCGTAATGGCTACTAAAAACTCGCGTTTTTTCGCACAAGTCGTAATGGCTACTAAAAACTCGCGTTTTTTCGCGCAAATCGTATTGGTAACGAAAAAGTCGCGATAATTTCCGAAAAAGTCGCAAAATGTTCGTTTTCCAATCGGAATTTTTCCAATTCCGATTCGAATTCGTGTCTTAGTAAATCAGCCCCTATGTGTTGCAGTGCAAAACATGTCCATAGTCAAAAAAAATAAATAAAAAATAAAGACTAATTGCAAATAGTCTGACAATACTGCTGTCCAAACTATGCTTTTAACTGGCTAGCTTTTAGGGGGGGGCGGGGGCTTTAATAAACTTTTTACTTTTTTTTTAGAGCTAAAAGTTGCTGAACAAAAAGTTGCAACTTTTTCGAGAATTACTATGCAACAAAAATTTGACAATTCCGAAACTGAAAAAACTCCATATAAAACTTGATCATGTTAATGGCAGATGCCCCTTGCCTTCCCTGTAAGATCTTTCTTTGCTTAAAATTTTTAGAGGTTTTCAGATTTTTGAGGCAGGTTTTTGTGCGGCAATTAGTAAAAGTCGCGGTTTTTGCAACTTTTCTGCAGTTTTTTCCTACATGTACCTTTTCAGACTTTTTGATAAATGTCTGAGTTGAAAATCGAAATTTAAAAAGAAAAAAAATAAGAAAAATCTGAATTTTAGTAAATCTACATGCCATACTTTAACCAAAAGATGCTTGGGATAACCATGCTTAACTCAGAAACAAACTCATTTGCTACAGTTTTTTCTGTAGCCTTTATTATATTTAAGAGTTTTTTGGATTAGCTGTTGGTTGAAGCATGAGAGCCAGTGGAACTGTCACTGGTTTTAACTCGGCAACAGAGGATAAAGTTCACCCACCACGTGCGTCTGCAAGTGCATTAAGCAGAGTGCAATTTTGAGTGCATTCGCCATGTTTTTTTCCCCGCAATGCAGCATTTTTCCAATAACTTTTCCAAGGGGGCAATGTACTTGGTGCTGCTCCTACTGAAGTTTAAATAAATGATCACAACTATGCGTGCATTTTTTAAAGCAAATCGGATGCACTTGCGCATAAGTCTGTCTGGTGTCATTTCCAGTGTTTGTGTGCCAGTGACATGAACGCCCAGTTCTTTTGATGATGGGCATGACGGAAACCCTGGACCTTCTGCCTAGTCAGGAGTTTCCCTTGCATTAATGGGCGCAGCAGCGCTTGATTCAGAATAGAGGGCAGGAAGGACTGAGCGACAACAAGTGCAACTATATGGAAAGTGCGCATTTTGACGCAAGTACCTTTTAATAAAGTGGTTTTATATGGAACCAACTGCTGGGTAATTGCAGAGACTACACTTGCAGGCGTAAATGAGCCCTTATATGTCAAGATTTAACTGTTGTAACATTTCCAATTTGAACCTCACTGGTTGTGTTTTTAATGTTTTCAAATGTGTACCCTTTTCATTCATTAATCTGGGAACCCAATGTAATATTGCACTGTGATTTCTTTTGATATTTAGTAGCAACATAAGCATTGTGTTTCTGCCTTTAGAATATATGCTGTAGAAGAACAAATAGCATTTTTATCTTGTAAGCTTATTTAGCATAAGGTTGTTAGATTTCCCTTTTGGCTCTGGATTGTCATGTTTGGTTATACAAAAAGCAGAATTTAAGATATATGTCTATTGTATTGACAGCAAAGTAATTCACAAAGCTCACGTTATGTAGGAAGTATATTTTTGTACTTGTAACTGACCTAACCTGCTGCCCTACCTACCCTTTTGGTCACTGTGGTTTACTCATGGAGCATTGCAGTGCTTTGTCTGCAGTGCCTACCAATCAAAAAGCCCCCCTTGATCCTGTTTTTTTGTCTTTTTTTTTTTTTTATTCTAAGTGCCAAAGCTGGCCATACATGCACCAATAATATCGTACAAAACCTCGTTTCGTACAATATTCGTTTCTTGTATGGCAAGTCGGCGAGTCAATCGGCTGCTGATATCAGGCTGCTGATATCGGTCGACTCGCCAATCGGCCAGTTTAAAAGTTTTTGATCGGGCGCCATAGAAGGCGTCTGAGCAAAATCTGCCATCAGGGCTGAATCGGCAGAAGGAAGTAGAAATCCTATTGTTTCTACCTCCTTATCTGCCGTTTCAGCCCTGAACGTTAGTGGCTGATTGAACGATCTTTCGTGCAACCGATGGTCGCAGGAAAGATCACAAATCGCCACGTGTGTGGCCACCTTTAGTGTCAAAGTTCTAAGACCTTTTAAATTAGCATCAAGCACAGAACACACCTCAGGCAGGTGGCCAGCACACAGGATATGTGATTTAGTAAAGGAGAACAGAGGCCAACACCTTTAAGCAGGCAGAGGGGGTGTCAGTAAAAACAAAAATTATCAGAGAAAAAGAAATCGGGAGAGCATTTAGGAGCCAGTTCAATGTTCCCTCTAAGCTCCCTCTAATCAAGTTGTGGTGTGCACATTTTTTTAAAGCGCACACATGGCCTTAAAGGGGTTGTTCAACTCTGAGTTAACTTTCAGCATTATGTACACAGTAATATTCTGAGACAATATGCAATTGGTCTTCATTTTTTATTAATTGTTGTTTTTTTAATTACTTCAGTTTTTGTTCAGCAGCTCTCCACTTTGGAGTTATAGCAGCTATCTGGTTGCTAGATTTCAAATTACCTTAGCAACCAGGTTTTTATAGAAAAATAAGTTCTAAAAGGTAACAATAACCATTAAACTGTAACCCTCTAGTGCAATAGATTTTTGGCTCCTGTGGTCAATGACCCCCATTTTAAAGCTGCAAAAAATTAGGAGATGGCAAATAATCATAAGCTACACATATTAATAGTATGACAAATTGAAAAGTTGCTTAGCATTAGCCACTCTATCACATACTATAAAGTTAAAGGTGACCCCAGTCAAAACAAATTAGAGAGAACATTGATCCAGTTCATTTTAATATAGTTTTTTAACAATATTTTAATTGCCCTATTGTTATATCTGGTTTCTAAGTACAGGTATAGGACCTGTTTTCCAGAATGCTCAGGACCAAGGGTATTCCGGATAAGGGGTCTTTCCGTAATTTGGATCTCCATACCTTAAGTCTACTAAAAAATCAAGAAAACCTTAAATTAACCCACTAGGACTGTTCTGCCCACAATAAGGATTTATTATATCTTAGTTGGGATCAGCTACAAGCTACTGTTTTATTATTACAGAGAAAAAGGAAATCAATTTTAAAATTCTGAATTATTTGATTGAAATGGGAGTCTATGGGAGAAGAGCTTTCCGTAATTTGGAGCTTTCTGGATAATGGGTTTCAGGATAATGGATCCCATACCTGTATTATAGGAACATATTGTTTTGGCCATAAGTGGCAAAAAGTAAAAATCCACTTATTTTATATTTATGGTCATAGTCTGAGGAATGAATGACATTTAGCAATTATAGAATTTTCTCTTCCTGCCTGATATCCCTTTTATTCCTTGTTTTTTGATGCTTGCATTTCCTTTTTTACATTTTAAATCATAAATGCACGTAGCCCTTATTCATAGAGCTCCTGTTATCTTTTGTGTACCAATAACGTGGCAATGTTTCATTTGTTGGTGGAGCAGGATGTAGATGGAGCAAAGCTGACCATTTAATTCAATACTGCATTTAGGGAGTTACTAATTGCAGCCTAGAAGGACATCTAGGTATCTTCATTTGCTAGGGCAGCTTGGCTAAACAAGAGAAATCAGCTTATGGTCCTGCACTGTAATTATATCTTACTGTAATTATAGTAAGATACGTGAAAGTATTCTTGCAGATTATATCAGAATGTCTCATATAATCCGTCTCATGTCATATCTGTAAATCAGTAGTAAAATTCCCATTGCGGAGGCTGCATTGGAATACTCTAAAGCATGAAAACTGACCCAGCAAAATATCTTAAAAGGGCTGTTCACCTTTCATTAACTTGTAGTACGACATAGACATTGATATTCTGAAACACATTGCAATTGGTTTTCATTTTTTTTTAATGGTTTTTTTAAGTTCAGCAGCTCTCCAGTTTGGAATTTCAGTAGCTTTCTGGTTTCTAGGGTCATGTTTATCTTAGCGACCAGGCAGTGGTTTGAATGAGAGACAGGAATATGAATTGGAGAGGGACTGAATAGAAATATAAGGAACAAAAAGTAAAAATAAAATTGTAGCATTACAGAGCAATAGTTTTTGGCTTCCGGGGTGAGTGACCCCATTTATATCTGGAAATGGGCAAAAGAGGAAGGCAAATAATTTAAAAACTATAAAAAAAAAATAAAAAGTAAAGACCAATTGCAGTATTGCTAGGAATAGGATATATAACATACTAAAATATAACTTAAAGGTGAGCCTTTATCTTATTTTACCCTGAAAATGTCATAACATTAGATTCTCCTACACAATGCTGCCATTTTGCTCTGTTATCTGCTCATCCAATAAAAATGCCACCAGACTAAAAATAAAATCATTGATCTATGCACTAAGAAAAGGTAACACAAGAGAATAATTTAAACCTTTTTTTTCTCCCCTTTCCCATCTTTTGTTTTCTGCAAAACTAATTAAAATGGCACCCCAGATGCCTTTGCTGCTTCTCCAGGTGAAGCCACTGCAACACTAGATGGGGCCGCTGCACCACCCACCCCAGCCCCTGTTGCGGCAGCCCTTGATGCATGTTCGGGACACGGTGGGTTTCACATAAGTTGCTGAGAATTTCTGGCATGTGACCTTTCTTGCTTCATTCTTTTCTTCCTATCAGTGCGTTTCTTTCTTTAATTTTGTGCATGGATTACTTTTTGTTAAGTTATGTACTAAATATGGGCTGCATGAAAAGTATTTTAAAAATATTGGTTTTACATTTACTATTATGGCTAAAAATTATAAGGGTTTTATTATAGGCTCATATCTGCTAAGGTTAACCCAGACTAGGTCTGTACTGAGTACTGAGTTTTTTTGTGTGTTACTGACGTCTTGTGTACTATTAGATATATGTATCACCCTGCGCTTCTGTAGCTCCTTTGTTAAGGTGTCCTGTTTTTGTATGTAGCAAAGACTTGAGTTAGATGTTTTATACCCTGCTGATGTGGATGCATGGACTTTTTGACCAAAGAACGTTACATTAGTATGCCCCGTGTTTGACGTTTCCGTGTTTTTAGATTAATTGATTTCTGAGTTCCTTTCCTAACTGATCCTGTCTGTTCTCCACTTTTTTCCCTATAAGACCCCTTTGCCCCATCTGAAGGTAGTGCAGAAGCTGCTCCTGAGCTGGACCTTTTTGCTTTGAAGCCAACAGAAACCAGTGCTCCTGTAGTTACCCCCACAACTAGTGCAGCCTCTACAGTTCTTGCAACTACTCCTTCTCCTCCTCCTCCTCCTGCTGCAGTAGCTGCTGCTGCTGCTGCTACTACTACTACTACTACCACTACTACAACTGCTACTACCACTGCTGCCACCACATCTGCCAGCACCACCACCACAACTACTGCTCCTCCTGCTCTAGATATATTTGGTGGTAAATGTTTTTGTGTTTTTATTCTTTTCCTGGTTTGTGTGTAAGGGAATTCTCCTTCTCATTCCTTTACTGATTTATTTTTTCAACAGATCACATTAGTATTTTCAAAGGACCTTCCAGGCTACCACCATGATTTCTGTATGGAAATATTGATGAAGCTGACACATCAGATCCCAGCTTCTGGCATATTACATAATGCTATGAACTAGCTAAATATAGCTATTCTGCATGCAAGGAAAATATACTTTTACAAATAAGCATTCCATAAATGTTCTATTTCAAGTGATACCAAGCACTTTTAAGCCAATAGTGAGGCGACAATGGTATAAATGTTGGTGCTATTTCCCACGATATTATTTATCAATATTACAGTAGCACATTGGTTGCTCTTTTATGACAAAGTACCAGAATAATGGAGATCCCCAGAAATAAAAAATATAAAAATGGGCAAACAATACACAGTGGTATGAGGCAAAACTCCACCTGGTGACCAAAGGAGGATAGAACTAATGAACTCAATAATTAATTATAATAAAATCATTATAATTAAAAAATAATTAAAGCTCAAATGCCAGGATTTAGACCACTTACATGCAATGCCTCTAGGCATTGTATGTAAGGGGTCTTTACTGTTTTTTAATGGACTGAAATAAATGTATAATATTTTTTACTAATGAGTATTATTTGAGCTTTAATTATGGTGATCAGTTTACTGCTGTGCCCTCCACCACAAGCAGGAGCTAGTATGTTGAATAAAGAATAAAGTGGTATTACCCAATTATTTGCTAAGAATTGCTTGACTTTCTAGCCTTAGTTGTTTATTAAAGGACATGTAAAGCCTACATTTTCCTACAAAATATATCAGTTGGGCCCAAATGCCAAATGGCATCATTTGTATTGCACGTATCCCCTCCGTTTGCCAGCACCATCACATTTTCCTAATTTTCCCTCTCGCACATCTTCAGGGACGTTTCCACCTGCAAACAGCTTGTTTGCGCAATAAAGTTCATGTGATGAAGAATGCAGGCTTACACAGGCAGAACTTTCTTTGATCAAAAGTTCTGCTTTGATTGAGAACTGTGATGGTTAAGCTGAACTCGGGGAAAAAATAAGAGCAGACAGCTAGAGCAGAGTTTCTGTAGAAACCAGCAATACAATCTCTTTGTTGGCTGCTAGTCTGAAAGGTGTGTTTAGTAATCTGGAGAAGAACTGAGCATGCCCAGTAGCCAACAGCCAAAGCCAATTCCCAAGGGAGGGGGCCAAGTGGTTAGAGGAGGAGAAGGAAATCTTAAGTGATTAAGAGGATACTGCAAACTTATTATTAACCTTTCAACAACAGGAGTGACAGGTATTTAAAGACTTCAAAGAGGCTGTGTGGGGGGTTTACATGTCCTTTAAGGTGCCCTGAACACAAAAGGTGTAATTAGACTTTTCATAACCACTTCATTCCACACATGGCAATACTGTTCTCCCGAAATGGTTAATTGAATGCTTTAGTGGTCAGTTGCAAGGGCCACCCCTCGCCCACCCATATTGGTAGGGCAGGTTGCAAATTGTGAAAAGAATTCAGTATTGTGGTAGTTTTTTGCACTCCGCACCCTGCCTCACCAAATAAAAATGATTTCTCTTGTGTCAAGAGCATCTTAAAGGAGATGGAAAGGCTAATAAAGAGTTAATCTGTATCTAGAGGCATACCTTCAGTTCTCTGATTAGAGCCCTGAAGTCTCTCTATGTTTTACTTGTTTAGAACTTCAGAAGCATCATAGGAAAAAAAATGCGGAGCTCTGTAAAGGAAATACCCATCATGCAACGCTCCTTCACTAAGAACAAGACCAGTGTACATGTGCACTTTGCAAGACCATCAGGAAGCACATGTGCCTTATCCACTATGTGTGAGCGCACTTTCAAATACTAAAGCAGGAGCGCTCATGGCTGCGGAGTGCACAATATTTTTTGTCGAGCTCGCGTCTAGGGGTAGCAGGAGATTTGTGCATGTGCATTTAGTTAAACAGCGCCATCTTGGAGTAATTAAAATACCCAACATGTGGGCCGCAAGGAAGCAAGTATAGGGATAAATGGAAACGCACACTGCTGGAAATAGAAAAAAAAAAGCGATCAGGTAAAAGGACTGGAGGACTTTATATAAATAAACCCTTTCCTTCTCCTTTAGTAAACTTGGCAGCACCTTTTTGACAATTATCAGGTTGTACCACTTTCTTCTATGCAGCATTTGATAGGATTGTTTTGCCTCTAATAAAGATTCATTATATCTTAGTTGGAATCAAGTACTGTTCCATTATTAAAGAGAAAAGGGAAATTCATTGAAAAAAAATAATCATTTAATTAAAATGGAGTCAATGGGAGATGACCTTCCCGTAATTCAGAGCTTTCTGGATAATGAGTTTCTAGCTAATGGATCCCATATTTGTATTTTACTGCAGGCCCTCCTGGGGTCTAAATGGTTATCTAATAAGCTGGAAAACTGGGACTGCAATTATCTAAATTCATGTACAAAGGTGGTTTTTATATCCTGGTCCTTGTTTGCATGATTTTTTTCTTTTGCTTAATCTCAATATCAGTTATTCGTTTATCAGAAAAGAAATAACATTGCTTCTGCTTGGTCTTAGACTTATTTGACTCTGTTTCGGAGACCCCTGCTGCGACTAAGCCCGATGCTGCGCCTAGCATAGACCTGTTTGGCACAGGTAATGCATAGGTGTTTACATTTATGACTTTTTGCTCCATAAAACAATGCTGCATTTTTGCTTTATGTCATTGCTGAAAAAACTGATTTGGCTCTTATTTCCTTTTTGCTTTGAGAAGATGCTTTCTCATCTCCGCCACATGGGGCCTCCCCTGTGCCAGAGGCTTCCCTCACAGGAGACCTCTTGTCTGGTGAGTGCTTTTTATTCAAAGCACTTAAGCAATACATAAAATGCTGTGAAAATGTTATGTTATGTTTGGGAGGGTTTTATGAACCCTTCACTAATATGTGTAAGGTATTGCACAGTGGTTGCATGCGGATCTTCTGTACAATATCTTACTTCAAGATACATTTGCCTGCGGTATGTTTTTAGCAAACCATTGTTTACATCTTTCTGTAGCTCTCACTTGCATGACAAATATTCATTTTGCAAAGGTTCATTGTTCTGCAAATTATCCTGCTCCTACAGAGACAGTGGCTGCCCATACACAGGCAGATAATCAGCAGCTAAAATCTGACCGCATATGGCCGCCTTAAGTCCAATATGATATTCATATATCTGTTAAAAATAGTGCCAACTCAGTTTTGCCGTGGCCATAATATCATGGCTGTTTAGCATCTGGTTGCTAAAAGGAAGTCAGTATGTATATAAGGGGGTTGCAGGTCACAATTCCTTTTTTTTTCTTCCTTTCAATTGCTTATAAGCGATTGTAGATATATTTAATTTAAGTGATTATAAATGGTTCACTTAAGTTAACTTTTAGTATGCTACAGAATGGCAATTCCAAACCTTTTATTTGAACTTCATTATTTATTTGTTATAGTTTTTGAATTATTTTCCTTCCTCTTCGACTCTCTATTTTAAAGGAGAAGGAAAGTTACAATCACTGGGGGGTTCCATAATGTTAGGCACACCCCGATTGTAATTGCTTACCTGAAACTTCCGGCTGGTTCCCGTTAGGTGAAAACTGCACCAGTTGGGGTGTATGCAAGTGATTGCTCCTCCTTCTGTCTTCACGCATGCGCAGTAGAGTGAAAAGCCAAACCTTTTTGCTCAACGGTACATGCATGGCCCACAGAATCGCTGTAAAAGTAAGAGGGAAGGAAGAGGGATCACTAACCTGCACTTACCCCAGGCTGGTACAGGTTTCTTCTAACAGGAACACCAGCCGGAGGTTTCAGATTAGTGATTACAATCAATGGAGTTACTAAACAAAAGGTGAAATATAAAAAAAAGCAAATAATAAAAAATTGCAAATAGTCACAGAATAGCACTCAATACATCATACTAAAAGTTAACTCTAAGGTGAACAACCCCTTTAAGAAATTTAGTAGAATATTTTGACCAACACCTGGGTAGACATTAGGGATGCACCAAATCCAGGATTCGGTTTGGGATTTGGCCTTTTTTAGCAGGATTCAGACAAATCCATGCCTCTGGTCAAACCAACTCCTAATCCTTAAAATGTAAAAAATTTTTTACTGCACACAAAGCACGTATGCAAATTTGGTTCATTATTTGGCCGAATCTATGGCAAAGGATTCGGACAGATCCTAAAATAGTGGATTCAATACATCCCTGATAGCGCCTTCTCACCCTAAGCCTTTTGGCTTAACTGTCCTCAGAGGAAGGCAGCATTATTCTAAAACCTGCTGGTAAAATTTAAGCAGACCCAACTCATGACTAAATTCTGACAGTATTGAATTAGGTTAAGGATATTACAGGCCTGCACTTTGCTTGATGGTACCAGAGCATTCCTAAAGACAGACAGTCTACAAAATAGCAATTTTACTTCTGTGCATACAGTTACATTTTAGCTAAGATCTGTTACTAGCCTTGTATCCATAAATATAATTATAACGACAGATGCTAAAGGTTGTATTAAGTTTTCCAGTCATGCTATATTCTTCTCTACCCACTATAGTCGACACTTTTGCAGCTCCTGCTGCTGCCCCTGCTGCTTCTCCTGCAAAGACGGAATCTTCAGCTGTACTCGACTTATTTGGGGGTTGGTATATGACATTTTTTTTTATCAAATAGTGTCTTTCCACTTCTCACCTGTATGCTTATTATATGGCCACTGTCCTAAATTACTTTATTATTATTAGCACCCGTTTATCTCTTTAATGTAATGGTTGAATTTGTCATATATCTTGTAATCAATATATATTAGTAATAGTGATAGACAACAGGCAGCCCTTTCAGATGTTGTTGGAAAGCAACATCCAGCACCCCAATGTTTCCCTTGCTACAGGGTACAAGAGGTTTAGTTTTGACATTAGGGGCACTATCTTTTGAGATCTATTTTTTACATTATTTTGCACAAATAAGTGCTTTGTGTATCATATATTTGTCCATATTGCTATTGACTAAACAGTAGTCAATAGCAATGCAATGTATCTTAAATAATACGTAAATTAATTATAAAAGTAACGATATGAGCTGAATATAATACTTTTAAAATCAATGACATAATATAGGTTCTTAAGTAAATGCATATGTGAGACACCACTGTGACAGTAATGACCCCTATGCACAGGGTGGTAGGGTATATTAGAGAAAAGTGAATATAAAATAAAGACCTTAATGTACAACTATCTTATATATTACTGTAATGCTAAATCTGTAAGAATTTTCTAGATCTAAATTACAGAAACGCACCGCAAAATGCAAAAAAATGCCCTTTTAAGGATTTTAATCCCCTTGGAAGGGGTATTACCATTAGAATTTAATCACTAGACCTTTGAACTATAGACACATACTTTCCTTGTGAACCCTACTGGGAAATTCCAGCCAAGCAATATGTTAGCTCTAGTGTGCTCTCATCATAATACTCTGTTTTACGGATATTAATTGAATGGGATTCTTTCTTCTTGGCGTAAGTTTCCTTTTAAGGATACAGTGACTGTACTAAATTAAATGTAAAACACAATTGTTTTAAAACACAATTGTTACATAACCTGGAAATTTTGGGGTGGTTACGAAAGATGGACCAAAGAGGATAGTGGTATATACAGTATGTCAAATAGTGACATCTTAGGTTACTCCTCATCTTTACCTTATCTTTCTAGGCTTTGTGATACTTGATTTTTTTCTTTATTACCCACGAACATAGGGCTAAATAAAATGTATTCTGAACCTCTCTCTACCTTCCTTGCTGCAAACTGGATTACATGGCAGATGCTTTCGGAGGAGTTGCCGAGCCACAACCAGCAGCCATGGCACCTACTAGTTCATCAGCTTCTGCAGACCTGCTGGCTGGTAAATTACTCATTTGTGTGATTCTAAAAAATGTCTCATCCAAAAAGAGGAAGTTCAGATCATGTTTAGATCATACAATCACAGTCAACGTTAAAACTGTCTTTCTCTCAATTTGTAGGCCACCAAATTCATCTTACATTCATTTACTCAGTGTCATCAGTGGCAGTATTATATTCCAGTAATTGATATATTTATCCTTTCTAAATCTGATTTTGTATATGGCAACTTTGTAAATGCAGATGCATTCAGATAAAGTAAGCTAAAGTCACATGGCATGAATTTAATAGGATGGCATGACTTAGCTGTACTGAGAAGCAAGGGGATGATCAGATTGGTAGATATATATACAAAGGGGTGCAATTTTATTATGCCTTGCAAACTTGTATTACATACATACAAGGACTGTAAAAAGTACATACCATTTCAAGCCTTTTAAATATTTATATATAAAATCATTTTTTTTAGCATTGTTTGGAAGTTCTTTAAATCCTGTGTGTTCTGGCCCAGACCTTATAAGATACAGCAGCACAGTGGTGGTTTCAATACTCACCTCCATCTGCATATAATATTTGTTTGTATTCTTTGCAGATATTTATGTAAAGAACAACGCAGGAAAAGCAGGTTTTATCTCCTACTTTTGATGTTGCCTATATTTTAAAGATTGTTAAACTACTAGAAGCATAAAACCTGCTATTCGGAGTAAAGTTTGACATTTTTAGCACCAGTTTGTCAATAAATCTGCTATCCTATTGTTTTGTTTGTTTACCTGAGCTCTGTGGCTTTGCTTATTCTGTTCTGCTAATTTTTAAGGATTTGGAGGCTCCTTCATGGCGCCCTCTCCTACGCCGATTACTCCAGCACAGAATAACCTCATTCAGCCAAGCTTTGATGCAGCCTTTGTCACAAGCCAGCCTGCCGCTTCCGCCAGTTCTTTTGATGCTTCAGGTATGTTGGCATGTCTCTCTGTCAGTAGGATATCCAGTCAGCTGAAGGAGGTCATGTTTATGTGAAGGGTGCCAGTGGCTGACCTGCAACTGCAAATTATTCCCCCTATGGTATAATATATATGCGTATTAGAAGTCACCTAGTACTTCTTTGCAGTTCTCGATAACTGCATTGGTCCATTTCCCCAGGAGCATTTGCTCCAGACTGTTCAGGTTAGTCAGATGACACTTATGCATCTCCACTTTCAAATAGTGCCATCGATTTTTTTTTTTTTAATTCACCTATACTACTTGTGCCATGTCTGTTTTTACTTTTTTTAATGTAAAAAAAAATGTGTTGAGTAGAACTTGACATGATATAACTCTATTGATCTTTGTCATATTATGTATGACTTTTAGCAGTGTAGTGGTGGAGCTTTTATAGGGATCTAAACTGTCTCTACCAGGCATAAGGTTGGTGTCTTATTCTCAGTCACAATAAGTAACAAGTAGTAAATAAAGGCAGACCATTAATTAAATAATCACAATTGCTGTATAGCAGGAATAAGCAAGGTTTGTCATGCCAGATGTGTATTTGGAAGAAGCTGTAGTTCTGCAACAGTGGGATTCTGGGGACCCGACACTTTTAAAGGGTTTTACATATCTTGAAAATAAATCTGGCAACTTAATGTTCACCAATTGCTGAGTGATCCTAAAATAGGGAAGATGTGGTTTAATTAATCTGTATATTGGGGTCCAAAGCTCACATAACAAGCATTTGGTTCAACATCAAATCAGTTCCATTTTTTGCTTCCAGTTTTTAACATTGGCCTAATATTGAATGTGCAGTATTAGATGTCAGCCCATAAGTAAGGGAGGTTTGCAACAACTTTTGAGATGGTACTGGCACAATAAAATAGTGAGGGTGATAAAACCATGCTACTTAAACAAAAGGTTTTATTTGTTCAATACCAAAGTGCTCAAAACCAAAGTGCGTTCCTACCACATTCAAATCACAGCCATGTGACTTTTTCTACTTCCTTCATGTCAAGATTCATTATTTCAGCCATGTTAGTAACTTTAGGCTCCAGAGCAATGTATAAATGTGAGTTAAATAAGTGTCATGGCAAAAACAATGCTCCCTCTGTTGGTGAAGGAACCTTGGGATAATGCAGATTTTTTGTGTTTTATTAAGTTGCTTCCCATTGCCAGCAGTTGGAATAGCCACAATTACTGCACACCTAGTTTTGTTTTTTTTTTACTTCAAATGTGGACGGAGACATTTCTGGGTGACCGCTGTGCACTTGTACTAGGAGGTACCCACTGAATAAAATACCTAAAAAATATAGTGGGTAATTTTATTATCAAAATAGAGAAAACATGGAAAATGGGTTTATCAATCTACATTAATTTTAACTGGAAAATGAAAAGCACATTTTTACACTATTCATTGTCACCTACCTTATTTTGCACGATGTACTCGCATGAGCTTATCCCTTCATTTTATCACACATAAAGCAAAGTGAATTAGTTAATTATTCCTCCAAAGCATGTGTGCATGGAATTCTGTTTTAAATAAAGAGCATATGAATTACTTGCTTATTGTTAAGATTGCAATGTTATCATGCTATCATTTTGTTTGTATTTTCTTTCATTTTGGCACTGTCCATGCTGGGGCTGCACTGCAATGTTACTGTATATATGGTGAGTCTTGCACTGATCTCTAGATAACCGCTCAGGGAGCTGCTCCTTTTTATTCTTATGTATGGTTCAATAGCTGTCTTACTGCATGCTGCTGTGTTCTATTGATCACTGAAGCCTGCTATGGAAAAAACAAGTTTGCAGTCTCTGGTAGTAGAAGTTGAATAGGGCTTTATATTTATATTTATTTTCTGCAAATTATTAAATTATTTGTTAGAGCTTTCCAGTGACCCATTGCAGGGTAAGGCACCATTTTAACTTAAAAAAATTATTTTAAATCCTTAAAAAAGCTATGGTTAACCAAGACCACAGCCAGTTACACCAAAGCACAACCCCAATCCAGTCCAGTTAGTATGCAGCATTATGCAGTTTACTTCAATTCAAAAAGGCATGATAGGAGTTGTAGTTATGTAACATCTGGGGTACTGAATGTTGCCTATGTCTGGCCCATAGTATATTAATTGTTACAGCTGGTCAAATGGGGAATCTGGAAGGCAAAGCATGTTTTATAGAGGACAGTGGGCCTTGGAAGGTCAAGCTTAAAGTTGATAAAGACACAGGGCACTCATAACATAACATGTTGTGTAGATAAGCACAAATTGAATCTGGTTCTGCTCCTGTCCTTTTCTCCCAGTTCTTATTGTTTGGCTGTAGCTTGGACATCTGTTGCGGTGGAATTTCCTGGGAAGGAGAAACGTGCTATGCCACCTTTCATACCTATACCAGGAACGTCAAGCTTATTCTGTAGAGCATAGTAAATCCACCTTAATAACACACTGGTATAGAACAATAATGTGCAATATACTGTGCATTCTTTATGTGTTTTTAAAGTCCAACTCTAGGATACTAGGCAACCGCATGTGGAGGGCTGCAATTTGTACCTTACTGTTATAGACTCAGTAATTTGAGGTTGTTATGCAATAAGTAGAGTATTTTAACTGAACTATTTATATTTGTGAGATATCCTTTTGTGGTTTCAAGTATAAGAGACCGATGCAAACAAAGAAATACCACAAATCCAAGTTTAAATGGCATCATTACATAAAGTTACAAAGACAATTGCAGGCTGCATGGGTTTGCTATAAGTTATGGCATTCTTGCACTGGAAGAATTTAAGTGAAATTCTAATTCTAGTAGAGATAAAAACTTGCAGGCTTAAAGGGACAGTATGCCATTATAAAGCATTTATTTGAAAGATGGGCTGTGTTCACTGAACTTACCTCCCCCATCATTTATAAACCCGGTAATTTGTTTAGAGCTCCCTATCTGACTTTAAGGGGCGTGATACACGGGGAGATTAGCTGCGCTGCGACAAATCTCTGTTGTCACGGGAGACTAATCTCCCCGCAATACACAGCGCTGTTTCCTCTCAAGGCAACTTTGGCAAATCGCGGCGCCGTGTATGCCATCCCACCGGCAATTTACATTCTAGCCGGTGGGATGGCATTGCGGGCACGACTAATCTCCCAGTGTCACGGCCCTAAAGGAACAAACCCCCTTCCTTCTCTAAGCAGCAGCCTTTGAGCAGCTCTCAGTGGACTGGTAATTGGCTTTATCAGGTCCTATGAAGTTTTTTAAAACTGGAAATGACAGGAAATGCTAAAGTGAAACTTGCTCCATGTTCTTGTTTAGTGACAGAATTATAGAAACCATAGATATTTCTTAATTAAAACAATAGGCAAAAAGTAAGTTCAGCACATGCCCTAGTCATTCAGCTCTTGTTGAAAAAGGGGGTATACTGTCCCTTAAATATTATACATGAACAACAAGTTGGTGATTGCAGCACTTCTTCCTTTCTGCTATTAGAAAAGACTACAAACAAACACAGAGCTGAAATAAAGTCAGGTTACTGTATGATTGTGTTGTTAATATTCAGATATTTAATTATTTTTCTCTCCTTTACTCTCAAGTGTTTGATGGTTTAGGAGACCTTCTCATACCAACTATGACCCCTGCATCTCAGCCATCATCATCTTTAACCCCATCAGCAGGGAATGCTGGAGCAGCAGGCAAAGCTCTTGGAAGTGACCTGGATTCTTCTCTTGCAAGTTTAGTAGGCAGTAAGTAACCTGGCTTCGTTCTAAATTCTTTAGTATATTTTGTGTGCCTTTGGGTTCCAGATTTGTACAGCTATGTTATGTAGGGCACACACTAAGTAAGAGATTACATTCTATTCAATTTTGTGCCAATATATGAGGGTATATGAAATGTCCTTTCTGTGCATGCAGTAGGTTTTATTGCTTTTGTCATATGAGGCTTCCCATCTCTCTAATAAAAGCTCAGCATCATTTTTTTCAAAACTCAAAATAGTGTAGCATGTTCTTACTGCCTCCAAGTGTAAATAAACGGTTAACAATTGCTAAATGGATAAAATGACCCAATATATTTTGTAGGGGATGTAGCTATACATTTATTTGGGGGTGGGGGGCATCTCTGTATAAGATGATTATTGTATTTCTAGCTGGCCTAACAGTACTACAATGGCAGCTATTGTCCTTTTTTCAGTGAGTGGTACAGTGGAAGGCTTCCCACACAGTTATTTGGCATAGTGGGTAAAGTAGGAAACATAAGCACAAAAAATAGCAACAAAATTTGTGCAAACTTTTAGAGACAAGTTTTTTTTTTTACATATCTTTTATTACTCATGTATGGTAAAAAATTACACATGCACAACAAGTAGGTGATTGCAGCAAAACATTCAAAACATCCAGAAGTATTTGCTGTGTGTGCATTGCTGCATTTCCACTACAATTTAATAAAGGCTTTCTGAAAGTCTTACGGAAGTTGCAACTCTGTTACTTAAGTGATATTGATGATTTGCAACAGGCTGTGATTTTTGAGTTGTAAATCATCTCCTCCAGCTTTAACCACAAGATGATCTTGTACACTAACATATGCCAAAAGAATTGAACATGCACTCATGCTCACTTCATGCAGCCCTATACTCATTACTTTCACAGATTCGGGCACTCATATGCCCATTTATTGACACAAACATCGTTTTTTACACAAACTGAAACTCAGTTTGAGAAGCTTAGAAACTTGTGGCAGTACTGAATTAACCATACTTAATGAACTCAAATTTAGGGTTCGGGTACTCTTCTAGAAAACCCATAACTTGACTAAATTGAACACCCTAAGTTCAGAAGTTTTTTTTTTTAACTTTTGTGATCATTAATGGACTTTGAGACTAGGGTGCCCCGAGGCCACCTCCTTTTGCCGTAAATCCGCAATCGCATTTTCTATATAGTATAGTTCATAGATTATCCTTGGAGCTGATGGGGCGTTGTTAGTCTTTTGTCTGATATTTCTCTTCTCTGCTTTAGTACAACAAAGTGTAACTGATTTACTTATTTTTCAGATCTTGGAATTGCTGGGACCACAGTTAAAAAGTAAGTGGCTCCTACGTCATTCAGTTAGATTTTCTCTTTTGCAATAAATTGTGGTGTGAATTTCATTTTAAAACACTTAATTTTAAACACTTGGTATGGCCAATGTTCTCCTTAAATCTTGCTCTGCATTCATGACTTTGCAGATTGTTTTAAACTCTGGAAATATATTCATTGTGGTAAATAATTACATGAATGAAAAATCATTAAACTCAAAATCATTAAATTCTCTTTTACTGATTGTTTTTTATTCTGCAATTTGCCTAGGGGTGATCTTCAGTGGAATGCTGGAGAGAAGAAGTTGACTGGAGGTGCCAATTGGCAACCAAAGGTAGCACCAGCCACATGGTCAACAGGTGGCCCATCAAGTTCCCCTATGGTAAGCCAACCTTTGTCATTTACCTTTTGCAACTGTAGCCCTGCTACTATATAGCTACCCCCTTTGCTTTAAATATTATATTTAGAGGGAATATATCATAAAAATTATCATAACACTTTCTGGTCTGATTTAAGAGAAGCAGGCTAAGCAATGTGCTACAGGCTGCATTTGGGAGCCTCCAGTGCCTACTGAGAAGGTCAAGAACTGAATATGGATAAAACAACCTTACCAAGAGAATGCAGCATGAGAATATTTTTCTGTATAGTTTAAAATGATTCCTCAGTTAAGAAAATGCAGGCACAATACATGTCCCTACATTGAAAGCACTAGTGCACACTATGAATGGTGCCTGCCTTGGCGCACACAGAGACGCTGGACAGTAGTCCTTGGCAGTTGACTATGGCTGCTTTGATGAAAGGAAGCTTATATTTGTATTTTTACAGTGAAAACAAGACATGGATTTTTAAACCTAGAGAGGAGGCTGTGTCATTTAACAAAGGGCGAGCAGGATTGTGAAGAACCTTGGGTGTTATCTGACTTTATTTTGACCTAATAATGACCAACAAAAACACATCATGCTCTGTTATAGCTCACACCCACCCACTGCCATTTTTGTGCAAAGGTTTGAGACATACAATCAAAAATAAATTATGTGACACCTATTTTGTCATGACATTTGGACAGCTTTCATTTAAATCATTATATTATTTTCAATTAATTTCATTAAATTTTTCAATCAAACTCTTTTTAAGCCAGTATAACGTTATGTTTTTCCTGTTTGTTTCTAGCAAGGATCTACTCCTCCTGTGAGTGGTGTCCCCCCAGCAGCAAGTGCTGCACCCAGCACACAGCCAGTTGCAGGGTTTGGTCTAGTAAGTGTACACTTGACCTTTTCATAAGTCTTTGTTTGCTCTATGCTGCCTATAATCCATTGTTTTTTTTGTGTATCTGCTAACCTCTCTTTTCTTAATGTATAGTTATGCCTAAAAAAGCCTTACCATATGGATGTGCTGTATGAATCCATTTGGTATATTCTCTTTTAATAATGGCTGTTCCTAAAGTAAAGTATTTTCAACTTGCCTTTGTGTCTTCAGCCATCTGGAACAGGGGTGCCAATGATGCCCCAGCAGCCAATGATGTATGGTCAGCCTATGATTAGACCGTCGTTTGGCGGAGCTGCTGTTCCCGGCGCACCAGTATGTGTCTCTTTCTTATTTTCTGTCAGTGCATGTGATGCTTCAGTGTGTTAGCTCTTGCCCCATGAGAATACTGAGATGAAATACATCATTATGTGCTCTCTTCTAGCTTTCACCAAGTCCTTCTCCTGCTTCTCAAAGTCCCAAGAAACCTCCATCGAAGGATCCATTAGCAGATCTCAACATCAAAGATTTCTTGTAATCACTTAAGGTAAGCAAATGTATTTCCGAGTTACAAACAATATAGAATTAAGGGAACAATTTTTTTCCCACAGCACCATGCAATGGTTAATCAACATACAAAGGGCTTTTACAACTTATGGAGACAGTTACAGAAAACTGTAATTAAAGTGCCTCAGGTCTGAGAGTCCCCTATAGATGGGCACTACAGACTACAATTTCATTTACATAAGATGTAGGGTTTGCAAATTTCATTCAGTGCCCTGGGATTTAGGTTTTTCCTTGTGGAAACTTACTTTCCCTGAATAGAAGAATTTGCATAAAGCAAAGCACAGGAAAAAATTCAAAAACTGTAGATTTTTTAAAATCCACATATCTGTTAGTTGTAAATGTAGATCTGTATGTGAAAAGTATCTGTGTAAATCTGTGAGTAACGCATATACCAAGTCAAGTAGAGATTGTTTATTACTAGCGATGCACTGATTCCTCTATTTTGGGATTCGAATCGAATCTGAATCCTAATTTGCATATGCAAATCATGACGAAGCTATAAAAACAACAGCGTGAGCAGTGCGCAGTGCAAAATGTTCAACTTCCTTGTTCATGTGACGAAATATCATATGATTTTAAGAATTTGGTTCAGCCAGGACCATGGCTTCGGCCAACTGCTGCTGAATCTTGGCCGAATCCTGAACCGAATCCTGGATTCAGTGCATCCCTATTTATTATGGTAAAGTAAAACGGACTAGATACCCCTGAGGTGACCAGCAGGTTTCTGACTGTCTGCTTTCCTTAAATGACAATATTAGCAATCCCAATAAAGTGTCCCTTTGCTGTTTCGAAATATCTCGGTATACAGTGTTCATAGAAATTGCATACAGATTCTTTGTGGAGGTTGCATATTTTATTAATAATCTAATGTAATCTCACCAGAAATTATCTTCCTAACACTTAGGGGCACATTTACTAATCCACGAACGTCTGAAAAGCGTCCGAATGCGTTTTTTTCGTAATGATCGGTATTCAGAGGGCTTTTACAACTTATGGAGACAGTTACAGAAAACTGTAATTAAAGTGCCTCAGGTCAATATTAGCAATCCCAATAAAGTGTCCCTTTGCTGTTTCGAAATATCTCGGTATACAGTGTTCATAGAAATTGCATACAGATTCTTTGTGGAGGTTGCATATTTTATTAATAATCTAATGTAATCTCACCAGAAATTATCTTCCTAACACTTAAGGTGGCCATACACGCACCTATATTATCGTACGAAACCTCGTTTCGTACGATAATCGGTGCGTGTATGGCATGTCAGCGAGCCGACCGATATCGCAGGAAGCTGCTGAAATCGGTCGGCTCGCCGATCGGCCAAGTTAGAAAATTTTGATCGGGCGCCATAGAAGGCGCCTGACCAAAATTCTCCCTTCAGAGCTGAATCGGCAGAAGGAGGTAGAAATCCTATTGTTTCTACCTCCTTACCTGCCGATTCAGCCCTGAATGGTGTGTGGCGGATCTGACGATGTTTCGTGCGACCGACGGTCGTACGAAACATCGTGAGATCGCCACGTGTATGGCCAGCTTTAGGGGCACATTTACTAATCCACAAACGTCCGAAAAGCGTCCGAATGCGTTTTTTTCGTAATGATCGGTATTCAGAGGGCTTTTACAACTTATGGAGACAGTTACAGAAAACTGTAATTAAAGTGCCTCAGGTCTGAGAGTCCCCTATAGATGGGCACTACAGACTACAATTTCATTTACATAAGATGTAGGGTTTGCAAATTTCATTCAGTGCCCTGGGATTTAGGTTTTTCCTTGTGGAAACTTACTTTCCCTGAATAGAAGAATTTGCATAAAGCAAAGCACAGGAAAAAATTCAAAAACTGTAGATTTTTTAAAATCCACATATCTGTTAGTTGTAAATGTTTTTTGCAAATTGTCGCGACTTTTTCGTAGCCATTACGACTTGCTCGTAAATTGTCGCAACTTTTTCGTAGCCATTACTCGTGCAGAGTACGAAAGTTTCGGATTCATTCAAGCTTCAGTATCGTGAGTTTCCTTGGGCCAGGTTGGAGCTGCAGAGTGCCATTGAGTCCTATGGGAGGCTTCCGAAATCATGCAAAGTCTGAAAGGTTTGCTCGCCGTTTACGAGCGCTCAATACGAAAAAGTCACGACAATATACGAGCAAGTCGTAACGGCTACGAAAAAGTTGTGACGGCGACGAAAAAACGCAAAAAATACGAAATAGTCGCAAAATATTAGTTTCCAATCCGATTTTTTCCCATTCGGGATTCGGTTTCGTGGATTAGTAAATCAGCCCCTTAGCATGTAGCCTTGTGACTTTATATGGTCCCAATGGGGGGGAGTACCTCATTCCATATGTAAAAGTACAAAAACTGTCATAAAGGACTAAAATTTAAAATTAAAAATGTATAAAAATGATTTAATTTATCTAAATAATATACAGTTTTAGCTTCTAGACTGTTTATTTTTGTTTTTAAATCTCATTGGTGAATAAACAGAATGAGGCAATTGTTAATAAAAGGTTGTTGGTAGTTTTCCAGTCAGAGCTGCCCTGATCTGAGAGCAACTAGTGTCCTGTTAAGCTGAATCTCCCCTGTTTTGCCCCCAGACTGACTTCACAGTGCAGATAATCCAACTGGGTGTGTTGATCAGTAGTCACATTGTACCTGCAAATTCCTCCAAATTCCTTTTACCAACCTTTCTGCCCCACTGCTCTCCGTCCATCCTGGCTAGACAATGCTAATCAATCAATTTTTTAAAATATATTTTCTTTTCTTTTTCTCACACAGATGCTATTTTTTTTTTGTGACAAGAAAATGTGAGTCTGGAGCCTATGAAGAACCGACTGCTGCTCAGAGTGAGCCACCAGTACCAAACCCAGTGCTTAGATTTTTTCTCTCTTCTGAAATGTGTAGCACAGCTGTGAAAGTAAACATTAGTCCTCTGTACTACCTTAGTCCTTCTCTGCTGCTCAATATCATTTTTTGTGCATTTGGGTTCCCTCTGTTTGCCCATTTCTGCCGCTGGATGTACCTTCCACATTCCTTTTTAGTGAGTTTAAGTATCTCTGCTGGGAACAGGATATGCAGCTACTGTATTGAATGCTGAGCTGTGTGGTGCAATGTGTCTGTGTATCAAAGGTTACAATGTACATAATGTTTGGACATCCCCTTTATCATTCTCTCTGTTATAAAATATTGTGTGATACAGGAAACACTCCAATACAAGCCCTATGTGTGTGTGTGTGTGTGTGTGTGTATGTGTGTGTGTGTGTGTTTGCTTGTGACCTACCCACAGGAATATCAATTTTGGGGGGAATTTTTTTTTTTTTGTGGTACTGTATATGTTTGAATATTTATAATTTAAAGTAATATAAAATACAAATTGGACCACATATTGAGCTCTGGGAGTGATCATATCTGGATGGAAAAGACATATCAGAACAAAATCAGGATTATTAATTTTTATTTAAAAAGGATCTATATTTTAATATTTTTCAAAAGTGTTTTTTGTTTGCTTTGCGCTTCCATGTTGGCCTAGCAAGCCGTTATTCATAATTGGGTTAAATGTGCTCTCGCTGTAGTATAGAGCAGCGGTAGGCATACTTTCCATTTGTCATTCAGTCTGTAGTATCTGTAGTCAGCCAAAGGATTTCTTTTCTTTTACTTTTTTTTTTTTTTTTAAACATTTTAAGTTTTATTGTCCCTTTAATGTGTGTATTTGCTTTGTGTTGTTTTCATAATGTTTTTTCGCCCCATCGTTTCCTGATTTCTCTGTAAGATTTTGTACTGTACCGTGCGTATTGTGCAAATTTGGCTTTGTTTCACACACCCCCGTTCTGTGCCGATAGCTTGGCTTGCGGTTTGGCGCAAAGAAAAAGGTCACTGTTGATCAGTGTTACAAGTGGCTTTGGCAGCTGTATGTAGATGTATGTCAGATAGGGAAGATGTTCACCTGTTGTCTTTCAAATTAACTATTTAATCAATGGTTGTAACTGAATTTACTGTGGGGGAAAACATACACTCTAAATGGGGGGGAGGGAAGAGTATTTAAAATCAATTTCAAAATGGCTTTCCTTTGTATCTTGGTTTAAAGACCCAGCGCATGTATGCCCTGTGAGATGCAATAAACACCTGAACAAAAGCAATCACACTCATGTCCTCTCTCTCTGGTTCTGTTCAGCTGAAAATGTCACATTTAAAGGGGAACTCCACCCAGACTTAAATCTTTTGAAAAGTAAATAAAATTTCTAGCATCTTTGTAATATACATCAATCAAAAAATATGCAGCCTGCCCTCAGCCTCCATCTTCCTAATTCCACAATTCCCTGCACATGTGATGTCAATAGGGAAAGGAACATCACAGTGCAATGCATTGTGGGTTATGTAGTTTCTGCATGCTGTCTGTTAGCTGTGGGGAAGTGTTTTAGTCCCTTCACCCCTGCCAAAATGTTAAATGATGCAGACAGAGAAGAATGGTTTTGCAGCTGAATTTCAGCATATCAAAATTTTATTTATTCATTCATTTTGAAGAAACAGATTAGGTTTCTGTATTGTGTGGGGCTCTTTAACAAATTTTGGTTCAGAAGCCGGAGTTCCCCTTTAAGTTTTATTTAAGATGGAATGGTCATCGGATAAATCAACCAACAGAAAAAATGGGGAATAATTATGGACAATCAACAAAACGAATCAGTACAGGTATGCAAACTGTTATCTTGAATTCACCGGACCTGGGGTTTTCCAGATAAGAAGTCTTTCTGTAAATTGGATCTCCATACCTGAAGGCTACTAAAAACACATTTAAACAATAATTAAACCAAATGGCATTGTTTCCAGTAAGGACTAATTATACATAAGTTGGGATCAAGTACAAGGTACTGTTTTAATATTACAGAGAAATAGGAAATTAGTTTAAAAAAATGTGAATCATTTGATTATATGAGAGTCTATGGGAGATGGCCCTCCTCTAATTCAGATTTTTCTGGATCACGGATCCCAGATTTAACATTACTATCTTAATTGCCTAGTTTGTTCAGCCACCATCAGCTAACCTCACTGGTAATGAGTGATTCATGACTATAAAATCTGTATTGCAGCTGCAGAACCTTAAAGGAGACTCCATTCTATCTAACAAAACAGCCAGTGTGGTTGCATTTGGTACACATAGGAATTATATGATACTAGTCCCAGGCTGCTGATAAAAGTTAATAAGGCTCAGAAAGATTCAGTTTCATTGGCCAGTGTCCAGCTGCACATGTCCCTTCCATTTATGTATGTACGGTATTTATATGTGTAGAGCATTGGTCCCATATTTAGAGCAAAGTTCACATTTAGCTACATGGCATAATGAATAGTGAAAGCAGCTAAATCAGTTAAATCTCATTGTAAGAATACAGTACAGGCCAATTTCCTTAGTTTAATGACTGATAAAAACATCTGCATTACCAAGAAACATGAAGTGATCCTTGTGCTGAAGAGCTTACACTCTTAACAAGATGCATGGAATATGGGAATAAAAATAGAAACTGCAGTAACAACATTCAGAAGGCTGGAGTACAAAAGCCATTACATAAATACAGCACTCAGCATGTCCTTTTATTTTAAAAGTTTGAAGATGTGGGTTTGTGGGAGCATCTCGGAGAGGAGATTAAATGGGTGCAAGGGAGCGAAGGGCTTGCAATGAAATATATAGTTTCTAATATGTTTGTGATACTTAAAAGAGAACTGAGGTTTAACTAAAGGAATAAGGCAGAAATGTTACACATTGTGTTTTGGGCTTTTGTACCAGCCCAAGGCAACGACAGTCCTTTAGCATCTATCTATCTATCTATCTATCTATCTATCTATCTACACAACTCCCCCAGTCTGGCAGTACGTACTGCCTCTAACACATGGCAGTGGATAAAAGGTTTTGCCAATGTATTTAGGCAGGTTAATCCTTTCTTGTCAGTTTTTACTAAAACCTAAAGGAGACAAAGCCCCAGCCCGGCCTCTCTCTGTCCGTAAGAACCATGACTGTAGTGGGCTGGGGTGCCTTGGAATCTTCTTTATACAAAAAGAACCCTATGGCCTTTCTTTCCTAGTAATAGTGACACATTCCTTAAACCCATTTGGGCCTGGGAAAGGGCAGCAATGAGCCATTAGCTGTGCTTTGTCATTGTGTCGAACAATGTTTATGATTGTGAGGTTATAAATTTCACATTTTTATGTCACAATGTATTGCTTATATACAGTGATTAACCCCAGGAGTTGTTATCATAGACTCCATGAAGTTATAAAATTGTTTCCAAGCAGAAAGTAGAGCTCTTTCTCTGAAGCAGACAGACAGAATGAAGCAAGTTTTTTTCTCATCTTTATTATTTAACGGCTTCTTTACGGTACAATAAATTAAATCTGAAGGCATTAGCAATTATTTTTCACTGCTATAAAACACAGATTAGCATATCCCCCACTTTGGTAATCAGATATCGAATGAATGCAACCTGATGACTAAAGAACAGTCAGTGAGCTCAACAGCAAACTGGACTTTGCACCATTTACATATGTAACATATACACACAGGGTTCAGCCATTTTTCCCTGACCAGGTTTCTGGATATCTAACATCAAGAAAAACTGTTAATGGAAATGGTTATATCTAGTTAGCACCTTAACCATTTCTTTTTTAATAGATGCAACATGATTATGGAATGGGATGTGCCTGGTTTTAGCACCTTTTACATTACAAGAAAAACATATGAGTGAAATAATGGAACATATTGTCCCCAGAGTGGCACACATCCATATTTTAGGTTTTTTTTAATGCAAAGGCAGAAAAAACTAATTTTTATCTTTGGATCTAGAGGTGCAGGAAAAAAAGCAATATGGTATCTGTGTGTGTCTGTAACACAGCTAGTTGTACTGAAACTAATGCTTTCTGATCAGTAATTCCCTAAAGCAGTTTAAAGGTATTGCAATCCCTGAAGAAACCTTGTGGCATAGAATAAATGACAGTGTAAATAATAGTTAAAAAGAACAAAATAAATAAGGGTGAAGGAGGCTAACGTGCTAGCTGGAGAATGTAAATTGCAATGGTGCAGAACAGTACAGGTATGGGACCCATTATCCAGAATGCTCAGGACCTAGGGTTTTCTGGATAAGGGATCTTTCCGTGATTTGGATCTTCATACCCTAAGTCTACTAAAAGATTATTTAAACATTAAATAAACTCAATAGGATTGTTTTGCTTCCAATAAGGATTAATTATATCTTAGTTGGGATCAAGTACAAGGTACTGTTTTATTATTACAGAGAAAAAGGTAATCATATTCAAAATTAAAATTATTTGCTTATAATGGAGTCTATGGGAGATTGCCTTCCCTTAATTCGGAACTTTCTGGATAATGAGTTTCCAGATATCAGATACCATACCTGTACTCTGAAGCAGGAGTAGAACTACCACTACACTCTGGGGCCCAGTCCTTGTAGTGTGATCCATGTAGGATTCTCTTGGATTCCAGGAGTCTTCTGTTGATGTGACTTAAGGGCAGATTTACTAAAATGTGAGTTTAGAGCTTAATACATAAAAATGATATTTATCAATGGGTCATACTCACCATTTGATAAATACACTTCCCATAAGAATGAATAGAGCGTGGATGAGTTTTTATGTATTATGCTCTAAACTCACATTTTAATAAATCTGCCTTTAATTGAAGTCATTGTTGGGGTTTATATGATAATCTTTACAGTGGTTTATCCACCATCACCAATTTGCATAGTTAAGGAGGCCATACAGGGGCCAATAAAAGCAGCTTATCGGCCCGTGTATGGGGCTCTTGCCACCCAGCCAGATTTCAATCAGGCAGGTTTAAAAATCCCTGACGACCAGTATCCCTTCAATGTGATCCTATCATAGGAACAATCAGATCAATCCGACATTACCCACCTGTAGGTGGGCATATCGGGGAAAGAGCCTCTCGTATGGTGACCTTCCATTTGAGCAGATCTTTCCGTGGTTGCTCAGCTTTAGGCAGTATATGAGCAATTGTTGTCTTGCTGTAGTTTGAATCTCTAATAAGGCTGGCTGTTCCTGCATAAAGTCTGCACATCCGTGGAACTTATTAAGGACCTGTCACATACCTGTCCTGCAACACTTGATAGCTTGGGATTGCCCACTAGCTTGTAGGTTAGGCACAGTTAACTAATACTAACATATAATATCTGCTTGTAAATACTTTAAAGACAGGACTAAAACATTTATACAGGCTTTCTTTGCTATTAAAAAGGTTGGTTCTGCTTAGAACCATCAATGTCTTTATTATACAGTCTCAGTGACAAGAAAGAGGAAAGTAAATATGTTCACTATAAGAATAACATGCAATAACCACCCATCTATTACTTGAGATCATCTTGGTTTTTTTGGAGAAATCCAAACTGCAATTTTCAAGTAATGCTTTTCTTTTAGCATTGCTTATTTATTATGGAAGTGTAATAAATTGGTAAAGTATGACTTATTCAGTACAGGCACTTACTATGTGCGAGTTCAGTAGATAAATCCATTGTTATTCCTGTTCTATAGTTTCATCCTGATATATTTACACCACTATAAGATATTTTCTACAGCAGGGATCCCCGGCCTTTTATACCTGTGAGCTACATTTAAATGGAAAAATGTTAGGGAGCAACGCAAGCATGGAAAAGGTTCCTGGGGGTGCAAATAAAAGCTATTATTGGCTACTTAATAATCCTTATGTGGACTGACAGACTACAGAAGGCTATGTTTGGCATTATACTTGGTTTTTATGCAACCAAAACTTGCCTCCTTATCTGAAATTCAAAAATGAGCACCTGCTTTGAGTCCACTGGGAGCAACATTCAAGGGGTTGGGGAGCAACATGTTACTCACAAGCCACTGGTTGGGGAACCCTGTTCTACAGCGTTATTACTTGACACCAGGGCCAGAATGGCTTGCAAGGGTACTAGAGGATCTTCTAGCGGGGCCCAGCCAAGGACATTTCCCATCAGTCCTTATGTATTTCCACCATAGGTCTACATGTAGCACTGGCAACATCCAATAGTTGTGAGAGTGGGACCTTGTTGTTGGCTACTCTGGTGGGTCCTAGAACCATTTTCAGACTGGCCTACTGGGAGGCCAGGAAAACTCCCAGTAGGCCCAGGTGTCAATGGGCCCTCATGTTCCTAACCATTTGGCCTATTTCATGGTTATTCCCTGTTTCTGTATGGGAACAAAGAGGCATGGAAGGATAGATTATAGTATGTAAAGAAAAGAAACTAAAATACTAAAATGATTGAGTGAGTTTATGGTCTAAGGTTTTCTGGTGGGCACCTGGCATCCCCGCCCAACACTGCTTAGAGCTCCCAGACACTGTTAGGTTTTGCATGGTATAGTAAGTTTTTTAAGAAAAGCACAAGAAATGTAAAATGTAGCAAGGCTTTTATAGGCCACAGTTTCCTGGCCTCTGCCTGAGAGTGCACAGTAATATCAGTGCTTTTTTGTATCTGTTCTTCCATCCCACAAGCTGCAGTACCCTACATAGATGAGAGATGGGAGCAAGCAGCTTACTTGCCTATACACTAGATTAGGCTTTTAATTTAGATACAATATTACCATCACCCATGTCCTTATTGCTTTTTACAGCTAAATAGTGTTATATTATAAGATGTTACTTGCAATTTGGCTGATAGTGTGGAACTGCCAAGTTGGAAATGATTAGTTTACTTACAGAACTCCTTCGGGACCCCATGTTGCAGTGGAACCCCAAACTGCTTTGGAATGACATTTCATAAACTTTTTTTCTTATTAATTATCTTAAACTATATTCAGTATGTAATTGTACACACATTCTTTTAGAATTGTTTATGCCACTATATTCTGTTTCTGGTCCAGCTAGCAGTTTGTATATGATGACAGTAATTATGGGTGTATGGGCATTAAATTCCCACTGGCTTTTCCTCGTTGCAGAATATTTTTAAGCCATTCTCTTTGGATTGGATGGGATTTGGCTTCCTCCCAAATCAGGTCAGCCTTGTTTGCAGCTAGCATGGTTCCCATGTATCCAGTAACATATCTGAGCGTATTTGAGTGGAGTTATCCTGACAGCTACGTTGTAATCCTGCTGTTGATTGTTAACATCCACCCACTGGTGTCCTGAATAGATGGCAATGATCTTCCTCCTCCATTTCTTTTTGTTGGGTTCCTTAAGCCTGATGTAAATACCAGATCCACTGGAACCAGGCTCTGCATCACAATACTGATAGAATAAGTCTGTAGACTCCTCTGAGACTCTACAGAAACGATACACCAACTGCCCTGGCCTATCTTCATCAAAACCTGAAAAGTGCACCCTGCTTCCTGGCATTTTATCAGCTTCGGGGCTGATGCCAAGCTCCATGTATTTCTTTTTGTGTGGACGCTTCAGTTCTAGAACAGCGTAATCATAATCAAGACTCATGTTGTGAGACACATCCCTGTACCATCCTTTGGGGATCTGAATGGCCTTCACTCTTGTCCACTGGAATGATGGCTTTCCAGCTCCAGACCCTCGTTCTTTCCCAGAAAGATTGTTTGTCAGCTCTTCTGCTGCTGCTGATCGTTTTTGAATGGATTTTCTCTTTTGTTTTCTATCTTTCTTTGGAGGGTCTGCATCTTCGGATTCATCTTCTTTTGCCCTTTTCGATCCCTTGCGGCGCTTGCCACCACGCTTGGATCTGACCTTAAGAAGGCCAACACGTAGCTTCTTGCCATTTTTGATGTAATCCTTGCCATCATGTATGCAGTGGGCAGCTGTTAAAGCATGCTTTGGTGAAATGAGAATGCCGCTGCACCCGGTTGACAGTTTGACTGCTGTGCTAAATGGGTAATTGGTCATGAATTGCTTATCAGATATACTGAACCTACTGTCAGTGCCATATATCTGTCTCTTTCTGCGCACAGAGTGCTTTGGTTTGTTGCCTTCCATTTCAGTTTCGGGGTGCCAACCCTGGACATTAACCCTTGTCATTGTGCGTGTGCCGTTGTCAAACACTGTCTCATAGGAAAGGTACTCCTCAAGGTCAGCTAGGCTGGGCGGGGGCAAGGTCCTCTGGCATTCTATCCCACATGTTCCATTCAGCTCCAATTGAAGTTCTGCTTCATAAGATGGGTTTTTGAGAGTGACAATATCCGAACTAACAATGTGAGGTATTTTCTTTATGTGCCAGGTATAGTCCTGATTCGTTTCATCTGCTATACAGATATGTAATGCCACAATGGAGAGGAACACAAGCGCAAGCTGTAGAGTATCCATTTCAACAAACTGTTTTTACCTAGAACATGAAGGAGGCAAATATTAGTAAGGAATTCTTAAGAATTTACTAATAGATTTGCAAATTTTATATTATTGCTGGTAAAAGTTAGAAAGTCATGTCATGCATCCAAACAATAACCAGAATCAAATTCTTGTTAATAAATATAAATCTGAGTCTTGATGATTGTGCTAAAATGTCTGATGTCATCAGATCCAATCTAAACTAACCCATGTGAGCCTTGACATAATTATGCTTTGGCATAACAGGAGTCAAGCCAGAAATAGCTGTCTGGTGAACATATATGCTCATCCAGTGGGCCAGACTAGAAATGTACACTGACCTGCAATGTTTAATTCAGATTTTGCATGTACATTAATATATGCTATAGAGATAAGCAACAGTACCCTTAAAGCTATAACAGAAGTGTAAATTTTTACACAGAAAAACTTCTTTCATTTCCATATCTGGGAGGTAGATATAACATGTAGTTGGGATCTACCATCAATAATGCTGTAAACCGACCTCAAAATGACAAACGCTGGTAACTCATGGATTGTGCTGCAAGATGAGGTGATACATTCCATCCCGCTTTGCGATCTGACATCTAGGTCAGGGAAGTTCTGTCTCACACTTTGCCTCACAGAGGTTATTTTTAATGTAATGTGAATGTTTTATAGAAATAATGTCTGAACTGCATAATAAAGAGAATTCTTTAGCTTCTTAGCTGCAGGGTTGTTGCCTGTGCTGCTTACAATTAATAACAAATAAGTATTGTCTCATTAAAAGATTTGAGATTTATTACTAAAATCATTTTTCAAAATGTTGGATTTGTCTATAAATGAAGGGATGTAGGAGCTCACATTGCTAATAAAATCAGAAGTGCAGAGATGGAGCATCACAGTGATATTCAGTGAATCCAGCAGGTGGCAGAAGAGGTTTAAACATGTACATATAAGCCCAAATGTGGCTTTGCCATAAAAATAATGCTGTATTTATATGTCATGGAAACATTTCATCTTTTTGCCTTCGAGGCAAGCCCACAGAGGAGTACAGTCTGGCTGAACTAAGCCTGTCTGCTGATTTACACTGTCTCCTTACTTGGTGGGACCTAGATAACCGGCTAAGTATAATAACAGCTAGGTCCCACTGGCACACACACTGCATGGTGCTGGGGACTTATCTACTTCTATGGCAACACAGGCTTTATCTGCTCTGCCACAGAATGCTATTGCAGATATGGTCAGGGAGAGTTTCTCAGACTGACACCTTTTTGTATTCATCATGATGAATGGAAAGTTTATTGTGGGAACTATTAGGTGTCATACACTGAGTTCCCTTTTTCCTGTCTTGTATATACTTGCACTCAAATCACCACCAGCCTATAGTTAAGCATGGCTATATCTCCTGGGCAGATGACATGACAAACACAGAGAAGGTACACGCTGGCATTATTGCTTCAGTTCAGTTGTGGTGCAACTAAACAAGTGGCCAGTATGCAGCAAGCTAAGGGCCAAATATACATATAAACTATACATAGGGGCAGGAAAGTGCCTCATGTTTCCCCTGTCAGGCACAAAACTGGAGCTAAATGCGCCATTTAGCTACACCTGATAAACCCACCAGCCCTGGCATATAACCTACAGGCACTGCCCCATCAAATACTCTGCATAGGGGGAAGAAGCGGCAGCAAACAGGGACGTTATCAGGTTTCCCAAAGACACAATCAGAGCTTTGCATTCCAAATTGGTCCATTTAAGTCACCCTGTGCCAGTCTATAGCACCCATTCTGCACACTCACAGGGAATTTAATGTTAGGGAGCCAGCTTCTATAAGTGCTTAAAAGAAGACAGCTTGTGAATGAGACCCTAGCACTGCATGCATAAGATTTTTGGGAGGGTTTAGCCTAGAAAAAAAGCAACCTACCTGAGTTACATGCAGCTGACTGAGCAGGGTAAAATAGCCTATGATTTATAACATATATTTGCATTTTTAACTCTCTAATTTTTGTGTTTCTTATCTGAACCCCCAAATCATTACAAGCTGTCCCAGTTTGGGTATAAACAATAAATTACCTTCAAACCTAACTAGGTCTATTGAGTAACACTAATAACTTCTCCCTTATAAACCCATGGCTCTGTCAGATCCTTCTTTTAAGATGAGAAAATATGTGTGTTGCCTTGGAGGGCATCAGGTGCATACCCTTCTGCCTTGGCATAAAGTGGCCGCTTTGCAAGCAACAGGTGAAGGGTCTGGGCTCCATCTACTGGCACTAGCTCATTGTTACAGGAAAAAGACTTACCTGTTAAAGAATGACTTTTCTGCAAGCAGTCCCTGCCTTAAATCATAGATCCTTGTAGAAGGGGGAGACATGAGCTCCTACCCTGAAGGTAGCGGCAGAACTCAGTGCACCTCCAACTCATGCAGGGGAAAGGAGGGACGTGCATGGGAGGGGGGCAATAGGAGGGCAGGGAGTGTGAGAGAGAGAGGAGGAGAAAGAAGACAATACTGAGTCTCCCTACTCTGGCAGTGCTCTGACATTTGAGGAAAAGAAAATAGCAGGAGGGGGTGTATGCAGAATGCTTTACAGATCAGGCTGCAGAAAGCAAATCATTCAGAGAAGTGGGATGATGAAACTGCTTCTGTGGGGCAGAATGAATGCATTGAATGCCTTGGGCAGGCACCTCCATCACCAGCAGGGGACGTAAGGCTGCTCCGAGTACTCCCAAGACTTCTCTACTAGCAGGGAAAGAGCAAAAACACCAACAAAGGAGAAGCTAGAAGCTGGAAGCTGTACGTAGTTGTCTAGGAGTTTGGCAGCAGAGTCTTTTTTGTGCTAAACATTTGCTTCCTCCGATGCCTTCTTTATTTCTGGCCATCATTTGCCGACCCTGAGAGCAGGGTTGTACTTGGCTCAATTGCCATTTTCCTCTTGGCTTGTTAGCATTCTTCCTTGTGCATCCTGTAATTCCATTTGCACCTAACAACTGTAATTACAGAGTGCCATACTCTGAAACAGTCACATTAAACATATGAGCTAAAAGTAACCCCTGTGAGATTTCCATGCTTTGGAGTCAGAGCCAGGGCTCAGCGAAACAGGGTGGGGCAGAGACATCTCCCAGCTGCTCCTTCATTGCACCGTTATTTTCTTTATCTTTCTATCTATATTTATCGTCATCTATATCTGTCTGTCTGTCTATCATCAATCTATATGTTCCATCATCTATATCTATCTATCATCATCTATATCGATCTATATTATGCATTCATGAACTCTGAACACTTTACATAAACAAATAAAAACACTGTTTAATATATGAGAAATGTATTTAAAAAGGACCTATATAGATACTATATATTTAGGTCACTTATGGCAGCGCTGTCCAACTTCTGTGGTACCGAGGGACGGAACACGGTAGAGGGCTGATAATGGAAGCCAGTTTGACCACTCCCCCTTTTTAAACCACACCTACTTAAAACCACACCCATGTTATCACAAGAGCTTTTAAGACTATACCTACATTAATGGTGGCAGCGCAGCAAAACCCAAATGGTTGGTGCTCACTATAAGGATATCACCATTCATATGTGAAAGCATTATATTATGTCATATTAAGACACAACCTTAAATCCCTATGCCTCCTCTTCCCCTGTGGATAGCACAGCAACCCCCAGCACATAATTACCCATCTTAGGGACCATATAATTACTATTTTCAAATGCTAACAAACTCCCAGAACAAACCCCTGCCAGGTTCACCTCTCACAGGCAGCATAGGGCTGGCAGAGTATGGCACACACAGGCAGCATAGGGCAGGTAGAGTATGGCACACATAGGCAGGGTAGGGCAGGCAGAGTATGGCACACACAGGCAACATAGAGCAGGCAGAGTACCATATAATGACTATTTTCAAATGCTAACAAACTCCCAGAACAAACCCCTGCCAGGTTCACCTCTCACAGGCAGCATAGGGCAGGCAGAGTATGGCACACACAGGCAACATAGGGCAGGCAGAGTATGGGACACACAGGCAGCATAGAGCAGGCAGAGTACCCTGCCTGTGTGTGCCATACTCTGCCTGCCCTAACCTGCCTATGTGTGCCATACTCTCACTGTTTTGTGCAAAAATGCCTATATATAGCAAGGTATATCAGCATTTGTGCACAAAAGACAGAACAGGTACGTAACAGGCATCATTTAGTCTAGGGCACCTGGTTCCAGTGAAAACAAACCCTAAAGATAAAGCATACAATAACACCCTTGACAAATGTGAGCTTCTTTGTGGCAGTGGGATCATTATTATTGTGAGGCAGGAAATAATGCTCCTATGAATTAAGCACGGTGTATACACATTAGGTTTGTTGAAATAGGTGTGTAAGAACTTGTCAGGCCTGCACAGAGCCCTGACCTCAACCCAGTTTGACACGAGATGAACTAGAATGCCTTATGTAAGCCAGGCTTGATCCACAACCTCACTTGTTCCCACCAATAACATCTAATGTTAACAGAAAGCATTTGCACAGTAATAGAGGCTTTTATAGCAAATCAAAAAAGGACAGACCAATCTCATTTTAAACATATAGTGTCATGGCCAAAAGCCACACAAGTAACTATTTGAGGACTCCTTGCTTCCTCTATATACTAAAGCAAGATATGTTACATACAGAACAAGAAAAGAAAATACACATATATAACCCTGGCACACCTATAGAACGAATAAAAATTGATATCTTTATTGGTTATTAATTTAAAATCAATTTTAGAAAAGAAAGAAAAAGCAAGAAAAGAAGCTTAAAAATCAATTACCCTATGCCTAAAATAAATTCTACTGACAAGTCTGTAGGACTAGTCACATTTGTGACATTACAATGTGACTAGTCCTACAGACTTGTCAGTAGAATTTATTTTAGGCATAGGGTAATTGATTTTTAAGTTTCTTTTCTTGCTTTTTCTTTCTTTTTTAAAATTGATTTTAAATTAATAACCAATAAAGATATCAATTTTTATTCGTTCTATAGGTGTGCCAGGGTTATATATGTGTATTTTCTTTTCTTGTTCTGCATAATTCTACTACACATTGAGCACCCGATAAGTGGGTTGTAGTGAGGGGTTTCTCCTTACACATAGATATGTTACATACACATGGTCCCTACCTAAAACAGCTATGTTTAAAATGAGTGAGTCCTGTGTTGGTATTGCCTCTAATAAGCCTTGAGTTCTGGGTTGAAAACTACAGGTTTGTTATTTTTATAGCAGCTCTAATTCCATTTTCCCTCCTATGTAACTGAAGGGTGCAGAAAGGTGACACAAACATATAATGATATCCTCACATGAACCTGAGTGCTTTAATCAGCAGATAATTCATTTGGTACATTAATTCAGCCAAGAATAGGTATAATCCTTCCTATATTCAGTAACTGCTGCAGTGTGCAGGAAGTCTAGAATGTCACTGGGTTATGTAGGCAAATCCTTCCCCGTGTTTCATGCAGAAAGCATCTGTCTGCATCTCCATGTTCCATGTTCCATGTTCTTTCCTGCACTTTCAGCCAATTTTACTTCTGTCCCTTGGAAAGTTCTGAATAGGTGCTGTCTAAAGAAAGCTACATGCTCTGCCATGCTCTTGTTTTGTTTTTACAGTTTTGTGTTCAGATTCACATATAAAAATGCCTGGTTCAACATAATAAATTCGGGGTTAACTTTGCCTTGTATTTTTTAATTTCCACTTCATTGCTGGCTGTGCTGTACATGACAAACTGAAGCTGTCACACTGCTTTGCCGGCTGCCAATAACCTTAATTTCTACTACATATTTCCACTTTGCTTCCAAAAGAAACTGCACATTAAATTCTGGATGCGCTCTGCAATGTGCTTCCAAATTTGAGATGGCTAAGCCTTTATGTCTCTATATTTATATGATAATTTCAGCTTCTCCTAAACACTTTTGTTGTGTAAAGATCAAGGTCAGTGCGGCTCTAAGCAAGTTCTTCATGTGCAAATTCTATGTTTCCCTGTAATTACATAGGAGACTGCAGGCCAGTGAGCTCAGTCCCTGCAGTCTTCCAAGAACTCACTTTATTTTTTAAAACCTGCAGGGTCATAAAACTATTTGATTTTTCTCACTTTGCAAAGCATCAAAGCAAGGATAATTTAGAAAAGCGCTTTTGTGAGCGACCCATGGGGTCTTTCATAGCTCCCAGGACAGCCTCCACATTTATCTAAAATTTTCCAAGGAAAGCCCGGCTTTGGTGTAGCGCTCAGCATGCAGGACTTTTGGGCAAGCACAAAGCTGGCTATTCACAGCCATCTGAAAAACAAGCAAAGGGAAGTTTAAAAAATGTAATTCTTCATTATAAGCATCTTCCATGTAGACCTACTTTGCAAATCATTTCTAAATAGACTTTTGTAATATGCCTTGTTCCTAGAACCCAGATATAAAGGGGCACAGAAAAATGCTCATTGAAAAGGAGGAAGCCAAGCGACCATGGATTTTATTTTCTACTGGGCGGCCACTCATTACATTTCCTTAAATATGTTATGGTTTGCTTAACCCTGTAGGGTCGCTCTGTACATTCTCTGTAGTATTACATAACATTTAGAGTTGCCATTCATAGGCACTGTTTCCATGGGCACCTAGGAACACCAATGTGATACAGCAGGTGTGTACTTTACAATATGATTTTAGTGTTGTTTGAAACTAGAGAATTTTGGCCCAAAAGTACAGAGGGCAGGGAACTGGATAATTCTCCAAGAAAGCGCCTGCCCAGTTGCACAGGTGGCCCGAATGGAATTTAATCCTGAGAGACTGCTCTCTGGGCCAGGTTTTGAAAGGAATGTTCCATGTTTCACTTCAGTGCCCTGATGGGTACTGTTTTATTAGGTTTGCATGTTTTACATTTGTGTGTAATGAACTAAGTTTTGAAGACATGTATTCCATTCATATTTGCTAGGACAGAGCTGTATGGGGCTGTTGGAAGATGCATTTCATAACTGGAAGACAGATGAACTAACCCTATTATCACTCCCACAGGCAATTACAGACCTGTCAAATGTCCAACTTTTATCAAGAGTTATTCATATTTATACTACTAGCTGGGGTAAAGCAAGGGACATGGTTGGGGAATAATATGTTGTGGCTGGGGTGTAAAGGAATGTAACATGGGCCTTCTGTACTTCCTTGCTGGTAGGATGACGTCTCTGCAATTAGTCTCTCAAACCAGCATTATGCAAACTTTTTATGCTTTTATAGTGGTATAAAAAGAGTTTGATTAACCCCATTACAAATATTCCCACACCCTTTATGCCCTCTACTTGCCAGCCTCTTAATCCCAACATCCATAAACCAATAGGTTAGGGTTACCAGCTAGCTAGTAAAAATTAAGCTTGATGTCAATGTTATTAATATATAAAAAAGATAATAACGCTGGTATGTTGTTCCAGAAAAGGTAGCAATACTGGGGTCCAGACTCCTGAATGATAGGCCGCTGATCCTTTAGGGCAGCATGGTATACAGAAGATTTATGAGAACCTGCACATTATTTGCAGGTCCTGTTTTGGTTCTGTCTGGAACAGAAAGGGAACACACACCTTCAATAAGAGTTCTGAGAGTTCTCCAGTTGTTAAATCATACTGGTATCTGTAGTTCAGCAACATCTGGGCTGGATTCTTCAGGAAACATTGCTCTATAATTCTTTTCACCGGCTCTCCTACATGGGCAGCTTAAATACCAGAGGATCCTCCACTGAAAATCCTAAATGCAGCTGTAGTGCACACTGTGCAATTTCAGATGCAATTCAGCATGTTCCTTACCCACTACACTAGTGCAATTGCGTTAAATGTGATGTGAATTGGTGGGTTCCCTTGGCACAGGAGTCCCCCACTTGCTACACAGTAATACACACTGGCACAGGCACACACACATACAAGCAGCATCAATCAGTCTCTTTCCTATACAGGAGCTGATTCAGCCTCTCACTTTAGGCTCTGGTACTTTTATGTAGTTCCATACACAGCTTGGGCAGAACTACACCTGGCTGTTTTTAAGGGTTCAGGTAGTTGATTGGCTGACAGCTGGAGGGACAATTCTGGATTTATGTCAGAGGATAAAGGAAAAAGAGCATGTACACAAGGTGGCCCTCCTTCTTATGGCAGCATGTGCAAAAAGAGAAACAGAAGCTGTGGAATCTATTATGGTAATAATCAAATTTAATATATAGCACATATGTGATATGCATTTGGATCTTTGGAGCTGCTAAGCAAGATCAGCAGCCATCTTATAAATATAGACAAGTTAGGAGCAGTGAGACAGAGGTAGGGACTTGGATGTGGCTTGGGCTGCTGCTACATAGTTCTGCCTGTCCCCTTACTCCCATACCAATTCCTGTGGAAGAATAAAGAGACATGCCCAGCCCTCAATTCAGCCAGGACACTGAAAGGAACAAATCTGGCATAGCAGCAACTCTGATCTGATCATGTTTATAGTAGATAATTTTTTTTTAAAAAAAACATTGTTTATCTGGGGCACTGTACAATTTAAAGAAGGGGCATATTATACTGGAAGATGAGTATAAGCTTTAAACTTCAGTTTGAGAAAAATGGTAAAAACAAAAATAGCAAGCAGTGGTAATACATCTTTTTAATTGGTTTAAAGCCTTGGGGTTATCAAGGATAACCCCAAGGCACTGGGCCTGGGAAGATGGGGTGATGGTGGAATTGTTAACCTTTATAGATACCTTGGGAACAGTGTGGGCATAGGATGTGGGAAAGAGAACCAATTCAGTCTTAGGTTTAAGGTAACGTTGGGACATCCAAGTGGAGATAGCGGACAGGCAGGAAGAGACGCGAGTTAGAAGCTCTGGGTTGAGGATTCCCTCCTCACACACTCGTATTCAAGACTTTGCAAGGGCTGCACCCCTTCTCTAGAATTTTCTCCCACAAACTGTCAAGACTTTCTCCCAATTTCTCTGCCTTCAAGAGACCTCTAAAAACACATTTATTTAGTGAAGCTTACCCTAATTTAGTTTAACATAACCTCAGTGTGCCGCTAAAAGCAATAACATGTGCGACACCTCTCACTTGCCCACACCTTGTATCTCCACCCTTTCTCCTTGCAGATTGTAAGCTCTTTTGGGCAGCCATTATTTCAGTTAATAAGACATGAGTCTTGAAATGATTTAATGTAAAGGACAACAAAACACTAATTTATGGGGGTGCCAATAAGTGAATGTTTTTGTCCAGTCTCACAAATATGGCCAATGCTGGGCTTGCATTCAAGGACTGAATGGCAAGATTCCTGTACTTCATGGCCTTCAGAAAATTTTACCTTCCAGTAGCCATTTTGCACAGGACAAGCCCAAATGCCCACCAGTCTACTGCTGAATTGTAGGCTTCACATAAGATCATCTTGAATAGAAATAACAGATCATTGACATACACCTGTGCAAGTATGGCTTGATGACATTTACGAGTTCAACATTGTCTCTATGATAAATTTGATCATTTCTTTTAAGGAAAGATTAGTTCATATACTCCCAGGAAACATAGAAACTTGTGCTTCATGTGCAGAAAAAGGTCAAATTATGTAAGTGCAACAACTAGATAATTAAAGGAAAGCATTTGCTTTCATAAGTGGTTTAAGAGTTGCACAACTAATCTGCTATCCATGCAGAGGGCCCCAAATACCTGGGCAGGACCAAGATTTTGATGTACCTAGTTCAGATGATGACAACATTGTTGTGTGTGTAATAATCTGCTTACAGTTGCTGCAGACCCCTTTGACTCCATCAGCCTGAGGGTTGCAGATCTGATTTAGGCATTTAGTTTAAATTAATAGCTCTGTGTGTCAATTGTGTCAAGTAACATACTCTACCCCTAAACTAGCAGAAACCCACTGCCCCAAATACAGAAGCTAACATTCAATGTTGGCATTCAGGAGCAAAGAGGTGAACCCAGGAATTATTGGCCTCTTCAATCTGTCAGCACCAGGATAAGAGACAGATTATTGAGCTTCTGAAACATTACATAGAGTATGCTCCCACTTAAATTGTTGTCTAAGGTTGTGCATTATATATATAAGTAACAAGTCTCTCACCTCTGGGGCCATGTTGTGTAATGTCCCAATTGATCCTTTGATGGTGTTGTTACCAAAGACATTCTCGGCAGCCAAAGTCAGCAATCTTTATGTATCCCTTGTTGCTTATCAGGATGTTGTCCAGTTTGAAATCTCTGGAAAGTAACGTACAGATGTCACTGTATAATTCCGTCTGTATGATGAACCTATGCAGGATTCACTTTTATATAGGTCCTTGTGGAAGAAGAATGTACATAAGTTCCGAGTGAGGGCAAACAGATCAGGTATACATTTTGCATTTGGGCATAATCTATTGAATGCCTGAATCTGATTATTAGTTAATCTCTTATTATCTTCTGTTAGTAGCATATATTTTCTAGACAAATAAATATTAGGTCACTGAGTAAGATCACTAACAAGCATTAAAGGGATCTTTAGAGTGGGCCCTGACAATTCCTTGGGTCAGCGCTAAGCCAAACTGGCCGGGTGCCCCGGGAAACCCGGTTGGCCGCCGTCTTCTTGTCTGCCTGCATGCACAAATGAGTGCGGGGTGGCTGTGCTGAAAATGGGGAAGGTAATGTGGGCATGCAGGCAGTGGGGGGGACATGTGGGCAGTGGGCCTGAGTAGAGGTGAGCAAATGAGGTACATGCCAAGTTCCCCCTCACCGTTTTGCCCCAGGCACATGCCTCTTCTGCCTGCCCCTAGTCCTGGCCCTGCCAATGGTTTTTATATAAACCTTAGTTGCTTAACTATTAAATATGGCTCATTTTTGATCACGTCAAGAAATCTTGCTATACAAACCTGCAAAGCCCATGGAATGGGATAAAACGCAATCCTACTGAATTCTAGCCAACTTCCTTTATATTCTGTATATGCAATACATACAATTCTCCCCAATCTGACTTTTTGGGATTCTGCCACAGAATTGTCATTTTAATTCTGTTAAACAAATGACTCATCTCAGTGTTTTTCTACAGGTTGTAGGAGTAGGTGTTATTTTTTTGCAGATTTTTTAGTGCCAAAGTTAACATAGCTCCCGTGTTTACTTAAGTGTGATGTGCCTAATTTGTCTTGTGATAGCTATGCAAGTTAGAGAGCTAATGTCAGCATTCATTTTGGCAGTTTAGGTGGACTCCATTTTGTGCTATAAATCTCACAAGGATTTTTTCCACCAAAAAACAGACAACACTAATAGCTTCTATAAAGTATCAATATATTCTATTTGAAATTTATAGCCACTTCATCAATGCATTAGCAAATTATAGTCAATTCATTATCAGTTATTAAGTCTGTACATATTAATTGCTAGCAGTAAATAATAATATAGTAAATAAAGTACCCCCTGTTGTAAAATATAGGGATATTATAAGTCACAAGGAGTTTCATGTCCATATAAAAGCACAAGGCCGAAGACCGAGAGCTTTTATACAGGTCCTGGAACTCCAAGGTGACTTCTAATATATTTATATTTTACAACAGGGGCTTCTTTATTTATTATAATATACAAGTTTTAGTGAGTCATGTGACAGAAATTACATCACTATGCTCCGATTATAACTTATGACATCAATAAGCACCATTTATAAGGATATAATTTACAATTTGATCTCATAGAGAAATGACCAATCTGTACATTATATTATATATATTGCATTGCAATAATTATTTCAACCTTCTTATAAGGTTGGGCCACTAAACTCTCTAGCTCAATATATTGAAATCGGACCATGACCCCAAGTCTCATCAACACTATTGTATTTCCACGCAGTGCCATTTTCATTTGTCATGAAAAATGATTTTACTTATTTTACTTAGTCTGGCAGCACTCTGCACCTAGCACTGTATTGTAAATTCAGAATTAGATGCAGAGCACAATACTGTGGGAGGGGGTGTGCCTATGTGCCACTCTCATAAATGCAGCACAGCTGAACGCAGGCAGCGTCATACTCATGGTAAACATGCAGGACTCCGTAGCAATTCAGAAAAATGCAGGGCAGAGTGCAAGTGTTGCACTTCGTAAACTTAAGTGTGTGTTTTTTAAAGCTGAAATTTTGTGATTATGTAACTGTGAGTTATATTGGTGGGCAGGAAATGTTTGCTTGATCCACTGACAATGTGAGAATTTTGGCAAAAGGTGGATTCCCTCCTGTGCTTCCCTTAGAGTTCCTACGTGCTCAGTCATTTGAAAATGTGCGTACTTTACATGCCATCACGTTTACTTTGGAACCTCTTGGTGCCAAGTATAATGGAGACAATTTTTCATTTTTACACCACTCTCCTCCCTAGCTGGTCAAGGAAGTTGTGGTTAAGAATAAGGTTAACATTGTCTGCTAGCTGCCCTGTCACCATGATGTGGATGCTTTTTCCATGAATACACATGCAATGGAAGAAAGGGCAGGTTATAAGCACTGAGCAGCAAGACTGGAGCTAGGGGTAGGGAAGAGGGGCACCTGTTGATTTTAAGAAAAGGTGGGGGGAATAACTGATAATGGGGGGTTCATTTAGAAAAACAGCACAAATTTGCACCTGGACAGTAACCAATAGCAACCAGTTGGTGATCAGCATTTTTAAGCTGGCTGAAAGTAGAACAATGAAAGGGAACATTTGATTGATTGCCATGGGTTACTGCCCATGTGAAAAAGTATTCATAAATTACTCCCCCAGTATTATTGCCAAAATCCCTAGTTATCAATAATTGTTATAATCAATAGCAATGACACATCTTCATAAAACATCTACTACTGCTGCCCTGGTATTGCTGGTCTGCCTCTGCACTAAATCTGGCAGACAGGAGGTAATGGTGTGGTGGCAGCACAGGGTCTTGGGTTCAGATCTTGCCTTGGGTGCTGTACGTTGTGCCTACTGAGTAATGTGACATTTTCTTCCACAGCACGTTCAAGAAACAGTTACAACACCTAAAGGGAAAAAATCCCTTCCAATTATAGCAGTGTAAAACAATGAAAATTTGCTGATGATGACAGGAAGTCAGGGTCAGGGACAGACCATAAAAACAGAGACCTAGAAGCAAGCAAACTATCACTTTTTCCTCATTTCCTGTTCATTGCACTTTCCTTAACCACCCTTCCCTTCCAGTACAATGATTTGTGTCGGTTTACACAGTAACACATATATTGCTGTTATGGGATTGCATTTGGAAGTCATTTATTTGGATATTGGATATAAGAGCTTGTTATGAACACATGAACACACCTTTTGTCTGTTGTTTTAATACCCCCCCCCCCCACGCATGTTGGAATTCTGCTAACAAAGGGAGAAGAAAGGGGTTAAGCGAAATATCTGGTTTGCAAAAACTATAGATTTATTTTAGATTAATACAAAAGGCAAAAAGCCATATTTATTGCACCCATATTGAGCAAGGGGTATGCTGCAATTTTAAGTAAGTCTGCATACAAATTAGGGTAGTGAAAAAGAAGTAGCCAAGAAAGAGCTGCAAAATGGGTAAAGTACTGCTTCATGCCTGCAGCTACACTGTAAACCTAGATAGGTAGAATAAGAACATTTTTTCTCATTAAGAGCTCAGACCCCATATTGAATGAGTTCTTATTTGTTAGCCCAACTAAACGGCTGTGATAGACTAAAGCTGGCCATACACGCACCGATAATATCGTACAAAACCTCATTCCGTGCGATATTTGGTGTGTGTATGGCAAGTCGGCGAGTCTACCGATATCGCAGGAGGCTGGTCGACTCGCTGATCGGCCAGGTTAAAAGATTTTGATCGGGCGCCATAGAAGGCGCCTGAGCACAATCTGCCGTCAGGGCTGAATCGGCAGAAGGAAGTAGAAATCCTATTGTTTCTACCTCCTTATCTGCCGTTTCAGCCCTGAACGGTTAGTGGCTGATGACCGATGGTTGCACGAAAGATCGCAAATCGCCACGTGTGTGGCCACCTTAAGACCCACACTGTTATTTAGGAGACCAGGAGAAGAAGGTCTAATGTTATAAGTCTCCTTGTAAAAACTCAGTGCCCAGCAACATTTGCAGTCATGTTAAATTCTACACAGATCCAGGGCATAATACTGGTATAGATAATTCTTATCTTGCGTTTGTTATTAAGTTTTAGGTTCCTCCTTTGTGAACTATGTGAAAATAATGTGTTACCACCCTTTAAAGCCCCCTTTCTCTTCCTTTTCTGTTGATTTTTGCTAAAGTTTAAAGAATGTATTTTTGAAGTTATAAACATATGAGCGATTAACTATAGAGACGAAAATTACAGTTCTTTTTACAGCAATTTTCATTCTTGTTGAAACTGGTTTCTGTAATTTTGCAATTTCTTATTTATTGGCGTGGGGTGTGAAAAGGACCCATGCTTTTTCTCAAACACTGAAAAAGAAATTAAAATGTTCTGAATAAATGGAAATAAAACAGTGGGGAGGGCAGAGATGCAAGCGTTGCATTTGGTGCCAAGCTGGTACTTAGCACATAGAAAACTTGCCAAATGTAGTTATTTTAGATTATTCCAGGTGTCTGAGTACCGTAGCATTTGAGATGAAATATGACTTCAAATAACTTTGGAAAATGGCACAAGTGTGAGCACATAAAGAGCTTAATTGTTTGCTAGTTTCCTTCATATAAATGAGCTCATGTTAAACAACCGTAGGTTTAATAGCGGTTTCCATTTTCCCCCCCATTATGCATTTATTTTGATTGAAATCTTAGGTGGCTATAAAATTATACCTGGGAAGCCTCACAATCGCTATAAACTTCCAGCCCAAATTATTTACAGACATGCATGCTACTTACATGCCTTTTCAATCTTGGGCAAAGCAAAAGTTTACTGCTCAGCAAATTATATCATAATAATGCAGAGCCTCTGCTTTCCTGGCTCTTAGTGAGCTCTCACAGGAGACTTAGCATCATTTATAGGGGGCATTCAATCTCCCCCTCAATACCCCTTGCAATTTTGTGTTAAACGTAATCTAAAACTGATACAGTAACAACATTGATGCTTTGCTTCAATTAACCATCACCTTATCTGAATGTCACAAAGAAACAAAAAGTTCTTCAGCTACAGAGGTTTTTAAAATCAATTTTTCCATGGACTGGTGCTACTGTCGCGTACCACGATGAGTTAGAGCCTCCCCTACGCTTCCCACTGAACCCGAACACTGGGAATGGGAACAGTAACAGGCTCAGTTGAAGAATTGCAGGAGTGCCAGGAAATCTTGTGTGGCAGATGAAAGTCTTTTAGAACACAGGTTGGCAACCAATAGCAGGTCACAAGATGTGGAGAGCAGTAGTCACAAAACAGGCCGGGGTCAGAACCATAAGATCAACGTCATAATCAAGCCGGAGGGTAAACCGAAGATAATTCAGGAAACAAGCTGAAGTCAGAAGTCCAAGGATCAGAAAGATATTTGGGAATGCTCGGTGTCAGCCATTATCACCTTGCACTGGAGGGTAGGCCTCAGCGTCTATTTACACTAGATGCACATGTGGCAGAATACACGCGCGAGTGCACCAGTACACATGCTCGAACACGGGCTTGTTTGGAAACGTGTGCGCAAGAACGCTTATGTGCGCGAGAATTAATGTGCACGTGCTTGCATGCATTTAAATTAACGTGCATATGCCGAACACTGGCCATAGACAAGCTCTGACAGCAAAAAAAATGTCTTGGCCCGCAGTACATTCCTCCACCATGAGTACATAATCAGTGCACTTTTTCCATTTAAATGTGGCTCACAGGTATAAAAGGTTGGGGATCCCTGGACTAGAGGATCAGAACTTACATCTAAAGCAGCGTAGGTGGTGTTTCACAGTGAGGGCAGTGATGTTTTGATGGCAGATTCTGTTAATGTCTTTTAGAGGGGCTTGGATGATTTCTTGAACTGGCATAATATCCAAGTCTATTGTGACATATTGGTGTTTATATATATGAGTGGGGGTTAATTTGGAAGGGTTGAACTTGATGGACTTTGATCTTTTTTTCAACCCAACTAAACTATGTAACTTTCTCCTGTCATTCTCCCTGGGATCCCTTGCTCCACTCTGTGAAGTACAATACTTGCATGCACACAACAAGGGATCCCTTGGAGAATGACAGAAAATGGGCCCCCTGATGAACCCTGGTCTGGTGCATTGCTTGTTCTTTTTTTTACAGAGGAGGAGCACAACCCACAGCAAACTGACTCCCTCCAGTGAATTTCCTTCTCCTTTAAACAACAAAACCAGGTTTATTGTGTTTCCTGTAAAACATCTTGCTAGAAAACCTGCAAATATATTTGCTTGCTGATAAGAAATGAAGTGAAGCATAAAGGTTATGGTTAGGGTGGGTTATAAAAATGTCTGTAGTAAAGCCATACACCAGCAAATACAATGATTTGTATACTGCAGAACTTTTCCTAGTAATTACTTATTATGACATGATAAAGGATCTTTCTTATTGTCAGTGCCGAATAAGGACATATTGGTGTTTGGGAATATAAACTTTGCTTTCTGCATTGGCAGAGTGCTTGTGAAGGCATGTATAATATCAAAATCCTGCTTTGTGTTTTCATTTTTTAGAGTCACATCACTTCATTTATTTGTTAAGGTTTCACTTGTGTTCTTGGCAGCTGCATTAGATTTTAGAGAGGTATTTGCAGCCACTTTTATGTGCTGTTACTTTTATATTATTTCCTTGCTGCTAACCCCTCTGTCTGTATGGCTGCTAGTCAGTCACCCAGAAAGCAAGTGTGTTTCACAAAGCCTTTATGTGTGCATTGTATGGCTGCACAAAGGGTGGTTGCACCCTCAAAACACTTCACTGTTTAAATGGTGCTGAAAAAAATCCAGTTGTGAGAGAATGAAGACTGGATGGCATTCTCCAAAGTTTCTGGCAGGTCCAGTGAGCAGTTCACATAACCCAGCCGACTACAGGTCGCATTCACACTCAATTAGAAGAGAAAGGCTAAGGGCAACAACTAAACACAATTGTTAAAATAATAATGGAATAAAGTTAATAGATATCCATCAACATTTATCACATCACATTAGAGCAACATATGGTCTGGTTTTCTTTGTTCCACTTGTCACTAACTATCCCTCTAGTGCTGCTGGGAAAACACACATTTTATTAAAAGCTGTCATATTAGAAGTGACATTAAGCTTATTCTTATATAGCATTGTTACCAAACAGCAGTGGAACAGTCAGACATGTACAACATGAGTGATTATTTGACCGAGCACCCAGTTCTTTATAGAGTCACCTTCTTTTAAATGGAGCTTTTTATAAGTAGTACAAAACTATAAAACACCCAAAGGGTTTCATTTTTGCCCTGTCTAGCCCTTTACAAGGCTGCTGTCTGTGGCAACTAGAGGCCCTGGAAACACCACTAGTTAGGGCTGGTGGTCAAAAGTAGTCCTGTGATGGTCCAGTAAGTGGCAATTTAATACATGTGTATTCCATAAAGGAAGAATTTTTACAAAATTGAATACCAAGGGTAAAGTTCTTCTTTTGCAAAGTCCTACCAGACTAGTGGGACTTTGCAAAAAGTGAACATGCCCTTTAAGCAGCAGTAGTTCTGAAGTGAAAACATTAGACCTTTCCTACCCCTTTACATACGTAAGCAGAGATATTTTAACAATACAGTTTATAAATTCAACAGTATTTTGTAACTTGCACCTCAATTATGCTTTGTTTATTGCATTAAATATGCCTTCAATGATTTACACATAAATAGCATTTATTGCTGTAACCCCTATGTGGCTGTAAAACAGTCAAACCCAGGCTAGTATAGGTTTAGAGCATGGAGTACATGCAACTCAATCCTTTAGGATGGGCCTTCGCTAAATGGAAGTAACCAGCAGAACCAGGGGTGTAGAGTAACTACAACTCAGAATAGCAGAAATGGACACCAGAAGGTTCTTGCAGTTGAACAATAGAACTGGTTTTATTGTCAGAGACAATCAATGTGCAAGGTTATTGCATATACTCACATACTGATGTTATATGATAGTAGTACTCTGAGGACAGTAAAGAGAGGATGCACACCGGTTTATAACACCTCCTTTAGAGTCTGGGCAGGGTAAATGCAACTGGTCAGCTTGACCTATGGAAGCAGTCTGGATAGATACCTCAGTCCTCAGGTTGAATACCTCTAGCTTTAAGAGTCCTACAGCCAACTGTGGATCAGGGTTGAGATACTGCCTGTCTCCTATGTCTTAACCATGGCCCTATAATGAGGCAACAGTGTCTGTATGGAAGGGTACTTCCAGCTACTTTCCTTGGTGGAGTTGAAACTGCTCTTGCTTCCTTCACTCTATATCACATTCCTAGAAAATGCTCAACAAGAGTAATTATCTAACTGGTCCCCGACTTCACTAGAGTAGTTGGTGACTCTAGGGCAATAATGGCTTTACTGGGGCCTATTCTGATCCCAGGCTCAGTGGACCTTCACCTAAGACACAGAGGCAGCCAAAGAGAAAGACACGCCCTGCTGCTAAACACTATATAAGAGTGCAAGAGGTGTGGTCAACCCAAGTAACCAATAAGGCATAACTCTAAACTGATACATGGGTCTTCGCCCAGTAACAGCACAGACTAAGGAAGTTGTAGGGTTTAAAGCCCTAGGGGCAGGTTAACCCTTTGGGTCCCTACATTGCATTGAAATGATACAGGTAAAATGTTAGCACCATCACTAATAGCATTGACATATTACTAATAAACCATTCATTTTTGCTTAAAAAAATGTATTATGTGTTCATGCTCTATACATTAAAGGCATTAGGTAATGTAACTAGCTAAATGTAACAAAGACTGAACCCAGATTTATTTTATCTTCTTATAGCAGTAAGTATCATTTATAAAACCCTTTGAAGGAAGTAAGGTTTTTCCTTAAAGGAGAAGGAAAGGCTAATAAAGAGAAAGTTCCAATAATGCCTCACTCCTGCACAGATATGCAGACCAAACTGAACATGCTCGGTTAGTAAGACTGGGGGGCACATTTACTAAGACATGAACGCTCTGCGCAACTTTTTCGACGCCCGCAGGACTTTTTCGTACGCTATTTACAATCGTTCGGTTTTTGTGACTTTAGAATCGCCAATACGATATTATCGTGACTAGTGCAATTTTTCCGTAAGCATATTCGTGATATTTGCGACCTTCAGAAATTATCGTATCCAATCCGAATTTTCAAACTCGCGTTTTCATGAATGTGCCCCTATGAGTCCGCTTCCTGCTGATTGGCTCAGATCCACATTCCTAAGGGGGGGGGGAGTGAGTTCTTAGCATTCTTGAGGGAGGGGGGAGCAGGAAAGAGCAGAGAACAGAAAGCTGCGTGTCTCTGGCACAGGAGTTACAGACACAACAAATCTTTTTTCAGAGAAGTCAGTGCAGCGTTTCTGTGAGTGCTTATGGCTGTATTTACATAGACCTTTCTGATAAAGCTTACTTAGTTTTTACCTGTCTTTCTCCTTTAAAGTCCTTCCATTTGAATGGAATAGAATATACAGTGAGTTAAACCATGGGGATTTAAGCACAGCTAGGGATGCTATCAGATGCAGATCAGATCATAGTTACAAGCTGCTTTTGCACTTTTAAGGGCTCAAAAGTATAATGCAGGGTTTCTGATCAGTGTATATAAAGCACAGTGTCTGTGGTGCAGCAGTAGCCCACCATGCAACTTGAAGGGCCAATTTCCTGAGGTATGCAGCTCCTGCCCCCCATGAGCAAGCGCTTGCAAGTGGCATCACATAACTTTTGCCTCCTTACTGCATACTACTGCTGCGTAAGCAGGGGTGCGAGCCTGGGTTGGTGGGGGGGGGGACACTGGGTTTTCTCCTGGTGCCCTGTCAGCAAGTGGTAAACAAAGTGATTTCTCATAAAGAAATGAAGGCCCTTGATTACTGCTTATTATAATTTAATAAAAAATCTCAAATTATATATATTAGGTAAAATACAACATCTGTTATCTGGAAAATTGGATATCTTTATCTCTTTAATGATGAACCAGCACCTTGTACTTGCTAAGATAAATAATTCTTATTGGAGGCAAAACAATCCTATTGGGTTTATTTAACATTTAAATATTTTTTGATGGATTAAAAGTATGGCGATCCAAATTACAGAAAGATCCTTTTCAAGCCCCAGGTCCCAAGCATTCTGGATAACAGGTCCATTGTGTCATTGGAGAAAGTGCAAAAACAAAATCCCCATGTCCACAGGTTGCCCTCTTGCTGTTTGCTGACATGTACTAGCTACATAGCAATGCATTTACAGTATGCTATGCATTTTGCAACTAATGCTAGTTGTTTAGATATTTAACAAGAAGAGCTCCATATGGTTTTATAATATTGCTGATTAACAACTCCCTGCATTCATATAAATTTGATATATTTTTTGCATGTAAGCAGTGGCCTTAACAGAGAGGAAATGGACCTTACAAATGTTTGGGCGTCCATAGGGAATGATGACTCAATAAGTGCAGTAATAACAATAATTTGTGCAGTAATAAGAAGAGTGCAGCAAATTGATGTCACTCGCAAGCATCTCCCTGGTCTGCCTAACTTACTAAATGTAAAAATACTACTACAAATGCCACCAGCACCCGGGCAAAGAGAGAAGGGACTAACAGGAAGTCAGAGAAAAGGTCAGAAGTTTTGCTGAAGCAAAATCATTCAAAATCAAAAATGTTTTGCCTTCAGTTTTCCATCATATATGATCTGTGGGATCAAAGTTGAAACTGAAGGTATATGTCTCCTTTAACCAATTGTAAATTGTTACAGGTTGGCTCTTGCTGAGCTAATTTAGTCTCAAAGCATGTTACATATGTTGTAATTTTGTGTGCGTGTATATATATTTTGTCAAAACAGATTAGAAAGTTACTGTTATCTGAAAATCTCGAAATCAGCAATTATTAAATTATGCCTACATATTTGTGCAGATCTCTCTGCCCATTATAGGGATTTTGCACTTTGTGATATATTTGATGAAATAAAAATGTTGTTGTGACAGGAGTTCCATAAGGTAGGTAAATACAGTTTTGCTATGGCTGATTCAAATCGCCCCAGGCAGGCAATACCCAAATAAAGTCTTAGGTTCATCTGCATGTAGCATCTTGTACTTACATTCAGTGTGTAAATATTTTGTATAAAAAGTGGTAATAAGCATAGAAATGCAATTCTTAATAGCTAAGCCATTTTTAAGAGTCCAGCTCAACATGACAATCCATAAGGCTTTCTTTGAAAAAAGTTCGCTTAAATAGGTGACTAGTTAACATGGCCTTACATTTTTATAGCAGCAACAAACTACACAGCACTTTACATTATTGCAACAACTTTCTGAATATGAGGTGCTGTTACTATTAGATGTGGACCCGCAGTCTTGGCCTGCCAAGTCACAACTCCCGCTAGACGACGTAATACATGCAACTCTTACTCAGATGGGCCCTTGCTGTACTTGTGGAAGAAGGGTTAACCACACTGTATCACAAACACCACACTTATTAAATAACTGAGGCACTAGTATTTCTTAAAACAAAATTATAACTCTTTATTGATAGGTATTATTGATGTTACACAACATCTTGGTGGGTGCCATTAAATGGTACAATGATAAATCATATCATAAATGCTTCAGACACTCTCATCCCTCGTTTGGTATTCTAAAAATCACAGATATAGTGTTCCAACACCACAGAAGTAGTACTCACAGGTCTGTGAACTAGTCCTTAGCACTTGCAGATGCTCACAGTGAATTATTAGTCCAGGATCATCTATTCCTGAGTCTGACTGCTTGAGTCCCTATATTGGCAGGTGACACAGCAGGCTACTAACCCTGCCCTGGCCTCCTTGTTGGAGCATCAGGGCGCTCTACTAACTACACTGATGCTGCTTTTACTCCTAAAGGTTCCTAGAACTTACATCATATACTGAGCCCTACTTTTTCCAGGTCTTCAGCACACAACCTCTCCCATCCAGTAGTAGGAACCAAAAGAGGCAGAGCATGTGGTGGCTTCCATTTTTTGTAAGGGCCAATTTTTTGTTATAATAATATGGGGGGGACTTATAGCTAGCCAAAACCCTCCTGAGGACTTCCTGACATAAAGGTTGGCAAAACCTTTACCTCCTTACAGACAAGAGATACAAAATGAAACAAGAGGATTAGAGAGCCCAGCTTAATATACAGCTTATTGGTTGTTATAGGTTACTAGGCCTGGGGTAAACTTTGTAACTTACCTTACCCCATATGTTTTTAATTGCTTGAATATGCATTCTGTTACAACATCAAAATTTCCCAGACATCCATGTGTACATAGCCCTAAAGTATCAAAGTCATATTAGTTAATAAGTACATCCAGATAGACAAATTGATGAGCTGAATTATTACGAGGCAAGAGTATTTCACGAGCTACTAATGTGCCCTGAGGACAGTTGTTAACCAATATGGATATTCTTCGCACAGATATTCAAGCCTGTTTCTGCAATTAAAGCATTGCTAATTGTGGCAAGTAGCATGTTTCAGTAAAGATGCTATATAAACAGAGCCATGTTGAAAAGAGAAACCTCTAATTGCTTACTTCATGTATAATGAACACCAGGTGACTTAAACCAAACACAAGAAATGCAAGTTACTGCATCTTGTATAATCACAGGTTACAATCTCTGAACTGTTGGATCTGTAAATCAAAAGGTTTGAGTGGAAATACAACTTTGGCCTTGACTAATGTTAACATACTGAAACCAAGACAATAATAATAAACATAACTAATCCTATTTAATTAAAAAAATATATACAAACCTAACAGTTACAGTTACATATAACAGCCCTTAAATGTTCTGTCTGCAGTTAGCTATTGCCATGTCCAATAAATGACTGTAACTGCAGTTCAGAGATAATCTGTATGAGCACCAGAGGCATAAAAATAGAATGTGATGCATCTGACTGCTTCTGATGTAGGTGTTCATGCAGCTTTATTTGATAATGCAAAGTGATGCAGAGTACTCAAATGCAAAATACAGTCATCGTACCCAATGCTCATCAGGAGAAGTTCAAAAGATGTAGATTTGGTATTCACTAAAGGATCTGGGGTTCGGCCAGATACCAAAATGATGTATTCGGTGGTAAGTTAGAAGCTGAACCGTATTGCAGAAATCATGATAGAAGCTCAACCATTCTGCAGAAATCAGTCACTCCCTATCTACTGCGAAGTGCCTTTAGTAAAACGAATCTACCTTCCCCTTTGAAGAGGAAGACAGTCAAATAGACAATAGTCTACAATAGTCTACTGTGCATCATAGTGTTTATAAGGCCCCCACAGACCCTGCAATGTGGGGGGGAGGTGGTCTGCGGGGGCTTTATTTACAGTGATCCTACTGGCAAGTCTGGGGGTAATGGAGTGTTCATTACACATTGTAATAGTAATGTTATTGGCAAGTCTCGGGTTTATGGAGTTCTAATTGGCCATTTCTGCAGTGGCCTTGAAATGCTTTGGGGCACCATATGTCATAAAATGGTGGTGACCATTTTGGTGCAGCAGCTCATTATTCTGCCCTTCCAATTTTTTTTATGTATTGGGAGTTATAACTGCCAGCCAGAGTGTACTTTATTAGTCCTCTGAGGGTGTCCCTTTATGTTAGTCTGCATGAGGGCCCCCCAACCTCCAGGTACACCACTGCTGCACATGCTTGCTGCTCCTGCTCCATGGAAATCAATCAGGCAGGTGCAGCAGACAGCGTTGGGAGAGAGATATGTCATTTTGGGGGCTGTTTAGAGTCTTTTAAAAAAAAGTTTACTTATTCTTAAAGGGCCCTGTACCACAGCAGACAGCTCATCTTTCAGGCATAATAGGCTAGATGGCCAGTCAAGGCCTGGTAAGAAACCTTAGAAAAGAAAAAAAGTACAGGAAAATGTGGCAGCCCATTTAAAGCAACTGCCTTAATAGCTCAGTGCTGGAGCTTTCATCTTAGGCCAAAAGCAGAGTAATTCTGGGCACTTTAACACAATTGTAATAGTCCAGGAGGCATGGCCAAATCATCCAAAATAAGATCCCAATGCTTGCTATGACAATTGCTTGACAATCACCTGAATGTGATCACGCGAGTACTTCTCAATTGGAAACACAGTGTTTCTAAATGCTAGTGTTATGGAAGTTTCAGATACCGAAAGTCGTTTGAGGTAAATAGGTAAGGTTTATTAGACATGTATGTGGGTTCTGAGCAAAGGACTGAACTACAGAACAAAGACAGCACAGGGTTTATACAGACTTTGTGACAGTAACATATGTCATGAGAAACGTATGAACATAGGCGTTACCAGTGTACCAGTGTACGCGCATAGAAATATCTGTTCAGTGCAAACAAAGTCTTAGGTGGTTCTGTCTTCAAAGATATAGTTGACATAACTAAGGCTAGCTTGAGAACAGAATCCATCCAAGTTAGGTGGGTGAATCTTCCCACACAGAATGTATTTCTTATCACCAGTAGCCCAACAGATGCATGCACAAGTCATTTCAGGCACATTTTGTGAAACCTCCCAAGCTAATTTTGATAATTTTAATAAGTTATGCTTCTATGGAGTAGGAAGCAGCCTTGGAACCTCAAGACAATTGTTAATTCAAGCCCCTGTGCACCTAATTTAACTTAATCTTTGAAGTTACTATCATTTAGATCATACAGTTGTACTTATGGGGACAGGCTTCTTGTTTGGTGCACAACAGATTTTGCACAAGATTGTACAATTTTTCAAATATTGATCCATCATATTAATTGTGTTCATATTAAGGTGTACATTATTTCCTGGCTTGTGTTTACTCATAGTATATACAAAAGTCTGTATGTTGAGCTTAGTTACACCATATGTGGAATGTGATTGGATTTATTCACAGTAGAGCCACATCTCTTTACTCACATAACCTTTTTTTTTGTTCTTGGTAACCTTTTAACTTATGTTTGATTTATAATAAATCTTTTTATTGATTGTGTTTCTGTATTACTGGTCCTTTAAACCACAAGTGAAGGCTAGTAGGGTAAGGATGAAAGGATTCAGAGATGTGAAGAATTCACAAGCATTATATTCTTTTTATACTTCTCAAGAGGAGATTGTGCAGACAAAATGTGATTGTACATAACATAGCATTTTGTTTTCTAGTCAGCATAACATTAAGTCAAGTAAAGGAGAGACAGACAGTCTGATGAGTAAAACACCGCACAGATCTCTTTCAAGGTCCATTTAACATCATATATTTCCAGCCCTCCAAACTCTGTTCACAGCTGTACTTTGTATTATTTCACTTCTTTCCCTGCACTTTATTACTATATTTGGTTGGTTTTGTACAAATAGTATTTCAAAGTACATTTAATTCAGTTTACAAATCCTGTGTTTTATTGCATACAAATCTCATTGCAGTCTATGGGAAAATCTGCAAGTAAATAGGGAGCCTGACAAATGCACTAGGCCTGTTAGACTTGAGTTGAGCTTTAGGAGTCAGTGGTTTTAAAATACACATATGGAAGCTTTGTTCTTTAACAGAGCTGCACATTAGTATATTTTGTTTTTTCTTTGTAAAGTTTATTCATGTGTCAAGTGTTTTTAAAGAAATGACATCCTGAGGCTTTGATCAATATATATGACAGGAAAAAAAAACATACAGTGCACCTACTATAGCTCTGCAGCCCCTCTTACTGCTAGGTAAAATCTTTTTTGACAAGCGTGCATTAATGACACACTCACATACATAAATATAGTACCTTGCGAACATATTCAGATGCTGAGCCAACACACTTCTTTTTTTTAAATGACAGACCCAATACCACTTTCAGGTGGAAAAATCATCAGCTCGTTTATTACAATTTACAGTTACACATACATATTAAATACATAATCATTAACATTAGTAAAGTGAAAACTCATGTAAACCATGTACAGGTATGGGACCTGTTAGCCAAAATACTTGGGACCTGTGGCTTTCCAAAATGAGGCATCTTTCTGTAATTTGGATCTCAATACCTTAAGTCTTCTAAAAATCATTTAAACATTAATTACACCCAGTGGAACTGTTTTGCCTTCAATAAGGATTAATTTCAGTATATCTTAGCTGGGATAAAATACAAGCTACTGGTTTATTATTAAAGAGAAAAATAAAATATTTTTAAAAAAATTGTTTTATTTGATTAAACAGGAGTCCATGGGAGATGGCCTTCTCATAATTTAGTGTTTTCTGGATAAAAGGCTTTTGGATAACAGATCCCATACTTGTATTATGAAGTTAAACCAGCATAATTTTTTAATCCAAGCATACATCAACAATTGTTCCCCTGTCTTGATTTTCGCAAAACCTACATCTACTATAAATCCCAGCTCCAAAACAATCTGGTGCCTGGGCATTCTGGTTAGCTGGATGATGGCTTTAAAACCTAGTATTTAACTAGGTCACAGATCAGGCTTTGGACTGTGTTATATATTATATTAAAATTACTTTTTTGTGCTTAAACCACTCATTGTTAGTATACAATGCTCAGGCTTTCCTTCCCTTTTAATCTGCTGCAGGGCAGAGCCAGACAAATAAGCATTTGTACACCAGGCAATACAATTTACTTATAGATTACTAGTGCACAGATAAACAGAAGTCCATTATGCAGGAGGAGTATCCAAGATCTAAAGATATAATTATCTACCTCTCAAACACCAAACATGGGGTAGCTTCCATTAGGGCACAGTCACACCTGACCCAACGGACTGCTCCTTTCCACCCGCATTGTACAGCAGTAGGAGAGAAGCGGAGCTCCTATAAATTCCTATGTGTAGCTCCCTGACAGGAACAACATTGTCCCAAGTGCAGCATCACACAAAAAATGCATGCTTGCACATTTTAGGGCATGATTCAAGTCAATAGGAAAAAAGTATGTTCAGCACAAGCCCATACTGAACAATTTGTATACCGCACCTTTAACGTTTAGCCTAGAATTGACTACAGAAGTCCCTAGATACTTTTTTCTAATAAAAAATCTGCAAATATTTATGTTATGTACAGCTAACAGGCATAAAACTAATATAGAATTTAATATAATACACATTTTTTAGACTAGTTCCCTAGAAGCCATGTGCACCCTTATCCTTAATATGGTGCCAAATCCCCTTCCACTTACGTCTCTGCTTTTCTAGTCGAATGCTGACATGAAAATGCACAGGCTCCTCAGTTCTTCATGAAGGGGATTGAATCTGCCCAACTATGCAATGAAATCTGGTAATGAGGGGGAGATCAGAGCTGCAAGTTATAGACTTAACACATAATGGAGAATTGAACAAAAAGAGATAGGATCCTCAAAGGCCAACTACAGAACCTGCAGAAACTGGAAAAGGGCAATTACTATACAGCTTAAATGCATAAAATATTATTGCTTACTAGTGATAGGTGATCTTTAGTTCCTTCTACATAATCATTCGCCATTAACAGTTTTCTCAGGGAAACACACACATAAACCCCAATCCAGATGTAAATCTCATTCACCCTAAGAGAGCAGGAATCAACCTGTACCCTACCTTGGAGGATTGTTTAATAACAATGTCCCTGGTTTATATTGTGCTTCATTAGCAGCAGATGTGACCCTGCTTTTAACATTTAAAGTTTATGATGGCACCCTTACTACACCACCTTTTTGGCCTCAGGCATTTTGGATAAACACCTTTATTGTGCTTTCCTTGTTAAACCTCAAAAGAGTTAATGAGTGTCTTAAGTTTTTTTTTTTTAGGTAAAATTTATGGCTATTGGATCGTGCCTATTAAAAAGTCTTTATTGGGTCAGATTTGCATTTGAAAGTGACGTTTAATGGCTCATTTAAAGTAAAAGTGAATAGTATAAACAATATACTAGCACTTTAAAAATTCTCTCTGCCAATATTATTTGTATATTTTGAGGTATTTTTATGGAGAAATGCAATACTTAGGGGCAGATTTACTAATCCACGAATGGTCCAAAGGCGTCTGAATGTGTTTTTTCGTAATGATCGGTATTTTTGCGGTGTTTTCGTCGCCGGCGCAACTGTTTCGTATGTTCCGCAATGAAAAAGTCGCAACAAATACAAAAAAGTTGCAACGGCGACGAAAAGACGGCAAAATTTGTGTTTCCAATCCAAATTTTTGCCATTCGGGATTCGAATTCGTGCTTTGGTAAATCTGCCCCATAATGTTTATAATTACACAGGCACGTAAGCACTTTAATATATAAAAGGTTTGCTTATCCATTGTTTGTTAGTATGAGGTTAGGATTTGTATAATATATGTTGTAGAAACTCTTTTAATTTATATTTATAAATATATTATAATATATAAATATATTTATTTATTTATTTGGAATGTTTACAGTATTGGCACTAAATTGGGTCTGTAGTACAACTAAAGCACAACACAAGGTTATCCATGCAGTAAGAATAATCTTTCATCGTTAGCAGCTTAATCTTCCTTGAATTCCTATTGTGATGCTTGCCTGGCTCACAGATATCTCTTGTTCTGATAACTAACTGTAACACTATTTTGGCTATAAAGAGGTAAATCCAGGCTAGTAGATGATGTAGAGCAGTGCTGTCCAACTGGCGGCCCGCGGGCCGCATGCGGCCCTCGACCCCCCTCTGTGTGGCCCCCCACCTGTCTGGCTGCTTTAATGGCTTAACTTTGTGTTAGCTTTAAATGGTATCAGTACTGAGATTAACTGGCCCCCTGCATGGTTCTCACCTCAGATTCAGGCTGTAATCCCTCTGTATTGTTTAAAAATGTAATCCCCTGTGTTGTTCACACCTTTTAATCTCTGCATTGTTCACCCCCTGCAGTGTTCACACCTCAGGCTCAGGCTGTAATCACCCACATTGTTCCCCTCTTCACACCTCAGACATTGTATGCCTGTGTATAGGCAGCATAGGGTAGGCAGAGTATGGCACATAGGCAGCATAGGGCAGGGAGGGTATGGCACCCACAGGCAGCATAGGACAGGCAGAGTATGGCACCCACAGGCAGCATAGGACAGGCAGAGTATGGCACACACAGGCAGCATAGGACAGGCAGAGTGCTGCCTGTGTGTGCCATACTCTGCCTACCCTATGCTGCCTGTGTGAGGTGAACCTGGCAGGGGTTTGTTCTGGGAGATTGTTAGCAGTTTGAAATAGCCATTAAATGGTCCCTAAGGTGTGTAACTATATGCTGGGGGTTGCTGTGCTATCCACAGGGGAGGCATATGGATTTAAGGGTATGTCTTAATATGACATAATATAATTCTTTAACATATGAATGATGGTTGATATCCCTGCAGCGACCATTGTGATAAAATGGGTGTGGTTTGAAGTGGGTATGGTTTAAAATGGGGGAGTGGCCAAAACTGGCTTCCATTAGCGGCCCTCCACCATGTATGCGAGAGAAATTCTGGCCCTCGGCACCACAGAAGTTGGACAGCACTGATGTAGAGCATGTGTTACATGCAACCCTCTTTCTTAGGGCTCTGGCACACGGGGAGATTAGTCGGCCGCGACAAATCTCCCTGTTCGCGGGCAACTAATCTCCCCGGATTGCCATCCCACCAGCGAAAATGTAAGTCGTCGGTGGGATGGCACACGCTTCGCAGGCGATTTCGGCAGACTGCCAAAAATGCATCGCGAGGCAACTTCGGCGATTTGCCGAAATTGCCTGCGCAGTGTGTGCCATCCCACCGGCGACTTACATTTTCACCGGTGGGATGGTAGTTAAGGGAGATTTGTCGCGGGCAACTAATCTCCCCGTTTGCCAGAGCCCTTAGGCTGGGCCTTCGCTAATTGGAAGAAAGTTAAATAGGAGCTGAGGGTGTAGTTGAACTACAACTTGCTGATACTGTGTAGTGCAGATAGTATAAATGGACGCCAGAGAGGTTCTTATGGTGATTTATTGGTCCAAGACACAGATTTTACGCAGGGTTATCATACTCACAGACAGGCAGATTGAGCTGGTACAATAAGGAAATGCTGTTTTGCAGAAGAGAGGGTATGCACCATTTTATCCCACCTCTTGGTAGAGTCTGGGCAGGGAAACACACCTTTCAACCAGTACCCCTTGGGAGGTAGTCCAAGTAGTAGGAACTCCTTCAGGTTGATAACCTCTAGTGGATGAGTCCTTCAGGTGAGTAGGGATCAGGGGTTATCCTGCCTATCACTATCTCTACTCCGTGGCCCTGCACTGAGGCAACATTGCCAGATAGGAGAACTACTCCTGGATCTAATCACTCCTGGATGGGGCTAATGGCTGTCCTTTCTTGCTAGAGCTAACTACCTTCACTTTCCTAGAAAGTGCTATTAAACAATCTGACTGTGCTTGCTAACCTCATTCACGGAGCCCTGTCCCCAACTTTCACTAGAGGTATAGTATCCTCTAGAGTACAATGGCTTCTGGGGCCTAAGGTCTGCCTCCAGGCTCAATGGAGTGGCGCTTGGGAGACAGCCTGCAGCCAAAGAGGAAGTCATACCCTCCTGCTAGACACTACATCAGTCTGCAGGGGGTGTGAACAACCTAACTAGACCAATAGGGATAGTGGTTCTAAACTGTAACCTGAGTACAGAGGGCTTTACCCAATAGCAGTAAAGGTGTGAAGAGGTAGGGTATAAAGCCATAGGGAGCTTAACCCTATGGGTCCCTACATAACTGTTCTAGTTGTGATCTTTTGCTTTGTCTGTTTATTCCTGCCTCTGGCTCTGTTCTTGCAAGTAATCACTGTATTATCGTTGTTTGAACCACTGCCAAGTGCAATTGTACCTGGCCTGTTCTCAACTCTGTCCTTACTTAGACTTGTCTACTCTTTTACCTCCTACTTACCTTACTCCTTAGCATACTGTCATTGCTAAGACCCTACAAAGGGCTCAAGGTTGTCATACGCATTCAGATGGCAGTTCAGTGGCACTTTTACTAAGCAATTTTGAAAAAAAGTAGATTTTTTTTTGCTTCTAGATATTTTCTAGATTTATGGGTTTTTGCCAGTACATGTATGGGACCCGTTATCCAGAATGCTCGGGACCTGTTTTCTGGATAAGGGGTCTTTCCGTAATTCGGATCTCCTATCTGATAATAAAATTATTTAAGCAGTAATTAAACCCAATATGATTATTTTGTCTTCAATAAGGATTAATTATATCTTAGTTGGGATCAAGTACAAGGTCCTGTTTTATCATTACAGAGAAAAAGGGAATCATTTTTAAAAATGTGAATTATTTGATTAAAATGGAGTCTATGGGAGATGGCCTTTCCGTAATTTGGAACTTTCTGGATAATGGGCTTTCGGATAAGGGGTCCAATACCTGTACTCAATTTTTACGATATTGTTTCCCCGACAAATTAGAGTTTTTTTGAAAATAACTCTAATAATTTGTGATTCATTAACGTTTAGTTAACTTTTTTTGGCAAAAAAAAATCGACAGGTTTGATCTGTGGTGTACCATTTAGTCCTATGAAGGTTTAGAATAGTAGAGGAATAGAATAGTCAGTGACAGCCTGTCCTTGACACATTTTCAAGGGGAAATTTATTCCATCATTGTTTTCTATTTCATACATTTTTGGGGAATTTAATCTCATCATTGTTTTCTCAGTTTGCCCAGTTTCAAGGGGAAATTAATCCCATCATTGTTTTCTGTTTCACACATTTTTAAGGGGACGTTAATCCCATCATTGTTTTCTATTTTACACACTTTCAAGGGAAAGTTAATCACCTCATTGTTTTGTATTTCACACATTTTCAAGGGGAAGTTAATACCATCTTTGTTTTCTATTTCACCCAGTTTCGAGTGAAACTTAAACACATTATTGTTTTCAAAGAATGAGCACCAATGCTCCTAAAATGGCTGCTTGAGCAATTCCTGTTTATACATGGGGTTTACATAGGGTTTCTCTCCCTATGCAGTATTTCTCCTAGTGAAACCAGAACACGTCACAAACACAGTACTCACAACCGTAGCTTTCCAGCTCTCACACTTTTTCTCCCACCAAGCACCTGCTCTTCTCTCAGGCTGGGGGCAGGGAGCATCTCATGCCCTTTTCTCACACATAAGACAGAGGTCAGAGAGAAAGACCACCCCACTCCCTTGTCAGGCAGAAGTCTAAAGCACTAAGGCCAATCGCATAGAGCACTGGCTCCACTTCTCTCCTCCTGTGTTTTGTAGGCCACCAAAGGGAAGCGCATCCACTCTCTTCCAAAGGTTCGTACAGCTGCACTGACAGGCACAGATTTAGAGTGCAGCTACATGATTTTTTTAGGCCAGTCTCCACTCCATGTAGCTGCACTCAGGCTGAAGCTGTGCCTGTAAGTGCAGCTACACAGAGCTGTGGCTGAGAGTGGTTCCGCTTCTTTTTGCTTGCCTACAAAATGCAGATGGAAAGAAGCAGATCCAATCCTCTGTGTGACCTTGGCCTAAGGTGTGTGGTCACTGCTCTATGTGACAGTGCAAGGAGTGGCTTTAGATACAGGTACTTTTAAAAAATGCTGTATATTCACGCAATGCAGCAAAACTTGTGGGCCATAAATGACCCCTCTTATTTTGCTACAGAAACATACACATGAGATATGCCCCTACATACACTGTAAGTTGATAGCACAAGGATTTTTGTTTGGACACCAGAAGAGCACTTCTGGTGCTCATATCCTGCTGCCTGTCATTATCTTCAATAGAAAATGCCCAAGATCACCAGTCCTGAAGCCATATTAAAAACATTACAGCAAGCACCAGTACTGGTCCTTTCGGGCATTTCCTATTTGCAGCCTTTGCATGTTTAAGATGGGATAGGATACTTGGGCAAGATTCAGTTTAATGTGAAGAGCTTATCTCAGTAACATAACTATATATACAGCAAACCCTGGGGTCACGGGGCCTGGGCAGCAGGGGGGTCTGGAATGCGGGGTCTGCTGTGCCTTAGTCACCCCCACTTCCCCTCTCCTACTTTAAATATACTTGCGGTGATCGGAGCTGGGATGGTGCGTCGCAGTCGGTGCTGGGGGGGGGGGGCTTGGTTAGGGGAGAAAGGACTGGAGGAGGTGACCAAGTTACTCCGCTGGCTAATTTACTAACTCAGTGCCAGATTTTCCCATAGAGCTGGGTGTAATTCATTGAGAAATAAACACTGTTTAACACATGAAAACACTGTGTCAAGCAGCCAGTGCCTAAGGTGCAGGAAACCAGGCTTTACATTCAGCAAGAAAGTAGCTAATTACTTAAAGTGAATCATTTAGAGAGATACAAATATGGCTGATGTATTTAAATTCAGTTCTGCAGCCCAAGCATTTCTTTGGCACTGTAACAAAGGAAAAAAGTCTTCCAATAAACCAATGAGTTTGGAAAGCTTAAAAAGACATAGTTACAGACCCTCTACTGGCTGAACTGTAAATAAACAAACAATGTGAGCATTGTCCCAATTTGCCAGTCAACTGAATTTTTTCTTTCAAATATAAAGCAGAACCAGACCTTTAAAAGTATATTTCTTTATGAATAGTGGTTGTTGACGTCTTAAAATCTGTATTATGAGTATATATAGCCAAATAGGTTCATGTACTTCCAGTTACAAAATGTAACTATTTAGTATAAAAAATAATTCTGCCAAAATCAATTACAATGCCTTACAGTTCTGGCAAAATAATTAGGTTCATGAGTTACTGTAGTTATTTGTTCTAATCTAAGTCTACAAATTCAAATTCAAGAACATATGGCAGTATCCTTATAACTAATCCCACTCTTTATAGGGCTGTATACAACACACTGAGAAAAATATTCATTACTGCTTATGCCAAGTGTTTTATTTTGGTTTCTCAGTTGTTGAATCTCAACAAAATTTGTTCCACGCACTCATAAATAGTGTTTATGCACAATGGAATTTGTAAACAAAGCAATGTGTGCACCATGTGTAGTATTGGAAAAATGGGTGGGTAACAGTCCAGGTGCCCCAATCTCTCTGGGCCAAATAAAATAACGGCAAAGCAACAGTGCACATGATATGAAAGTGAAACTAGGAAATATATACACAGTAAATAACCTTATTCACAGCTCCCAATGCTTATAAACCTGACCTGTTTCTAATTTTTCAATGAATGAGTTTCCACATAAGACAGTTAGTTCTGCCTTCCATATATTCATCCAAAAATGTGTATAGTGAGCACATTCCAGTCTGCATAGAAAGTCCCATGCAGATTACTTAGGGGGGGGGGGGTCTAATGCTCAGAACACTTTACCCATACACAAGTTACTTTTCCAATCCTCTGAAGTACCCTTTATATTGGGATATTTGATGGCTTATCTGTTGACAAGGTGTTTTAATAAACAACAAAGCCACATAATAGTGTGCTTATTTATTTACACTCCTTGACCAGTTTCCTGTTACTAAATGACAAATCCTGCACATAATTTTTTATTTAAAAGCAGAAATTCAAGATTTGTTATTTGAATATGGCATTGTTTTATATTATAACAATAAAAACAAGAAAAGCAATGAAATAAATAACAAAAAATGTTCTGTAGCACTAGTGGCATTTCTGGGGCTGCTGCCGACTTAGGCTGCAGCCCTGAAGCCGCTTCCCCTTACGCGCTTCTTGCGTACCTATTCCATGTCGGAGCGAGTCCGGGGGGGGGGGTGCAGAAAGCGCACCTCATACTTTTTGATTTTAGTCTTTTACTCTGTTTACCAGTTAGATTCCAACTTCCAATGTAATCAATTCAAATTATGGGGGTTCAGATAGAAATATGACAACATTCATTCACTGTAATGAACAGACTGGATTATCATGGCTTAAAATAAAGTCCCCCAGAAAACAATGTGACTTAGTAGTAAGACCCTGTTGCACCTACCTTTAACTCAAAAGGTTCTAGTGAAAAAGCAGAGAGCTTTTAAGCCCCAGCTCATTAGCATACACATGAAAGTGATTCATTGGTTTAAAGGCTACATAGCTACAGCGTGGGTTAGACCGAGCGCTGGCGATTTCTTTCTGTGTTTTGTGTACAAATTGTAGCCAAATTTTGCTTCTAGCTGCTATGTAGCCTTTAAACCAATGAATCACTTTCATGTGTGTGCTAATGAGCTGGGGCTTAAAAGCTCTCTGCTTTTTCACTAGAACGTTTTGAGTTAAAGGAAGGTGCAACAGGCTCTTACTACTCAGTCACATTGTTTTCTGGGGGACTTTATTTTAATTGCATCAAAGACTCAAAGTCATTAGACAGTGTAGGACTCATGTACAATGAGGGGCCTTGACGTGGCATGTGAGCTTACATATTTTGGCCAAAGTGTGGTACTAACACCTCATTTTTTGTAAAAATTATTTTTAAAGGCAAACTAAGCGCTGGCAAACTTTCTTTCTCTTTGTGCTGCATTTCCCACCCTAGGCTTATACTCAAGTCAATACGTTTTTCCAGTTTTCTTAGGTAAAATTAGGCCTCAGCTTATATTCAGATCGACTTTTACTCGAGTATATATGGTAATTAACTTAATTAAAATAAATATTTTACTAGATAGCATTTAGCTTATCCACAATGTGCTTTTTATCCTTTGTGTTTTACTTTCTCTTGCTTAGATTATATATATAATCGAAAAATTTGAGTTTGAAAATATGGCTTGGCTTTGCCTAGGACAACTCCTATTGATTTCTATAGAAATTTTTACAATCAAGTTTTTGGGTTTTTGAAATATAATTCAAATTCAAGTTTTTTGTGCTAAAAAATTGTGACAAAAAAGTTGCTAAATCTCCCCTAAGGGACTGATTCACAAATGTACGAATTAGAATCGTGAAATCCGATCATTTCTGATGATCGCAAATGTTTGAATACAAAAATGTTGTACTTACTTTAAGCTTTCCAAAGGACTCAATGACACTCTGCAGCTCCAACCTGGCCAAAAGAAAGTCAAGATACTGAAGTTTGAATGAATTCCAAAACTTTCATACTCGTTGCGGCAAATACGATTTTGTCGCCCAAATTGTCGCAAAGTACGAAAAAGTCACAGAAGTTAACGAAAAAATAGCAGAAAATACGCAGAGCTCTAAAAAGTTAAAAAAATATGATTTTTTTTTATCCGGACTCGATCACGCATTGATAAATGGGCCCCATAGTGTCATACTGCCATGAGGTATGTTGATAGAGTGGACTTCTTTCCTAGAGAACACTTTGCTTAGAGGAAATGCAGTATCCCTGTGTCTTACAGGGCCCAGCAAATTGATACCTGAATTTACATAGAGAGAAGACCTAGTTACTAACAATATTGTCTAAAATTCCTGTTTTTGTTTGAAAACAAATCAGAAAATATAGTTGATCTTGGCACTGTATCTACCCCCTGCTTTTCAGACTTCATTATTGTTGTTGTTTTGCGCTAGAGAAATACTTGTGGCACCTACACATCTGCTCCTGATCACTATACTATTAGGAGACCTTTTGTTTCTTTATTTGCATAATGTATCACTAAGCTGAGGGGGCTGTGTTCCATCTTGTGTGGGTTTCTCTGCTATAATAAAATAAAATATCGGGCTGTCCTTATCCTACATTAAACAAAGTTTTACAGGGCATCTGGGTTGATTTTTTGCTTCTCATACAACAAGAATGGAGTGTGTGTTGCTCTAATAAAATTGTGCCTTTGACTTCCAGATTGTAGCAGCAACACAAACACTACACCAGCGCCTGGCATACACCATCTTGTTGGCAACTTAGAGGCTGAAAAATCAGAATTTAGAACTTAGAATGCAAGCTTTTGCTCTACATTGGCCTCTACATTTTTTAGTTAACAATTATAATCACCCCCCAGTGATTAAGCTTTTCCTTGTCCCTTAAATGTGTAAGGTAAGGGATATATATGCACTATGTCCATTTTTTAAAAAATTGGTGCAAAGGTTCTATGGAGCTGAGATGGTGTGTGGCCTGTAATTTCTGCACTCCAAAGGAATTATCCATTGGTAAGAACTGTTTTGTTTTTGAGATCTTGATAAGGGGACTCCTCAATTGACCCTTCGCCTTGGGGCACCCCACTGAACCCCCTTGTTACATACCTTAATGAAACACCAGGAGACAGAGGTGGATGGCCACAGCATTTATTCACATTTTATCAAATAAATAGGACCTTGCCAGCCCTGCTGCCGGTCCAGTTTCTGCAGTGTTTCGATGATAGGAAATCCAAGCAGGCTGTCACCTAGCACAAGCAGTAGTATCTAGTAGAATTAAGTCTAAAACAACTGGACTTTTCTGAGTTTTTCTTGAAAACGTTTCACCACTCATCCGAGTGGCTTCTTCAGTTCAAATGACTGGTAGGGAATTCCCCGGTATTTAAACTCTTGATGGTAGTAGAGTCACAGACATCCAATCACAATGGTTCCATTGAACTTGTTCAGTTAGGTGTTAGCTGAAACTGACAGGTGTAAGAAGGTATGATCCAATCACAATGGTACCAAGATTCTCATTGATGAAGGTGTTAATCCTTCAAAGTACATGACTGGAAGTGTGAACTGTTGTGAAACTGCCGGGGTAAGGATGTCAACGCGCCATTGTATGTTGGTGACAAGCGGTATCTCAGGCCCCCTCCTCTGTTCAGGGATGGTTTTTCCAGGTTGGCATAAATGGCCTCTTTCACACCTCTTTCAAACCATCTGTCCTCTCGGTCCAAAATATGCACGTTACTGTCCTCAAAAGAGTGACCTTTTTCTTTGAGGTGTAGATAGACCGCTGAGTCTTGTCCTGAGGAGTTTGCCCGCCTATGTTGGGCCATTCTCTTACAGAGAGGTTGTTTTGTCTCCCCAATGTATAAGTCTGAGCACTCTTCACTACACTGGACAGCATAGACCACATTACTTTTCATGTGCTTGGGTGTTGGGTCTTTCGGGAGCTTCTGTCTCAGGGTGTTGCTGGGTTTGAAAAACACAGGAATGCGATGTTTGTTGAAAATTCTCCTAAGTTTTTCTGATGTTCCAGCAACATATGGAATGACTATGTTGTTTCGCCTGCTGTGTTCCTCCCTTCTGTTTGTAGGTCTGGTCTTTCTGTTGGTCTTTGATTTGGTTTTGATGAAGGCCCAGTCTGGGTACCCACAAGTTTTCAGAGCTCCTTTTAGATGTTTATATTCTTTCTCCTTGGCCTCTGCATTGGATGCCACAGTTTCAGCCCGATGATGTAGAGTCCTAATTACACCCAGTTTATGTTCCAAAGGGTGGTGGGAATCAAACAGCAAGTACTGGTCTGTGTGGGTGGGTTTCCTGTATACTTCAATATCCAGGTCCCTCCCCTCTTTGATAACTATAGCACAGTCCAAAAAAGCCAGTTTGCTGTCTTTCACATCTTCCCTTGTGAACGTGATGTTTTTGTCCACCGAGTTTATGTGTTTGGTGAAGGCTGGAACCTCGCGTTCTTTAATTTTGACCCAGGTGTCATCCACATATCTGAACCAATGACTTGGTGTTGTTCCCTTGAAGGTGTCCAGGGCTTTCTTTTCCACTTCTTCCATGTAAAGGTTCGCTACAATTGGAGACACAGGCGAATCCATGGCACAGCCATGTTTTTGTCTATAGAAAACTTCCTTGTGCTTGAAGTAAGTGGTATTGAGACATAAGTCCAGTAAGGAACAAACTTGTTCTGGGGTCAGCTTTGTTCTGCTGCTGAGGGTGGTGTCTTGTTTCAGCCGTTTCCTCACTGTATCAATTGCCTCGGCAGTGGGTATGCATGTGAACAGAGATGTTACGTCATAGGACACCATTGTATCATCGATCTCCAGCTTTAACTCCTTCACTTTTTTGACAAAGTCCATGGATTTCTGAATGTGGTGTACTGTGTTTCCAACTAAGGGGGCTAAGATGTTGGCCATGTATTTAGCAATGTTATAAGTCACACAGTTAATGCTGCTGACAATTGGCCTCAAAGGGGCTCCTTCTTTGTGTATTTTTGGGAGTCCATATAGGCATGGAGTGGCTTCGCCTGGGTAAAGGTGACGGTACAAAGCTGGACTGATGACCTTTTCAGTAGTAGTGTCTGTATCTATCAATCCACTGTGCAGTCATAGGAGAGAACCTCCTTTCTCCCTCTGCTAAAATTACCTGTGCAGTACTCTGGCAAGGTCAGAAGATAAGGAAGTGAGTGCTTCTTTTTCTTACATCACAATGCTCTCTTTCTCCACCCCCCAGGCCAGCTTTTTCCTGCCTTAACTTCACCTAATCACAGTTGAACCTAGTTCTGCCAATCTCTAAATATAAACCAGTGTAATCTGGCTGCTGGTTATTCGGATCCCAAACATGCAGCCCCTGCACTTATAGCTCCAGGGCTTTCCTTTCCAAAAGTGATTTTTTTGTCATTTTTATGCATCAAAACCATGAAAAAAAACTACGTAAAAATGTACCATAGAAAAATATTCAGGGTCGTTTAGAAGTCAATGGGTGTTGTCCTAGGCTAATTCTAACAGTATTTATTTAATTTGTGGTTTAGAACAGGGGTCCCCAACCACCGGGCCGGGGACCAGTGCCGGGCCGTGGGCTGTGCTGAACTGGGCCACCTCTGGTCCAAAATACCTGTTATCTCAATTCTCCAATGTATTACACAGCCATGACAACAGCAATGCGAAGCCCAGGAAGCTTTCTACTTATTGCGACAAGGCCCAAAGTACTTAAAGTTCCATACTAAGCATCAGAGGATGTCACCCCTTAGGTGCGAGTAAGAAAAGCAAGGGTGCTGGGCGCATCTAGTTGCAGGGAAACAAGCTTAGGTCCCCCAATGAGTTTGAATTATGATGAGCTGTATTATATTTTATGATATAATAATAATAAAATAAAGTGCAATAATAATTACATTTACATCATATATGTAATAATTCAATTATATACTATGCATTGGCTGCGCCACCCCCCAACCACAACCCCGGTCCTTGGAAAAATTGCCTTGCTTGAAACCGGTCCGTGGTGCAAAAAAGGTTGGGGACCACTGGTTTAGAAGTTTTCGTGTTCTTTTCATTTTCGTTCCGCATTTTAATTTGTCCGTGATTTGTCAATTTGAATAAATGACAAGACATTAGTGGTTTTAGTGGAAATAAGTTTATTTGTGGTTTCAAAAACCTCTTAAACCAAGAAAATCAAAATGTTCAAAATGTGAGGATAATAAGGTACAAATAAGCTAGAATGAGACAGGAAACAGGGGTGGATTTTCATTAAGGCTTGGGGAGGCTAAGCCTCCCCAAACCTGTTTGTGAAAAACACAGCCCCCTCCCAAAAAAAAAAATACTCAAAGTTTAAAAAAAAAAAAAATCCAATTTGCCTACTTGTGCTTGTTGGGGTAGTGTTGCTTACTAGTATCTGTAGAAAAATATCACTCCTGCCAGCTCACAGTGATTCCAGCAACAGCTCCAACAAGCTTTCCTGTGCAAAGTCTCTTGAGATTCTGAGTACGAAATCTCGCAAGATTTTGGCTAGGAAAGCTTGAGAGCTGCTCTGCGCGCCAAGCACTGTGAGGGAGCAGGTGTGACAGAGGGTTACACAGGCTGCTTGTGCTGGTGACTGGGGGCAAGAGACAAAGCAGCTGCTGCTCCTCTATCTGCTTGCATGGTATGTGGAGATTGTTTGTTATTTACATACATGAGCTGAACTCATCCTGGGTACTCGAGTATAAGCCTAGTTTTTCAGCACCCAAAATGTGCTGAAAAAGTCACCCTCGGCTTATACTTGAGTCAGGTGCCATGGGTCCCTCCAGACTAGCACCCTCTGACCTTTGTGTGCAAATTAGGCCCCCGCAACCAGACCCTCCAGTGCCCTGGCCTAGGCTCCCACTAGCAATACTTATTCTCCCTTACATCCCTCCGGGACCGAGTCTGCTGCCAGTTTGCCAATGTGCAATGAGCGTGGGGTAGTACTCATATTGTTTTTGTTGACCCTCTTCTCCGCTTACAGAGCTAGTTTACTGTTTTTCTTTGAAATAAATATTGAATAACATATACCCCACTGATGCCTCAATTATTGTAATTTTATACTGTAGGTATTTATTTTGATTATTGAAACTTAGCAGTAGCTGCTGCATTTCCTACCCTAGGCTTATACTCGAGTCAATACGTTTTTCCAGTTTTCGTAGGTAAAATTAGGTACCTCGGCTTATATTCAGATCGGCTTATACTCTAGTATGGGATTGCAAGGAGTTATTAGCACATACTATTATTACTTACTGGGTCACTCCTGTAAAAGGGAGTTCCTGAATAAGACAGTGTGTGTTGGGGGTATTACTATTAAAATTAGCATAAAAAAGAAGTGTGTCTGCTGAAGCAGTCAGTCTGAATGTGAAATAAATGGATTAGCAGCAGGCAGTATAACTGAAGCTCTTGTCATGGTTGCCATCAAAGTTGCCTCTTCTAATGCTGCATGTGAGGGTCCCTGCAATGACTGGCATACAATAGCAGGCAGTTTATGTGAGAATACTTGTTGTAAATGGAATGCAGCCACATTCAGTGTCTAGGCATTTCTTATTTTTAAAGGAGGTAGCATTGGGCAGTGTGTATACATATGCACAATGTGTATCTAATACCCTGTTATCTTTTAAAATGTATTACAGTGTCATACAAACAGAACATTTAAATATGTCTTTTAAGATTTTTATTCATCCAGGTCAATATATACAGTATCTAGTATTAAATCTAAAGCAATTGGACTTTCTAAATTCTTCAAAACGTTCTGCGTATTGCACAACACCAGTGTGAGTTGTAGTTCAACTACATCATCAGCCCTATACCATATCTCCCCTATAGCGGAGGCCCATCCTGGGAGAGGGGGTTGCATGTAACACATGCTCTGCATCCAACTAGCCTGTTTAATACCCATATTACAGCCAAACAAGTGTTACAGAACTTATTTAGTTAGGAGTTAATTGAAACTCATAGAGGTGTGAAGGTGTGATCCAGTCAATATGGTTCCATAGTGAGTTTTAACTAACACATACTTGAATAGTTCAATGTGAGCCAGTGTGATTGGGTTTTTGGTGACTATATTTTCACTAAAGGGTTTAAAGTCCTTGTGTCCTTAGTTACCTACCAAATAAAGGCTTCTGATGCTGCTGATATTCATTGTTCTGTATTGTCGCCCTGGCAGACTGGGCACCCAGGGCTGCAATGAACCTTTTTTCACAGTACATTTAATTCTAACAGTAATGGACAAAGGCTATACGTTTGCGGTGGGACTTCCATATTTTGTGAATACTCAGCTGTTTACAGCTCCTTCGGAACATGCCTGTGCAACAACAGCTTTATTGTACTTTGATCCAGGGGCTGGTCTGATAGCCCTTTTGGATTCAAGAAGGATTTCCCCCCATCTAAGGCTACAGCTTTTCACCTTCCTCTGGTTCAACTGGCAGAGCAGTGAGGCTGATTTCATTCAGACAAATATTTGAATTGCTGGTTGGATGCAGGTCCTTTTTAACCTCATCTGCTATTAGACTGTGTTACTTTGAAACCGCACTAAAAATCAGCTACTGTTTTTTTGCAAGAGGATCAACATTTATCTACACTATATGTAAGATCTGCTGTAAATAAAATGTATATAATACAAGATTGCCATGCATATCGTTTTCAAAATAGTTTGAGCTTCATCCATGTCATTTAGAAGAAAATACTCAGTACTTAGCCATTCAGCCTGTGGGCCTCTCCGTTGTTAGCTCTTATGTTAGCCAATGCCAAAATCCACCTGTACGCTCTGCGACGGGTCAGTGTATATCGCTGGTTATGAAACACGTGACATTAGCCTACCCAAACAAAAAAATCACCCTCCGCCTATGACAGGAAATATATATACTGTATATATCACGATATCGGCACTCACCAGTCCAAGAAATATAAGCCGGGTGCTGACTCTCCAGTCCACAGAGAGTACTAACGGTATAAATATCCATAGAAAAAATCCTTTATTCAGGCATAATATCTATGCGTTTCATTCCACATGGGATCGTATCAGGATGGTGAAAGGAAATGAGGTGCATAGTTAAATACAAATGTTATCCAATCAGTGCACAGCATCAATTAGCATATTTTAACCCAATGTTTGCAGTGTATAATCACAATCATATATATCACTACTATATTAGTGGACACCTAAATATCCCCTAACTAAGCATAGGGAGTCCATTATACGATCATATATATGGGTAGAAAATAACATCAATTTAGTTAATATAGAAAAATCCCATAAAAGTTATCAAAAATATTATATTCCCATATTACCTAAGTATTGTCATGTTAAGAAGTTATAAATATAATATAACACTCTATGCCTGTAGGGACATTAAAGTAAACTCACCATATCCAATAGTACTATAAATATCCATAATATAGAAAATATATATATATAGTAGGTAGAGAGGAGCACACCCTACTCAAGTCCAAATTCCCTGGGTGCAGGTAAAGTATGAAAATATGTAAAAAGAGTACCACACACACAGGGGCTTGGTGCAAAAGAAAAAAAATATTGGAAAAATTCAGTTTCAAGCACGACCGGTGCTCTTCCTCAGGGACAAATCCTGGTGAGGACAGGGTTGACCCCTATAATCTTTTTGTAACATGTAGTTTGCTGTCTGGTTCTCAAGCAGTTTTCTACACCTCCATTTGTGCCTACCTTTATAAGCCCCAGTCCTACACTTCATCCTTGCCTGTTACAGCTTGAGTGTGTGGTTATTTTGCATTTCTAGCCTAGTTTCTATTCCTAGTTTTGCTTATTTGTGTAGTCACAGTCTAGGAAGCCCTGAAGCTAGAAACGCAGGGGCTGCATGACAAGGGATCCGAATGACCAGCAGCCAGATAACACTGGTTTACAGTGCCAGATTTCAAATCCGGGTGCCCCTAGGCCATCCCCCATTCGCGCCCCTCACCCCGCCCCCCGCACATACGCAAACAAACCTCCACCTCCCCCCGCACTGCGCCAATGCAAGCGCGTATGCACAGGCATTTAAACTCCCCTACAGAGCAGTGGGGAGAAGTCCCCATTGTTCCATATGGGAACAAAATTTTGTCACTTCCTATCTTCAGAACAGGTAGAAACATGAGGCAGAGCTCTCTCTGTAATATAATGTTATTAGCTGCAGTATATACACACTAACTCCTCACTATACTGCTGGCTTTGGGGGTAGATCTATGTGGGCAAGCTGCTTGGTAGGCTCTTGCTGTATATTAAGGGCTCTGGCACACGGGGAGATTAGTCGCCCACGACAAAACTCCCTGTTCGTGGGCAACTAATCTCCCCGGATTGCCATCCCACCGGCGATTTACATTTTCGCCGGTGGGATGGCATTTCGGGGAGATTAGTCGCCCGAGACACGGGAGATTTGTCGCGGGCGACTAATCTCCCTGTGCACCAGAGCCTTAACAGTTTTACAGCAGTTAATCTCACTGTAGTCACTCAGGCAGCATGGTCAGTCTGGGCCCAAAAAATGTACTGTCTACATTATATAGAAATACAGGCTGTGACATTGAGCTGCAGCTACTGCAACTCACTACAGTATACAGAGAGCTATAGTTGGAGTATACAGAGAGCTATAGTTGGAGTATACAGAGAGCTGTAGTTGGACTATACAGAGAGCTGTAGTTGGATATACAGAGAGCTGTAGTTGGAATACAGAGAGAGCTATAGTTGGAGTATACAGAGAGCTGTAGTTGGAGTATACAGAGAGCTGTAGTTGGATATACAGAGAGCTGTAGTTGGATATACAGAGAGCTATAGTTGGAGTATACAGAGAGCCGTAGTTGGAGTATACAGGGAGAGCTGTAGTTGGAGGGGGGCTCAGTTTGTAATAGGGCAAAGCCTGAATTCAGTAACTTTCCTGGGCTTTGCTTTACTAACATTACGTATTGCACAGTAGTTATAAAGATATACCGTATATACTTGAGTATAAGCCGATCCGAATATAAGCCGAGGTACCTAATTTTACCTAAGAAAACTGGAAAAACTTATTGACTCGAGTATAAGCCTAGGGTGGGAAATGCAGCAGCTACTGCTAAGTTTCAATAATCAAAATAAATACCAATAGAATTACATTAAATAAGTGGGGTATGTGTTTTTAAATATTTATTTAAACAGTAAACTAGCTCTAGTGGAGAAGAGGGTCAACAAAAACAATATGGTATCAATGATGATACCTTAAGAGTACTACCCCCTTAGCTCTATCAGCAACCAAGCTAAAACACAAAGAGTTAAAATCCTTCAAAACTATATATAGTTTATATCGAATATAAAGTGCAATGTCTAGTGTAGAATGGGGCAGGTGAGGAGGGTAGATGAAGATGAATTTGGAAACAGGCCAGGGCACTGGGGGGTCTGGTTGCGGGGGGGCCTAATTTGCACACAAAGGAGAGAGGGTGCTAGTCTGGAGGGACCCATGGCACCCAACTCGAGTATAAGCCGAGGGTGACTTTTTCAGCACATTTTGGGTGCTGAAAAACTAGGCTTATACTCGAGTATATACAGTAGTCATTGATTCAGCAGCCTGCTGTCAGAGTTTTTACTGGGCCTTATTCAGTTGCGGATGTCATCTATCTATATATTATTAACCCATGCAGAACCTGCCACATAGCCATCTAGTTATTTGGACAACATTCCAGCTGCCCTGTTATCCCCTGTAGAGGCTACACATTGTCATTCAGGCTGTGTACCTAGGAAAGAAGTAGTTCTACTGTGTTTCCATACATATATATATATATATAGAGAGAGAGAGAGAGAGAGAGAGAGAGAAAGTGTGAGAAGGGGATTACAGTACAGTTGCCCCTGTGAGTGTATCATGGACCTCTCTCTTTTACATAATGCTATTAGTTGCAGTATATACACATTTACTCCTCATTATACTACTAGCATTGGGGGTAGAACTATTTGGGCAGGCTGCTCAATAGCAGTTCCCCATTGTCAGTGTATCATAAGATGATCACCTGGGGGGGAGGGAGAACAAGGAGTAAGTGTACTGCAGGCAAGAAACTAATAGCCTACCATTCTCGACAAGGTTATCATTTATGTCTTTATGTGGATAGTTGTCACTACAGTGACTATAATATCAAAGCCTAAGAAAAAGTGGTTGGTTGAGCTTTCCCTCTGAGCTAGGCATGTACAGCTGGAGGGAGGTCTCCACAGAGTGGATGGGAAGCTACGTGAGCAGTATGGCAAAGTGGTCGGTTGACCTTACCCTCTGAGCCAGGCATGTATGGCTGGATGGAGGTCTCCACAGAGAGGACGGGCAGCTATGGGAGCAGCTTGGTAAGTGGTTGGTTGATCTTACCATCTGAGCTAGGGGTGTACAGCTGGAAGGCATGGTAAGTGGTCGGTTGACTTGTGCTCGATTGTTATTAATAGAAGTGCAAGTCTGGTATCCAGGATGGAATCAGATTGCCTTTGAAAGGCCGTGTTTGCATCCTAGTCTACCACATGGGCAGAATACATGGTAATTTGCAGCAAATAATGCTACATATTTTTAGGCAAGTCTCTTGGCCAATAGAATGGTCCTGTGGTTTTGGTTTTTGTGCTCATCAAGTCCTCTAGCTCAGAACTATTTGGGCTGATATGCCAGGTATCCTAGTGTAAAGTTTTGCCTTGCTATAACGTGTCCAAAAAATATACATCCATAGCTGGCCATGTTGGTAATTGCACACGGTCATAGATTATTTAAAGGTATTTCAATAAAGGAAAGTATTTATTTATGTTTTGTATACATATGATATTTAAAAAAAAAAAAAATTATACCATAGAGCTAATGTCCAATTTGATTCCATCCTGTGGTACAGTATGTGTGATACAAAAATAAATGTTTTATAACAAAGTTATAAAGTTATGGTGGGGACGAACCCAACTGAAGGTTTTCAGTTGGGCTTGTTGTGGTGGTAGGACCTTGCCAGAGTACTGCACAGGAAATTTTAGAAGAGGGTCTCTCCTTTGACTGCACGGTGGGTTGATTGATACAGACACTACTACTGCTTGTGCTAGGTGACAGCGAGCTTGGATTTCCTATCATCGAGACACTGCAGATTCAGGACCGGCAGCATGGCTGCTGAACTTCTCTCATGGTGGGAGATGCAGCTCCTGCTGGTAGCAGAGTTTGGGGCCATCCTCTCTGTAGGTAGAGGCAGCCTAATACTCAGCGGTGGATATAATGACATAGTGCCGATCTCAAGTCTTCAGTAAGGAACAGCAGAGCATAGTAGCGATCTCTTATGGAATTCTGGCTTTGAATATTGCCTTGGGGTGAGGCTGGCAAGGTCCTATTTATTTGATAAAATGTAAATAAATGCTGTGGCCTCTTTTTACCCATTTCTGGCTCCTGGTGTTTTATTAAGGTATGTAACAATGGGGTTCAGAGGGATGGTTGAAAGCGAAGGGCAATTGAGGAGTCCCCTTGTCATGTTCCTGCTCCTTGCCATTGGATTCTATACCTTGTTGATGCTCCTAGTCAGTGGTAAGTTCTCTTATATTTACATTAAATGATAAATATATATAAACATGCAGTAAAATACTTGCACAAGTATATTAAAGGACATGTCACCCCCCCAACCAAAAATTTTAGTAGTGAAAAGCCTCACAGCATTCTTTAAATACCTGCCATTTCTGTCCCTCAAAAGCAAACAGTGAAGCTGCAGCGATCCCTTGATGTTTCTCTCACTGCACAGCTCAGTAACTCCCTCTCCCCCCTCCCTTCAGAATTCTGCATGTCTCCTGGCGTGGTGCACATGTGCACTTCCAATCCGTTTTAATGAGCATGCATGTTCTGCAGGGCAACCGATATCTGTCTATTTGGTGTTTTGTTGGTGCTTATTCAAAAAAAAATTATAAAAAAAAAAATATATACCAAATATGATACCCTACTAGCACTGTCAATGTATCCCTTTAATTATTCACACAGTACAATGGTGCATGGATTCCTCCTAGCACTCCTGTTAAACTGACACATGGACACATATATATATATATATATATATATATATATACTGTATATATTGAAAAATATTGAAAAAAAGACCAGCAACACCGAGTTTATTGCAAAAAATTAGTTGTGTATTGAAAAATGCATGAAAAGGTTACGTTTCGTAATATATTTATATGTTAATTACTTACACGCTACACTTAAAAGCTTTATCAAAGTGGAATTTCCAGTTAATAGAATAGTTATTCTGATAGTCTTGGGATCTTAAACCCCATATTTCAAACTTATATAAAACTTCATTCTCTGGAAGCTGTTTTAGGAAAAACAAAAGTTCTATATTTAGCATAATATGATCTCTATTAGGTAAGCATCTGGCAGCTAAAGTAAAATCAAGTGATTGTTAGTACAACAGTTATTTATAATCTAGATCAATGCAGTCAGGATTAATTACGTGCTCCGTATTGTAAAATTTAGAAATTATAGGGCTGATGTTATCCAATTGTGACGCTGCCAGTATTAGATGAAAGTACAGTTCCAGTAGTTGGCTTAGGATTGTATGACTGGACTGAGTTAAAGCTTGAAACCTATACAAATCTATGCTAGGACTAGAGAAATACTGACAGAGTAGCATGTGTAATAGGTGAGTATTAGAAATGCATTAGTGTGGGGGTTACAAATCAGCGAGAGAAGAACAGTTAAATGTATTCTTATGGAAGCAACAGAGGCGGTTGAAATACCTTAACTCTTTTTTTCCTCTCTTTTCTCAGACAAGTGTTTTGTTCTTTTGCTTACCACTTTCCATCTGGAAATACCACGGTAGTTCTCTCTATTGTATCTGGCAGGTGATTCCTGAAAGCAACATGCTTAATGCAGGCTTAGTCAGAATGAGTATGCCTCATGCCCAAGAAAGACATCGCACTTAGGTGTCTTGTGGCCTGGGTCAAAGAGCTTCAGTTTTAAAGACAACAGTGACAATCTGTACGCCAACCCTTCCACTAACTGTCCCACCACAAAATGACCCATTGTCTGACAGAGTTTGTGAGAAATACAGACCAGCTGACATTGGAAGGGTAAGGAGAGACAAGGAGATGGTCAGATAGTGTGTTGGGTTTGTTTATATGATAGAAAGGCACTGAAACTGAAAATGTATTGCGACACTCAGATGAAGTGATAAAATGCAGCCACACAGCAATATGTTTATCCATGTTCAGCAATTTTTAAAGTGTTTTCCTAGAGAATGTCTACTTTGGTTACACTTCTTGTGTTGTTTAATGTCATAAATAAGACTATGATATTCTGTCCATCAACTATTGGACATATTTTTTTTTTGTCTCAGTGTGATATAGCACTTCACTATTTATCTCTGTGCAAAAAGCAGATGTCTAGCATGTGTGGCATGCATCACTTCTTAACATTTCAAAAACCTACAATACTTGCTAAACACTGAGAAAAGGCAACATTTTTAAAGGTGTGTTCTGCAACTGGTTGAACAGACATAACTGTTTATATCAACTCTAATTTGTTACACTGGGTTATTGTAGAGTTTGGGTTGTGCAAACACACGCTAAAGTAAATATTTCACACAACATTAAAAATACATTCCTCTTTAAAAGGACAGTTCTTTCTTTTTTATTCCTGCACAAATGAAACCACTGTTCACTGGTCAGAATGTAGAGCAAGTTGTCATGGAAAGAATTCAGGTGCATATTACTATAGGTAGGACTGATATAAAGCTTCAGACACTTACAGAAAATGCAAAATTCTTCTACACTAACTGAGGAATTTGCATCTCATGATACAATCATTTTTAGAGCATCCATCAAAGTAGGCACCTCATTCTGTAGAATGTGTTCCCCTCTGCAGTTTAACAAATTGTGTAACCCTGTTATATAATAGACATGTTACAAATAAATGGTTTACTGTCGTCCCTCTGTACTGTAGTCACTAGAATATTCATCACTACAAATCCTCACTAATAAGCTTTCAGTCTGGGTTCCACAAGAAAAACCTATTTAACCCTGTTCAAAATATTGGCACTTTATTATATTACAACAGTCGTTTCCTGAAGGGATCATGCAAAGTGCAACAATACTATTGGGGTTAATTAATGTTTAAATTATTTTTTAGTAGGTTTAAAGTATTAAGATCCAAATTATGGAAAGACCCCTTATCTGGAAAACCCCAGGTCCCAAGCATTCTGCATTCAAATTTGGTGTAGATTTGTCAGGAGAAGGCAATCCGTAAGCTCTGCAGACACACAATTATAAAAGAATTATCGGTGCTTAGCCTTGGTTTTGAAGCACTTTATGGAGACCCAATTTACATATGCAAATTTTAGCATAATCAAGGAAAAAAAGCTTTTTAACATAATTTGCTGCCTTTTTTTGTCCAGTGATTTAAGTTCTGATGATTGTAAGGTTTGGAATAGACTGGGGAGTAATTTAAGTTATATGAATCCTAATATATTGTGAGCCCCGGAGCAGCAGGGTTGGGGGAGGGGCTGCATGACCCAGCTCAGCATCTCTAGCGTGGGGATAGGCCAGTTAAGTTAAGAGGGGAGGGGGAAAAAAGGCGGGAGGAGTGGGTATATAGGAGAGGCAGTGAGGGCTGGCTATCCACCATTTTGGGAGATAACAGCAGAGGAAAGATCCCCACCCACCCTCCCTTAGCTGGGGGTTAAAAAAGTGCTGGGTGGGTACGGAACATGGCTAATTGGGAAAGGGGGCCAGATAGGTCCCGGAGTGGAGGCGGTTATCCTCTGAGCTAGGGATTTGGCAGCTAGAGGATAGCACGGCTCAGGGTGGTTGTGGAAAGGCAGACTGGCAAGGGGCTCGGGGTCAGTATTTTCGGTTTAGTAATGTTTGCAATTGTTACATTGATGTATTGTTATATATTTAAACATGTTATAAGTTTGTATTCAATTTATTGCACTGTTTGTAATTTATAAATAAAGCTGTGGCCATTATCATTTCCAACAATGATATCGTCACGCAGTTTTTATTGGTGAGTGAGGTGTGAGCAAGTGTAGGTGGATGCATGGGTCATGCAAAAACTGGGATTTGGTCAAATCCTAAACCAAATGCTGGATTTAATGCATTCCAGTTTGTAAAGTGCTCTTGTTTTAGCTGTTATGGTTTTGCTCTACTCTTACTGGAAGGCAATAAATGATTTTATGATTAAAAAAAGAAAAATATCCACAGCTAATTAGTTTTAGCAATAGCAGAACCCCTTCAATTGTCTAAAAATATTCTTTTACTTTATGAAGATTTATTTTTCCATAATTTCTAAATAATGTTTCTTTAACTTAAAAAAAACTTCCCTTTTGAATAATTAATGGTAAACATACTTAAACAATTGTATGTTTTTTTTATAATCCCAGAGCATTAATAGGAAACATGTTCGCGGCATACAGGATTTCTAAGTGCAACGGGTCATAAACCATACAGATAAAACATGAAGTTATGTATTGTGTTTCCCAGGAACATGAGACCTATGGTGTGAATTAAGTACTGGGAAAGGCAAGCAAATAATAAACCAAATTAATGGAAAGCATTTGACGACGTAATGGAAATATGACCACCTCTAGAGAATGTAGACCCTGGAGATTTTAAATTTCCTTTATATTTAAAAAAACCTACATTGCTCTCTGTATTAAAACAGTTAATAATATGGTTAAGAAGGTGTTTGCCCGCTAATTCTTTGTGACTTGGTTGCACTTAGCCTTTATCAATGTACAATCCAATATAAAGCCACCTTTATCCTTAATGAGGGACATTATCGCTAAGGTGTTGGTTTCAGATGGTGCCGTCTAAAGTCTTTGGTTATTGGTTTTCATTCCTGCTCGCTGGGAGGATTTGATGCATACAGGCTTTTTGCAATATTCGAAAGAGGACTTAATATTACTGTAGGGCAGGGGTCCTCAAACTATGGCCCATGGGCTGGATACGGCCCACCATGGTCATCTACCCGGCCCCCGATGCATCCTCACTCCTAGTTACTACCTGTCTGCCTTAGCATGGTTCTTGGCCACCCACTGGGCGACGTAAATGACACCCTGGGGCCGAGGACCACGCCAAGGCAGACAGGTAGTAGCCAGAGGTGTGGTTGCAGCAGGGGCCATAGTTTGAGGACAAACTATAGTCCGGCCCCCCAACAGTCTGAGGGACCATAAACTGGCCCCCTGTTTAAAAAGTTTGAGGATCCCTGCTTTATTGTATTGATACTGATGTTTTATGTATATGTAGTTATACTTTTATTAAAAGTGCCTATATTATTAAAGGGGCTCTTTCCTTTATATTAGTAGTTTCCAGTACAGCAACCTATGGAAATAGTTGCTGCCATCTTATATAATATGTTCTTTCTGCTCCACTAATTATTATTTTATTTGTGTGCATTTCCGCTTATGAAAGGGGAACCCACCCAAACCCAACTAAAGCTTTTTGAAAAGTAAGCATAATTTCAACTCTGCAATATACAACAATAAAAAATCAAGAAAATGGAAAAAAAGCCAGGCCCAATTTATAAAACAGCAATCACTTCTGTAATTGTGAGGGTTTGTAGCAAATTGCATCATGCTATTTAAGCTGTTTTGCAAGGTGTTTGCAATGTTTACTTAAGTCTAGCTCCAAAGAGATCACCTAGTCATACCAATATTGACATCCATATATATTGCCTACCACAGAGTACTGTTTTTTTAAATAATGGTACTAAATGGGTAAAATGTAAGTAAAATTATCAGCAAATATTAGTTATAAGTGGACCCCCAATTGCCTACCTTTAAAAAATGCAGAGAGTGCAACAGGCTATATTAAATGGGACAATATTAAGGATGCACTGTGGTACGAAATTAGCGGTATCAAATTAGCAACAATTACAATTAGGTTGTAAATGACCCCTATAGTCTGTTTTAATGGACATGTAAACCCTACATTTACCTACAATGTATATCAGTTGGGCACGTCTCCCCCACCCAAATGGCATAATTTATACTGCAAATATCTCCTCCATTTTCCAGCCCCATTCCAATTTCCTGAAAAAAATTGCAGCTTTTATCCAGCGCCCATTTTGCCTCTGAAACATCATCAGTTACATTTAAATCTGCAAACAACAATGCTAGCTCTTCATTGACTGCTAGAATGGAGGGTGTGTTCAGTAATATGAGCTGAGAAAAACTGAGCATGCCCAGGAGCCAACAGCCAAAGCCAATTTCCGAGGGAGGGGGCTGAGTGGGTTACAGGAGGAGAAGGAAATCTAAGTGATTTAAATGGTATATCTAAAGGGATGCTGCAGCCTTACTATTAACCTCTGGACAGCCAGAGTGGCAGGTATTGAAATATTTCAAAGAAGCTGTTCACTGATTACATTTTTGTGTGTGGAATTTACAGGTATGGAATCTATTATACAGAATGTCTGGGACCAGGGATTTCTGGGTAGGGGATCTTTCTGTAATTTTGAATCATTATATC